>NC_140584.1:747864510-749064510 GCF_964204655.1 Triturus cristatus | reverse complement strand
AGACACTGAAGTCATTGAAACAAATTGCATAAATACCTTGTCAGCTCAAGCAGCAGAGCTCATCGCTCTGACACAAGCCTGTATTCAAGCCACAAATAAAAAAGTCAACATATACACTGATTCACGTTATGCATTCGGAGTTGTACATGACTTCGGCGTGCTGTGGCGAGAGAGAGGTTATTTAACTTCTCACGGTGCCCACATTCAGCACGGACCCCTCATTCATGCCTTATTAGATGCAATACATCTACCCACTGCAATATCAATTATGAAATGTAAAGCTCATACGAAAGTTACTGATATCATTTCCCAAGGCAATGATCTAGCTGACAGAACAGCTAAACAGACTGCTCAAACTCACACATCTGACATGACAAAGACAATAGTTCCGACACCAACACATTGCATGACGGTTAAGGATCCCGCTCTTGACGTAATTGACATACAGACACATGCTACACCAGATGAAATAAAGAAATGAACTGAATTAGGAGGGATCCAAACAGATCAAGGATGGATGACGAAGGAAAAATCTGTATGGTTCCTTCCCGACTCAATGGTCCAAGTCATCATTAATACAATACATAGTCCAGCGCACCTAGGAGAAAAAGCTATGCTAGACAGCATTCAACACATTTGGTTCAACAAACATTTACGAGCAGCAGCTAAACAAAAAGTTCGTACCTGTATGATCTGTTGTCAGTTTAACCCAGGTAAAAGCATTCCCGTGGAACAGGGTGGATTTCAGCCTCCTGATCACCCTTTTGAAGTCCTCCAGATGGATTATATCCAGATGGAACGATGTCGAGGATTCAAATATGTTCTTGTAGTTGTCTGTGCTCTTTCCCGTTGGACAGAGGCATACCCGGTTTCAGATTACACTGCCCCGACTACTGCCAAACAGTTGGTTCGAGAATTCTTCCCACGGTACGGTTTACCACGTGTTGTCTACTCAGATAACGGCCAGCCGTTTTCATCCGAACTAATGAAACACGTTTCACTTTTGTTAGGCTATCAGTGGAAATTTCACTGTGTCCGACACCCCGAGGCAGCAGGTCTCGTGGAACGACATAATCAAACTCTGAAAATTAGATTGTCCAAAATATGTAGAGAGAAAGGTGTCGACTGGGTAGTAGCCTTACCAGTTGCACTCTTTTACATGAGAATGGTAGCGCACTCTCGAACAGGGCTATCCCCTTATGAGGTGATCTTTGGCAGACCACCAAATATGTGGGGGACGCCTATACCACGCAAAATAACTGATGTTGACTGTAATATGCTGACAGATTACTTGGCTTCCTTGACGTCTGCACTACAATCTTGTCGTTCACAGGTAGCTGCAGCCTTTCCCGACAACACCGAGGTGAAACCCCATGACGTAGTTCCCGGGGACCTGGTGTTAGTGCGAAATTTTGACCGGAAGACTCAGCTGGATCCTAGGTGGAAATCGCCTCAACTTGTACTGCTCACCACGAGGACAGCCGTGAAGATCGAAGGTCGCAAAGGTTGGATACATTCAAGTCATATCAAGAAATTTCATGGACTACCGTCTGATGTAAACGATACACCTCGCGTGTCTTCACCGATTGACTCAAAGCTTCCTTTGGTTGAACAGAGTGATAAGGAACTATACAAACTAAAACTACGGTCTAATAAGTCAGACAATTTGATTGTTTAAGTCCTCTCCAAGGTGAATCGGTCGAATTTGTCTCTGACATGTATCCCCTAGACCTGAATAGAGAAAGAAACCGAAAGATGCAGTTGAAACAACATGCGTACTGTAAATCACTGCGTAGTCATTGCACAGTGACGTTATTAATTTTGTTTTTCTTAAGTCTTTTAATAATCGCTGCAAGTATATTGTTGCACATATATTATCCTATTTCTAAACATGTTTACAATGTTACTGCTGAACATTCTTTTAGTGAATTACCCCCGCATGAGTTGTCCTATAGATTTGCGCTGCGCAATAACACTTTTATCAGTATGTTACATCATTCCCATCAGGCTAGCAATGCTACAAATTGTTGGATATGTGGCCGACTCCCTCCCTATCAGAACTATAAGGGAATTCTGCCTCTCTTTCCATATCCGTTCACACACAATGGCTCCTGTGGAGCATGGTTTAGTTTAATTAATTCCTTAGATTCAAACTCAGTAACTTATCAAGACAATTGGGTATGGGGAAACCTGAACCTAGTTTTACTCAAAGTCTGCTACCCTAACAAGGAGGGACTTCCCAAAAGAACAGGAACTGATCTAGAAAATGAAGTATATGGATTAGGGAATTTCACGCTTAATCTCATGATCCTGAATGTTGAATCCGAAGCTGCACCAATTTTGCCCGCTATGTCAGTATTTCCAGTTACAGGTGAATTATGTGTAAGAAAGAATGGTTCCATACATATGGGCCATAGTAGATGCACCACTGTAATAGAATTCAGTGATCAAGGCAAGTCTACATTTAGAGCTTCTCGTCATTCCTACTTCGTATGTGGTCAGACTGCATATATACATTTGCCTCTAGATTGGGATGGTACCTGCTACATCGGATTCCTTTTGCCACCCGTTTTCCTAGCTCCTCCTGATTATCACAGAAATACTCATTTAGTACACAATAGAGAACGGAGAGATCTCCCAATCGTCGACTACACTGAAACAGCATGGGAAAAATACACAGATTTCAATAAAGGTCTCTTTCCCTATATAGGTACAGTTACCAATAGTAAGCTGATACGTAGATTAACCAGAACCCTTGAAGCAGTAGTGAACGAAACTATTTCCGCCTTAGGCAATTTAACAGAAGAGCAGTCTGCTATGCGGATTGTTGTGCTTCAAAATCGTCTTGTCCTTGACGTCATCCTGGCCGATAGGGGCGGAGCTTGTAGGGTCATCGGATCAAGTTGTTGCATTTTCATACCAGAAAATTTGCCATCTGTATATAAAGCCATAACTCGCCTTCATAAGATTGTAAGCCAGATACACCAGAATCCAGGCACCTGGACTTGGTCCGGTTGGTTTTGGAGTGTATTGTCAGCCTGGGGATGGAGGGTCCTATCCTTCCTAGGTATTGGCTTTCTCATATTATTCAGTTGCTGCTTATGCCTACAATGTGGACCAGCGATTTGTGGTCTGTGCGCCACATCGTGTATTCCACCACCAAAATTTCATTCATCCTGGAAGAAGAAAGAAGAACAAATGATGCTATATGAACAGATCGACGGATTGATGAAGATTGATATCTCCTAAGGGCAAGTAGGGGACAAGGAGGGAATGTGGAAATATGGATTTTTATGATCAGTTATGTCCCCTATCTTGGACCCCAACGGTTTCATGTATAAATCACAAGTACATGTATGTTCCCTCCAGTTCCAGTTATGAAGACGCAAACACATGTGCGTCCACCGTCAACATGTCCTCTTTCAGATCCGCCATGAATGGGACGGATATTCTATTCCTAAGTATGAAAGGCCACCGGCTTTATATGGTTCATTTATCCCATTTTACAGTCTAGGCGAGTAGGCCCTGATTCTGCCATTAAGCCTTTTCCTGCCTTCTGCCTCTGAAAGCTCCAGTCTGAGCTCGCATCTGTATCCATGAACTTTGTCCTACTCCCTGCGCGGCTAACGGTGCCTGACTCGACCTGTCTGCTTGCCAAAAACTGTATTTCACCTTCGAGATTATCTGCTCCGCTCCCCATCCAATGCATTCCTGTCTAGTAGTTTAAGTAAACATTCTTCCAGCTACCGAGCAAAGGGCCCGGCTTCTCTGTCTTTATGCAAGTAATTCATAGCCCTGTTACTATGGAAGATTTCTGCCCTTGCATCTCATGTAGACACTTAGACGCTTGTACACGCACTCACAGTCAGTATAGAATAGATTTTATTCGAGAGACCTTTCCTTTTGGATAACGTAGTTCTTTAAACATAGGATGTTAGATATGATTTGGGATTAGGTTGACTTGACCCCCCAGACTTCTGTCTCCACATGTAGAGCTAAATGTCAAGTCCCCTTCACCCCCTAGTTGCACGTCAATCACACGTCATGCTGCTGCGCGCGCATCTCTGCCAAGTATTTCTGCTGACATTGCGAAATTCTTTCATGGAACCACCCATTTGTGACATCATACCTAATGACGTTCTTTAGTTACGCCTAGTTACACCCATTTTTAGTTACGCATGTATGTTTTTATCTCTGTTATCAACTGTTACGCCTCCTGCATCTGTTTCACTATAATGCCTCTTCTATAAAAATGATTACCTGTCAATAAAGTATGGTCCTTCACTTCCTGAACCTTCGTGGTGATGGAATATGGAGTCCACAATTCGAATTGATTTTGGAATAAAGCCCGTTCCGAACCTCTAATACCACGGATTCTGCCTCTTATTTTACTGAGCTATTATTATACATTTTCCGCATCAAATTAAGTACCGGTAATTACATTATTTACCACATATATGGCGCCCGAACAGGGACACTTTCTCATCTCACGCGCCGAAGGTGCGTTGCAGGCCCGGTCTCCTGCCACAGCTGGACGGACAACAACGCGTACCCACAGGATTTCCTGTATCTCCCTCCTGCCGAGCGGGGGTAACTGAGGCTGCGATCAACACCCAGACGAGGCGGTGAGAAGTGCGAAGTATCCCGACCAGAGCCTAGCTGAGAGAGCAAGATCCGAGGTATACAGAGGCCCACCAGTTTCCGAGGTTCCGAAGTTTCGAGTCGAGTCCAGTCCAGTTCAAGTCCAGTTCAGTTCAGTTCCGAGGCCTTCCGTTTCGAGCTACCCGGTGAGTACCATTGTCGGGGAGGCGTTCTGACGTGCACATAGGTTGTGCCGGTCAAGACGGGTTTGGGTACACAAATCCGGTCTGCACTGTTTCAGCAGTGTATCTGTACTGTTCAGCAGTATATCTAGTATGTCTAGTATATAATTCAGAATCACCTAGTTAGTGCCGAGTATTATGCTTAGTGACTAGTTCCCTAAATGGCCATCATTGTTGTTCATTAAATGTTAAATGTTAAATGTTTTAAATACGTTCTGCATATTGTGGTGTGAATGACTGTTCATTATTGTGTTTTGTTGTATTAAACGTGTTCAAAATTAGGTATCAGATCAGTTCTCAATATGCCGCTCTTTTCGAAATTAAGACAGATCAAAACTAGAAAAGGGGTACTCGAAGAAGCTGTTCCCATTCCTCCTAGGGACACTCCAGGGTACTTCATGTATCATAAACATGGCCTAGACGCCATATTATTTCTTGATTTATGGGTAGACTACACCAAGGAATTACCAGAAAGTCAGAGGTGGCCCGCAGCTGGGACCTGGGATGCAGATTGCATCATGAAAGTAGAGGAAGAATTATGGAAAAAGAAAGCTAGACAGTCACAGAAAGATGCCATTGAATTATGGCGTAAAGAATCATATAGACGTACAGAAAAAGCGCTCAGACAGGAAGAGAAAAGTAAGGAGAATTCAAATAAAGTCCGAGAAAATCTATTAATTGAAGAAGGTACTCGAGTAAAATCAGAACAAGTAGACAGACAAAGAAATGCCCTTATGAATGGTATGTATCCTCTTCTGGCCGAAGGGTTACCTAAGGCTACTCCGGAGATACCAAAAGACTTGCCACCCCCATTGTTTCCGATAAAAGCACATCCCAAAGGGCATCCCAGAACCGCAGAAGATGTTTTCCTTTCCTCTTATTTAGACGACGCAGCTCCCGAGTATGCTAATACTGCGCCACATAGACCGCCTGACGAGGGGGTTCAACGCCAAGACCCTCCTCCGTCTGTACCTCCGCAACAACAAACTCCGACACAAGTTCCGGCAAGCACATCTGTTCCTACAGCTGTATCCACACCTATGGTTGCTATATCACGTTCAACGAATCCTTTCACATCCAGCACCCCAGGTGGTGCTACAGGAGGTACATCAAACATTTTTTCCACGCCACCCAGAGTAAATAAACTTTCCTTTCAAGAATTAGCCCACCAACGTACGCCCAAACTAGTAACTCCCGACATGCTTAAGGAACTTCTAGTAGATTGTAGATATGACCCTGTGCCCGGCAAAGAGGACGAAATGCTGCTGGCATCATTACGTATCCGACGAGCTGCAATATATTTAGGGAGGCTACCAGGAATGACTACACATTTAGAAAATATATATCATTTTGTCCAGTCAGGGCGAGATTCTGAAAGTATTAATCGAGCCATGGAGTACCAGAAAGTGGAGATACAGGGGGAACTGTTACGTTTCCTCATAAATTGTGTGATCAGAAATCAAGACCGACCAGGGGTAAATCCGGAAGAAATGCGAATTCTTACCACATGGAGTCGGAATATATCAGAGGGGAGACATGATAAACGATTAAGTATAGTAGCTATGTGCCGAAAGATCCGCAAAGAAGTAGAACGAATACACGAAGAAAGATTAGCAGTAGACCAGCCTGAACAAACCGAGGAGGAGGAAGAATTAGAACTGCCCACAGGACAGTTAGAAACCATGGCCTATGTAGGTAGAGGAAGATCTTGCAATAATACTAGATGCTTTACTGATCCGATACGTCCGATACGTCCAGATAATAGCAGAAATTTCCAAACCCCTATAATAAATATAAGGTCCCCCGAACATTCGTTCCAAGCCGCTGACAAATTACTCCGAGAACGAAGGGGTTATCATATACTCGATTCTATGGACGAACAAGAATTAGCCAGGTCAGCCGTTCACTGGGTTGATAGTCCCGGAAAATATAGTGATGATACACTAGCGCACACGTTTTTGAACCTCACCCCAGATGAACAGCGTTTAGCTGGTATCTATATGATTCAACAACTCCTTATATTATATAAAAGCCAACACTCCGATCCTGGTCCCTTACCTGATATATTGACTGAATTACTCACGAATAAATGGAGAGGTTCAGGTACTGAGTTAATTAGAGAAATACTAGAATCCAGAAAGCAGTACATTCTTTTTGTATGCCCCGAACATGTCTCACTGCCCATCAAGGAAAGAACGACGTATTACATGGATAGACAGAATCCCTTACGCGAAGTGCACCCGATAAAAGGTGATGACAATCAGTTTAAACGTGTGTTTGTATACACACCCATATCTAAAATAGAACTATTAGAAATGAAGAAAGTGGTACCCAGTCATGACAAAGACCCAGCGGGTTTCCACCGTGAAATTAAAGACATGTTGCTCATGGGAGAGTATACCTATCCCGACATTATGAAAATATTGAAGGTATTAATGCCTGCGGGTATTTACGAAAAACTCAAGGAAAAGGATTGGGAGGTGGGAGACCAAAAGATAGATTGGACAGCATTAGAAAACGAAGAAACAGCTTGAGGTCCAGGTTCAGGGCTTGGGGAAAAGACCAAAACACTACCAGGTTTACTAGTACAGGTACTGCCACGTTTATTAACTACGAAAAAGGAAGACTGGGGTGCAATCTCAGCCTGTAAACAAAAGCAAGATGAAGACACTAGTGATTTCTATGCCCGATTCGAAAAATGTTTTGGTATAAATAGTGGAATAAAAGCAAGTAGCGAATCGTATCCACATCTGTTTGTGACAAAATTAGTTGAAAATTCCTTGCCCCAAGTTAAGAATAGAGTATTGAAATTCGAGAGTACCTGGCAAGGTAACACTCCGTCACAAATGTTACAAATGCTACAGTACCATCACAATAGAATTAGAGAGGAACAAGAACATGAACAAAGACGCATGAAAGACACGAAAATGAAAATGCTAGTTTCCCAGACAGTTCCAGCTGACGGTCATAAAAAGGGTATGACACAGTCCAGTGTTTCAGTAGGTTCTGCAAAAGGGACATGCAACTATTGTAAACAGCCAGGTCATTATGTACACGATTGTCCAGTTTTAAAACATAATATCGCCATAGGTAATACAAAAGAAAGACCACGGCCACTTAGACAGGATCAGAACCAACAAGGAGCCCCGCAGCATGCAAAGTCCATGCCAGCTCCGCAACAGTCTATGCCAGCTCCACCACCGCAGCCTATTGCTGCCACACAAACAACGACACAACAGATGTACCAGACCGCACAGTATGACTATCCTGATTATCAACGATACTCATGAAACAGCCTAGAGAGGGAAGTTGGCTTACCCCTTATCGAGGTCCCTGTAGATCAAGAAGGACCTTATGTACACAGTGAACTATTAGGCCAAGATAGAAAATTTTTACTTGATACAGGGGCAAGCCGAACAACCATAAAACGTAGTGAAGTTCCAGGGGCACCCCTCTCAGGCTCACAGAATATTTCCCTTGGCTTTTCAGGAAAACCTATCATTAACGAAGTATCACAGCCTCTTCCACTTACGATTGGTCCCTTGACACGAACTACAGATTTATTGCTTACTAAATCCTGTCCAGAAAACCTGTTAGGTATAAAAACATTGAAAGCTCTAGGAGCTATAATATGTTGTTCTCCGGAAGGAGTAAGATTGTTTTTACGTGATTTCAAAGGGCACTATGTGTCCCGAGACATGGATCACCGACTGCAGACTTTACCCACACATTTATGGGCACAAGGCCCTACAGATGTTGGTTGCATGAACATTACACCATATCGAGTCACACTAAAGACAGGAGTGGTACTACCACGAATGCGACAATACAAGTTACCCCCAGATGCTGTAGTGGCTTTACTGCAAATCATTGACGAGCTTATTACCCAAGGAGTGGTTGTGGAAACCGACTCCAATGTATGTAATTCCCCGATAATTCCGATTCTTAAACGAACTGATCCAAAAGCCCCGCCAGTATATCGATTGGTTATTGATCTGCGCGAATTAAATAAATGCATTGTACCACAATACCCCGTAGTCCCAGACATTTCTTCATTACTGACAGCCATTGATTCCGAAGCAACATTCTTTACTGTAATTGATCTCAAGAATGCCTTTTTCAGCGTCCCAATAGATCCGGAAAGCCAATACTTGTTCGGATTTAGTTTAAATGGACGAAGCTTTAAATTCACACGCGCACCTCAAGGATTCACAGAAAGCCCCAGCATCTATAGCCAAGCACTGAAACGAGAACTTGACAGTATCCACATGCCAGTCAACACTGCCCTGCTTCAATATGTCGATGATCTGCTGATCACCGCTAGAAGCGAACCTGAATGTGAAAAAGCCTCACTGACGGTTTTACAATTTTTGGCCGAAAAGGGGCACAAGGTGTCCCCTTCTAAGCTGCAATTCTGTGTCCAGCGAGTTGTTTACCTTGGGCACTCGCTGTCCAAGGAGGGAAGGCAGCTTACACCAGATCGCATCCAGTTAATTGCTAACATGCCAATACCCAAGACACAAAAGGAGGTGCGGGCTTTCATAGGCCTCACTTCATATTGTAGGCAGTGGATCCCTCAGTATGCATTTCTAGCAAAACCACTCATTCAGTTGACAACGCAGGAGGCGGCCACATCGACTGTCCTCCCTTGGACTCAGGAACATACACAAGCTTTTGAAAGCCTAAAGAAAGCTTTATGTCAAGCACCTGTTTTAGCAACACCATGTTACAATAAACAGTTTACACTCTTTGTTACAGAACGCGAAGGTACTGCCTTGTCAGTACTCACACAGGAACAAGCAGGATCACACAAACCATGTGCTTATTTTTCTAGTACATTAGATCCCGTAGCTCAAGCTCTGCCTGCGTGCCTGAAATCAGTGGCAGCAACAGCTTTAGCAATCCGACAAAGCGATGCCATAGTGTTAGGACACCAATTGACAGTACAAGTACCACATGCAGTAGAGGTTCTCTTGAACCGCACACAAACACAACACTTGACCATAGCAAGACTCACCGGTTACGAATTAACATTGTTTCAGCCACACATAGAAATCAGACGTTGTAGTACATTGAATCCTGCCACACTGTTACCAGTAAACGGAACAGACCCACTAGCACATGATTGTATTGAAGTTATCACTATCACGACGAAACCCAGACAAGACTTGACAGACGTCCCATTGTCAGACCCAGACCTGACGTTGTATGTAGATGGTTCATGTATGAGAACAAGTACAGGAGAGTTAGTGGCCGCGTATGCAGTCACAACAGACACTGAAGTCATTGAAACAAATTGCATAAATACCTTGTCAGCTCAAGCAGCAGAGCTCATCGCTCTGACACAAGCCTGTATTCAAGCCACAAATAAAAAAGTCAACATATACACTGATTCACGTTATGCATTCGGAGTTGTACATGACTTCGGCGTGCTGTGGCGAGAGAGAGGTTATTTAACTTCTCACGGTGCCCACATTCAGCACGGACCCCTCATTCATGCCTTATTAGATGCAATACATCTACCCACTGCAATATCAATTATGAAATGTAAAGCTCATACGAAAGTTACTGATATCATTTCCCAAGGCAATGATCTAGCTGACAGAACAGCTAAACAGACTGCTCAAACTCACACATCTGACATGACAAAGACAATAGTTCCGACACCAACACATTGCATGACGGTTAAGGATCCCGCTCTTGACGTAATTGACATACAGACACATGCTACACCAGATGAAATAAAGAAATGGACTGAATTAGGAGGGATCCAAACGGATCAAGGATGGATGACGAAGGAAAAATCTGTATGGTTCCTTCCCGACTCAATGGTCCAAGTCATCATTAATACAATACATAGTCCAGCGCACCTAGGAGAAAAAGCTATGCTAGACAGCATTCAACACATTTGGTTCAACAAACATTTACGAGCAGCAGCTAAACAAAAAGTTCGTACCTGTATGATCTGTTGTCAGTTTAACCCAGGTAAAAGCATTCCCGTGGAACAGGGTGGATTTCAGCCTCCTGATCACCCTTTTGAAGTCCTCCAGATGGATTATATCCAGATGGAACGATGTCGAGGATTCAAATATGTTCTTGTAGTTGTCTGTGCTCTTTCCCGTTGGACAGAGGCATACCCGGTTTCAGATTACACTGCCCCGACTACTGCCAAACAGTTGGTTCGAGAATTCTTCCCACGGTACGGTTTACCACGTGTTGTCTACTCAGATAACGGCCAGCCGTTTTCATCCGAACTAATGAAACACGTTTCACTTTTGTTAGGCTATCAGTGGAAATTTCACTGTGTCCGACACCCCGAGGCAGCAGGTCTCGTGGAACGACATAATCAAACTCTGAAAATTAGATTGTCCAAAATATGTAGAGAGAAAGGTGTCGACTGGGTAGTAGCCTTACCAGTTGCACTCTTTTACATGAGAATGGTAGCGCACTCTCGAACAGGGCTATCCCCTTATGAGGTGATCTTTGGCAGACCACCAAATATGTGGGGGACGCCTATACCACGCAAAATAACTGATGTTGACTGTAATATGCTGACAGATTACTTGGCTTCCTTGATGTCTGCACTACAATCTTGTCGTTCACAGGTAGCTGCAGCCTTTCCCGACAACACCGAGGTGAAACCCCATGACGTAGTTCCCGGGGACCTGGTGTTAGTGCGAAATTTTGACCGGAAGACTCAGCTGGATCCTAGGTGGAAATCGCCTCAACTTGTACTGCTCACCACGAGGACAGCCGTGAAGATCGAAGGTCGCAAAGGTTGGATACATTCAAGTCATATCAAGAAATTTCATGGACTACCGTCTGATGTAAACGATACACCTCGCGTGTCTTCACCGATTGACTCAAAGCTTCCTTTGGTTGAACAGAGTGATAAGGAACTATACAAACTAAAACTACGGTCTAATAAGTCAGACAATTTGATTGTTTAAGTCCTCTCCAAGGTGAATCGGTCGAATTTGTCTCTGACATGTATCCCCTAGACCTGAATAGAGAAAGAAACCGAAAGATGCAGTTGAAACAACATGCGTACTGTAAATCACTGCGTAGTCATTGCACAGTGACGTTATTAATTTTGTTTTTCTTAAGTCTTTTAATAATCGCTGCAAGTATATTGTTGCACATATATTATCCTATTTCTAAACATGTTTACAATGTTACTGCTGAACATTCTTTTAGTGAATTACCCCCGCATGAGTTGTCCTATAGATTTGCGCTGCGCAATAACACTTTTATCAGTATGTTACATCATTCCCATCAGGCTAGCAATGCTACAAATTGTTGGATATGTGGCCGACTCCCTCCCTATCAGAACTATAAGGGAATTCTGCCTCTCTTTCCATATCCGTTCACACACAATGGCTCCTGTGGAGCATGGTTTAGTTTAATTAATTCCTTAGATTCAAACTCAGTAACTTATCAAGACAATTGGGTATGGGGAAACCTGAACCTAGTTTTACTCAAAGTCTGCTACCCTAACAAGGAGGGACTTCCCAAAAGAACAGGAACTGATCTAGAAAATGAAGTATATGGATTAGGGAATTTCACGCTTAATCTCATGATCCTGAATGTTGAATCCGAAGCTGCACCAATTTTGCCCGCTATGTCAGTATTTCCAGTTACAGGTGAATTATGTGTAAGAAAGAATGGTTCCATACATATGGGCCATAGTAGATGCACCACTGTAATAGAATTCAGTGATCAAGGCAAGTCTACATTTAGAGCTTCTCGTCATTCCTACTTCGTATGTGGTCAGACTGCATATATACATTTGCCTCTAGATTGGGATGGTACCTGCTACATCGGATTCCTTTTGCCACCCGTTTTCCTAGCTCCTCCTGATTATCACAGAAATACTCATTTAGTACACAATAGAGAACGGAGAGATCTCCCAATCGTCGACTACACTGAAACAGCATGGGAAAAATACACAGATTTCAATAAAGGTCTCTTTCCCTATATAGGTACAGTTACCAATAGTAAGCTGATACGTAGATTAACCAGAACCCTTGAAGCAGTAGTGAACGAAACTATTTCCGCCTTAGGCAATTTAACAGAAGAGCAGTCTGCTATGCGGATTGTTGTGCTTCAAAATCGTCTTGTCCTTGACGTCATCCTGGCCGATAGGGGCGGAGCTTGTAGGGTCATCGGATCAAGTTGTTGCATTTTCATACCAGAAAATTTGCCATCTGTATATAAAGCCATAACTCGCCTTCATAAGATTGTAAGCCAGATACACCAGAATCCAGGCACCTGGACTTGGTCCGGTTGGTTTTGGAGTGTATTGTCAGCCTGGGGATGGAGGGTCCTATCCTTCCTAGGTATTGGCTTTCTCATATTATTCAGTTGCTGCTTATGCCTACAATGTGGACCAGCGATTTGTGGTCTGTGCGCCACATCGTGTATTCCACCACCAAAATTTCATTCATCCCGGAAGAAGAAAGAAGAACAAATGATGCTATATGAACAGATCGACGGATTGATGAAGATTGATATCTCCTAAGGGCAAGTAGGGGACAAGGAGGGAATGTGGAAATATGGATTTTTATGATCAGTTATGTCCCCTATCTTGGACCCCAACGGTTTCATGTATAAATCACAAGTACATGTATGTTCCCTCCAGTTCCAGTTATGAAGACGCAAACACATGTGCATCCACCGTCAACATGTCCTCTTTCAGATCCGCCATGAATGGGACGGATATTCTATTCCTAAGTATGAAAGGCCACCGGCTTTATATGGTTCATTTATCCCATTTTACAGTCTAGGCGAGTAGGCCCTGATTCTGCCATTAAGCCTTTTCCTGCCTTCTGCCTCTGAAAGCTCCAGTCTGAGCTCGCATCTGTATCCATGAACTTTGTCCTACTCCCTGCGCGGCTAACGGTGCCTGACTCGACCTGTCTGCTTGCCAAAAACTGTATTTCACCTTCGAGATTATCTGCTCCGCTCCCCATCCAATGCATTCCTGTCTAGTAGTTTAAGTAAACATTCTTCCAGCTACCGAGCAAAGGGCCCGGCTTCTCTGTCTTTATGCAAGTAATTCATAGCCCTGTTACTATGGAAGATTTCTGCCCTTGCATCTCATGTAGACACTTAGACGCTTGTACACGCACTCACAGTCAGTATAGAATAGATTTTATTCGAGAGACCTTTCCTTTTGGATAACGTAGTTCTTTAACCCCTTCAGCGCTGGGCGAATTCCGCCGCGGTGCTGAAGGGTTCGAGCGCGGGCGGGCTCATGACGGAACGGTTCCGTCATGAGCACAGCTCAACCGTGGCTCATGACGGAACCGTTCCGTCATGAGCATGGAAGGGGTTAAACATAGGATGTTAGATATGATTTGGGATTAGGTTGACTTGACCCCCCAGACTTCTGTCTCCACATGTAGAGCTAAATGTCAAGTCCCCTTCACCCCCTAGTTGCACGTCAATCACACGTCATGCTGCTGCGCGCGCATCTCTGCCAAGTATTTCTGCTGACATTGCGAAATTCTTTCATGGAACCACCCATTTGTGACATCATACCTAATGACGTTCTTTAGTTACGCCTAGTTACACCCATTTTTAGTTACGCATGTATGTTTTTATCTCTGTTATCAACTGTTACGCCTCCTGCATCTGTTTCACTATAATGCCTCTTCTATAAAAATGATTACCTGTCAATAAAGTATGGTCCTTCACTTCCTGAACCTTCGTGGTGATGGAATATGGAGTCCACAATTCGAATTGATTTTGGAATAAAGCCTGTTCCGAACCTCTAATACCATGGATTCTGCCTCTTATTTTACTGAGCTATTATTATACATTTTCCGCATCAAATTAAGTACCGGTAAATAAATTATTTACCACATATATGGCGCCCGAACAGGGACACTTTCTCATCTCACGGGCCGGAGGTGCGTTGCAGGCCCGGTCTCCTGCCACAGCTGGACGGACAACAACGCGTACCCACAGGATTTCCTGTATCTCCCTCCTGCCGAGCGGGGGTAACTGAGGCTGCGATCAACACCCAGACGAGGCGGTGAGAAGTGCGAAGTATCCCGACCAGAGCCTAGCTGAGAGAGCAAGATCCGAGGTATACAGAGGCCCACCAGTTTCCGAGGTTCCGAAGTTTCGAGTCGAGTCCAGTCCAGTTCAAGTCCAGTTCAGTTCAGTTCCGAGGCCTTCCGTTTCGAGCTACCCGGTGAGTACCATTGTCGGGGAGGCGTTCTGACGTGCACATAGGTTGTGCCGGTCAAGACGGGTTTGGGTACACAAATCCGGTCTGCACTGTTTCAGCAGTGTATCTGTACTGTTCAGCAGTATATCTAGTATGTCTAGTATATAATTCAGAATCACCTAGTTAGTGCCGAGTATTATGCTTAGTGACTAGTTCCCTAAATGGCCATCATTGTTGTTCATTAAATGTTAAATGTTAAATGTTTTAAATACGTTCTGCATATTGTGGTGTGAATGACTGTTCATTATTGTGTTTTGTTGTATTAAACGTGTTCAAAATTAGGTATCAGATCAGTTCTCAATATGCCGCTCTTTTCGAAATTAAGACAGATCAAAACTAGAAAAGGGGTACTCGAAGAAGCTGTTCCCATTCCTCCTAGGGACACTCCAGGGTACTTCATGTATCATAAACATGGCCTAGACGCCATATTATTTCTTGATTTATGGGTAGACTACACCAAGGAATTACCAGAAAGTCAGAGGTGGCCCGCAGCTGGGACCTGGGATGCAGATTGCATCATGAAAGTAGAGGAAGAATTATGGAAAAAGAAAGCTAGACAGTCACAGAAAGATGCCATTGAATTATGGCGTAAAGAATCATATAGACGTACAGAAAAAGCGCTCAGACAGGAAGAGAAAAGTAAGGA
Source organism: Triturus cristatus (assembly GCF_964204655.1). Lineage (NCBI taxonomy): Eukaryota > Metazoa > Chordata > Amphibia > Caudata > Salamandridae > Triturus > Triturus cristatus. Next base: position 749,048,804 of record NC_140584.1, on the reverse strand, counting down.
GAATTCAAATAAAGTCCGAGAAAATCTATTAATTGAAGAAGGTACTCGAGTAAAATCAGAACAAGTAGACAGACAAAGAAATGCCCTTATGAATGGTATGTATCCTCTTCTGGCCGAAGGGTTACCTAAGGCTACTCCGGAGATACCAAAAGACTTGCCACCCCCATTGTTTCCGATAAAAGCACATCCCAAAGGGCATCCCAGAACCGCAGAAGATGTTTTCCTTTCCTCTTATTTAGACGACGCAGCTCCCGAGTATGCTAATACTGCGCCACATAGACCGCCTGACGAGGGGGTTCAACGCCAAGACCCTCCTCCGTCTGTACCTCCGCAACAACAAACTCCGACACAAGTTCCGGCAAGCACATCTGTTCCTACAGCTGTATCCACACCTATGGTTGCTATATCACGTTCAACGAATCCTTTCACATCCAGCACCCCAGGTGGTGCTACAGGAGGTACATCAAACATTTTTTCCACGCCACCCAGAGTAAATAAACTTTCCTTTCAAGAATTAGCCCACCAACGTACGCCCAAACTAGTAACTCCCGACATGCTTAAGGAACTTCTAGTAGATTGTAGATATGACCCTGTGCCCGGCAAAGAGGACGAAATGCTGCTGGCATCATTACGTATCCGACGAGCTGCAATATATTTAGGGAGGCTACCAGGAATGACTACACATTTAGAAAATATATATCATTTTGTCCAGTCAGGGCGAGATTCTGAAAGTATTAATCGAGCCATGGAGTACCAGAAAGTGGAGATACAGGGGGAACTGTTACGTTTCCTCATAAATTGTGTGATCAGAAATCAAGACCGACCAGGGGTAAATCCGGAAGAAATGCGAATTCTTACCACATGGAGTCGGAATATATCAGAGGGGAGACATGATAAACGATTAAGTATAGTAGCTATGTGCCGAAAGATCCGCAAAGAAGTAGAACGAATACACGAAGAAAGATTAGCAGTAGACCAGCCTGAACAAACCGAGGAGGAGGAAGAATTAGAACTGCCCACAGGACAGTTAGAAACCATGGCCTATGTAGGTAGAGGAAGATCTTGCAATAATACTAGATGCTTTACTGATCCGATACGTCCGATACGTCCAGATAATAGCAGAAATTTCCAAACCCCTATAATAAATATAAGGTCCCCCGAACATTCGTTCCAAGCCGCTGACAAATTACTCCGAGAACGAAGGGGTTATCATATACTCGATTCTATGGACGAACAAGAATTAGCCAGGTCAGCCGTTCACTGGGTTGATAGTCCCGGAAAATATAGTGATGATACACTAGCGCACACGTTTTTGAACCTCACCCCAGATGAACAGCGTTTAGCTGGTATCTATATGATTCAACAACTCCTTATATTATATAAAAGCCAACACTCCGATCCTGGTCCCTTACCTGATATATTGACTGAATTACTCACGAATAAATGGAGAGGTTCAGGTACTGAGTTAATTAGAGAAATACTAGAATCCAGAAAGCAGTACATTCTTTTTGTATGCCCCGAACATGTCTCACTGCCCATCAAGGAAAGAACGACGTATTACATGGATAGACAGAATCCCTTACGCGAAGTGCACCCGATAAAAGGTGATGACAATCAGTTTAAACGTGTGTTTGTATACACACCCATATCTAAAATAGAACTATTAGAAATGAAGAAAGTGGTACCCAGTCATGACAAAGACCCAGCGGGTTTCCACCGTGAAATTAAAGACATGTTGCTCATGGGAGAGTATACCTATCCCGACATTATGAAAATATTGAAGGTATTAATGCCTGCGGGTATTTACGAAAAACTCAAGGAAAAGGATTGGGAGGTGGGAGACCAAAAGATAGATTGGATAGCATTAGAAAACGAAGAAACAGCTTGAGGTCCAGGTTCAGGGCTTGGGGAAAAGACCAAAACACTACCAGGTTTACTAGTACAGGTACTGCCACGTTTATTAACTACGAAAAAGGAAGACTGGGGTGCAATCTCAGCCTGTAAACAAAAGCAAGATGAAGACACTAGTGATTTCTATGCCCGATTCGAAAAATGTTTTGGTATAAATAGTGGAATAAAAGCAAGTAGCGAATCGTATCCACATCTGTTTGTGACAAAATTAGTTGAAAATTCCTTGCCCCAAGTTAAGAATAGAGTATTGAAATTCGAGAGTACCTGGCAAGGTAACACTCCGTCACAAATGTTACAAATGCTACAGTACCATCACAATAGAATTAGAGAGGAACAAGAACATGAACAAAGACGCATGAAAGACACGAAAATGAAAATGCTAGTTTCCCAGACAGTTCCAGCTGACGGTCATAAAAAGGGTATGACACAGTCCAGTGTTTCAGTAGGTTCTGTAAAAGGGACATGCAACTATTGTAAACAGCCAGGTCATTATGTACACGATTGTCCAGTTTTAAAACATAATATCGCCATAGGTAATACAAAAGAAAGACCACGGCCACTTAGACAGGATCAGAACCAACAAGGAGCCCCGCAGCATGCAAAGTCCATGCCAGCTCCGCAACAGTCTATGCCAGCTCCACCACCGCAGCCTATTGCTGCCACACAAACAACGACACAACAGATGTACCAGACCGCACAGTATGACTATCCTGATTATCAACGATACTCATGAAACAGCCTAGAGAGGGAAGTTGGCTTACCCCTTATCGAGGTCCCTGTAGATCAAGAAGGACCTTATGTACACAGTGAACTATTAGGCCAAGATAGAAAATTTTTACTTGATACAGGGGCAAGCCGAACAACCATAAAACGTAGTGAAGTTCCAGGGGCACCCCTCTCAGGCTCACAGAATATTTCCCTTGGCTTTTCAGGAAAACCTATCATTAACGAAGTATCACAGCCTCTTCCACTTACGATTGGTCCCTTGACACGAACTACAGATTTATTGCTTACTAAATCCTGTCCAGAAAACCTGTTAGGTATAAAAACATTGAAAGCTCTAGGAGCTATAATATGTTGTTCTCCGGAAGGAGTAAGATTGTTTTTACGTGATTTCAAAGGGCACTATGTGTCCCGAGACATGGATCACCGACTGCAGACTTTACCCACACATTTATGGGCACAAGGCCCTACAGATGTTGGTTGCATGAACATTACACCATATCGAGTCACACTAAAGACAGGAGTGGTACTACCACGAATGCGACAATACAAGTTACCCCCAGATGCTGTAGTGGCTTTACTGCAAATCATTGACGAGCTTATTACCCAAGGAGTGGTTGTGGAAACCGACTCCAATGTATGTAATTCCCCGATAATTCCGATTCTTAAACGAACTGATCCAAAAGCCCCGCCAGTATATCGATTGGTTATTGATCTGCGCGAATTAAATAAATGCATTGTACCACAATACCCCGTAGTCCCAGACATTTCTTCATTACTGACAGCCATTGATTCCGAAGCAACATTCTTTACTGTAATTGATCTCAAGAATGCCTTTTTCAGCGTCCCAATAGATCCGGAAAGCCAATACTTGTTCGGATTTAGTTTAAATGGACGAAGCTTTAAATTCACACGCGCACCTCAAGGATTCACAGAAAGCCCCAGCATCTATAGCCAAGCACTGAAACGAGAACTTGACAGTATCCACATGCCAGTCAACACTGCCCTGCTTCAATATGTCGATGATCTGCTGATCACCGCTAGAAGCGAACCTGAATGTGAAAAAGCCTCACTGACGGTTTTACAATTTTTGGCCGAAAAGGGGCACAAGGTGTCCCCTTCTAAGCTGCAATTCTGTGTCCAGCGAGTTGTTTACCTTGGGCACTCGCTGTCCAAGGAGGGAAGGCAGCTTACACCAGATCGCATCCAGTTAATTGCTAACATGCCAATACCCAAGACACAAAAGGAGGTGCGGGCTTTCATAGGCCTCACTTCATATTGTAGGCAGTGGATCCCTCAGTATGCATTTCTAGCAAAACCACTCATTCAGTTGACAACGCAGGAGGCGGCCACATCGACTGTCCTCCCTTGGACTCAGGAACATACACAAGCTTTTGAAAGCCTAAAGAAAGCTTTATGTCAAGCACCTGTTTTAGCAACACCATGTTACAATAAACAGTTTACACTCTTTGTTACAGAACGCGAAGGTACTGCCTTGTCAGTACTCACACAGGAACAAGCAGGATCACACAAACCATGTGCTTATTTTTCTAGTACATTAGATCCCGTAGCTCAAGCTCTGCCTGCGTGCCTGAAATCAGTGGCAGCAACAGCTTTAGCAATCCGACAAAGCGATGCCATAGTGTTAGGACACCAATTGACAGTACAAGTACCACATGCAGTAGAGGTTCTCTTGAACCGCACACAAACACAACACTTGACCATAGCAAGACTCACCGGTTACGAATTAACATTGTTTCAGCCACACATAGAAATCAGACGTTGTAGTACATTGAATCCTGCCACACTGTTACCAGTAAACGGAACAGACCCACTAGCACATGATTGTATTGAAGTTATCACTATCACGACGAAACCCAGACAAGACTTGACAGACGTCCCATTGTCAGACCCAGACCTGACGTTGTATGTAGATGGTTCATGTATGAGAACAAGTACAGGAGAGTTAGTGGCCGCGTATGCAGTCACAACAGACACTGAAGTCATTGAAACAAATTGCATAAATACCTTGTCAGCTCAAGCAGCAGAGCTCATCGCTCTGACACAAGCCTGTATTCAAGCCACAAATAAAAAAGTCAACATATACACTGATTCACGTTATGCATTCGGAGTTGTACATGACTTCGGCGTGCTGTGGCGAGAGAGAGGTTATTTAACTTCTCACGGTGCCCACATTCAGCACGGACCCCTCATTCATGCCTTATTAGATGCAATACATCTACCCACTGCAATATCAATTATGAAATGTAAAGCTCATACGAAAGTTACTGATATCATTTCCCAAGGCAATGATCTAGCTGACAGAACAGCTAAACAGACTGCTCAAACTCACACATCTGACATGACAAAGACAATAGTTCCGACACCAACACATTGCATGACGGTTAAGTATCCCGCTCTTGACGTAATTGACATACAGACACATGCTACACCAGATGAAATAAAGAAATGGACTGAATTAGGAGGGATCCAAACGGATCAAGGATGGATGACGAAGGAAAAATCTGTATGGTTCCTTCCCGACTCAATGGTCCAAGTCATCATTAATACAATACATAGTCCAGCGCACCTAGGAGAAAAAGCTATGCTAGACAGCATTCAACACATTTGGTTCAACAAACATTTACGAGCAGCAGCTAAACAAAAAGTTCGTACCTGTATGATCTGTTGTCAGTTTAACCCAGGTAAAAGCATTCCCGTGGAACAGGGTGGATTTCAGCCTCCTGATCACCCTTTTGAAGTCCTCCAGATGGATTATATCCAGATGGAACGATGTCGAGGATTCAAATATGTTCTTGTAGTTGTCTGTGCTCTTTCCCGTTGGACAGAGGCATACCCGGTTTCAGATTACACTGCCCCGACTACTGCCAAACAGTTGGTTCGAGAATTCTTCCCACGGTACGGTTTACCACGTGTTGTCTACTCAGATAACGGCCAGCCGTTTTCATCCGAACTAATGAAACACGTTTCACTTTTGTTAGGCTATCAGTGGAAATTTCACTGTGTCCGACACCCCGAGGCAGCAGGTCTCGTGGAACGACATAATCAAACTCTGAAAATTAGATTGTCCAAAATATGTAGAGAGAAAGGTGTCGACTGGGTAGTAGCCTTACCAGTTGCACTCTTTTACATGAGAATGGTAGCGCACTCTCGAACAGGGCTATCCCCTTATGAGGTGATCTTTGGCAGACCACCAAATATGTGGGGGACGCCTATACCACGCAAAATAACTGATGTTGACTGTAATATGCTGACAGATTACTTGGCTTCCTTGATGTCTGCACTACAATCTTGTCGTTCACAGGTAGCTGCAGCCTTTCCCGACAACACCGAGGTGAAACCCCATGACGTAGTTCCCGGGGACCTGGTGTTAGTGCGAAATTTTGACCGGAAGACTCAGCTGGATCCTAGGTGGAAATCGCCTCAACTTGTACTGCTCACCACGAGGACAGCCGTGAAGATCGAAGGTCGCAAAGGTTGGATACATTCAAGTCATATCAAGAAATTTCATGGACTACCGTCTGATGTAAACGATACACCTCGCGTGTCTTCACCGATTGACTCAAAGCTTCCTTTGGTTGAACAGAGTGATAAGGAACTATACAAACTAAAACTACGGTCTAATAAGTCAGACAATTTGATTGTTTAAGTCCTCTCCAAGGTGAATCGGTCGAATTTGTCTCTGACATGTATCCCCTAGACCTGAATAGAGAAAGAAACCGAAAGATGCAGTTGAAACAACATGCGTACTGTAAATCACTGCGTAGTCATTGCACAGTGACGTTATTAATTTTGTTTTTCTTAAGTCTTTTAATAATCGCTGCAAGTATATTGTTGCACATATATTATCCTATTTCTAAACATGTTTACAATGTTACTGCTGAACATTCTTTTAGTGAATTACCCCCGCATGAGTTGTCCTATAGATTTGCGCTGCGCAATAACACTTTTATCAGTATGTTACATCATTCCCATCAGGCTAGCAATGCTACAAATTGTTGGATATGTGGCCGACTCCCTCCCTATCAGAACTATAAGGGAATTCTGCCTCTCTTTCCATATCCGTTCACACACAATGGCTCCTGTGGAGCATGGTTTAGTTTAATTAATTCCTTAGATTCAAACTCAGTAACTTATCAAGACAATTGGGTATGGGGAAACCTGAACCTAGTTTTACTCAAAGTCTGCTACCCTAACAAGGAGGGACTTCCCAAAAGAACAGGAACTGATCTAGAAAATGAAGTATATGGATTAGGGAATTTCACGCTTAATCTCATGATCCTGAATGTTGAATCCGAAGCTGCACCAATTTTGCCCGCTATGTCAGTATTTCCAGTTACAGGTGAATTATGTGTAAGAAAGAATGGTTCCATACATATGGGCCATAGTAGATGCACCACTGTAATAGAATTCAGTGATCAAGGCAAGTCTACATTTAGAGCTTCTCGTCATTCCTACTTCGTATGTGGTCAGACTGCATATATACATTTGCCTCTAGATTGGGATGGTACCTGCTACATCGGATTCCTTTTGCCACCCGTTTTCCTAGCTCCTCCTGATTATCACAGAAATACTCATTTAGTACACAATAGAGAACGGAGAGATCTCCCAATCGTCGACTACACTGAAACAGCATGGGAAAAATACACAGATTTCAATAAAGGTCTCTTTCCCTATATAGGTACAGTTACCAATAGTAAGCTGATACGTAGATTAACCAGAACCCTTGAAGCAGTAGTGAACGAAACTATTTCCGCCTTAGGCAATTTAACAGAAGAGCAGTCTGCTATGCGGATTGTTGTGCTTCAAAATCGTCTTGTCCTTGACGTCATCCTGGCCGATAGGGGCGGAGCTTGTAGGGTCATCGGATCAAGTTGTTGCATTTTCATACCAGAAAATTTGCCATCTGTATATAAAGCCATAACTCGCCTTCATAAGATTGTAAGCCAGATACACCAGAATCCAGGCACCTGGACTTGGTCCGGTTGGTTTTGGAGTGTATTGTCAGCCTGGGGATGGAGGGTCCTATCCTTCCTAGGTATTGGCTTTCTCATATTATTCAGTTGCTGCTTATGCCTACAATGTGGACCAGCGATTTGTGGTCTGTGCGCCACATCGTGTATTCCACCACCAAAATTTCATTCATCCCGGAAGAAGAAAGAAGAACAAATGATGCTATATGAACAGATCGACGGATTGATGAAGATTGATATCTCCTAAGGGCAAGTAGGGGACAAGGAGGGAATGTGGAAATATGGATTTTTATGATCAGTTATGTCCCCTATCTTGGACCCCAACGGTTTCATGTATAAATCACAAGTACATGTATGTTCCCTCCAGTTCCAGTTATGAAGACGCAAACACATGTGCGTCCACCGTCAACATGTCCTCTTTCAGATCCGCCATGAATGGGACGGATATTCTATTCCTAAGTATGAAAGGCCACCGGCTTTATATGGTTCATTTATCCCATTTTACAGTCTAGGCGAGTAGGCCCTGATTCTGCCATTAAGCCTTTTCCTGCCTTCTGCCTCTGAAAGCTCCAGTCTGAGCTCGCATCTGTATCCATGAACTTTGTCCTACTCCCTGCGCGGCTAACGGTGCCTGACTCGACCTGTCTGCTTGCCAAAAACTGTATTTCACCTTCGAGATTATCTGCTCCGCTCCCCATCCAATGCATTCCTGTCTAGTAGTTTAAGTAAACATTCTTCCAGCTACCGAGCAAAGGGCCCGGCTTCTCTGTCTTTATGCAAGTAATTCATAGCCCTGTTACTATGGAAGATTTCTGCCCTTGCATCTCATGTAGACACTTAGACGCTTGTACACGCACTCACAGTCAGTATAGAATAGATTTTATTCGAGAGACCTTTCCTTTTGGATAACGTAGTTCTTTAACCCCTTCAGCGCTGGGCGAATTCCGCCGCGGTGCTGAAGGGTTCGAGCGCGGGCGGGCTCATGACGGAACGGTTCCGTCATGAGCACAGCTCAACCGTGGCTCATGACGGAACCGTTCCGTCATGAGCATGGAAGGGGTTAAACATAGGATGTTAGATATGATTTGGGATTAGGTTGACTTGACCCCCCAGACTTCTGTCTCCACATGTAGAGCTAAATGTCAAGTCCCCTTCACCCCCTAGTTGCACGTCAATCACACGTCATGCTGCTGCGCGCGCATCTCTGCCAAGTATTTCTGCTGACATTGCGAAATTCTTTCATGGAACCACCCATTTGTGACATCATACCTAATGACGTTCTTTAGTTACGCCTAGTTACACCCATTTTTAGTTACGCATGTATGTTTTTATCTCTGTTATCAACTGTTACGCCTCCTGCATCTGTTTCACTATAATGCCTCTTCTATAAAAATGATTACCTGTCAATAAAGTATGGTCCTTCACTTCCTGAACCTTCGTGGTGATGGAATATGGAGTCCACAATTCGAATTGATTTTGGAATAAAGCCTGTTCCGAACCTCTAATACCATGGATTCTGCCTCTTATTTTACTGAGCTATTATTATACATTTTCCGCATCAAATTAAGTACCGGTAAATAAATTATTTACCACATATATGGCGCCCGAACAGGGACACTTTCTCATCTCACGGGCCGGAGGTGCGTTGCAGGCCCGGTCTCCTGCCACAGCTGGACGGACAACAACGCGTACCCACAGGATTTCCTGTATCTCCCTCCTGCCGAGCGGGGGTAACTGAGGCTGCGATCAACACCCAGACGAGGCGGTGAGAAGTGCGAAGTATCCCGACCAGAGCCTAGCTGAGAGAGCAAGATCCGAGGTATACAGAGGCCCACCAGTTTCCGAGGTTCCGAAGTTTCGAGTCGAGTCCAGTCCAGTTCAAGTCCAGTTCAGTTCAGTTCCGAGGCCTTCCGTTTCGAGCTACCCGGTGAGTACCATTGTCGGGGAGGCGTTCTGACGTGCACATAGGTTGTGCCGGTCAAGACGGGTTTGGGTACACAAATCCGGTCTGCACTGTTTCAGCAGTGTATCTGTACTGTTCAGCAGTATATCTAGTATGTCTAGTATATAATTCAGAATCACCTAGTTAGTGCCGAGTATTATGCTTAGTGACTAGTTCCCTAAATGGCCATCATTGTTGTTCATTAAATGTTAAATGTTAAATGTTTTAAATACGTTCTGCATATTGTGGTGTGAATGACTGTTCATTATTGTGTTTTGTTGTATTAAACGTGTTCAAAATTAGGTATCAGATCAGTTCTCAATATGCCGCTCTTTTCGAAATTAAGACAGATCAAAACTAGAAAAGGGGTACTCGAAGAAGCTGTTCCCATTCCTCCTAGGGACACTCCAGGGTACTTCATGTATCATAAACATGGCCTAGACGCCATATTATTTCTTGATTTATGGGTAGACTACACCAAGGAATTACCAGAAAGTCAGAGGTGGCCCGCAGCTGGGACCTGGGATGCAGATTGCATCATGAAAGTAGAGGAAGAATTATGGAAAAAGAAAGCTAGACAGTCACAGAAAGATGCCATTGAATTATGGCGTAAAGAATCATATAGACGTACAGAAAAAGCGCTCAGACAGGAAGAGAAAAGTAAGGAGAATTCAAATAAAGTCCGAGAAAATCTATTAATTGAAGAAGGTACTCGAGTAAAATCAGAACAAGTAGACAGACAAAGAAATGCCCTTATGAATGGTATGTATCCTCTTCTGGCCGAAGGGTTACCTAAGGCTACTCCGGAGATACCAAAAGACTTGCCACCCCCATTGTTTCCGATAAAAGCACATCCCAAAGGGCATCCCAGAACCGCAGAAGATGTTTTCCTTTCCTCTTATTTAGACGACGCAGCTCCCGAGTATGCTAATACTGCGCCACATAGACCGCCTGACGAGGGGGTTCAACGCCAAGACCCTCCTCCGTCTGTACCTCCGCAACAACAAACTCCGACACAAGTTCCGGCAAGCACATCTGTTCCTACAGCTGTATCCACACCTATGGTTGCTATATCACGTTCAACGAATCCTTTCACATCCAGCACCCCAGGTGGTGCTACAGGAGGTACATCAAACATTTTTCCCACGCCACCCAGAGTAAATAAACTTTCCTTTCAAGAATTAGCCCACCAACGTACGCCCAAACTAGTAACTCCCGACATGCTTAAGGAACTTCTAGTAGATTGTAGATATGACCCTGTGCCCGGCAAAGAGGACGAAATGCTGCTGGCATCATTACGTATCCGACGAGCTGCAATATATTTAGGGAGGCTACCAGGAATGACTACACATTTAGAAAATATATATCATTTTGTCCAGTCAGGGCGAGATTCTGAAAGTATTAATCGAGCCATGGAGTACCAGAAAGTGGAGATACAGGGGGAACTGTTACGTTTCCTCATAAATTGTGTGATCAGAAATCAAGACCGACCAGGGGTAAATCCGGAAGAAATGCGAATTCTTACCACATGGAGTCGGAATATATCAGAGGGGAGACATGATAAACGATTAAGTATAGTAGCTATGTGCCGAAAGATCCGCAAAGAAGTAGAACGAATACACGAAGAAAGATTAGCAGTAGACCAGCCTGAACAAACCGAGGAGGAGGAAGAATTAGAACTGCCCACAGGACAGTTAGAAACCATGGCCTATGTAGGTAGAGGAAGATCTTGCAATAATACTAGATGCTTTACTGATCCGATACGTCCGATACGTCCAGATAATAGCAGAAATTTCCAAACCCCTATAATAAATATAAGGTCCCCCGAACATTCGTTCCAAGCCGCTGACAAATTACTCCGAGAACGAAGGGGTTATCATATACTCGATTCTATGGACGAACAAGAATTAGCCAGGTCAGCCGTTCACTGGGTTGATAGTCCCGGAAAATATAGTGATGATACACTAGCGCACACGTTTTTGAACCTCACCCCAGATGAACAGCGTTTAGCTGGTATCTATATGATTCAACAACTCCTTATATTATATAAAAGCCAACACTCCGATCCTGGTCCCTTACCTGATATATTGACTGAATTACTCACGAATAAATGGAGAGGTTCAGGTACTGAGTTAATTAGAGAAATACTAGAATCCAGAAAGCAGTACATTCTTTTTGTATGCCCCGAACATGTCTCACTGCCCATCAAGGAAAGAACGACGTATTACATGGATAGACAGAATCCCTTACGCGAAGTGCACCCGATAAAAGGTGATGACAATCAGTTTAAACGTGTGTTTGTATACACACCCATATCTAAAATAGAACTATTAGAAATGAAGAAAGTGGTACCCAGTCATGACAAAGACCCAGCGGGTTTCCACCGTGAAATTAAAGACATGTTGCTCATGGGAGAGTATACCTATCCCGACATTATGAAAATATTGAAGGTATTAATGCCTGCGGGTATTTACGAAAAACTCAAGGAAAAGGATTGGGAGGTGGGAGACCAAAAGATAGATTGGACAGCATTAGAAAACGAAGAAACAGCTCGAGGTCCAGGTTCAGGGCTTGGGGAAAAGACCAAAACACTACCAGGTTTACTAGTACAGGTACTGCCACGTTTATTAACTACGAAAAAGGAAGACTGGGGTGCAATCTCAGCCTGTAAACAAAAGCAAGATGAAGACACTAGTGATTTCTATGCCCGATTCGAAAAATGTTTTGGTATAAATAGTGGAATAAAAGCAAGTAGCGAATCGTATCCACATCTGTTTGTGACAAAATTAGTTGAAAATTCCTTGCCCCAAGTTAAGAATAGAGTATTGAAATTCGAGAGTACCTGGCAAGGTAACACTCCGTCACAAATGTTACAAATGCTACAGTACCATCACAATAGAATTAGAGAGGAACAAGAACATGAACAAAGACGCATGAAAGACACGAAAATGAAAATGCTTGTTTCCCAGACAGTTCCAGCTGACGGTCATAAAAAGGGTATGACACAGTCCAGTGTTTCAGTAGGTTCTGTAAAAGGGACATGCAACTATTGTAAACAGCCAGGTCATTATGTACACGATTGTCCAGTTTTAAAACATAATATCGCCATAGGTAATACAAAAGAAAGACCACGGCCACTTAGACAGGATCAGAACCAACAAGGAGCCCCGCAGCATGTAAAGTCCATGCCAGCTCCGCAACAGTCTATGCCAGCTCCACCACCGCAGCCTATTGCTGCCACACAAACAACGACACAACAGATGTACCAGACCGCACAGTATGACTATCCTGATTATCAACGATACTCATGAAACAGCCTAGAGAGGGAAGTTGGCTTACCCCTTATCGAGGTCCCTGTAGATCAAGAAGGACCTTATGTACACAGTGAACTATTAGGCCAAGATAGAAAATTTTTACTTGATACAGGGGCAAGCCGAACAACCATAAAACGTAGTGAAGTTCCAGGGGCACCCCTCTCAGGCTCACAGAATATTTCCCTTGGCTTTTCAGGAAAACCTATCATTAACGAAGTATCACAGCCTCTTCCACTTACGATTGGTCCCTTGACACGAACTACAGATTTATTGCTTACTAAATCCTGTCCATGTTTCTCTATAACCTTCCCTAAAAAAGGGAGTAGCGAGATGGGCCTCAGATTGGATAAGTCAGTCCAGGGGATGGAAGTGTTTTTTCTAATGGGTCTTACCAACGCTTTTTTCCATTCCCTAGGGACTTGCCCCTCAGTCAGGGAAAGATTGATGAGACTTTGAATCTGTGGGCTCAGAGTTTTTCCTACTATCGGGATCATTCTGGCTGGGATGATATCTGAGGGACTTCCGCTTTTAATCTGACCAAGATAACATTCGATGTCGATCAAGGAGATAGGGGAGAAGGATTGTAAGTGCGTGATTCCTATCTCTTTTTCCTTTCCCAAAAATAGTGATTTGTCTCCAATGATGGATAAATTGGATTTTACAATATCGTCATGAATCTTATTTATCTTATTTGTGAAAAACTGCGCAACTTCATTGCAAAGTTGTTGTGAAGCTAGATCAAGAGTTTCACAGGCTGCTGGTTTCACAAATGACTGTAAGGTTTGATATAAGATCCTGGGGGTATTTCCTGCAGCTAAAAGAAGAGCGTGTATGTGGGATTTCTGGGCATTGCGAATTTCTTTGTGATATTTAGTTAGAGCTACCCAGAAATGATTCTTATCTATGCAATCGTGGGTCGTTCTCCACACCTTTTCTAATTTCCTCGCCTGCTGTTTAAGAGATCTCAGGTGCTCCGTAAACCATACCTCCTGTTTACGAGCTAAACGAGGTTTGTAGGTTTTCATAGGGGCAATCCTATTTACCACCTGGAGTATCGCTCGATTATAGTGGTCCAACGCCTTGTCAACATTCTCACCAGAACCAATGGGGAGTCCGGCAAAATGCTCCTGAAATATTTCCGGAGTAATCTTGTGCCATGGTCTACGCCTGGTAGAAAGTGCTTGTGCCTGAGGGGGGGTTTTACCTGAATGGAAGGTAACAAATTCCAGGATAAAGTGATCTGTCCAGTTGACCTGAGTGGAAGAGGCACTTAGCAGAGTGTTAGGTTTATTTGAAAAGATGAGATCCAAAGTGTGTCCTGCCAGATGAGTGGGACCAGTGTTCATTAAGGTTAATCCAAACAAAGACATGTCAGTTAGTAAGGACTGTGCCTCAGCATTATCTTTCAGGTCACTGTGCACATTGAAGTCTCCTAAAAGTACAAAATTGTTCTCTGTGTCAATGTGCCTGGCAAGTATTTCCAGCAGCAAGATGTTAAAGCTGGTACAAGGGCCGGGAGGGCGATAAACCAATGCTCCTTTATAGCAAATTTTATTGGAAATGCTGATTTTGAATACCAGAATTTCCAAGTCAGGGGTGCTCACTTCCTCTAGGATGGTAACTGATAGGTTATTTTTATATACAATGGCAATGCCTCCCCCTGTCTTGGCAGGCCGGTCAAGCCTGACTATTTTATAGCCCTCTGGGTTCCCTAATGTGAGGGCTGGGACAGAGTACGGTTTTAGCCATGTTTCTGTCAAATAACAGAGTTCAGGTTGAATTGAATCAATCATATCCCATACTTCACTATTATGTTTAGACAAAGATCTAATGTTGCAGAGAAGATTTCGACTCTTGTAGGTGTCATGTGGGAATGTGATCATAGATGGTATTTCTTGCGGTACGATTTGCAAGTGATCAATGGAAGTTTGATAATGGCAATTCCGACATGAAAAAGGACCCTCAAGCAGACAACCTTCCCCTCCGGTACAGCCCTGTAATGCAGGCTTACAGAAACGCAACAGATCTACAGAGGAGTATCTTACCCAAGGTTTCGCGAGGGCAGGCGGCTGGGCAGCACTCACGGCCATATCCTCTAGCCCCTAGCCTCGTCCAGTCGCGGACGGGCGCAGACGGGCTTCTCTTTGGCTTGTCTTAGGCGCGTTCTTAGGCACTCCCCTGCGCGCAATCGCTGCGCGCTTAGAGTGACGAGCACCCTTTATAGTCCTGAGACGCCGAAGCTAGAACGCTAACCGCCCCTAATGCAGAAGTGACTGGGTCTGCCTGTCCGCCCTCCGCTCAACGGTGATAATCACCGAGTCGGACCGAGGCGTGCAGGCTGTCAACTGAGCCCAGACTTCCTACCAGCCAATACGGGTAAGTGGGGAGCTGATTAACAAAATTGCACTGTCCTGTAGCCTAATGTTAAAATAAAGATTTAGTGCTTTTAAAATTTAGAATCATCAACAGTGAGAAACGTGTACCGCTAATTCTACTCTGAAATCACTCACGCCTCCTGTAACGCATCAAACAGCTTGGGTAGACGCTGCCACCGTCTACACCTAACCGCCCGAACCAGTTGTTCCTCGCTCCCTTTATAGTCCTGAGACGCCGAAGCTAGAACGCTAACCGCCCCTAATGCGGAAGTGACTGGGTCTGCCTGTCCGCCCTCCGCTCAACGGTGATAATCACCGAGTCGGACCGAGGCGTGCAGGCTGTCAACTGAGCCCAGACTTCCTTCCAGCCAAAACGGGTAAGTGGGGAGCTGATTAACAAAATTGCACTGTCCTGTAGCCTAATGTTAAAATAAAGATTTAGTGCTTTTAAAATTTAGAATCATCAACAGACGTATATCTCTGATGGCTGTCTTTCTGTAAATTACTCTATTGCCACCCAGAGGCCAGCTTTCAGAATTTTTACTAATAGGAGTCGCCAGTTCAGTTAGTCTACCGATTCCTTCCAATCTAGTTCACGCCTCAATTGCAACAATAAAGCGCAATGTTGGTGGTGTACCAGCTTTCTCACGTTTGCATGAATGTGTTTTGGCTATCCGCATTAAAGATAGCACACAATATCCACCTTTTAAACAAGATGCACGATCACAGTGAATAGAATTAAACAATGTCTTTTCATTTGTTGGCACACAAGGAGTGTACGCATTGTGTAATCAAATATGCCACCACTAGATCCATAGAGCATTATTTTCCTTTGTTAGCCAATGGATGTAGGCCTCCCATTTTAAATAACGAGCTAATTCCCACCCGTCCAGCCGGCTTTTAGGCTATTGAATAAGTTGCATAACAGATTTCCTTACATGCTAGGACGCACCATAATATTGTATTGTTCTGTCTTGGTAGATTTATCTCATCACCAAAAAGACCCGTATGTGCACTTCTGGTCGTACTGTTACACTTAAATTAGTAAGTTTCATGCCATAAACTGAAGGGATAGTTACTAACCCATTCTCTCTAATAAGTTGCTAATTTGTAATTTGATTATGAGTCTTCTCTGCATCTAGGAGCTCAACTGAGCCCATCCTATTTGACTGCCCAGCTGATAGTCATGTGCTGATGATAAGATTTGGTAATCTTTTTTTCCCCTAATTGTTAAGCTTTCACATACCACCTAGTCAATCCCCCCTAATAAGAAGTATCCATTTACCTCCAGGTGCTCCCCGTTCACACAGTCCTGATGAAGACTCCATGCTAAGGCCAGATTCACCTAGGCCTTCTAAGGGGTCGAAACGTTGACTACTACTACAGCAAAGCCACGATGACTGAAATTCATTATTAGTGTCTATGAAATGCTATGTGGTATAGCTGGAACAACTGACCTGCATTAGACCAGATTGGTCTTACGATGTGAATCGGATGTTTTTATGTCACATCACCCTTCCCTTGTCCACCACCCTCACTTACTCAATGTTACCTAGAGCACCGCACCCTTTCATTTCCCAACACCAGAGCACCCTGAAACACTAAGGTGCCGATTCCGATCCGTTTAAAATATTCCCTGTACGAATCGTATCCGGATTTTTTTACGTACGAATCGTACAAGTCCTGTACAAACTGGCAAGTACGATTCGTATGTAGAAAACTCCATACGAATTGCATTGGGAAATTTCCCCAACACGTCCTCAGGTCGGAAAAAGTGTCCGACACGTCCCCGGACAGTTTTACGTACGGATCGGGAAACCGAAGTCCGAACGCGCAAGTACGATCCGTCCCGTCCGTCCGAATGCACAACCGTATGGTAAAAACACCGTACGGAGCGAACCACTATAGCAACCATGGAGACGTCCAAACATGTGCCCGCATACACGCCGGACCCCCAGCCACCCCCCCGGAAATACGCGCCGGACCCCCAGCCACCCCCCCGAAAATACGCGCCGGACCCCCAGCCCCCCCCTGCGGATGGATGCGCCGGACTCCCAGCCCCAAGCGGACGGACGCGCCAGACCCCCAGCCACCCCGCGGACGGACGTGCCGGACCCCCAGCCACCTGTGTATGTACGGTGCATACCCCCATCCCCGTATGTACGGTGCGTACCCCCACCCCCGTATGTATGGTGCGTACCCCCACCCCTGTATGTACGGTGCGGACCCCCAGCGCGTAGGTGGGGGTACGCACCGTACATACACGGATGGGGTGGGGGTATGCACCGTACATACGGGGGTGGGGGTACGCACCGTACATACACGAGTGGGGTGGGGGTATGCACCGTACATACGGGGGTAGGGGTACGCACGTACATACACGGGTGGGGTGGGGGTACGCACCGTACATACACGGGTGGGGGTATGCACCATTCATACATGGGTGGGGTGGGGGTATGCACCGTACATACGGGGGTGGGGGTACCCACTGTAAGTCCGGGTGTGGCTGGGGGTCCGGCGCGTCCATCCACAGGGGGGCTGGGGGTCCGGCACGTCCATCCGCGGGGGGCTGGGGGTCCGGCGCGTACTTACGGGGGGGTTCTGGGGGGGTGTTCGGCACGTACCGGGCCCCCTTTTCCTCACGCTTCGCGACGTACTTAGCTTTTCCAGCACTTTTTGGATGCCGTACAAATATTGCCATCCGGAGTGCTGTCTGTACGAATCGTACTTGCTGGTACGTAAAAAGCTGCCAAACTCCGTCCGCATGTCGCGTATGCGCCGTCCCGGATCACATTTGTATGTATTTTTGTGTCGGATGGTGTTTTGTACGATTCACGAATCGTACTTGCATGTTTGTATGGTGTTTTTACCGGGTACGAGTGGGACGGAGAAAACACTCCGACCGACGGTTCGTACCCGGTTTCTCCAGGATCGGAATCGACACCTTAATGTGTTGCAATATGAAGGAGCAACTGTGTTGCTGAAACAGAAGTGAATATTTGTGTTGAAAATAAATTGCATTCATTGCAGACTAAGCTATATTGGTATTGCGAATACTATTCCTTATGTTTTTCATTTTGAAAACATGTTGCTACTGTGACCAATTTCATAGATAGTGTTAAGGCTTACCGAACAATCTAACCTGTTTAGTGAGACTGTTAGAGAAAGTCTTTACCATGATATTAGAGGAAAGTAACACTGACATTTCACATAGTTAGGATAAAAAAAAAAGATTTTTTTAAAAATGATTAAAAGAAGGAAGAAGATTTAAAAAGAGAATGGTTTTCCCAAAGCTGAAATTAAACAGATGACAAAATGGGACAATTTGTGTCTATAAAAGGAAAACCCACACAAGAACCAGACGTGGGAATTATTAGCAGTGAACATACATTTGAATTAATGGGTAACACAGGGAATATTTTGCAAGGCTAAGAAACTGTAATTCTAGGACTTTATTTTGTTTGTGGACAAGATGCTTATTTCCAGTTACATGCTGATTGGGAGGGTATTTTTTCCAAAGATGTACATGTATGTAATATAGATACATTAACAATGACACTGGCACACAGACACACCCATAGTATGTAAGATAGAACCCAGTTAGTGGAAGACATTTTTGGTACAATCATTCCACCTGTAGGAGTCATACTGAAAGATGAAAAGATTAGAAACTGTCAACAGCTTCCGACAAGCTGGCAACTAGTACTTCTGGAGCTTTATTAGTTGCAAAAACTGAGCTTGTAGCAATTAGATCCATGTTTTTGCTGAATCGCTTAGTATTAGACATCTTACTTACATAGAAAGGTGGAGTCTCTCGAATACTGAAAACTCTGCATTGCTGCTCATACATACCCGATGAGAGCAAGAAAATTCAAGAAATGCACAAGAACATTTCTGATTGAAAACCTGAGTTAGATGACTTAGGGCCTCATGTAGGTAGCCAAATACCGGTCGGTAACGGCCGATTTTCGGTAATTATACTGTTACCGACCGGTATTTTGGCCATTGGTATGTAGGGGGTCAAACTTTGCTTTCGGAATTTACCGAATCGGTAAAATTACCGATTCGGTAATAATACCGAATCGGTAATGTTACCGAATCGGTAACTTTTCCGAATCGGTAATTTTACCGATTCGGTAAATTCCGAAAGCAAAATCGAGATGTAGGGGGAGTGTGTGTGTGTGTTTAAGAGTCGGTATTTACCACCAACTTATAGTTGGTGGTAAATAATGAATGTATGTGTAAATGCATTTTTACGCGCGTAGCAGTGTGCAATGTGGCATACATACATGCCCTTAGGGCATGTATGTGTGCCACATGTGCACACATGGCCGAATCAGGGGTGCAACAGGGTGTCAATATGACACCCTGCCACCCTTGTATGTGTTCCCCCCATTACCGAATCGGTATTTACCGATTCGGTAATGAGGCATACCTTCCCATCAATGGGAAGGTATGCCTCATTACCGAATCGGTAAATACCGATTCGGTAATTACCGACTAGTAACGATTCGGTAAAAAATACCGACTCATTACCTACATACCAGTTACCACTTCTAAAATACCGATTCGGTATCGTTCGGTATTTTAGAAGTGGTAACTGGTATGCTACCTACATGAGGCCCTTAGAAACACCTAGGATTTTAGAAAACTTTGCAAAGGGAGTACACACAATTCTAAACTGGTTTGCAACTGCAGGAGGAGGAATACTGAAAGCTATTTTTATGCTAATACTAATTAAAGGGCTTTGTTTACTTTTCTTGTTTGCATTATTCTAAAGCTGAATATATTGCATTAACAGAAGAAAGGGCAGAGACATTAGCAAAAGGACTAGCATTAAATGATTGTCTTAATGATGTCAGAAAATCATTACAATTCAAAACTTATAAATAAAAAGACAAGACTCAACTGATGATGAGAGTGCCCTTAGAGCAGAAGTTACATGTGAAAGTGTGATGGTTAAGATAACCATCAAAGGTGGCATTATAGAAAAGTTTAATTAAAATGCAAAATAATATAGTTAAAGTCACATGTGCAACATTAACGTGCAACTTATATTGGACTGGTACGACATTAAAATGTGCAAAATGCAGTATGTTGTTACACCTATTAATATTAGGCCTCAAAATGTTTAAGCAAGCTTCCTTTTACAAGCAACTTAACCAAGTGTGCTGAGACGTGCCAAAAATGCTTAAAAGTTGACCTGACCCTGACATTCCTTTGATAAAAGCTCACATCACCTTGCAGAATGTTCTTGATTAATAATATCTTGAAATATTTTGCTAGACACACTTTATTGTTGAATAAAATGAATTCTTATTTCACACATTAAATACAATGCATTAATAGGAAATGTTGACCTTTTAACATATTTGTCTCATCTTATAATGAAGAGATGTGGTGCTGAATAATATTATATTCATTGCAGCTGATGTTTCTATTTCACATAGCTTATTGTTTAGCTAACATACAATGTATTTCATTAAAACGTTAAGAATGTGGTTATGCCCGTGGGAAAGGAGGTCTAATAATCAAAAGGCTTCATACGTAGACATAGTTCTAATAATGTTTCATACTTTGTGATTATTCACTGTTCAGAATCATGAGAAAGGCTGTGCAGAGTCTGTTCTAAGAAGAACACCCAAAGCTGATTGAATGAGAGGAGAAGAAAATGTGACACAAACTGCAACATTTCTTTAAAACGTTTTTGTTAGTGTGTGTACCTAGAGGAGGTTAACCCACTATGAAGCCTCCTTTTACCCAGGTGCTTTTACCCCTAAGCTTTCCTCATAAACACTTCTCTGCACTGAAGCTAAATGCCTGCAGCGGTATTCTGAAGGCTAAACGCTGATTCACCATCCTTTTCTGACCTGATTGCTGTTTACTGTTTCTACTGCTACTGCATGACTATTTTACTTCATTGCTGAGCCTCTACTGAGTTTGATGAACCTCTCTTTATGGGAATTTCAGCTGCTATTGACTTAGGGAATTTTGAGCTTCAATCTCTATCTCACTCTTGCCTTTCAAACTTGACCTCTTTATGAGTTCCTGCTAACACTATTTACGCCCCATTCTGAAGAAATTCTTTCCTTTATGGAAAGCGCTGAACGCATTGTTTGTTCTGATTTCTTCTACGCCACATTTTTTAATTATTAATTCAGTCATTTTGACTAATACATTTAACAAACTGAATAAAAAGAAAAAAGACCATTGGAAACCTTTAAATACAAATAAAACCCTTAAAACTAATCAAAACTGTCATTATTGACTGAACTTAGAAATAGTATTGTGATTACGATTTTTGTAATGCTTAGCACCTGTGTTCTCATAAACAATGGTAAACGTCTGTCACAGAGAAGTAAGAACAAACACTTGAGCGAGGATAAACCCTGTTGGTGTGAGATAGAGATGCTAAATCATTTTTATTTAAATTGAGTCCTGCTCCAGCACTGGCTTCCCCGATTGTTTGCATTACCTTCAAAACACTACAGATAGCCCAGCTCAGTTACCTCTCTGATCTACTGAAAAAATCTGGTGGTATCAACCAATCCCGCAGAAAATCCTCCCCCCTGATTGACCCTCAGTTATTTTAATAATCTTTGGCTCAAAAACAGTTGTGCCTCTCCAAAGTTTTAGAACT
This sequence comes from Triturus cristatus, assembly GCF_964204655.1. Taxonomy (NCBI): domain Eukaryota; kingdom Metazoa; phylum Chordata; class Amphibia; order Caudata; family Salamandridae; genus Triturus; species Triturus cristatus. Next base: position 749,026,905 of record NC_140584.1, on the reverse strand, counting down.
CCTTACCCAACAAACTAAGAATGGCACCGACATCCTTGCCTTAAGGACACTGCATTTGTCATCCCTTTTCATAATGAACAGACCGGAGCTTTGGCGTCTTAAATAACTTTTTACAATGAACCAACCAGGCCTGTAGGATTTATCAATGCCTTGTCATCATAATCAACTCAGGCATACTAAACCGAGGACAAGCTTTTCTACATGACAATTATCAAGAATACAGTCATAACATTACACATATTTACAGAATTACAGTTGGCACAATAATAGACACCCTCAATTAAGAGAGGTCAGCAAGGGCTGACAAAGTGCATATCTTCTACCCCCTAGGGCTTGTCAGAGGCAGTGTCAATTACTAAAGTTCTTGTCCACTGCATAGATCTTTGAGATTCCATTTAACACATTACCAGTCTACAGGCTTTAACAAAGTGTAATAATATAGCCTTATAGCCCGCCGTAGCGGGCTATACCGGCTATTAAAGGCCCGCTGCAGCGTTAAAGGCCCGAGCCGAAGGCGAGGGACTTTAACAAAAGCAGCGGGACTTTAATAGCGGTATAGCCCTGCTACGAAGGGCTATAAGGCTATTAGAACATTCTGCCACTAGAGGCCAGAATGTTCTAACAAATTAAACAAAGGCTTCTCGAAGCTCGAGGAGATTTAAATCCCCATGAGCTTCGAGAGGCTTTTGTAAAACATTGGAATGTTGCTCTGCGGGCCTTTACCGGCCCGTAGAAGCATGGAGCACTCCATTGTCTACAATGGAGTGCTCCACATTCCAATGTTCTAATATTATACCTATACATTCATATTAACTTTAACTTATGCTTTTCACAATAAACATGTTAGGCCTGCTTACATTGTTGTACTTTTGCAAGGTCAAATCAAAGGTATCTGGTGAAACTTGAAACAATGTATCAATCAGGTCTAGAGACTTTATCATTGGCACATCGACATAGGAAGTCAAAGGCCTACTGTATTGTGCCAGAAAGTTTTGCAAGGTAACCATCAGATGCAGCCATAAAATTGCAAGTATGTGCAGATTTAGAGATGGCAGAATAATATACAACCACACCCAAGAGAGGTTAACAAGAAGTGCCTATCTTCTCCCCCTCTGTTTTTTCTTTTGTGTTGTAATTCTTTTTAACGGTTCTTAAGAATTTACATTGTGGAAAAACAGCATCTGCCACATGTATACAATGGCCAAAAAATTATGACAACATGGGTAGCATCTGCGTCTCATAAACAAAAGAGATTATGTAAAGGGTATTGGGTAGGAGTAAAGGGGGAGGGGAGGCAGAGAGATCGGGGTGGGTGTGTACATAGCATGGGTAGCGTGTAGGTGGGGGTATCTCGGTGTCAATTATCCCTTATCTGGGGAGAGGGGGGAGCAATTCTGGAGTTTGGGCAGAGCGGTAGGGAGCCCGGAGGGCTACGATAGTGTTTATAAGGCTGGAGCTGTAGCGGTTCACTGGTGTAGGGGGTTGTGTGCGTAGGGTGCGTGTCAATGGCCACATATGAAGAGAGACTATGGCAAGTGGTGGAAGGTAGCCCTCGCTACCGTGTCTGCTGTTATCGCTGGGGGGGTGGTGTGACATTGCCGTAGGTGGTGTAGGCTTCAGAGGGGTGTTGGCAGGGGTACGAGGGTGGTGAGGAGTATGGTGTTGTATAGTATCGTCCATGGGCTCCTTCATCGGTGCCTGGGTGAAGCTGGGGGACCATTTGCAAGTGGTTCATGGGGTTATTCGTGTGCGGGGCTGCGGTGCCCAGGGGGAAGAGGGGAGGTTGGAGGAGGGGGAAGAAAGGAAGGTGGAGAGAGGACGGGGGTGTCAATGGGGGAGAAAGAGGTCAGGAACCAGCTTACACAGGAGACATGACCACAAATAAAGGTGTGAAGAAAGGAGGTAGGAGGAAGAAAAAATAAAAAGGGGGAGGGGGAAGGAAAGGGGGGGCAAGTACATGGGGGTGAGAGAGGCCTTAGAAGCGTCCGTAGTGCTAGAGGGACATCAGGGGCTGTAGAGTAGGTGAAGATGAAGATGTAGAGTGGTTGATTTAAAGTGGTCGTTATGTGAATAGTTCATACAAGGTACATATAGGGGAGAAAGAAAGGGGGGTGGGATTGTGCCAGATTGCAGGCTGTGCGGGAATAGACCCAGTGCGTGAGGTGCCCTTGAGTGACACAGCTTACGCATCATCATCTGTCTCCGTTGTCATTGCAGGGTCCAGGTTCCCTATTGTATGGGTCTCCTCGTTACTACTCTCTGTGCGCAGGAAGGGTGCCCATATCTGAAGGAATAGGTCTGATTGATCTGCAGGTTATAAATGACTTGCTCATGGGAGGCAGTGTGGATGGGAGGCAGTGTGGATCACAGCCAATAGCCAGGCCTCCTGTGATGGTGGGGTCGGGGACCTCCATTGCCGTAGGATACATATTTTTGTTGTGGCCAGCGCGATGTGGAAGAGACAGTGTTGCGGCTTTGAAAGCTCTGGAGAGTGATGCAGGTCATGTAGAAGACTGGTGGGGGGTCAGTGGCAGCTGTAGGGGCATACTAGTGCTCAAGATCCGGCCCACATAAGACAAGAAGGGTTGCACCGATGGGCATTCGCATATAATATGAGTCATATTGCAGCTTGTGTTCGAGCATCTCCAGCAGTTTGCATGTGGAAGCAGGCCTGCATTATGTAGTTTTGTTGGTGTCCAGTGCCAATTGTGCAGGTTCTTAAATAGACAGAATTTCAATTGTGCCTCCCTGGTGCCTCTGTCTAGGGCTTCTAGGAGCTCTGCCCATTTGTCCTCCTCATAGGAAACTGAAAGTTGGGTTTGTCATCTGGTGCAGAGAGCTCGTGACAGGGGTTGTGAGAAGAGATGGGAAGTAAATACCCCATAAAGTGCAGACGTTACCCCATCGTGTTTCTCCCATGTGTGTAGGTATGATACCACCGGTGAGACCAACAGGGACCAAGGGCGCAGGCCTAGACTTTTTCTCAGGCAGTGCTGCAATTGGATGAACTTCCAAGATTGTGGCGTGGGGAGGTCTAACTCCTCCCTTAACTGTGCAAGCGATTTAAGGTCACCATGGTGAAGGAGCTGGTCTAGGGCATGTATACACGCTACCTTCCACACGGGCCAAGACAGTTTTTGCCTGTTGATGCATATGCCAGCATTCCCCCATAGAGGGGCTTTCTCGTGAAATCGTGGGTTTGAGCCCAACAGGCGATTTGCCTGTTGCCAGGTTTGGAGCATGACAGATATGACCAGGTTAGCAGAATCCTGGTGGCTTGTCCCTGTCCTACATAGAGCAGAGAGGCCTTCCAGGTGTCGTTTGAAGTGTATCCACTGTGGCACATCAGGGATCCCTGGTAGCATATGCGCCAGTTGGGAGAGCTGCAGGGTAAAGGCATAGTGTTCTACTGATGAGAGTCTCAGTCCTCCACAAGAGCGGCGGTATTCAATTTCAATGCAGCCAGACGAGGCCTCGAGGAAGCCCACACAAAGGATTTTATCTTGGAATCAATTAGGCAAATAGAGTAAGAGGCACCTGGATGGGAAGCATTCTGAGGATATTTAGAAAGCGCTGGAGGATTACCATGCTACGGCTTGTACTCTACTTCTCCCCCTCTGTTTGGGAGAGTTGGTGTCCAATACCAACCCCCTTATCCTCAGTTCTCTGTGAGATTCCAATGAACACAGTGTCTGTAAACAGGCTTTGATGTGTTGTTAGAACAGCCGACCCTTAAAAGCCTTCTGGCTCTGCAATTTGTGTTTCACAATAATTATGCCATGCCTACTTTCTTTGTCACAACTGTTTATGATTATCAAATAACAACTAATAATCATTGGTTTGTCACAATAACCAACTTAGTCCACAATCTAAAAACTGCAATTCAAGAGTCTTTCAGTGGAAGCACACAACATCTGCACAATCAAATGCTGCACTCAAGAAAACTAACATGAGTGGAGAAAAGCCCGTCTTTCTGGTAGTACTTCTTAAAGTTTTTTATGTTCATCATTTAAGGTCGGCAACAACTGAGCTGTTAAGCCAGACCTAACAATAATAGGCCTCCATAAGCATGTGAAGAATGCAGGGCATTAAAATTAAGTACATCAATACAAATAATAATGTTCTATTGAATGTGGCATAATGGCAGAGCAGCCAACTTTGAAGCTGGTGAACCAGGTTCGAGTCTGGCGGGGGCTCAAACATCCTGTGTTTCTGGGGAAATCACTTACTTTCCCTATGCCTACAACCCACTGCCCTGGAATAGATCAGTCACCCTTCTAGCTGGGTGCACTATACACCAGTGGTGAGGGTACAGGTGCATGAGCCCTGTACCCCTACAGTGTCTAAGTCCATTGTAAGACATTGTAAGTGCAGTGCTGTCATTAAGAGTATATGGTGCTGGGAGTTTGTCATTACGAACTCCACATAATGGCCACACTAAAAACTGAGAAGTTTGGTATCAAACGTCTCAGCACATTAAAGCCACACTGATGCCAGTGTGGGATTTAATGAAAAATGCCCCCTGAAAACTAACCCACCACTAGTGTCCAGGCTGAGTGGCTGCTTTCAGCTGCCACCACCAGACATGTTTCTGGACCACTGGGTTGAGAGCCTGCTGCTCCCTGGGGCCTGAAACAATGCACATCCTGGCACGAGGTGCCAAGCCTCAGGGTTCAAGAAGGGGAAGCTTCAAAGGCTTGCCGCCTTTGTGAGCTTCCCCAGACCACTTGCTGCTTTCAGCAACTGGTCCCCACTGGTTCTGACCCCCACTTTGGGCGGGAGAACCGGCGGGAAAAACAAGTGAGGAAGAGAGGTGTGCCCACAATCTGCCAACTCCACTCCTCGGCTGGGGGATGCAAGGTGAAGCACAACTTCCAGTCCCCGCCATCTTGCAGATGGGGGGACTCAGCCAACCAGGGACAGGCTCATGCACCCCCGCCACTGGAGGGTGGCATAATAGGGGGTGTACCCACCCCAGGGAAGGGACCCATTAGTCCCTGCCTTTTACCTACCTGTAACGCCCCTAAATCTAGTATTTAGGGACACCCCTGAGCCTTGCTTCCTCAGGCAAGAAGAAACTACAAGAAGAAGAAGAAGAAGGACCGAACAGCCGTGCAGCAGCTAACAAGAGGAAACTTGGCCACATTTCACCTCATAGGTCCTTGTGCATCTTGCTTTTGGGTCCGCACATGCTGGTCTGTTGTCCTTCCTTGGTGGGTGACAGGCGCCATCCCTGATTTGTAGCAGTCACTGCTGCTGTTACCATCCCAAGTGCTCCTGGATTGACCCATTGCTTCATCCTCCTCGCGACACGATGGGGCGCATGGATACCAAACAATCCAAGCTTCCTTTTGAAATGCGCAAAGCCCCCAGATCGAACATGCAGGAGCCGGCTGAGCCGGATGCCACAGAGACGCCTGATGAAGACTGGAAAGCCCTTCTGGTGGGTATGAAACAAAGCCTCACGTCCATAGACACCAAGATCGACACAATGAACATGCGCATGGAGGCAGTGGTCAACAAGCTGGACCAGCATGAGCAGCGACTGAAGGAGGCCGAGTCCAGGGTTTCGGATATTGAAGATGGAGCTACCTCCAGCAGGGGACAATTATCGCAGATGGACAAGCTGCTCAAGATAATAGCTGATAAAAATGAAGATTTAAAGGCACGCTCCCGAAGAAATAATGTCCGTATCCTTGGCCTGGCGGAATCCACCATTGTGGGCCGCATGGAGGACTTCATTGAAAAGCTGGTTGTGGATCTCTTTGGCCGAGAAACCTTTTCTGCGCATCTCACGGTGGAGAGAGCGCACAGATTGCTGGGGGCCCGCCCGCCTCTGGGGGCACCACCAAGACTGGTGATAGCCCGCTTTTTGAACTATCGGGACAGGGATGCGGTTTTGCGCCTGGCTCGCGAAAAAAAACAGGTTTACTATAAGAACACCGCATTGGCCTTCTATCCGGACTTCACGCAAGCAGTTCAAGACGCCAGGCGCAAGTTCTCTGCTATCAAGAAAAAACTTCAGTCGCAGGACATCCCCTATGCCATGTTATACCCGGCAAGGTTGAAGATTACGCATCAGGGTAAGCAGCATTTCTTCCAGAACCCGCAGCAGGCTGAAGATTACCTTAAACAACAACGACGGGCGACGTGCAAGGAGCTGGGGGCACGAGGGCGCACCAGATCTAACTCTCCATTGTCGGTTCCTGATTAAGAACTGTAATAGACATTGGTTCCCATGAGACTCTTCTTGCGGCCATACTTTTGCTGAACGATCCGTAGTTGGTGATGTATTACCATTTCATATTTCATTGGTGGACTGTCCTGCTCGGCATCTCCCCTCTGTCCCGCGGTAACTGCCCGCTTTCAAGCAGAGCGGTGGGTGGGTGAGAATAAGGAGGGAGAGGACAGGTCGTGGGCCCTTGGTGCTTCCACATGAGGGCAAACCCCCAATTCTACGGTACCGTAGGGTAGTAAGTGTGAGATGTTGATGGTTACTTGGGTGGGGAGGGTTAGTGTACCCGGCATGTTGGGGAAGCCGGTGTGGGAGGCGGGAGGGGGGGGTATTGTTGTTGTTTTTTGGAATGCACAAACGATGTTAGTTCTTGATGCAGGGCTGAGTACTGACTATATTAGCAGCCACACTGGCAGGCACCACACGTGATTTTATTGGGCTTAAGATTGCTGCATGGAATGTGCGAGGCTTGAAATTCCCCCCAGAAAGAAGCGGCAGATACTTGGGTATTTAGACAGACACCAAATCACCATAGCTCTGTTGCAGGAGACGCACCATGGACCTGACATTGCACCTGTTCGCTTCACGATGGGCCTCACACCGCTGCTTCGCTTGCTACTCTATTTACTCTTGTGGAGTTGCTATCTTATTCAAGCGGGGAGTACCTTTTGTGCCTAGCGGCACAGCCATTGACGCGGGCAGTAGTTATTGCCTTGTCTGGGGGAGGCTCCACTCCTATGATGTGATGTTTGCTAATTATTATGGCCCCAACACTGATGACCCTCGAGCACTCCTACAACTATGCAACAGGATTCAAGAGATAGGCACTACTTATGTTATCTAGGGGGGGACTTTAATACGAAATTACAACCGCGATTGGATAGTTCTAGAGTTGCCACAGCCCACTCTACGCTCTCCCATAGAACATTGAAAGATATAATAACCGATAATCGTTTACTTGACTTGTGGCGTCATGTGCATCCACAGTTGCTGGAGGGTACGCATTACTCAGCGGTTCACTCATCCTGGGCCAGGTTGGATTACCTGTTCATATCAGTTGGCATGGCGCACTGGCTGAAAGATGCGTCTCACTTGGCTCGAACGTATTCGCACCACTCTCCAGTTGTGGTAGAACTTCATCCCCCGTTGCAGCACTTCCCGTACAGTAGCTGGCGCCTCAACCCATCATACTTGCATGATACGGTGTTTAAAGAGGAGCTGGAACAAGACATCCATGATTTTTTTCAGCGTAATGTTGAATCAGTTCCCAGTATAACTATAGTCTGGGAGGCGCTTAAAGTTACGGTTCGCGGATTGTGTATATCCAAAGGGGGTGGCATCCTGAAAACATTGTGCAGGGATCTCTCCAAGCTGGAAGGGGAGCTTAAAACATTAGAGCAGGACGTTACTGCCAGTACTGACGGCCATGCACTTAGAGCTACCATACGTAGCAAGCTAACTGAATATGGTGAACTGGCGGACAGGGAATGTAAATTTCGGGGGAAGTCTCATATGGCCAGGAGATATGGGGAGGGTGATAGACCGGGGAAGGCACTGGCCGCGGCGATCGAACCCCCTCGATTCTCCAAATATGTGTCGGAGATTGGGGATGCGCAGGGCAATATACACAGGTATCTCCCCGCACAATTGTCCACTTTCAGTGAGTTCTACAAGACTTTGTATTCATCACAGAGAGGCACTCTCCTCAATCTGCCTGAATATTTCAAAGACACCGCTCTAGCCTGGTTAGGAGAGAATCAGCAAAATTCTTAAACCTGGAATTAGAGGTAGACGAAATCACAGATGCTAATATGCAGATGCAGTCTGGTCGGGCCCCTGGGTCAGATGGGTTACCCATAGAATTTTACAAAACTTATGTGGGGATTCTCGCCCCCATTCTGAAAGAGGTATTTTATATGGCACTCGAGGAGGGTAGCTTACCTGGTACTATGCGCGAGGCATTAATTACCTCGTTATAGAAGCCCGGGAAGTCCTCCCTCTCTTGCGACTCGTATCGTCCCCCATCTTTGCTAAATTGTGACACTAAGATACTTGCTAAGGTACTGGCGACCCGACTTGGCTTGCTAATGCAGAGATTGGTACTCCCTGACCAGGCAGGGTTCATCCCCAGTCATGCCACGTCGCATAATCTTTGCACCCTCGCTGCGGTACTGCAAGATATTGACCCTCACTGCTCTGCGTGCCTGTATTCCTAGACGCCACCAAGGCGTTCGACTCCCTGGAATGGGACTACTTGCTTGGGGTTTTGGAATGCATGGGGATGCCCTTTACTTTCCTAAATTGGATACGTTTGCTTTACAGCCGGCCGGTGGCATCAGTACTCTTAAATGGAGCCAGATCCTCCCCATTTGCCTTCTCCAGCGGTACGCGCCAGGGGTGCCCCCTATCCCCGGTTTTGTTTGCTCTTGCTATAGAACCCTTAGCTGCGAAGCTACGGAAGCATCACAATGACAAGGCGCTGATTTACCCCGCTAGACAACTACTAATTTCGTTATATGCGGACGACATGACGTTATATGTGAGAAATCCCCGTGTCAATTTGAACCCCATATTACGGGAGATAACTAAATTTGGTGCTATATCTGGCGTACAAATCAACTGGTCCAAATCTGCGGTGTTCCCCCTCACAGAAAATACCCTGCCATACCAGCTGGACTACCCTCTCATATGGGAATCTGATGAATTGAAATATCTGGGCATCCGTATCACTAGAGATAAGGAAGCGTTAATGAGGGTCAATTATGGTCTGGGGGAGGTTCCACTCCTATGATGTGATGTTTGCTAATTATTATGGCCCCAACACTGATGACCCTCGAGCACTCCTACAACTATGGAATAGGATTCAAGAGATAGGCACTACTTATGTTATCTAGGGGGGACTTTAATACGAAATTACAACCGCGATTGGATAGTTCTAGAGTTGCCACAGCCCACTCTACGCTCTCCCATTGAAAGATATAATAACCGATAATCGTTTACTTGACTTGTGGCGTCATGTGCATCCACAGTTGCCGGAGGGTACGCATTACTCAGCGGTTCACTCATCCTGGGACAGGTTGGAATACCTGTTCATATCAGTTGGCATGGCGCACTGGCTGAAAGATGCGTCTCACTTGGCTCGAACGTATTCGGACCACTCTCCAGTTGTGGTAGAACTTCATCCCCCGTTGCAGCACTCCCCGTACAGTAGCTGGCGCCTCAACCCATCATACTTGCATGATACGGTGTTTAAAGAGGAGCTGGAACAAGACATCCATGATTTTTTTCAGCGTAATGTTGAATCAGTTCCCAGTATAACTATAGTCTGGGAGGCGCTTAAAGTTACGGTTCGCGGATTGTGTATATCCAAAGGGGGTGGCATCCTGAAAACATTGCGCAGGGATCTCTCCAAGCTGGAAGGGGAGCTTAAAACATTAGAGCAGGACGTTACTGCCAGTACTGACGGCCATGCACTTAGAGCTACCATACGTAGCAAGCTAACTGAATATGGTGAACTGGCGGACAGGGAATGTAAATTTCGGGGGAAGTCTCATATGGCCAAGAGATATGGGGAGGGTGATAGACCGGGGAAGGCACTGGCCGCGGTGATCGAACCCCCTTCGATTCTCCAACTATGTGTCGGAGATTGAGGATGCGCAGGGCAATATACACAGGGATCTCCCCGCACAATTGTCCACTTTCAGTGAGTTCTACAAGACTTTGTATTCATCACAGAGAGGCACCCCCCTCAATCTGCCTGAATATTTCAAGGACACCGCTCTAGCCTGGTTAGGAGAGAATCAGCAAAAATTCTTAAACCTGGAATTAGAGGTACTAGAAATCACAGATGCTATTCTGCAGATGCAGTCTGGTCAGGCCCCGGGATCAGATGGGTTACCCATAGAATTTTACAAAACTTATGTGGGGATTCCCGCCCCCATTCTGAAAGAGGTATTTTATATGGCACTCGAGGAGGGTAGCTTACCTGGTACTATGCGCGAGGCATTAATCACCTCGTTATAGAATCCCGGGAAGTCCTCCCTCTCTTGCGACTCGTATCGTCCCCTATCTTTGCTAAATTGTGACACTAAGATACTTGCTAAGGTATTGGCGACCCGACTTGGCTTGCTAATGCAGAGATTGGTACTCCCTGACCAGGCGGGGTTCATCCCCAGTCACGCCACGTCGCATAATCTTTGCACCCTCGCTGCGGTACTGCAAGATATTGACCCTCACTGCTCTGCGTGCCTGTATTCCTAGACGCCACCAAGGCGTTCGACTCCCTGGAGTGGGACTACTTGCTTGGGGTTTTGGAATGCATGGGGATGCCCTTTACTTTCCTAAATTGGATACGTTTGCTTTACAGCCGGCCGGTGGCATCAGTACTCTTAAATGGAGCCAGATCCTCCCCATTTGCCTTTTCCAGCGGTACGCGCCAGGGGTGCCCCCTATCCCCGGTTTTGTTTGCTCTTGCTATAGAACCCTTAGCTGCAAAGCTACGGAAGCATCACAATGACAAGGCGCTGATTTACCCCGCTAGACAATTACTAATTTCGTTATATGCGGACGACATGACGTTATATGTGAGGAATCCCCGTGTCAATTTGAACCCCATATTACGGGAGATAACTAAATTTGGTGCTATATCTGGCGTACAAATCAACTGGTCCAAATCTGCGGTGTTCCCCCTCACAGAAAATACCCTGCCATACCAGCTGGACTACCCTCTCATATGGGAATCTGATGAATTGAAATATCTGGGCATCCGTATCACTAGAGATAAGGAAGCGTTAATGAGGGTCAATTATGGTACAGGCATGGATAAGATAACTGATAATGTCACCAAATGGTTGTGCCTTCCCCTCTCTATGGTGGGAAGGATATCATTAATTAAGATGGTATTGCTGCCGAAGCGATTATAACTATTTGTTAACATACCATATTATCCATGGAGCTTCTTTTTTAGTACACTTAGGGCGCAACTCACGAGACTTATATGGAGAGGGAAACAGGCGCGCCTTAACCTCACCATGCTCATGTTGCCCTATCACCAGGGGGGGGTTGAGGTTCCTCATTTTGAATTTTATTACTACTGTGCACAGGCCCATTTCGCAACTTACTGGTTTCATCCGCCGCCGTTCATGGCACATATGGCGGTTGAAGATGGCTATATGGCCCGACCCCTCCGTCAGGTTACCTTTTTACAGCAGTTAGGGAACGAGCGCGGGACCCATCCACAGTGGACTGTACTATACTGGCCTGGCATCGGATAGCCCGCAAGTTGGGGAATCCTATGTTATATTCTCCCAAAATGCCCCTGCTACGAAATCCCTTGTTGCGAGTCACGGGGGAGGGAATATGTTGTAAGCTGATTGCTAGCCTCAAGAATTCCACGTGGGGGGACCTTTATATAGCGGGGCAGTTCCGCTCACAGGAGCAGTGCTTTGGCACACGCACACCCACTGTAATGGATACATTTCTGTATACGCGGCTCCGCCAAGGTGTTAAGGCGGTGACCCCGGATTTTCCTGCAGAGCCCATTACATTAGCTCCTTTACATGCATTCTTACAGGCAGCACCCCCCCCAGCACGCTACATCTCTCCTCTATAAACACACGCAGCAATCAAAGCTAACCCTCTCTACTCTGGCCCGAACTGAGTGGGGATAGGGATGTGGATACCCCATTGACTGAGGAACAGTGGGAACTTAGCTGCACACAGACAGAGGCCATCACAGGCAACAGTAGATTAAGACTTATACACTTTAAATTTTTGCACCGATTGTATTATTCTCCAGCTAAACTTTATAGGTTCAAACTCAGGGAGAATGATCTCTGTGTGCGCTGTGGGCAGGAAGGGGCAGATTTATTTCACCTGGCCTGGGGCTGCCCCCCCGGTGGCGGAATATTGGATGCAAGTGTTCGATGGCATCTTGAACATGATAGGGGTTCGAGTGCTACCATGCCCACTCCTAGCCCTCCTGGGTCTGACACAAAAGGTTATCACACGATGCAAAAAATTCTTAGCAATGGGGCTGCTGTTAGCCAAAAGGCAGGTGGCATGTCGGTGGGGGAGGGGCCGTGCTCCCAAGTTTAAAGAGTGAATTCATTCAATGACTACCTGGCAGGAAAACATGCACGACTACGCAGAACTTTTACCCACTAAGTCACGCCCGAAAGACATTTGGGGCCCGTTAACTTCATATCTGCTTGAGCAGGCGGCACGGAGCAGGGAGGTAGAAAGTGTGGATACTCTGGGGACAGGCAATGAGGAGATGTCTGCATCCCGCTCTTGTACCTTGCGGGAGGGAAATTGAGTGGGAATTCTTTGCAGGGCCGGGGAGGAGACACTGGGTGCGAGGTTTGAATCCTCCTAAAATGTATGTCAGGGGTGGAGTTGAGGCGGTATGACTGGGGAGTTGTTATGCCTGGGATAACTGTGTATAACATTACGTTTCTCACTCACTAATTCTGAGGGAAACAGTAGACTGCATCATATGTTGATATACTGGACTGCTAAATGTTGGACTGCATAATGAGATTTTTGCCTGCATCGACATTATTGAGGGGGGGATACATATAACCATGTTTATGCTGGTACGGGAAGGTGGTCTACGCATATATACTGATGTATACTATGATAGGATGGTTTTTATCACACTGATGTACCATACAAATCTTCAATAAAGGTGTTTACAAAAAAAAGAAAAGAGGAAGTCTCCCACTGACTTGGCCCCAGCCCTACCGGCCTGTCTCCCCCTCGAACCTGCTCCTGCGAAATCCCGGTGTGTCCTGCAGCCAGCAACCTCAAAAACGCCGGAGGATCTGCCTGCCTTCAAGCACAAAGACGTGGTCTCCCGTGAATACCGGATTTGTTCATATACAACCTCTGGCTCTGGCCAGACACCGCGAATCCGCCCCACTCTGCACCCGCCGTCCACGGCCCGAGCTTGAGTGGGCAAACAGCACAGAATGAACACTCACATCCAAGGACGGGTAGCATATGTTTAAATATTATGATAATGTTCTATGGCTCTATAATACATTAACCATATATAAAATGTATATCTCCCCAATACTATGTTCTTCTGTTTTTAATCATGTAAAGTCAGCCATTGTGGGTTATATGGTTGATACACGATATACATGAGGCACGCATCACATCACTCTGGCACCTTGAAATTTTGACTGTGTCTCTCACAACTCGCTCCATGAGCGAGCAAATGGTCACAACTGGTTTTACTACATGTTTACGGTTTCCACGATAAAGTTGATGATATTCTGCTCACTTTAAACTATTAAGAGGCACGCATTCCTCCTACTTCACTTTTCAAAATGTGATACAATGTGTTTATATATGAATTATTGTATCATTCACAGCCCTGGAGAAGTTGAGGGATACTTCCCTTTGACGAAACATGTGTTGGCTGGATAGTCTTGGTGTTTTTTGCTCGAATAAACAACAAGAAAACGTACTCATGGAAAATTTATTGACAATCATACTTAAACACATGATGAACTTTCATGGACTAATTACAAAGTGTGCACAGGATGTGTGTTTATAGTACTGTACAGGATTTTTTCCTTCATATATTTAGGGGTCTTAGGGTGTTTCCCCTACCTTTTGAACCGTACTTAGTTGAACTTCACCCAACTACACGCGAAACCAGCTAGGCGCCATCACTTCCTAAAACCCCAACACTCTACACCGAAGTTTCGTACCACGAGGAGGTCCCCCTGTCTATCCTGACATGAGATCCGGCAACCCCTGACCTGCCTCAAGCCTTCAGCCGATGCCTGCAGCCTAAATCCAGAAGGTCCCCCCAACCGCGACCAGGAGCTGGTAAGAAGATCCAACCCCAAAAGACACTCCTGCACCCGACACCCCACGGCCTTGTGTGCCCAAACCGACAGTGCCTACCCAACCCCTAACTTTCCAACTTACCTATCGAGTGGTGGTCGCACCCAGAAGACCTTCGTCCCCAAGCCTGCAGTGCCTGTGCAAACCCGACGTTCCCAACTGAAAACAACAAGGCGCCCGATGTTGAAACAGCACCCTGCACCCGGCCGCCCTCATGCTGCTGAGGGTGCACCTTTGGTGCTACTTTGTTTCCCCATTTGCCCTGAGCTAAAGTCCAGGAGCTTTGCTCCCACAACCAAGTGGCCTGCTTGCCAGCAGCCACCAACCGGAGGCCCCCTATCCCCCTTTGGATAACATTCGGCCTCAGCACTCTGCACCCAGCCGCCCTAGTGCCACTGAGGATGTACCTAGAGTGCATCCTTGACCCTGGGGGAACCCTGAGTCTACCCCCAGAAGCTCAACTCCCACTACCAAATACTTACCTCAAAACCGATAACACTATTTTCCTCCATAGGATAACATTGACCGTTTTTCTTAGAAAAGTTTTTAAGTGTGGAGTTTGAAAACGTTAAGAAATTCTTTAAAATTGCACTAACTAACAAAAACGATTTTACGTACCTGTTTTCAGGAAATGTCCTAGAGTAGTATCCAGGTATACTACTCTGAGTAAGAAAAGTAATCTCAAAAGTAACTTACCTGTAATTTTACTGAAAAGCCCATTCAAGTCTATGTACTGTATTTACGAAGCATTGCATTTTTCTGAAACCATACTGTAAGTCAAAACAAAGTGCATATACAATTTCAATTCAAACTGTTTACAAACTGCATTACTACTGTAAAGTATTTATTACTTACCTGTGCCAGGCTTGCTTGATTCTAGAAAATAAAATAACTAAAAGAATATTTTCATACAAAAACAATTGGTCTGAAGTTCAGTCTTTGAGTGTGTGAATTAATTTGCTGACTGAGTGTGTACAACTAATGCTTAACACTGTCCTCTGATATTGCCTTACTGCTCGACTACACTACCACAAATAGAGATTGAGGTGCTATTTAACTTTACCTCTGCCTACCTTTGGGGTTCCACTGGACTCAGTGCACACTATACCTCACTTTGGTATAGTATATGCAGAGCCAGCTTCCTACACACACCAGTTTAGAAAACTAGAGGATATTTTTATGAACACATCACAACCAAAATTACAAATATACAATAAGTATAGCCAGAGTTATGAATTTTTAAAGAATAAATGAAATTGTAGTGCTTAAAAGCTTAAAGCGCCATCTGGGGATATCTGGCCGCACTAGACCGGGGTACTACCAAAAGTTCAGTCTGACCGTGATGGAGCACTGGTGGTATACAAGGACCATCCTTGGCCTGTACTTTATATGTGTCGTAGACGAAGCCAAGATGCGGGAAACAAAGAGGCGCTGTGTCATCATGGAACCGTAGGATTGAAGGTGATGCGTCAGCGTCAATCCACGCACAGTTGGAGATGCGTCGGAAACTGGAGACGATGCGTCACAAAGTCAGTGATGTGAGGTCCGCAGTCTGTGCAGCAGTGGTGAAATTTGTCGGTGCATGGGTTCTAGCAGTTAAAACACTTTATATAACCACTTCCAAGGGCCCATGACTGGATTGGCACCCCTTGGCAGGGCAGGCAAGGTCAAGGTGCTTTGCTGGTTGATAAAAAGTCTTTGATGTCCCCAAGACTTAGAACAGGGGACAAGCCAGCATGCCCTTGGAGTCACTCTGGGTTCAAGTCAGATGGGTATAGACCTTTCTCAGCAGGGCAGAGTGTAGCAGCAAGCAGGGCAGCACAACAGAAAAGCAGGTCTTCCGAATCAGCAGTCCAGCAGAGTGGCAGTTCTTGTAGCAGCACAGCAGTCCTTCCTCCTGGCAGAGATGTTCACATGTCCAGTAGTCTAGATGAAGTGGTAGGGGAAGAGACCCAGTACTTATACCTAGTTGTGCCTTTGAAGAGGGTCTGACTTTAAAGAGGGGCTCTGAAGTGCACTGAGGTTCTCCCTCCCAGCTCTGGCTCCAGACTCACTCCAAGGGAGTCTGCACCCCTTTGGGGACAGGACACAGCCCATTCAGGTGTAAGTTTCATCTCCTCCCCCCTATCCTGCCCAGGCCCATCAGGTTGTGAATGGCCACTAAGTCACACCTAAACTCCCTTTGTGTGGGCTGTCTAGAGGGAATGCACAAAGTCCAGCTGTCACCTATCCCAGGTGCGTATTGGAGATAGGCTGCAGAGATACAGGGCTAAGGGCAGAAAAATTCTATCTTTCTAAAAGTGGCATTCTTAAAAGGGTAATGATAAATTCAACTTTACCAGTAAAGAGGATTCATTATCACTGTTCCAATTATATGAAACATAACAGAACCTCTCCTTCTCTAGCAGGAATTACAGCTTATAAGTGCAATAAAGAATTCCCAATGTTAACCTATGAGAGGGATGAATAACGAATGTGGGTGGTTTTCACTACCAGAACATGCTAAACTTAAAAGTACATGTCCTACCTTTTGATTACACAGCACCCTGCCCTATGGGCTACCTCAGGGGTGACGTATATGTAATAAAAGAGAAGTTTAAGGCTTGGCAAGGGGTTTTGAATGCCAAGTCGACATGGCAGTGTAAACTGCACACACAGGCTGTGCAGTGGCGGGCATGACATATGATTAAAGTGCTACTTTTGTGGGTGGTACAATCTGTGCCGCAGGCCCTCTTGCAGCATTTAATTTACATGCCCTAGGTAAATGCAGTGTACTCTACCAGGGACTTATAGATCAATTAAATATGCAGGGAAGAGGTGTGGTGCCAGGGCGACTGACTCCAGAATCTGGGGATCACAGTTCGATCCCCGGCGGCAGATTAGCCGAGCACCATGTGACTCTGGGCAATAGCTTGCTTAATCTTCCCGACGCCCCCAGGGCCTAGAGACCCTTACAGGTGATTGTTTGCGCTTTACAAATGTGGATTATTATTATTTTGAATAAGTCAATCAAACCATGTTTTAGGGGAGAAGCACATAAACTTTAGCACTGGTTGGCAGGGGTAAAGTGCTCAGAGTCCTATGGCCAACAAAAAGAATTCAGCGACATTGGAGGTAAGCAGTTAAAACATTTGGGGGAAGACCACCTTGAGGTTGACAGGTCTAACACTCCTTCTCTACAGATATAGCCAATTGAATTGTAACCTACCTAATTAATATTCATTAGGCAAGTCAGGTTCTGACCTTCTACTAATGAACAATTTGTGATGCCACCTATTAATACATTAGTTGCATCACAAATGGAAAACCATTCACAAGCTAGAAATTGCATTCACTGGTTCGCAAATGGGAATAGTACATTAGTCCCTATGTTCATGGTGTCATGGGCATTCTAAATCCAGGCCGCGTCTTCTCTCCTGAACACCTTTTTCCTACTCGGAACGCAGGGTGGACTGCCTAGGAAATCAACTAGTGGCTCAGGCTCCTAGGAGCCGGTTCCCCAGAGTTGGTTTGATCATGTGGCTGATGATGATAATGCAATGTAGATAATTTACAGTGAGCCCCATCTGTTGCCAGGGGTTTTGCTCATATTACATTGAACTTTGGCTTCTGGACCTCTCTGGAACTTTCTGGAACTTGCGGTTCATCCCTCCAGTCCCTCCTGGCTAGGAATAGCTGCTTATTGCCTCTTCTGGAGTGGGACATCTATTCAATGATGATGACCTAGGAAGAAAGAAAACCAAGATTAAGTTAAGGGCCTTAGAATCAGGCCTTTCATGCGCACGTATCGGAACAATAAGAAAGACAAACCCAAGGCTACAAGTAAGACAAAAGCTGCAGTTATTTTCGTGCTGAAGTAAGCGTTCCAGGGAAAGTATCCATGTCTGAAAACACTGATGAAGTGTTACTAAAGAGACTAAGGACTAATTGGGTGACTCATGCTCTCACACCAACCTGCATCTATCTACAAGTAGCCAATGCAGAGATTGATAATGATACAGCCGTATGAATGCAAGTGAGTGTACCATGAGAAATGTGAAAAGTTATTGGTGACTAATCAATGACTAGATAGAGAAAATATACAGTGACTCATACTGTTTGTCTTTTACATAGATACAAAAAAATTGTATTCAAGAGAGATTGAAGAAAGAACCTTGGTGGTAAGACCATAAATGATCATCCCCCACACAGGGCACCGGTTGGCTGTCTTTTATTGTTTTACCCCATTCCCCTCAATGAACTACCTGTGTGAGTGGCTCTATTGCTCTTTCACTTGACCACTAGGGCATGGATGGACTGTCTTCGTCCATCGCGCCAGCTGGGCTGGACTCACAGATTAGTCATACCAGATCTGGCACTAGGACAGAGGCAAAATATCATGGTGAACCACCATTAGAGAACTGAAGAAAAAATCCTCTTTATAAAGTAGGACTTAATAGCGTATATAGTCCATATGGACAGAAAATTTAAAATTTGTGCCACAATTTGGACAATTGGTTGGCTACCACAAATACCCAACTTTCCCCAAATTTTACATAAATGTAATCAGAGCCAATAGATTTAGCGCCCGATTCCGATCTCGCTAGGAAGGCCCTGAGTACGAATCGGACCCGGAGGGCTTTCCTAGCGAGCCACGCTGTGCGAGTCCATCCAAGCGAGTACGATGCAACTGCATGATTACGGACTCGATTTTGCCAGACTCCCATAGCACTCTATGGGAGCTTGTGTAAGAACACGTTCACATGCTCCCATAGCAAAAAACAGGTGGGTGCAGAAAAGCGTACACACCATGGCGGGCACCCTATTTTGCCCACCACACTGCTTGGATCAGGAGGACCCATGTGCACACCCTGTGTCCGATTTGGAGGGCTCTGGGTTAAGGGGGGCCTGCACTGGCTCCCCGAAGTCCGATTCCGACAGCAGCTAAATCTCATTGAGACTGAGTCGATGTCGCTGTCAGAATCGTGCATCGTACTCGTTCGTTTGGGATCCGGCTCCATTGCGCGGCACGATTCGGCTCCGTACGAGTCAGATGGATAGCTTCGCGTTCGGACACAAGTCGGTCGGCGCGGACGCGATCTTCCCATCATACTTGCTCGTTTGTAACGGGGAGCCATTCGGTCTGAAACATGGACTCCGAATTAGACTTGCGCGTTGCGGATCCCGTTTGGAGCCCTTCCTTACGAGATCAGAATCGGCCCCTTAGGCTAAGCTATCTTTAAATCTGGCACTAGCTAAAACCCTTTGATTTTACTAAGATTACATGTATAATATATTTATAAAGGATTTATGCCAGTCGTCTTCATTAATTGGTCTTTTGTTATATCTTCCATATTTTTTTCTACCCACTACAGGATATAGCATGGGACAGTGGATCATCCATTGGCTAACTTCCCTATGAGTGATGACATTCTGCTCTTTCACAAGAATATCCACACAAAAACTAGTTCCCTTAAGAGCCAGGGACAGCTACAGCAATGTGGGCTGTCTGAGATCAAAAAATATTTTTGCTCTTAGCTAGTGTTTTTTTTTGTTTTTAAATTGATGCAGGCCTGGCAGCTTCCCCAACAGTAGAGTTTTGCAAAAACCATGACAAAACCAAACAAACACTGGCAAGGACGAAACGCTGGCTTTTCCAGTGTTTGTTTTCTTGAATTCAACCTTTTTCCCTTTATTACATCAGTACATACAGTTTATGCTTTTAGCTCCTCTCAAGCATAATTTATTAAAACAACACAAAACGCTCCATTGCAACTTTAAAACGCTGTCGCTGTGTCGATAGAAACGTTCTCACTGTGGTTACGATTGCAGACGTCCTGACAATAGTGCATGTGCTGCGTATTAAGAGGAGTCTTTTATACACAGCATGGAAAATGTGAGGATAGCCAAGGCTAGCCTGTCATGACTCACGGCGCGAGCACGCGGCGGGATACGGACGTCCACTTAATGAAAGAGTGGGCTGAGGTATGGGTTTATTTTCCACCAATCCATGTCTGAGGCACTCGGAGGGGAAAGAGGAATGTAGCTCTGATTGCAGTTACGCAAGAAGTGCGGATCTGAGAGAAATGAAAGGCAGGCCAAAGTTCTCCATGCAGTAGTTTTTTTCCTTGGGAGTGGTGCGTTTGTAGATCTGTGGTAATATACCGAGGCAATCTGAACAAACAGCAGTTTTGGAAAGAAGGAGCGCTGCTATGTTTATTTTCATTTTAGCATATTTATTGAAATATGTTCACCATGACCTCATTTGCATTGCGTCTTACTTGCAAAGCAGACACATATGCTGCAGAGGAGAACTGTGAGTGGCCTCAGAGACTACAGCAATGCTAACTATCTTGATGCCATATAATAAAGTTTTTGCATTCTCGGGGAGAGAGAGAGAGAGTTTGCGCGCACTTCCTGAACGATTGTGAGGTGAGACCATTGAGAGGAATGGCGATGAAGTGCACTTTCTTAGTAAAACAACAGTGTATATTAAGTGATCAGCAGGATTTCAAGACATTCCTTGATCCCTCCTACAATTCTAGTTCAGCATCTGTTCAGGGCAGCAGTTCTGAATAGGAACATCCAACAGTTTTTAAGCAGATAATATTAGAGTTATTATCATTTTATGCTTCGTGTCCCGTTGCTTTGCGGGCAGGTGGGTGGGCGGGGCTACTCTGCTCTCGGAGCAGGTGAGGAGTGGTTTGCCACTCCTACGTGCGCCCTGACTGATTGGTCGGCCCTCTTGGGTCGCCCAAACTAGTCATGCGCACTTACGCCGTTCTCCATGCAGGCTGCATTACAGCCACCATGGAGAACATGCCCACCCCTCCAACCCCTGGCTGAGCCCCGTTTTACCAGCGTTGTGATTGCCTTAGGGGAGGGAGCCTGGCTGCCTGCTTCCTGTTACTGGAGTCGGAGGCAGGAGAGCAGGAGCAGAGACGCGGGATCTGGCGACAAAGTAAGTTTATATTTTTGCATTCCCCCGCCCCCGCAAACCGCAAGACATACTGGGCGCCACTGCGTTTAAGGTAGCACTTTGGGCTAGCGTGCCTCTGCAGAGGCATGTGTTTGTGTATCTGTATGTGCAAGTGGCTCTAAAACCATAACTCATATCTCCAACACGTGCTTCTCATGACCTCGCATGGCATCACTCATGACAAAGAGTGGCTAAAGAGAGATATTTCTGCAAAGTAGCGAGCATTCTGAGTGGGTCCTTTCTTTACTCCCCCTGTCTGTCTATCCTGCACTCCCGAGTTAATAACAATATGTGCAAGAGAAAATCTGCCGTCCTAGGCTCAACCAGTGTGGCCAGCAAGGAACGCTTATTATCAGGTGCCATCACCAGCTTCCTGGTGAATGCCATGGGTGCCCTAAATACGGAAATTGAACAGGTTGAAGAAAGACTGGGTGCCACAAAGAAAGCGCTGTTCACGGCTACCTCCAGCGATCCATCTGTTATTTGCTCCTCTATAAGTGAACCTGTTGAGGATGCCCGGATGAGCCTCCAGGGGGCTGTTGAGATTGTCAGTGTCCTGGGCGGGGGCAACCCCTGTGCTTTTAAGGAAACCCTGAACATGGCCCAAATATCAGATCCACCAAACGAGATAGAAGTGGTTCTCCACCCTCTAATAAGTCGAAGGATAACACAAGGCAGACAAAGATCGGATTGAGGGAAATCAAAGTAGTCACCAGACACCACGCCAAAGCATGCCCCAAACGGCCCATTGAAGAGCGACTTAACAGAAAGCTGGTAGAGATAATGAGCCCCCATCTGATACCTCAAGGGAGGTCGTAACACTCACAGACTGCTTCCTTTGGTTTCAAATTTTTAGAGATCACGCTTTCAAATGTACTTAGCTCATTTATTTTAACAGTCAAGAGCATCGAAGGGGCACTAAAGGAAATATTAAGACAGGTCTCCAGGCTGGGAATATGAGAACTGAACAGCTGGGTCTGGCTCACCAACCAGCTGATACCACAATGAATCAAGCAGCGAACACCTCCCACTCAGAGGCAATTGACGGGCCATTGCATGCACAAGTAAATGATAACATCACAATGATTTTCCCATCACTATTGGTCACCATCCAGATGGTAACTGGAGGATCTGCGGCCAGGGCATCAAGTGGGCCACTTTCTGCCAAAGAGCTAGGTGACACTGTTGCCAAGACAGTCCATCGGCCATATTTGGTCAGACAGCCTGTAGTTTTACAGCTCCCTCCTGAAGCTGCCCTCCTAGTGATTATCTTAAAAAATGGCCCAGTCTTGCCCCATGGACAAAATGAGGACTTTTTGGGAGGTGAAGGACAAAGTAACTCTCTGGCTGTGTTCATCACAGGAGATCCTCAATAGTAGTACTAACTCTAATAGTATAATCATTGCAGAGAGAGTCTCATTGATTGGAAACCAAGAGAGAGCAAGGAGACTGTATCGTTGTTAATATTCGGGATGCACATTTGACTGGTCTTTTACTGCACGGCACATCAAGACTAGTCTATCCCTAGAACACTATACAAGCGGTACCCCTGGACTATTTTTACAGGCCATATAACACTCTGCCACCTATAATTGATCAAACAATCCCACTTTTTCGACCGCCACCATCGCGGTCCTGGGTTTCACCATTTGGTATCCCAGCAAGTAACCGTTTTTTGACCCTCGTGGATATTGGTTGACCTGGGAGACATGATTGCGTGTGTGAAACATAACCAGTCCCTCTCCATATCAACCATACCATGCTAGATCCTTGCGAACACATGTGGCGCCAAGAGTAATTTGTTGGGTCTATATGGGAAGCTTCTGAAATCATCCCCCTACTGATGCTGGACACTAAATATCATGATCTACAGAGAGAGGTGCCATGCCCCGAGGACATAGCGGCTGTCAAACATGGTCTTGACCTTAATACTCACTCCCCCAGTCCTAAGATGTCATCGATAACCGTTGCAAATACCTGTGACACCTATTCTGCCTAATAAAGCTGGGCAGTTGTCCAATTTTGAATCTGCCACAGCCATTATTCCCATTATTTCCATATGCTCCAACCCAACTTCACAGGATACTAAATTCATTTTCTGGAACTTTACTGGCATTGCAGGAAAACTGGCAGATCCTGATTGGCTTAAAATGATAAAGGATTGACATATTCTTTGTTTACAGGAGACATGGTCATGCACGAATGTGCACATTAATGGCTACTATTAGTAACAACGCCTGCTTTGCCATCCACCCATGGTCATAATAGCAGTGGTCTCCTGGCCTTAATCAATGTTGCATTTTCTGTTCAAATTAGTCAAGTTCTACTTAGACTCCGCCTCAGATAATTTGTCTCTCTTTTACCCTACATCCTGTTTTAATCTTGACAAACTTTATTATATTAATTTTACCTTTAGGGATCCAATTACAGTGGATTCCCTTGAGTCCGCCCTTGGGGGTGTTATAAATCTGTGAGGACTACTCCATTTTTATGGGCTGGCAATTTTAACCAACACTGATCACAGATCAGCTCAATTGTCTGCAATGTTGTTTGTAGTTTGTGGGACAAAGATATTACTGATTATTTGAACTTCGACCTCAATATATGCAGTGACGTGCTAAACAAAACAAGAGAGAAACTGCCTTAAACTCACTGTTGACTGGATGGAGGAGCCAGTTAGTGGGCTGGTGTCTTTTATCTGGGGAAGGGAAGTTTAATTGGTTTTATTACTGTGTCAAAAGATCTGAGATTGAAGCTATCTCATTTCTCCATTCCTCCTAGCGGCTTAAGTGACCACAGTCCTTTAATTCTACAATTATCATGGGCACAAAATACGACACAAGATATACTCAGCTACCCACTCCCTAGTTACACAAAAAACAAGGGCTTCCGTAACAGATTAGCCGACATAGATACTGGGGCAGTTGTAGGTCGCCTGGTCCGTGATAATGTTGGCCATTTTATGGCTTGTCTTGACAGACATTATGGAAGCATAAGTGGGCATCTGCCAGTGTGCGTTGGAATTGCTAACAGGCTGCAAACGTTTTCAGGTGGCTAGACAAAAGAAGTAGTTTGATAAAACTTGTTCACAAGCAGTCAGCCATTTAAAAACCTCCCCGAAGAAGACTTCTAGGAATTCCGGGGAGATACAATACTACAGATGTCATTATAAAGAAGCAACCAGTGTAAGGAAGGAAAATATTAGAAGGAATGCTTGGGAACAATTTTAAAGAGCCAGTGCATCCTTGTTCTGAAATGTGGTGAACTTGACTTACTTCACTGAAACCCATAACACCATCATTGATGTCACCATACAGCCATCTGTATGGGTGTTACACTTTACAAGTTTTCGCACCAATATCTCCAACTACTGTAGATCATAGTACAGCGGATACCTTTATTATTCTTGGGGTCAGTAATCAACTGTTCACCATGGAAGAAGTTACCTCGGCTGTGAGGGGCTCCCCTAGCAACAAAACTCCTAGCCCAGACGTGGTCCTGATTGACCTCTTTAAAACCAACATGGGCTTATGGGCACCACTTCTAGTTAATGTTCTGGACAGTGCCATCAGCAGTGACCTCCCCAAGCCCTGGTCAAAGACCATTATAGTTCATATTTTCAAAAAGAGGGACAGAGGAGACTCCTGTTGTTACCACCTAATATAACTAATTGATTTCATGACCAAGGTGATGGGTAGGATCCTGATGGACCGCCTTGAGACCTGGGTACAGGAGAAGGGCATTTAACACAAGTAGAATATGATTAAGGCAATGTCTGGCGACCATTGATCAGTGTCTCAACTTACATCTTTTGATCACTAAGTAGGTTCAGATCAAAGAGGGGTGCCTATTTCCGGCATTTATGGACCTCAGTTCTGCCTTCAACAACGTTGATAGGGGTAGACTCTGGTCCAAGAAGGTGACTATGAGCACTGATAAGAGGATAGTGCATATACTATCAAGACTCCATGAGGATGTAGCGGGACGCATTATATACGGACCTACTGGAGAGTGCACATCTCTCTTGAAGATCAGGCAGGGTTGTGTGCTTGCCCCGTTTTTTGTTTAGTCTTTACATTAACGATTTGGAGGCCACTCTATCAGAGGTGGTCTGTGATCCTGCTATGGCAAGCACTAAAGGACTACTTGTCCTTATGAACACCAACTATTCTGAACTTATGGCCAGGACTGGAGTTGGTCCACAAAGACTGCTGGACAGTTTTGTAAGGTATATGGACAGACTAGGATTACTCACAAATAAGTCTAAATCATATACCATGATTTGTGGCCACGCTAGGAGCAAAGTGAAGTATTTTCAGCTTACTGGAACCACAATTCAGACAGTTGCAAATTTAACTTACCTGGGGATTCTCTTTACCAATAATTGTTCTTGGCAGCATCTTATAGAGTTCAGACACACACACTTTGAACAGAACAGGGCAGCTATTCTCAAGTTTGTGAAGAAACTGGGCTTGTTTCCCTTGAAATCATGCTTACCATTTATAAAGCCAGATGTATTTCGGCTGCCTCTTATGGGGCAGGTATCTGGGGCAATTGAGATTCAACCACGTTACAAACTGGTGAAAACAGCTTCCTGCCCAAACTGTTGTGACTACCCCAGTGTGTCCCTGCCAGTATATGCCATGATGAGCTGGGTTTACAACACTTAGAAGAAATAATTAGGTCAGCCCAACACTATTATGGATTTCTATTTGGGCTGTCCTGAATCAACCCTAATACAGCCATTATCGCAGACTGTTTCCCACAGACAATGCACACTGTTTTCAGTGGCTACAGTACTTTAAGACACAGCTGTATCTAATTAATTGCCATGAATACTTTGATAACCCACATTCCCTTACGAGGAACTCAAGAGTCCTTTTTAAAAATGAGCTGGTAGCCCTTCTGGCAACCATCAGAGAAGCTGGGTAAAGTGGTACGATGCAGGTCAGAACCTACGTGTTATTATGGATGACTTTTAGTATAGCGCCCTACCTGCTTATTATTCCCAGCACACAAAGTTACTATCTTGTGAGATTTCCTCTGACTATGGCTCCCCTGCTGGTTGCGTATTCATCTCATGCCCATCACAATAAAGATCTGATATGCTGCCCTTGTAACGCAAAATCACTACAATCACAGCTGCATTTATATATTTTTCTCTGACCTGTGCAAGGCTCCAAGGAATATGATTTTGGTCCCCCTGCTCAGAATCCTTAATATTAGACAAGGTAGGCCAGCGTTACTACATCTCCAGCTTCTTCAAACCAAACTAGAAATGCATGCAGTCTATAGGTTTATCTCAGGCTCTGTTAGGCTTCGTCAAATTGTGGGGAAATAATGGACAATTGCAGTATATCGTTTTTGGGGTCCTTGGCAGCAACTGTCATGCATAACCCGCCTACTGTAGAGTATGCACTGTTTGTACTATGCACTTTATTACATATTGCAGGTATACTGTGCAAAGAGTCCAGGTATTCCCTTACTAGTGGACAGAGGCTTGTTCTAGCAATCCCAAGGCATTTTTTTAAGGGTACTGTGGTTGAGCAGTTTTAGGCTTATCAGAGAGGAGTTTTAAACATCTGCAAATACATACAATAGTCAATACATGATGCACATGTCTCAATAAGGAGATCCACACCACTTTTTAAAACTAACACGCATCTTTATATATGTTTAGGCACCAGAATCAATATAGTCAGGTAAGTACGTTTTCCAATAGAAATACTTTTGCATTTAAAAAGGCGACACAGTTAATTTTTTCAGAAGCTGCAAAGTTATCCTATGGGAGAAAAAACAAGTATGGCTTTCAGGTACAGTATAGCGACTCACAAGATCAATCTCCTGGAGATAAAGTGAGTATGGGGCAAGGTCCAAAGTAGCACCAACAGGTCACCTCGGGCGGCTCTGGGGCGGCCGGGTGCAGAGGTGCTTTTCAGCATCGGGTGCCCAATATTATCCTATGAAGATTGATCTGGTTGGAAAGAGGATGCAGGCTTGGACTAGGAAGCAAGTGAGTCTGAACCACAATGGGGACTGCAGTATTTTGATGCATGGGGACACCTTTGGCCCTGTTCTCCACAAGCGAGGGGCAACGGGTGCAGAGGTGTCTTCAAGCATCGCATTTTCATCACCCACTCGTGGTAGAGGGGGCCAGCAAATAGAGGCTGCTGGTGGCATCAGGAAATCCACAGTGGGCAATGCCAAGGTGTGCTTTGTCCCTGGAGGCCTGGTGGACCATGCTGGCACCGCTGGCCCACTTCAGCTCAGGCTAGGCAGCATGGATGCAGTGGTGCTTTCCGGTGTTGGGTTTTGGATTCCGGAGTACTCTCAGGTCTCTTTGGGTGCCTGCAGGATACAGGGGAGCAGCTCCGCTGCTCCACTGGAGTTCCTGAGTCTAGGCAGAAGTGCTGGCAGACCTCCCAGGCTTTTGGAGGCACGGCAGCTTGCAGGATGAGTCGACTTTGCCGCAATCATCGGGAACAGCACACAATCCAGCAGGGTTGGCACAACGTCAGTTGCTTCTTTCACAGTTCTTGCTTTTTGCGGCTCTTCAGTCCTTCTTCTTCTTTTCGTCAGCAGGATCTGATATCCTGGTGCCAGGGCTCCCCTCAATACTGAATTTAAGGACATTATAGGAGTGTAGGGTAGAAGCCAATGGGCTATTTACCCCTGGAGTCACTACGCTCCCTATATGACCACTTCCTGGAGGACACTACATAACCCTGTTCCAGAGATCCTATATTTGCCATCAACAAGACGGTCACTTCTGAAAAGCCACATGCACTTCAGGTAGCCCTGTTCAGTGGTGGTGCTTGCCTGATGGTGGTCACGCCTGTCGTGCCTGGCTGATTTTCCCGCCTGTCCAGGTGCCAGTAGCGGTCCGTGGAGGGAGTTTGGTGGGGCAGTGAGGCGGGGCGGGGGAGGGGCAGGGTGGGGAAATGTAAACACCGGAATATGGATGAACGGAGGTAAGTACACATTTAAATAAATAAAGCAAATTCCTTTGCGCGTGCTGCATCGCAAAATGCGATGCAGCGCGCGCAACGAAATTCGTTTTATTTATTTAAATATGTACTTACCTCCATTCATCCATATTCTGGTGTTTACATATCCCCACTCTGACCCTCCCCCGCCCCGCCTCACTGCCACACTGAACTCCCTCCACGGACCGCTACTGCCAGGTGCCAAAGGCTCTGGACAAAGGGGGTTGGTTTCCTCTCCTTTGAGAGAAGCCAGACTCGCATACCAAAGATAGTGGGCCTCTTTGAATCTCAGAGGTCCTGGAATGCTTATCACTGTGCCTTATTTTCATTATCTGCTAGCACTGAGAGTGACACGCAACCAGTTGTTGTAACAGAAATGTCCCCTGCATGATGTACCGTTATGTTCCCCTGATCTGCTTGCTCAACTTAGAGTATCTTGTATCCTGTTTCTTTATTTTGGCCGTGGACTCACACTAATCTATGCAGAGGCCTAGGCCTGTCCCTTCACATGAATCTGGGTCTACACCTGTCCTGTGACCTGGATGGGTGTACCAAGTGTGCCCTCATTGCACTGACAGTGAACTACTGTCCCAGTCATGGGTTTAGTTCCTAAAGCAGTGGTGGTAGGGTACCATGTTTTATAAATCCATAGTTTCGACCAGACCTTCTTATTTGTGTCGCTGGATTAGAGATCTACTAGTCTACTTGCATAATATTCTGGCGCTATACTCTAAAGAAGACACTAGTTTTAATAGCGCAAGTGTATATTGTGCGTGCTTGTGTATGTGGCTTTTATGGTTATGTATTGTATATATAAGTGACACAGATTAATGAAGGTCAGTGGCAGGGATCAATTATGAATGCCCTTGCCCTAGCCTTGAGCACAAGATGGAGGTGAGGTTGTTTTCCCAGACAGTGGAAGTTTATTGCTGACATTCCTGAAGATGGAGAGAGGGGACCTAGACACTGGAGTGTGGCGAGAGGCGGCAAGGCTCCTTTATTAATTTGATTATGCCTTTACCGGAATAGGCTGCTGATTAATCTTTTGTAGCAATGCCATTTGGTAGATGGTGGGGTTGAAGGATGGAACAGCAATATCTACTGGTCAAGGTGAAGGGGATCTCTTAGATGAGGCCAGCCTTTTGTTTTTCCCCTAATCAATGCTCAGTGTCAGTGATGTCCACCAAGTGCTGAAATCTCACACCTCTTTGTGCCCCAGTTGTGGGTGTCCAGACTGGAGACTGCGCAGTGATGCGGAGCATCACTCTCCACAAAGGCTGTGTCTGAACAGCATCTTGGAAAGGACACTTGAAGGGAGAACCACCCTAAATTGGTTCTGAAAGTGCAGACGTTGGATCTACATCTCCTGTCTGCTTTTACAGTACATGGCTGGGAGCCACTGACCCAATTATGGTTCCAGATCCAAGCTCTCTATCAGCAATGAAGGGAGTGTTCAGCAGAGTACTCAGAGATTTGCTGTGCAGGCAGACCTGGTATCTGCTTGACAACCAGCTTCCCAAGCATGAGCGGACATCACCTGAAATCTTGCCTTGCTGGATGAACCTGTTCATCTGACCTAAGGTGCCTATAAATTAACCTACAGACTGAGAGAAGGAAGAAGCTTGCCGATCCTGCAGGAGGTGTAACTGTTTAGGAAGAGCAAGAAGAAGTGAGAACCTGGTGCTGGTTAGGTCTGCCAGAGGAATGAGGGCAGAGGAGATCTATGCATGCCTCAAGTGTTGGCAGGCATCAGACTCTCTAAGTGATGGTGTACCGTACCATGGAAATCATAACTGATTGTGCCACTGAAGAATTGTGAACACAGCTCATCCAGTGATGTAGTGACTGGATAAGAGCAACTGCAGCTCACCCTTTGTCACTGTGACAAGAGAACTGCAAGCACAGGTCATCCTGTGCTTCTGTGTCCAAGATGTGTGGCCATATCCCATGACATACCTTCATGCCTTCACACCACTACCAGTGCTCAGAAGTAGGAAGGAGGGCGACTGTGACCCGACCTGGCCCATGGGGCCACTCCTGGCTGGAGGTCCTCTGGCATCCACTCCTACTACCTCACCATACCACAACATCACCAAAGCTGAAGGAGGCTGCATTTCAGTGAGAAGCATGCTCTCCAGAAGCGGGAGAGAGATGGTGCACTATTGCCAGTGGCGGCAGGCCTCAACCCTGTGCTTTAGAGACCTGTATCGCGGTGAGATACCAAAGACTAATGAAAACTGTGATGAACTGAGCACACTTAACATACTGGAGGGCAGGGGTAATCAGCACCAGAATCTTGAACCTTGCTAACACAGACAGTCTTACCCAGAAGAGAGAACCGCCTACATCAGAAGTGAAGGGGATAGCAGATTGAGGTGCATCACCTCCAGCACCTAGTTCACTAAATTGTACCTGTTCACTATTACTTGTATATTGTGTAGTAAAGAAGGGGTTTGGACAAACAGTTATTGTGGTACTGCTTGATTGTTGAGTTCTGAGCTTGGACACCCCCACACTACCGGCATGAGAAGCCTGTGACTACCCACCATTGCTACCGCTGAAAGTCAAGTGCTGAAGAGGTTGTACTAGGTACAGTTTACACAGTTATAGAAGGGTGGACCAAAGGACACCAGAGGCAAAGTACCCCGATCCCCACGGTTGAGACCCAGTAGCCTTTGTCAGACCCCAAACAGGGTCTGACACCAGCTAATAAATAATCTTTTTTTATCTTTTTATCAAAAATGTTATACCTTTGCACAGCTGTAGGTGGGATAGGGATTGTCTTAGTGAGTTGTATTTTAATTGACAAGAATTTAACATCTGACAGCTAGGGTTGTTTATTTATGTATCTAAGTGGCAGGTGGCAGCTTTAAAACACAAAACAAATTGGAAA
The DNA here is from genome assembly GCF_964204655.1 of Triturus cristatus. NCBI lineage: Eukaryota > Metazoa > Chordata > Amphibia > Caudata > Salamandridae > Triturus > Triturus cristatus. Next base: position 748,995,973 of record NC_140584.1, on the reverse strand, counting down.
AGTCAATAGATCCGACTCAGATTATGCTTTACAAGCCACACCGATTGCCAATGTTTATTTGGAAATAGAAGAAGCTGCAAGGTGCTTAACAGCAGCAGTGACATGGTGTTTGGAGAGCCACCGGACATGCTCACAGTGTTGGTAAAATGCAGGCCACAAAGGAGAAGAGCAGCCAAGCAAGCGCAGTGTGTCCAGCATCCCAGAGGCAGGGGAGAAGAGGCAGGCAAACTCCTGATGTGACCTTAAAATCCCAGTGGTACAGGAGAAGAGATGCAGGGTGGGAGTTAAAGCAAAGCTGCTGGGCATGAATTAAAGGAAGCAGCAGTGCAGCAGCAGGGCAGAGGAGTGTTAAAGTAATGACTCTATGATGAGTGACTATAGGCTTCAGAAAATAATATATTGAATGAGTGATGACTATCCATACTGTTGAGATTTAAAATAGACCTTCATGCATTTCATTGAAGGGCGATAAATACTCACTAAGAGTCAATAGAAAGATGGTAGGGCTAAAATAATTGTGTAGTTGTGTGGGCTGATTCAAGATGTGATTAGCAGTGCTTGAAGCCAATGGCTGAAGGGTCCTTAATTTGGGCAGCCAATAGCTGAAGGAAGCCAGGGCCAAATCAGGCAGGCTAAATGATGCAGGAAGGTTGACTAAGGATATATATATTTTACTCATATTTTGCATGTGGGAAAGTGATTGAAGGGTTTTGTTTGTGCTATAAGCCGTTCTTATAGTGTAAATAACAAATGGTATTGATTTATAGCATCATCGATACTTCTTAATGAGATATAATTGCCACAAAGGGAATACATGGCTAAGTGCCAAACAGAAAATTGTTTTTATGCTTATACATATGTAATCTTAAAATTAAAGTAGGTAATAGGAAAAATTGAGTTACATCAATAGTAACAGAAGACAGATGCGAACAAGAGCCAATTACTTTACATTGAAGTAGTTATATTATCTGCCTTAATTTAGCCAGATGTATTAGTTGTCTTGGTGTAAGTCCCTGTTTCCCAAGCCTCTTTTCAAGTGTGAGAGCAGATACTGGCGCGCGGGGCACAGTATTCAGCGGGTGTGTTAAGCACAGCAGTCGAGAGAGAAGCAGCTCGGTGTAGGCTTTCACTATCATTAGGGATACAAAGTCAGTCGGGCCACGCTAATAAATGCAAAGAAGGCGAGTGGTATCTGGTTGACTTGCATCATGTATCCAAGGAATCTATGACATTAAATTGTTGTTGTCTGGAACAATTATGGGGTACTAACCTTATGGTACTGAACACAATGAGAAAGTACCAAAAGCAGTATTAAAAATACTAATTGAATAAATACAAGCATTAACATGAAGTAAATGGCAGACTGTGTTATATTGTTATATTGTGATAAACACTTTTTTGTGTGGTTCTATGTGCACAGTGCACACCGCATACAAGTCTGCGTACTTGTTATAAACCGTTGACTTGGCACATCCCCAGATCCATTTTACTGGTACGAATAGAAAAAACATAGGTTTCCGCTTCTTGAACCCAGGACTGATTCTTAAGCCAGAAGCCATCGCCCTGTATTAGCTCTCAGTGCTGTGTTCACCAAAGTGCAGGCTCTTGTCACGGGTCTGGTTCTCCTTTGTGTCCCAGTAAGTGTTCAGGCAAAAGAATGTTCTGCAGCCACTCTTTCCCATTATAAAACGATAAACAGTGCCGCAAAGTGTACTTAATAGTAAATAGCAGGGTCGGACTAGGACAAAAAATAGGCCCAGGCACCAAAATAAAAGTGTCCCCCAGTAGTGAACCAGAGACCTAAGAACGTGGCCCGCATTTGCAAATCAGGTCAGTTTTGTACTTAAAAAGACAGCTATAGAGTTGTTTTGCAAGGTATTGGAGACTGCATGCATTTTAGTCTGCTACAGACAATGCTTGTGGTAAGGGCAGGGAAATCAGTGGTTGAAACCGGCCCTTCTGAACATAAAACAGGCACATAAACTGCTAAAAAACCGACCCACACATTGACCAGCCGGACCAGCCCATCGGGCACAGCCAATTGCCCAATAGGCCAGTCCAACCTGTCGAATAACCATTCGTACCCACCAACAAATGTCTCTGAGTTAAAATAAAACTTGCAACAGTGAAAACCTGTTCGTTTCACAAACGGCTCTCGTACAGTATTGTTTCGCAGTGTAATTGAAGGCGCACCCGGCGCATAGCAGAGGGGCGCCCTTAGTCGCGGTACGGGCAGGAGCAGCCAAGGGTGGAGAGTGGTCCTTCTTTGGTGTCACCACAATGAAGGGGTCGCACCCAAGACATCACCGTGGGCCGCCCAAGGCGAGGGATCGGCCTCTTTTTCCCTTCACTGAGCACCGGGATCCATCACACCGGATTAGCACAAGGTCCAGATTTGGGCGCATGGGGAACAAAAGGTGAGCCCGGTAGATGGTGGGGGCACAGTGGGGGGGGGGGACAATAGCGTAGCCACGGAGACAATGTGTAACATAGCTTTAGTTATATTATTTTGTTTTTCGGTAGAAAACAGGTTGCAGAGAAATATGCAACTGTCTCACGACCGAGGATAATTCCTATTTTATCTTTGTTTCATGTCGGGACCACCTCGGGAGATGGAGAAAGCACGATTCCAGGAAGTCGACCTGCGGATCCGGAGGATGTGGGCCATCAAGAAGCACGAGGCAAGCGAGCTGAAGAGCATCATGGCGGCCGGGAGACATGGTTTTAGACGCCGGGGTCTCTTTGGTATCAGCAGGTTTGTTGTGTGCCAAAATAGGGAGCACGCGTCCAGGGCTTAGGCAGGGACGTTTGGCACAGTGAGTGGAGCCCAGCAGCAGGGGTAGGCATTGAAATCATCCAGGAGACAAAGTTATAGTTGTCAGATGATATATATATATATATATATATATATATATATATATATATATATATATATATATCAAAAAAACAGCAAAAACAAATAGAGGCCCATTGCTGGCAGAAAACGGCATTTATTTAACGTCTTTGCACTGCAGATTCCTCCCAAATGCCTAACGTTTCGGCCTCATCCGGCCTTGTTCACAGGCAGAAGGAAAACTTTCAAACTGCTAATTGCGCACCTGCGTGCTTTTAAGTTCTTATGACTCACGTGACTCATTAGGAAATACAGGTTCCAGAGTGCACCGCTAGTGAAGTTGATATAAAAGCTGGAAATCCTCGTTTCTTTATGCAAAAAATATACAGTTAGTATCTGCATAGCGGTGCCACTCGTGTTGAAAAGTACACATAAAGCCAGGTGAGTAGATGTTATTTTGCACATTGCTGCGGACTATTGAAGTGGCGTAAAATAAAACGAAATCCAACCAGCACGATCGTAGATGAACATCCTTCATCCCGAATCCCTTCCAACATGCTTTCCCTTTTGCCACATTGGCGTCTCCTCGGTAGGTAGGGTGCATTGAGTGGGTCATGCTCCTCAACTTCACTAGCGGTGCACTCTGGGAGGAATCTGCAGTGCAAAGACGTTAAATAAATGCCGTTTTCTGCCAGCAATGGGCCTCTATTTGTTTTTGCTGTTTAGTGGATGGGCTGCTCCGTGCCTATCGTCTAGAGGCCGCCCTGAAGGGTCGGGGGCTCCAGTAACGAGAGACTTTTGCTTTGGAACTTATGGAGGAGCATGACCCACTCAATGCACCCTACCTACCGAGGAGACGCCAATGTGGCAAAAGGGAAAGCATGTTGGAAGGGATTCGGGATGAAGGATGTTCATCTACGATCGTACTGGTTGGATTTCGTTTTATTTTACGCCACTTCAATAGTCCGCAGCAATGTGCAAAATAACATCTACTCACCTGGCTTTATGTGTACTTTTCAACACGAGTGGCACCGCTATGCAGATACTAACTGTATATTTTTTGCATAAAGAAACGAGGATTTCCAGCTTTTATATCAACTTCACTAGCGGTGCACTCTGGAACCTGTATTTCCTAATGAGTCACGTGAGTCATAAGAACTTAAAAGCACGCAGGTGCGCAATTAGCAGTTTGAAAGTTTTCCTTCTGCCTGTGAACAAGGCCGGATGAGGCCGAAACGTTAGGCATTTGGGAGGAATCTGCAGTGCAAAGACGTTAAATAAATGCCGTTTTCTGCCAGCAATGGGCCTCTATTTGTTTTTGCTGTTTAGTGGATGGGCTGCTCCGTGCCTATCGTCTAGAGGCCGCCCTGAAGGGTCGGGGGCTCCAGTAACGAGAGCCTTTTGCTTTGGAACTTATGGAGGAGCATGACCCACTCAATGCACCCTACCTACCGAGGAGACGCCAATGTGGCAAAAGGGAAAGCATGTTGGAAGGGATTCGGGATGAAGGATGTTCATCTACGATCGTACTGGTTGGATTTCGTTTTATTTTACGCCACTTCAATAGTCCGCAGCAATGTGCAAAATAACATCTACTCACCTGGCTTTATGTGTACTTTTCAACACGAGTGGCACCGCTATGCAGATACTAACTGTATATTTTTTGCATAAAGAAACGAGGATTTCCAGCTTTTATATCAACTTCACTAGCGGTGCACTCTGGAACCTGTATTTCCTAATGAGTCACGTGAGTCATAAGAACTTAAAAGCACGCAGGTGCGCAATTAGCAGTTTGAAAGTTTTCCTTCTGCCTGTGAACAAGGCTGGATGAGGCCGAAACGTTAGGCATTTGGGAGGAATCTGCAGTGCAAAGACGTTAAATAAATGCCGTTTTCTGCCAGCAATGGGCCTCTATTTGTTTTTGCTGTTTAGTGGATGGGCTGCTCCGTGCCTATCGTCTAGAGGCCGCCCTGAAGGGTCGGGGCTCCAGTAACGAGAGACTTTTGCTTTGGGATATATATATATATATATACATTATCTACTGGCGGTCGCCAGTAGATAGTTATAGTTAGGACCCTGTTTCCATAGGAAATCCGCAACATTCTATTTGGAATAACTTTGGCGCCGGTCGATGAATCCTCGCGAAATTTTCAAAATAGGTGGGGCGCTACGCTCCGCTCCTACCCTGAAAGTCTCGGGGGGATTCGTCAAGCGGGGGCTGAGAAAAAAGGGGGGTCCCAAAACACGTTTTTCCCATGCATTTTTCCATAGGACCTTTAGACACAGCTACAGCCCGAACGGCTGAACAGAGTTACTTGAAATTTGGCAGAGAGGTAGTCCTCAGGTCAAGGAAGTGCCTTTTGTAGGTCTGGTGTAAATCTGTTCAGTAGTTCCTGAGAAAATAGCATTTAAATCAATATATATATGTGGGCGGAGCCTAACCACACATCTCATCCTGAGATCTGATTGGCTGTCAGCACTTCATCCAAGAAGTGTTGGCAGCCATCTTGGGACCAATATACATGATAGCACCTCATTAAAAAGCATTGCAGTTAATAGAAGATTTTAAGACTTTAGTTACATTATAAATCATTTGTTGATGGTACCATACTCATTTTAGGAATTGTGGTATGTTCTAAGGTGATTTCACCATGTGAAAAAGCCTTCTGCTGGGATATCATGATTGAGAGAAAAATATTTTCTCATGCTTTTACCACAGAGGTTTGGAAGGTGATCTATAAGCTAAACTGAGAGCTTATTTTCTGTAAATTCACATTATCTTTCTCAGTCATGTGAGAATGAAGTCTGACATTCTCAGTAAAACATGTACATCCAACAAGGGCAGAGACTGTCAGTTGATTCCTTTGTGTTCTACTGCAGCTTTCCAGAGTGTTCCAAAGAACTACTAGAGCGCTAACCGTCCTACTTATGATAAATGTATGGCACACCTGAAGCCATCTTGCTTGGATTAAAGTGGTAACTCTTAAAACATTTAATTTAAAAAGGAACAAAATGAGGTGGTTCATTTTTCCATAAAAAGTATGATTAGTGCTGCATAAAGAAAAATTAGGGCACATTTTGAGTGACTTCTCAAATCCTGGCATGCAGACTGAAACATGCACTTTCAATACCAGCAGCAGTTTTCCCTGGTGAGCAGTAGCTTTACTACAGTGATCTAATGAGCAAAAAGAGTGCTAACATTCTGATTTTATGGCAAATGTGTGACACATTTGAATGCCTTCTTGATGGAATCAAAGTAAAAAACTGAAAGTATTTCCTACTGAGGAGACTGCAGTAAATGAGGAAATTAGGAAACTTCATAACAAATAAGTCTCCCAAGATGGCCACCAGAGACAAAAGAGCCCAAATGTAGCCCAAATATCACCCAGATGTAGCCCAAGTATAGCCCAATGACAGAATGTCCAAGAATGTTCTTAAAAACAACTAGAACACTTACTGTCTTCATTATGACAAAAGTATGGCACACCTGAAGCCATCTTGATTGGAATAAACTGGTAACACTTAAAACATTTAATTTAAAAAGGAACACAATGAGGGGGTTCATTTTGCCATAGAAATTATGATTAATGCTGAAGAAAGAAAATGAGGGCACATTTTGAGTGACTTCTCAAATCCTCTTCTATTTCATTAAAAAATTCTGACATGCAGACTGAAACATGCACTTTTAATACCAGGAGCAGACTTCCATGGTGAGCAGTAGTTTTACTACAGGGATCTAATGAGCAACTAGAGTGCTAACATTCAGAATTCATGGCAAATGTGTGACATATCTGAATACCTTCATGATGGAATCAAAGTAAAAAACTGAAAGCATTTCCGACTGAGGAGACTGCAGTACATGAGGAAATTAGGAAACTTCATAACAAATAAATCTCCCAAGATGGCCACCGGAGACAAAAGAGCCCAAATGTAGCCCAAAATCACCCAGATATAGCCCAAATATAGCCCAATGACAGAAGTGTGCAAAACACTTATTATTTTGTGTTTTTGCAGTGTTATATAGTGCAGACTTGTCAGGTATTGGAGTGCTTTACATGAGCATTGGTTACATCACACAAGAACAAATTCATTTTGGTTGTAGACATGGGGAGACTAAGTGATTTGACCAGAATCACAGAATGTCGAGCTGAAGCAGAAACTTCAACCTGGTTCCCCAGTTCTGGAAGTAACACCACATCCTCTCCCCTATGTGCAACATTTAATCAAGTTGTCAACTAGATAAAAAAACATAAAGATAACAAATAATTTAAAAGTGCTTTGTCGCTATTTGAAAACTCAGAAAATATGTCCTTATTTTAGTCTTTTAGAGCACTAACCATAATTTTGATGCCAATAAGACCCTCTCATATATGTAATTTCTAAAGGAATGCTCTAGGTATTACAGTTTTGATTACATCAAGATGATGTCAGGCGCTCCACACTTTTGTAATAAATATAGAATGTTAGCAATCTAGTTGTTCATTAGGATACTGTTGAGAGGCAGAGGCCAGGGGCACGGACTCTGAAAATTGAAGGCAGGTAGGCGGGTGCAAAGGCAACAATTTAACCACACTGAGCAGGCAGGAAGGGCCGTGGAAGCACAACAGACTATGGAGGGCAGTGGAAAGGGGGGCAGGGGCAACAAACCAACAATACAGGACTTGCAAGAGAGGCTGTTGGAGGGAAGATCTATTACGGGTCAAGGAAGCTAGGGGCGGTCCCCAGAGCCCCGGGAGCCACCACAGAACTGAGCAGGAGAGTGAGTCAGGGACAAAAGGGGCACCTTAATTTGAGCCGGGGTGCCTAGGAACGCTTGCTCCAAAAATGAAGAAAACAGACATATGAGACATGGAATTGGAGGCAGAATACAATGGCAGTTTAATGAGAAGATGCAACTTCAAAGAAACCGCAGAATAGAGACCTAAAGTACAAAATACAGAATCCAGATAATCATACAGCTGTCATGATATTCTCTGTATCTCAATTAATGGACTGACAGAGAGAGAGAGAAAACACATCTATAAATGCATCATGAGAAACAAGTTACACCAAGGAAAATGTTACCTAGGGACACTCACATTTACTCTTAGAACAAGCATTCCTGCAATTACAATACAACATCTTTTAAATGCAAAAGTAAAGAGAACAATGGTTAAACATAACATGACATTTCATATAGGTAAAATAGAATAAGATACTTCAAGCAAAGCCGAGCAAGACATTTTAAGCAAAGGAAGACAAGAGCTCCCAGTTCTTGGGGAAAACCTGCACAGCCTGTTAACCTACATACAGACGGCGAGGTTGTCCGTCGATATCTGTGGGTGCTCCCTTTTTATATCATTTTGTGGGCTCCTTTGCACGCTACATCTACCTACGTATGCTACCCAAAAGCTTCGTCTGCAGATTTTACCAGACATTTCGTCATTTACCCACTTAATGCTGACAATGGACTGGGTGAAAAGGTCAGTCTCTCAGGCCAATCGCTTATCGTAAGTTCCATAGAGCAAGCAGAAAATAATGGGTATTGTACAGGAATTCAATATATTCATGTATAAAATCTCCTCAGTTCTCCTAACTTGACGCTCTGCGGTTGCCACTTCCTTAAAAGCGGGAAACCTGCCCAGGAAGCAAGTACCAGTCCAGGATGCAGCCTACTGTATGTCGACAGCTTCAGGGGGATGTTGAACTTTGATACCGAGCACGGAGCACTCGGGTAGGGTGGGGGCTACTAGTTTGGAGCAGAAGGCCTCGCAGACCTGCCTTCAGACTGCTATACACTAAAATTGCAGAGCTATGGTCAATTTAACAAAGAGGCCTACATATTGAACAGAAGGGCCTACACAGGGGTTTTATGCTGGCTGAGTGGTAAGGATGTCTCAGGATAATTATATAGCAACACAGGACCCGCTGGTCAATTTAATACGGCCTACAAATGCGGCTGGCAGGGCAAGGACAAGGGTCTCATACTTCAGGTGTGGACAGAACGGGCCAGGGGCCCCCTGTGATACAAAATCTACCCTCCTTCAAGGCTGTGGCAATGTAATAGACCATTGTGGGCAGAAGGAAGAGGCAATGGTAGTACAACCATACATGCCAACAGACCCGATTCAGCCAGGAAACGTCCAATGTTTTTAAGCTCAAATGGGCTTTATTTGATCTGTCTCCTGTCTACAATATCCTCTTTTTCAATGTAACTCAAAGGGGAAAATCAATACCCCAGTTTTTTTTCAAAATCTCCCTCTTACCAAGTTCAAAATGTTCGCAAGTATGGTACATTGGATCATGGAAGGAAATGGGATAGGGACATGGACTTGGATAACAGAGGACAGGAGAGACATGGAGAGGTGCACCAAACTGACCCTGCAGGGCAGGCATCAGGGTTTGCAGCAGCACAATACACCACACAGGGCATGCAGGACGGGAGTGCAGCACAACAATCCATAGAAAGCAAGAGGGAGGGGACAGGACCATGCACATGGACAACAGAGAACAGAGGAGCAAGAGGCAATGGTAGCTAGCTGACCATAATGGACAGACAGGAGAGAAGGCTGCAGCATAACAGACCATAAAGGGCAGGAGGGACGGATCAGGGGCATTACAATGGAACAGACAAGCCAGGAGGGAGGGAGTAGGGGTCTGCACATGTAAACAGAGGGCTGGGGGCAAGGGGGCAGGGCAGGAGCAGCAAGATGGCCATGGAGGTCAGGCAGGATGGGCACTAGAAGCAAGACACAACATGAAGAGCAACAGTGAGACTGTGATGGCATACACACAGACCATGGAGGGAAGGTGGGAGGGGGTCAGGGGCAGCTAACTGACCACACAGGGAAGGTGGGAGGGGCCATGGCAGCACAGAAGACCATGCATGGCAAGTGGGAGGGTTAGTGGCAGCACAAAGGCTATGATGGGCAAGAAGGAGGGTGCAGGGGCATGCACAAAGGACGATGGAGGATAGAAGGGAGGGTCAGGACCTGTGCACAGACAAGAAAGTTCAGGGGAAGGGGCCTCACAACAGACCACACGGGGCAGGCAGGAGGAGCAGTTGCAGCACAACAGACCAGGGAGGGCAGAAGGGTGTGGCAGTACAATGGACCATGTAGGACAGGAGGAAGAGGATAGAGGCATGGCATGTGGACAGGCAGGGTGGAGGTGGCAGGGACAGGTTACAGTCATCTGACAATGCTAGGCAGGTGGGAGGGGAGTGGCAGCTCATCAGAACACTCAGAGTAGATAGGAGTGGCAGGTCCATGAGACATGGTGGGCAAAAAGGATGGAGCAGGGGCATGCACAAAGACATCGGAGGGCAGGGGGAAGGAGAATAGGGGCAGCAAGCTAAGCACAGAGTTTAAGCAGGAGGTCAATGATGGGGCATAGAATTGGGCAATGGAGGGCAGGAGGAGTGGACTGGTACATCATACTAAATTGAGGGCAGTGGCAGCACATCAGACCATGCATGGCAGGAGGGAGGAGGCTAGTCCATGGATTCACACAACAGAGGATAGGGAGGAGGGGGATGGGGCAGCAAGCTAACTGTTCAGAGAAGGCGGGTATTAGAAACTTTATTGTTTTTAAAACATTTTGTCTGTGCAAACTACTTAAAATATGAACAAGTATGCAGCATAATCTCACTTTTATTCAGGAAGAAGAAGACGTTAGTGACTGTGACTCCGGGCTCACTTGGCAAAAACACCCCCTGACCCTCCACCCCCTATCGCAAAATGTAATGCCCGTGAAAAGGGTAGGTGAACACAGTGTTATATAGAACATAGTCCTGAGAGCACGATTGAAAATGAAAACTAGATATAGTGTATGGTATAAACTATGCACCAAAAAGTGTGATATAAGATGAACCAGGCGTGAAATATAATATGCAATACATTGTGCGCAATGACAGATTCATTGGAGAGCGCGAGATAGCACAGGCACTAGCGTGTGCTATGCGATATGCGCCTTGGAGTGTAATATGCACAGGGCAGTGTTGTATAACCTAACTAGTCTCTAAAGTTGTAATATAAAATATGTGCTGGGGAGTGTAACGTTGCATATGCACTGTGACAAAGATATGGATCCCAAATTGTAATATGTATGGCATAGCACTGTGCGTTATAACATAGGCATCGAGGAAGGCACGTTAGATGGGGCAATATAACCCGTGCGAAGACAAGTGTGGCATGACATTTTCACGGGGTGGTGTTACAGTGCACATGGGCTATGGAGTGTCATAGCATATGCACTAGCTAGTGGAATACAATACAGAGGTGTGTGGCACTCGGCAGGCAATGGTGGGTGTAACACAGCATTGGGCTCTGTCAGGAGCGCGCTGTGACTCGCAAGTGATGTTCGTCCCCTTTCCAGAGAGTAAAATAAAAAGTATTACACATCCGGCAGTGGATGTGTGTTTTATTAACTGTGAGGGGAGTTTCTTGCATAGTTTTGGTCGAATTTTTGTCGAATCCCCTTTGAATGGCTTGGTGTGCATGTGTATTAAATGTGCCCGTCAATAGCTACCCATGTTTGTATAAATAAACGACAAGGGTGTCTACCGGGATTAGGCACGGTAGAGCATCAGACATGTCAGAGCTTCACTAGTGGTGTAAATACACTCCACGTGGATTAATTGCATGCATAGTCGCCTTTTAATGAATATCACGCAAATCGTCATGGTGATAGGTACGTACGGTTTGTCCAGCATGTCCTAGGTGTGTCTATAAATATATATTTTTTAAAAATAATAAAAAACAGTGGCCGGCCCTGGGGATTGGGGTCAAAAAAATATAATTAGGAGACAGGCCCTGGGGGATGGGGTCATCAGGGCCAATAAATTAGAATAAGAAGGGGAACCACACAGCCCCCCTTCTTAAAAAAATAAAATAAATAAAAGACTGGCATCGTGCCGGAGGCCATGCCCCCTCCATGCAGCACTCTGCAAACGCGCCCCCAACAGGCATCTCCAGTATGCGCCAGGGAGCTGCGCTGCAGACAGGTGTTCTGAGGCCAAGCCCCTTTTTACACCTCTCTGCAACGCAGCTCTGTGGCGCTTACTGGAGGTACCTAGTGGTCTAGTGTGACCCTAGGGACCCTTAGGATTCAAGGGGACTTAATCTCTCAACTTAGAACAGCCACAGGGCGCGTTTACACAGTGGTGAAGGGAGGGGACGGGGCCTGAGGTGACGTGTGCAAACACGCACCATGGCACGTTTTAAATTGGGGATATAATTTCCCTTCAATACTGAGGGCCCCTGGGGGCTAACTAGCCCACCAAGTGCTTCCAGTAAGCGCCACTGAGCTGCATTGCAGAGAGGTGGTCCAGGCTGTGCCACTTTTTACACCTCTCTGCAACGCAGCTCTGTGGCACTTACTGGAGGTACCTAGTGGGCTAGTTGGACCCTAGGGACCCTCAGGACTCAAATGAACTTAATCTCCCAACTAAAAACGGACACAGGGCGTGTTTACACAATGGTGAAAGGAGGGGACGGGGCCTGAGTTAACGTGTGCAAAACCGCCCTGTGGCCTGTTTTAAGAGGTAGTTTTAATCCCCATGCCCTATTATATACTAGGGGCTTATAGAGGAGGTAAGGCTAATCACAGGGGGACCCCAACGCATAATGTTCCCTAGTGAATGTAGGTGTTTTCACTGTATTCTAAGTGTCTTTTAACATAGCACTGGCTCTAGGACTGGTTAGTCAGACTCAGTTACCACCAGTATCCGTCTGAAAAAGTTGAGGGTACAGGATGATTTTGCAACAAGGCTTCTTTCTGCTCTTCTTTTTGTTCTTTCTGCACGTTATCCTTCTTCCTGCACTTATCTTCGTATTTGAGGACTTCTGTTGCTTCTTTCTGCACTTCTTTTGTTTCTTTCTGTGCATTTTTTCTTCTTTCTTCACATGTCCTATCTCTGTAGGCATAGTTAGAAATTAGCATTTAAAAAACCTTTGAAATTAACAGAAAAAACCATAGGTTTCAGGCACGTTATAGTTAGGAATTAGCATTTAAAAAACCTCAGAAATTCACTGAAAAAACCATAGGTTTCAGGGGTGTTATAGTTAGCTGGACTTTTCACTTGTACAAAACCATTGAAATTCCCCCGTTATAGTTAGTTCAGCTAACTATAACTCGCGCGCCCGCAATGCACTGCTGATGACGTCACATATTACATCACTCATGACATGGTCAGTGACATCACTCATGACATCACTGATGACATCTCAAATGACATCACTGATGACATCACTGATGACATCATCCTTGTGATAGAGTGGCAGACCTCCTCTCACCCTAATATAACCTTTGATACACACATTCAAAAATAGAGACTAAAATGTTCAAAACAATGGACATACCAATACCAGTTACAACAACCTCTTCAGTAATTCTAAGATCCACATACACATCCACTCATTCACCAACAGTCCAATACAGTCACTCATACATGTACTCACCCATCATATGTACTCATACACCTATACATCCTGTTACACAATGCCACTCATCCATAGTTACTCACACACATAGTCACTCATGCTAATAAAGAATCAAACATACATTTACTTGCATATACAGTTATACACACACCACCACACTTACTTCTACGGAAACTTACACATACTTAGTCTTTTAAACAATCACTTATAGAAACACATACTTATTCATACAGGAACTCTTTCAATCTCTCACTCTCACATATACTCACATATATACACCAATAGTCACATATACTAGTTTAAAACATATGTAGTTACTCATAAAGACACTATTGAGACAGTCATTCACTCACTAACACACCCATACACACACTCATCCACCCATACAGTCCTGCACACATACTGTGTTCAACACATACAAACAGTGAGTCACTCATTCATGCACCTATGCACTACGTAATACCCCCACCGAACCATGCAGACACTCAGACTGATACTCAAAAAACCAACTAATAACCTATATAGACACCCATGTAGCTACTCACCAACCCATGCAGCCACTTATACACAAAGTGAGAGACTGATACAGATATTTACATATTTAAACATTACTCACTAAGCCATGTATTCACTATGATACACTTAATCAGTCAGTTACACAATCAATTTTTCAAAAACAAATCATCCATTTAGACACTTATATACCCATTTATTCTTCCATCGACCTTGAGATATACATATATAAAACATATTTAATTTTCAGAATAACACACATTCACTGGATGATGTCATCAGTGATGTCATCAGTGATGTCATTTGAGATGTCATCAGTGATGTCATGAGTGATGTCACTGACCATGTCATGAGTGATGTAATATGTGACGTCATCAGCAGTGCATTGCGGGAGCGCGAGTTATAGTTAGCTGAACTAACTATAACGGGGGAATTTCAATGGTTTTGTACAAGTGAAAAGTCCAGCTAACTATAACACCCCTGAAACCTATGGTTTTTTCAGTGAATATATATATATATATATATATATATATATAAAAATGCATTAAAAAAAATTAACCATTCCATAATGCAGGATATAGTACATATATTATTTTATACATAGGTTTAGCAAAAATCTCAAAAAAAAATTTACATTTAAAAAACCGTACAAATTCACTGAAAAAACCATAGGTTTCACACACGTTATAGTTAGGAATTAGCATTTAAAAAACCTTGCAAATTCACTGAAAAAACCATAGGTTTCACACATGTTATAGTTAGCTGGACATTTCACTCATAAAAAAACAATGAAATTCCCCCGTTATAGTTAGTGCAGGCAACTATAACTCACGTGACCGCAATCCTCTGCTGATGATGTCAAATATTACATCACTGATGACATATGTGTCTTTATGAAAAATAAATATTTGTAATATATGTATGGCTAAAGATACAGTATTAGCATCAACAGAGGATTGCGGTCGCGTGAGTTATAGTTGCCTGCACTAACTATAACGGGGGAATTTCATTGGTTTTTTACGAGTGAAATGTCCAGCTAACTATAACATGTGTGAAACCTATGGTTTTTTCAGTGAATTTGCAAGGTTTTTAAATGCTAATTCCTAACTATAACGTGTGTGAAACCTATGGTTTTTTCAGTGAATTTGTACGGTTTTTTAAATGCAATTTTTTTTGGGAGATTTTTGGTAAACCTATGTATAAAATAATATATGTACTATATCCTGCATTATGGAATGGTTAATTTTTTTTTTTATGCATTTTTTTCCGTGCACGTACGGTAAGCTGACGCTACACGCTCCGTACGTCATAAGTACGGTGCGCTTACGTGATACGATGCGCGTATGGTAAGCTGACGCTACGCGCTCCGTACGTCATAAGTACAGTGCGCTTACGTGATACGTACGTGACGTACGCGTACACGCATGCGCGTTGCGCGGAAGCAACGTCGCGGTTACGCATGGGCGTGTAATGCGCATGTGCGAGTGCGTCTTACGTACGCGCTCCGTAAGCGCTCCGTAAGCGTCACGTTTGCGCATGCGTACTTGTTTACGAGCGCGTACTGTAAGCTTACGGAGCGCGCACGGTAGGTCATGTGATCCACAAAGAACACTTTTCCTTGGTTGAAACTACTTTCAGTTCCAGAAACTTCCCACACCACACCCATTCCCCTCATTACTGCTTGAGATCCCCTAGGAGAAGGAGCTGAATTGACATTGAGATACAATGGCAGAGCAGCAGACCTCTTCTGAGAGTGAGCCTAGCAGCACCATCATCAGACAGAGAAGGAGGAAACAAAAGGATTCTTTTGTGTGGGAGTATTTTACTTTTCCAGAGGGGCAGAAAAAGGTCAATGCTCCATTGGTCACTTGCACACTTTGTGACCGTGTTTTATCCAGAGGAGATCCAAGGAAGAAGTATTCCTTTGGAAATCACTCTATGATGAGACACATTAGGGATAAACAACCCAGGACCTTTGCTCGACATACTGAAGAAAACTCTTCAGTAAGTCACCGGAGCCCAACCGCAGAAGCTCAGCCGAGTACATCATCGGCAGCTCAGCTGAGCCCTTCCTCTGAGGTCGGAGCATCACCTTCTTCTGCTCCTCTGGACATTAACCCTCGATTTCGGAGGGTTTCAATGAGGTGTACAACGTGTTGTGGTCTTATTGTTTTTGGGGAGATCAGTGTTTCCCTTATTAACAATAAGATAGACCAGCACGTTTGTAGACGCTCATAATATTCCCATTCTTTCTTTCCTCCAACCCTGTATTAACCCAACGGCTCTTTTAAGAGCCAACCTTACCTCACAATTTTTTTTATTTTTTTGTAAGCTTTCCTTTTTGAAAAAAAATTTTTGCCGTGCGCGTACGGTACGCGTAATCGCGGAATAGTTACGCGAAGTTCGCGGAATTTTTTCTCGCGGAATTTCTCCGTTTACGCCGTGCGCGTACACTACGCGCATTCGGCGATTTTTAAAAAAAAAATTAAAATTAATTTTTGCCCTTGGGGGTCCTTCTGGGACCCCCTGACAAAGGCTAGGGGGTCAGGAACTGTCCACCCTGCCCCCTTTTCACGTTCTCCACCTTTGTTTTTCACCCCCTCAGACTGCGAGAGACAAAATGGCGGCGACACTTCCTGGTTTCGACCGATTCGAATGTTTACTGAGATCTAACAACCAATCAGAATCGCGCTCGTGCACGGCGGCGTGCGCGTACGGTAAGCTTACGGTACGCGCTCGGAGCGCGCCTATAGATATATATATTGATTTAAATGCTATTTTCTCAGGAAATACTGAACAGATTTACACAAGACCTTCAAAAGGCACATCCCTGACCTGACGGCTACCTCTCTGCCAAATTTCAAGTAATTCTGTTCAGCCGTTCGGGCTGTAGCTCGGACTAAAGGTCCTATGGAAAAATGCATGGGGAAAACGCGTTTTGGGACCCCCCCTTTTTCTCAGCCCCCGCTTGACGAATCCCCCCGAGACTTTCAGGGTAGGAGCGGAGCGCCCCACCTATTTTGAGAATTTCGCAAGGATTCGTGAATCGGTGCCAAAGTTATTCCAAATAGAATGTTGCGGATTTCCTATGGAAACACGGTCCTGACTATAACTATCTACTGGCGACCGCCAGTAGATAATATATATATATATATATATATATATCTATATATATATATATATTCACTGAAAAAACCATAGGTTTCACACATGTTATAGTTAGCGGAAATTTTACTGATAAAAAACCAGTGAAATTGCCCCGTTATAGTTATTGCTGGCAACTATAACTCACGCGACCGCAATCTTCTGCTGATGACATATGTGTCTTTATAAAAAAAAAATATTTGTAATATATGTATAGCTAAAAATGTATGGAAGAAGACATGGGCAAATAAGTGTCTAAATACAGTATTAGCATCAGCAGAGGATTGCGGTCGCGTGAGTTATAGTTGCCAGCACTAACTATAACGGGGCAATTTCACTGGTTTTTTATCAGTACAATTTCCGCTAACTATAACATGTGTGAAACCTATGGTTTTTTCAGTGAATTTGCAAGGTTTTTTAAATGCTAATTCCTAACTATAACATGTGTGAAACCTATGGTTTTTTCAGTGAATTTGTACGGTTTTTAAAATGCTAAGTTACTTTACGCCATTCGAGGCGTGCGCGCCCACTTAACGCAGTTCGTTCCGTGCACGGTTTTTATCAACTTTAATAAGCCCTGTACATTTGGTGGCCTTCGGCCACCAAAAGCACAGGGGGTGGGGTCAATGTGGATAGTGTTTTTTTTATTTCGATTTTATAATTTCATGTTGCCAAAATTTAGTTTTTTTTACCTATTAATAAGCCCTGTACATTTGGTGGCCTACGGCCACTAAAAGCACAGGGGGTGGGGTAAGTGTGGATAGTGTTTTTTTTTTGTTTTTTTTTTTTCCGTACGCTTACGGTAAGCGTACGGTAAGCGTACTCGGCGAAATTGCCGAAAAAAAAATAAAACCGTTTTTGCTCTTGGGGGATGTTTGGGGACTCCCTCAACATGACTATGTGGGAGGGAGTTGTCAAAACAGCCCCGTAACATGTTTTTGGCCATCTTGTTTGATAAACAACACTCAGTGCGAGAGACAAAATGGCGGCCGCCGCTTCCTGGTTTCGGCCGATTCGAATGTTTACTAAGATCTAAGAGCCAATCAGAATCGCGCTCGCGCACGCCACCGTACGCTTACGGTAAGCGTACGGTAAGCGTACCGTAAGCGGGCTCAGATATATATATTGATTTAAAGGCTATTTTCTCAGAATCTACTGAACAGATTTACACCAAACCTACAAAAGGCACTTCCTTGACCTAGGGACTACCTCTCTGCCAAATTTCTAGTAATTCTGTTCAGCCGTTCGGGCTGTAGCTCGTTCTAAAGGTCCTATGGAAAAATGCATGGGAAAAACGCGTTTTGGGACCCCCCTTTTATCTCAGCTCCCGCTTGACGAATCCCCCCGAGACTTTCAGGGTAGGAGCGGAGCGTAGCGCCCCACCTATTTTGAGAAATTCGCGAGGATTCATCGACCGGCGCCAAAGTTATTCAAAATAGAATGTTGAGGTTTTCCTATGGAAAAGGGGTCCTAACTATAACTACCTACTGGCGACCGCCAGTAGGTAATATATATATATATAGATATAGATATATATATATATATAGATATAGATATATATATATCTATATCTATATATATATATAGATATAGATATAGATATATATATATAGATATGGATATATATATATTGGAAATAATGATTTAGTGAGCAACATTCACTCTTGAGTTTAGATATGTTAAGGGAAATTACTGATTGATTGATGATTGATGGGGAACTTATATAGCGCAACTATCGCCCTACGGGCATCCTGGCGCTTAGACTGAGGAACGACAACAGAGATAACAGAAAGGAGTCATGACCGCTAGCCTGGTTTAAGCTTTGGGATATAACCAGGTCTTGAGTCCCTTACGGAATTCAAGAAGGGAATTGCACTGCCGCAAGTTCACCGGAAGCTTGTTCCACATGCCGGAGGCTACTGTGCTGAAGGCTCTTCCACCCACCCTAACACGCTTATACCTCGGAACCACCAATAGGCCAGCAGTAGAGGAGCGCAATTGCCTACTTGGTAGGTAGTGGGCGAACTTATCCTGTAGGGGGGCTGGGCCCAGTCCATGCACTGCTCGAAAGGAGATGCACATGGACTTAAAAAGGACCCTTTCCCTTACAGGAAGCCAGTGTAGATCCTTCAGTGCTCTGGTGGACGAGGCACAGCGTCGCCTCTCAAGTACCAATTTAGCTGCGGCAGACTGTATCCTCTGCAATCCTTGAAGAATGTACTGCGGAGCCCCCAAGTAAAGGGAGTTGCAGTAATCGAGTCTGCTTAATACCGTGCTGCGCACCACTGTAGCTCGCGACTCCCTAGGGAGCCGAGGTAGAATACTACGAAGCAGCCGCAGCAAGGCAAAGCAGACATTAGCACTCTTGCTTGCCTGGGATACCATCTGAAGGTCGTCGTCAATGATCACCCCAAGATTACGGACCTTCCTAACTGGTGTGAGGGGTCCTTCCTCCGGTGTAAGACAGAATTCGGAGGGGAGATGTTTAGGGATCCTAAATGGTGAACAAAAGACCACCTCTGTTTTGCCGCTGTTAAATGGTAGAAGTTTACATTCCGGGTGGACCCATTCCGTAGTAAGATGGAAAGAACACCTTCTACTCAGCCCCCCCTTTTGTTTGGTGAATTAGCTTGAACAGAATGTACAACCAAATGTTCCATATCAAGCCCTTTAATAGACAAAATTGAATGGTGCAGCTAGATAAAGCGGGGGAGGCCGCGTGGCAGACTGGGATCCTGTCAGAGCTTTCCGATGGCAGAGCCGAGGGACTGTGGGTTTGGTGGGGAGAGCACCGCCGATTACAGGCGGTGCGTCCACTCTACAAAATGCAGGCGGTGATAGGTTGTGAGGCAATTCGGCCTTTCCTGCGGTGCAACCGTAGAAACGATATCTGCTCAAAGGCAGGGGGTACAAGTCCCCATGCTTAATTCTCGAGAGGGACTTCGTTATTCCCGCCCCTTTAATTACACAGTAGAAGGTGTATTATATCTCACAGGGCGCAGCTTATCCTTTCTGATTCATGAATCCTCCCATAACCACGCTGGGACAAATTATTGGCTCCTTTAAATATTATTTTCGAAGCAAATGTGTCGAGAGCTGCGTATGCAAGAAGATGGTTTAAGAAGGTGTAAATACACGCTCACTATTGTTTTCTCGCTTCCACGTGTAAATGCGGTTAAGAAAGGGCATACGGTTTAGAAAGGACACGTATCATGAACATAAATAGAAAATTACTCATTAACCAGCATATGAATAGCGAGAGATCCTTTAACGATAAGAAGTGTGCGGTTGCGAAGTATATTTGCAACTGTCGTTTCTACTCTCAGCTGCTCGCACATAGAGAGGATACCGACATTTTTAAATAGAATAGTAAAATGGGATCAATTAAAACGTCTGTGTAATTGCTAACTAATACGTCAGGGTATTTTCCTGGACCATAATTAGACAGCGGCCACCGCCATCATTTATGGCAGCAATTTCGAAAAAATGTCCATAATGTGAGGCTAAGAAATGGATGTGGCTGAAGTAACAAGCAATTTAAAAATGAGAAACTCCATCATTTATTATTGTAAGGATATTCACACCGAGCCTTTCATTGTGTATATCAAAGTGAGCTAACTTGCGGGCAGGCCTGGGACACAGGCCGGTCGTCTGAGATCCTGGATAGCAGCTTCAAACCTCCAGGCTGGGTTCAATACGCTTCTCATCCTTCCGAAGTCAAATGAACCTCTACCAAATTAGCTAAGTAATAGCTGCAGTACTCGTGGTTGTGCTGAAGCATCCGATGACTGGTGCGAAGCTCAGTTACATGGAAGGCTGGGCAGTTATTATCCAACTTATCCGGTAAGGCTGCCGGGTAACTTAAATTCAAAAACATGATGTGGTCTTTAACACAGGGCAGTACAGTTAACTGTTGCACTCACATGAAAACAAAACAAATCAGGGACTCCAAGCACGTGGAAAAGGCGGCTCTGGCCTTATCCGGTAATGCTGCCTGGTACCTTAAGTTCTAAAACATGATGTGATCTTTAACACAGGGCAGTACATTTAACTGTCAAAACAAAACAAATCAGGGTCTCCAAACATGTGGGAAAGACGGCTCTGGTTTTAGTCTCAGCCTGCCTAAGGTCCAGCGTTATGACATGTTAAGCACACATGCCCAGATGTTCTAAGTATTTTGACTCCATTTACTGATGGCATTAGTATGGGCGCCGCAGCACCTTTGGTTAGGGTGAGCGTTACATCATTATCTAACCGGAGGTGCGCATGGGGTAACTTTAATTTGACGACAGCTGCATCCCGCCCTACGGTATATGGACTGGTTGGTTAATGATCTCGCAGTCTGCCAGCTGCTACATTTTATCAGGCATATTAATCAGCAGTGATTCAGAGGTTGGGTTTAGTGCTTTGTGCAGTGGCAACAGATGCCCAGCAGTGCAAATGATTTGGCGGTTTGCATCCCGCCCTACGGTATATGGACTGGTTGGTTAATGACCTAGCAGTCTGCCAGCCGCTACATTTAATCAGGCATATTAATCGACAGTGATTCAGAGGTTGGGTTTAGTGCCTTGTGCAGTGGCAACAGATGCCCAGCATTGCAAATGATTCGGCGGTTTGCATCCCGCCCTACGGTATATGGACTGGTTGGTTAATGACCTCACAGTCTGCCGGCCGCTACATTTGATCAAGCAAATTAATCAGCAGTGATTCAGGAGTTGGGTTTAGTGCTTTGTGCAGTGGCAACAGATGCCCAGCGTTGCAAATGATCGGCGGTTTGCGCCAAGCTGGTTACCCTCCACTGGAAGTACTTAGGTTAGCCAGCTCCACGCGAGGGGCCACAAGCTTGTTTCCGAAATGAAGGAAAGGCATTTTTAAGCCATCCAATGACGTTTGGCGATATATTGCGGCAGAATTTCACAGTATGCCCCCCCTCGAAATTCAGTTGCAATGTGGGGAAGTGTTAAGATTCAGTCAAGATTAAGGGAGTTTGACTTATTTACCAAACATTCATAGGCAGAACCCCTTCTTTTCTTTTAAGGTCTGCAGTCGTTAGTGAGGACTGACGACGCGCAATATAATCACATAAAGGGCACTTTTGGGCTTCCATTGACTCGTGAGGATAGCTTCCTCCTCATCTCAGTTCCTATTCCCTAAGCGACATTGACCCCCTTTTAACCAACGGGATGGTAAAGGAATGTATAGATGAACGGGCCTTAAGAGCGATGGGATGCTCCTTGACAACAACCTAGGTATTCCCAGCAGCTTCACAGGGGGAAAAGATTCCTGGGAGCTACAGGTACGACGGTAGTCACTAGTGAGGTGGTTATGCCTAGGGGTCGCTGCCCGTAAACAGAATATGCAGGGGGGTCTTGGTCAGGGTCTCACATTTGGAGCGGCAGAGCGGGGCAGGGGATAGTCGCTGTCCTCGGATCTGCTTCCCTGTGGAGTGGGAAATTCACTCTATCTGTAATTAGAGAGACAGGGAAAGATCATTGGGAGACAGTCAACATTCGACCCCTATTTCAGAAAAAGAAAGTTGGGTTGTGCCTCACTGGTGACAGGGGTTGCTGGTGGAGCTTACCAACACCATTTTTCATGGCGGCAGTGCGAGATGAATAGGTGGGGGGGACTGATGGGTACAAACAGGGTTTTTATCTGGAGGCAGGGCTATGCACCCATGATCTTAAATATACTTCGGATTCATAATATTGGCGGCCGCTTCTGGGCAAACAGAGTCCCATGACTTGTTTTCTTCACAGCAAAAGCCTGCTCCTGAGTAGAGGGGTGACACAATTGGAGGGCATTGGTTCTCAACACAGAAGTTAAATCTTCGTGGGCCACAGGAGATAATTTACAATGGCCCCAGGGCCAGGCTCTCTCAGGCACTCGCTGGGCCCCAGTCAGGGGGGCAATTTGGCCTTAAGGTGGACATCTAGATCAGCGGCCAACAGCATTTTAGTGGGACGGGAGTCTTATTGACCTTTAACGATATGGGCGGCTAATGCATCTCAGCTCTTTTGTGAGGGAGGGACACCGGTCATTCAGTTGTGTTACTAGGTATAGTAGGTGAGGTTTTGATACTAACTACGGTCGACCCTCGCTGGTCAGGGAAGTTGGAGCAGGGGGGTCTTAAACAGAGGATAGCATAGGGTGGCCGGGGCTCTGGTTTTACTTTACTCACCTGGCACCGGTGTGCAATTCACTTTAGGCAGCGTGGGAGCTCAGTTACAGTAAGGGATTGGCATGTTTCATCATGAGGACCCTGCGCTGGTCTTAGTGTCAACATCTAGCGGACATCTAGGGACGAAGCCAGAGGCACCTTGAGTTGGAATAGGGATGAGGAGGGTTCCTCATTTCCTTATTGAGCACTAAGCAGGCTGGCCCACAATCCGCCCATAAAGGAAAGGCGGTACTAACTGAGTGACACTAGGGTTGCAGTAGAATCCGGCTTCCTTCCTGCAGCGCTCCACTGGGGTCAAAGGTCATTGGTATGCCCGGAGGGGAAACCACTAGGGACCAAGGGGTGGAGCAATTGACTCTGGGGGAGGGGAAGGGTTCTGCTGAGGCACTAAGGAAATGTGGTGAATTAACCCCCGATGAGTAAGTGTTATCACCTGGATCAGTTTTTTCATGGGATTCCGAACACGAGTGCGATGTCACTCAATAAGCACCCTTCTCACAACTCACAGGCCCACCTGTGTCTGCAGCTAGGTTTCCGTCAGGCAAGGTATGGACTCCAAGGTCAGGTAAGCTGAGCATAGCAGCCAGTGGCGGGGACTCATCTGTAGGATACGAAATCTTAGGTAAGCTACGTGGATGGCATGAGGATGCAGAAGAGTATATCTACCCATAGACCCCAGGGGCTCAACAGGTGTAGATTTTTATTAGCCCACTGGTTTGGAGGAAGCTGAGCTCGGGGGGGAGGAATTCTTACAATAACGCTATGGAGCGAAGTACGCGGCTAGGAGGGTCCATAGCCAGACAATAAGGTCGATATGGCTTCCAGTTTATAAGGTGCAGTCGTAACCAAGTAGTAAATGGGTACCCATGGGAGAATCTGAGGCAGAAGCATATCTTTAAGCACCCATAGTGTGGGGGTGCGGGGGATGGAGAGAGGCCCCTTAGGGAGGGGGCACTTTTGGCCATACGAGGACCAGCAGCTCCGTTTTGGGCAACAGCACAATCAAAGTGGTGTTAAAGAGGCCCATCAGTGGTAGCGGAGGGAGGGCGAGTTCGACAGTGACCGACTCGCCCTGTGGCGGAATTTCTTGCAGAAGAAATGGGGGCTACCCCAAATGTGGACTGATTTACTGGACATTCCCCTTGGAAGGGGGTTGATTAATGTGGGCACTGGGCAGGCAGGAGGGGGGACTGACCTGCTGGTGGTCCTGGACCTTTCTGCCCTACCCCGGGATGCCAGAAATTGAACATTTTGGGGGATTTTGCCTAGTGGTAGGTATCCCATGGCAGGGATGGACCGCGATGTGGTGCCCTGGAAGTTACTAATAAAGGGATGCCCTTGGTTTAAGGTGAGGGCGATGATAAGGTTAAGGGGCCTGCTGGCACTTGACATTAACCTCTTTGAAATGTTCCTTTGTAAAGGAAGGTCGAGATACTGATGTGTGGCTTGCACAATCTATGAGCTGTTCATCTGCCCTATGTCCTGCTTCTCAAAACAATTATGTATGATCTGGCTGATCTTATGAACGGTGTTCTCATAACAATGTTTGCTTAACTATGACGAAGGTTGTCACTTATCATTTCACAATGAGTGGTGTCTATGTGATTAAAAGGCTACGCCCTTGGTTAAACCACAGTAATGACTATTGTCCATCTCCTTGGGAGTGATACAGTGGGGTGCAGCGAGTGGCACGTGTGAGCGCACTATGAATTTATACAGCGTTAATGCTATTCACGAGGCGCCTACGCATACTTGCTGAAGGACCGCATGAGGTATATGTGTCACATTATTCAGTGTTCTGTGATTGAGACTATCTTCAGGTAAAAATCCCATTGCATGAGCACAGTAAACACAGTAAGAGCACACACCAACGAGAAAACAGCGGCTGTAAGTAGCCTCAGTCACATGCGAGACTTGGTGCTGCATTTTAGAGAGGAACGCGTCCTCTCCTTGCGCCATCTGAGACTCTAGGACACTTTGTGCTAAAAAAAAATAGCTGAATAACCGAAGCCCCTCCTATCCACCAACAAATATCGATGAATTTACACAAATATGGAAGATGAACCATCTTATTACGCTGAAAATATTTTTTTCAAATTGTACTCTTTCCAGTGGGAAAGCAAGAACGTTTATCAAACTGCAGGTTCATAAGAAGATCAAGGCTCCCCTTGTCATTCCTGGCAAATCAACAGCAACTTTTGGCCAAGAAAAAGGTTCTTTGTTTTCATTCTGGTTTATAATAAAATGCAGGGAGTGTGAAAAGAGGCGCTCCTGTGATCCATGGCTATTGGAAAGAGTTTAAGAAACTGATTTTTAGACCTCAACATGAGCTGGATTCCAGCAGGCTCTTTAGCAATCCGTCTGACTACTTATCCGCCTGACTTTAGAAGTTTCCGTTCAAGGAAGGGAACGATGACTTCACCAAGTCTGCAGAAGATGCCGAGTCCAGCTGAACGGCGGGCTCCCCGTGGAGACTTCCAGAGTGTGGTGCAAGTTTCCAACCACCGACGCATTCTTCTGCAGCCTGCTCAGAAAGAAACCCAGACGGACGCATTCTTGCTTTTACCATCAGCCCAGTGTGTCGGTATTTTATGTCCCAGAGGGGGAATGAGTCAGGCAAGAGATGACGTCAACATTTAACATTCAGTTTACATCTGAAGCCATATTTTTCCTACTCAAGAGCTCCGATCGCGTCCATAGCCCTCTGGTAACGTGTTACGTCTAATCAGAAAAGGAAACACGAAATAAAGCAGCAGCCTCAAGCTGATAAAAGTGAAAGCAATGTACTCGTTCTGTACTGGAAAATAAAGTGCAACTTGGTTTACTAATTTGGTTGACTATCCGCAGAAGCAACATTGTGTTTCTGAACAGTTTGAATTGCAAAAGTTAGCTCTATGTTAGTTAATCATATATCTTCTATTCCTTTTGTACGAATTGACACTTTTGAATGTATGTATACTACCTCAACTATTTTTGTTCTTATACTATAAAGAGATCTGATACCCTCGTGGGTCCCGTTCGCGCTATATAAAACTTTATAAATAAATAAATATAAAAAATAGCTGAACTAACAAGCTTTACGATTGCTGGTTACAGGATCGATGAACCGGCAAGCGGTTTGGTTGTGAATAAGCATTTGAGAGAAAAGAATGGACCGAAGTTATTCCACTTTATGACGGGTTAAGGTTGGTAGAGAAATCGGAGACTGGAGTGACTTATGGTGCAGCAATATTCTGCTATCCCTCTGCTACCCTTCTCAATCAAATTAAACTGACTAACATATCCACCACTCAAATTACTTTCATATTTCTCTATACTAATTCACCACTAATCCTTATGGGTTGCGGAGTAGCGTGCTACTCGCCAAGAAAGTGCTTCAACACCCCATTAGGGGTAACAAGCGCTATATAAATGCAAACCTTTTTTCTCTCTTCTATCCCTCCGCTATCCTTCTCAATCCAAATAACTGACTAATATTCACCACTCAAATTACTTTTATTTTTCACTATACTAATTCACCACTAATCCTTTATGGGTTCCAGAGTAGTGTGCCACTTGCCGAAAAAAGCACTTCAACACCCCATCAGGGGTAAAGAGCGCTATATAAATGTAAACCTTTTTCCCTCTTCTATCCCTCCGCTATTATTCTGAATCCAAATAACTGAATAACCTATCTACCACTAAAATAACTTCCATATTTCACTATACTAATTTATCACTAATCATTTATGGGTTCCGGAGTAGTGTGCTACTCGCCGAAAAAGCGCTTCGATGCCTTGTCAGGGGTAGTAAGCGCTATATAAATGCAATTACAATACAATACAATACATGACTGCCGAAGGTAACTGTGTGCACCCCTTGACTTTCCCAGAATATCTCTTCCACCTTAACACATAGTACCAGGTAACATTTCTTTGCAGAGTAAAACCATACCTGTCAGGGTCAGACATCATAACAATCATCCAATACTTGGCCCCTTTCTAGCTAGATGGCAGCGCCATGTTACCTGCGAACATCCCTAACTTTTCCTTTGCTTGACTGATGATTGTCCTGCACACACCTGTTTGACTCATCAAATGGGGCAGAGCAGTACAACCTCATCTCTCCCTCTTTGAAAGACCTGCATGCAGAGTTGCATCTTTATGCCTTCAGAAAATGACAGACACGTTGTGTCAATCACAAGGCAGAACTCTACTCCATCTATCACATATAGTGATCCATGGCTTCTTAGGTGTAGTCTTGCTATATACGACCCAATGCATACATAGAAACAAACAATGTGTCCAAACCTTGCAACAGTGAAAAAAATTAATTTCACACAGTATAGTATTGCACAGTAGTTGCATTTATATTGTGCTTCATACCCCTGATTAGGCGCCAAAGCTTATTTGTTTATAGGTAGCATGTGCTATATTGGTCACTATTTTCTTTCTATTTTATCTGTATTTCCCATATTGATATTTGAGGTTGGGGTGGGCGGAACTCGCAGAGTTTCACTGTGTTGAATTCCTCCGAGTTATATGAAAACTCTGCAAGATTCCTCAGAGTTCCGCAAACGCATGGAAATTAACACGATGCACTGCTTGTGCTGATTTTTAGCACCAGGAGTTTCTTCCACGGTAAAATCAGTGCGAGCAGCACCAAGCGGTACAGTAGAGGGCGCTCCTTCTCGAGTTGGTTTTCCTGGCTGCCGCTGAAGTAGATTTTCTACACAAGCGGCAGTTTTCTTACTGTGAACAGTCACGACCACCCGCGTTGGGGATAATCTTGTTGGGTGCACTCCTAGCGCCTGAAAATCACACTAGGAGACACCAATTCTTGCTTCTGCTTGCCAACCTACATTTGGTGAGCCGTCCAGGAGAAAAAACTCTACCATGCGGCGTTTGGTGGAATTTGGCTAGAACTCCACATCAGGGGCCTTATGTAGGTAAATTATATTTACCACTTCATAAATACCGAATGTTACCGATTCGGTATTTATGAATCGGTAAATGTAATGTAGGTAAAAAAATACCGATTCGGTAAGTGTCGGTATTTTAGAGTCGGTATTTACCGATTCGGTAATGGCAACCTGTATCTCATTGATTCCTATGGGCCAGGAGGCCCATAGGAATCAATGGGAAGCCAGTTACCATTACCGAATCGGTAAATACCGAATCGGTAATGGGGGGAGCTCAATCAAGGGTGGCAGGGTGTCACATTGACACCCTGTTGCACCCCTGATTTCTGCATGTGTGCACATGTGGCACACATACATGCCCTGAGGGCATGTGTGTCTGCCACATTGCACACATCTAAGGGCTAAAAATGCATTTACTGAGTCATTTGTCATTTACCACCAACTTACAGTTGGTGGTAAATAACGAATCCCCACACCCACCACACACTCCCCCTACATCCCATTTCTGTATTCGGTATTTACCGAATCGGTAAAATTACCGATTCGGTAATTTTACTGATTCAGGAAATTACCGAATACAGAAATGAGCCCCCTACATGTCAACAGCCTAAATACCGGTCGGTAACGGTATAATTACCGAAAATCGGCCGTTACCGACCGGTATTAGGCTACGTACATATGGCCCCACATGAGTAAAGCACAGTGTTCAAAACTTCGCCAACTCTGGCGGTGGTGCGTAATTTATTGTCCACCCCTAATGTTTAGGCCTAGGTGAAATTTCATTTGCGCTAGAATTTTTTCTCATAATTACCAGAATTTCATGTCGCAAAAAATTAGCAAAATGCTTGAGAGATTTTCTTTAGGTAATAATTTGATTGCGGTAGCACGATAAGAACACTAACAAA
This sequence comes from Triturus cristatus, assembly GCF_964204655.1. Taxonomy (NCBI): domain Eukaryota; kingdom Metazoa; phylum Chordata; class Amphibia; order Caudata; family Salamandridae; genus Triturus; species Triturus cristatus. Next base: position 748,967,076 of record NC_140584.1, on the reverse strand, counting down.
CTGAACATGAGTTACGGTCATGCATGATTTTGCACTATTTTAATGCGCCCTTCTGCCAAAAATGAATGCAAGGATACATTTCTTGCCTGCAAAAGTAGTGCAAAATGCAGAAAGCATCATTTTGTGCAATAAATGTAAATTATACAAAATTGGCCCATGCTTATATTGCATCTTTGTGCTTTACATTACTTCATTAGTCCACTTGCATTCCACGTGCAACCTTGTGCTAAAAACCCTTCTTGAAGAAAAGTTATTTCAATTACAGAATTATTCAATTACAGAAATAATCTTCATAGAAATAATAATTCCTGATTTCCATATTCCAATTATTGAAGGAATCGTATTAGTAATAGTAGTTGACGATTTCTAATTTCCTAGTTGTGATTTGCAAATGTTAAGTATCAAGTATTCAAAGCTTTTTTTGCATGTGTTATGTGCCACTGGTAATCATGTACAAACTATAAAATGAGGTCCATGATACAACACTCTGTTTCAAAATGGTAGCCTTTTAGTCCACGGTGAGGAGATTGCATATTTTGAGACCCCAGCACAGCATAAGGAGGGGAAGTGGGCAGGCTTTCAAGTTGCAAGTCACATTGTTTGAACAGGACGAGGAAGAGACAGATTTACTTTATTTATTTAGAGTGTTTTATAAAGCGCACACATGACCCAGGGGTATCAGAGCGCTGTACATGGGGTTGAATGAAACAACATGAAAGGTAGAGATACAGATACCTCTAGAGTAAAGAGCCGCATTGGGCTGTTGCAACAGATATCATAATTATAAAACCGTCAGACTATTAAAGAACCATTAGTCTTCATAGCTCTAGTGACTTCGTGGTGTGTATTTGTTGCTGTTCTGAAACTATTCAGAGCCACTGACCCAGAGGATCAGATTAATAATGTAAGTTACTAGTCTTTCCATTTGGACCTGGTTAATTAATTGGACCCAACATTGGGATGGCAAACTCAGAGTAGCCAAGCCATACTCACACAAGTTCCTGACACCTGTGAGGGTCAGGCAGTTCCAGTTCTTAGTGAACTCTCCAGACTAGTATTTGAGTCATTCTAAGTGTCCTCTAACGTAAGATACCTGCACACAGCAGTAGGAAACCGTAACAGGTTTCTATCGCATAGCACATGACCGTGAAGATGGATAGAAGCACATATGTTGAAGGGTAGCATATGGTACATCCTCACTAATTCTTTTCCATGTTATCTGTGTTTCCCGTATTGACATTTTAGGCCTAGGTGAAATTGCTTTAACGCTAGCATAATCACATGTAATTTCCACAATTTTATGATAAGATTTTTGAGTAAAATGCTTGATATTATTCCTCATAACGTAATTGAGACTTTGTTCTCGTAAACATCCCATAGCAGCAGCATGATAAGAACACGAATGAACCAAACTCGAGTGACTGTTATTCACAACATTTACTATTTTTTCAGAGCAAAATGCACTCCTTGCTCAAAAGCAACACGAGGACACAATTCTCACTAACAAATTGTGTGTGTTACTGCATAGTTTCACACAATTTCCTTGGCATTTTTGCGCAACGTCTGAAACGGAAATTATACAAACTTCTCCCGTGCACACATTGCACCTTGTGTTTACACCAGTTACTTAGTCACCAGTTACTTATTCCAATTGCATTCCAAGTGCAACCTTGTACTCTGAGCCCTTATTTTTTAAGAAAACATATTTCAATTACAGAATTGTTTCCTTCTTAGTCTAAAATGTTCATATCATCCAGCATACCTCCTCCCTCAAGGAGGCCCCTTTTCCTATAATGTCTATAAGGTGACTCCTGCCATTGTTGTGCTGTGTAATTGAATTATTAGGGGTTCTGCATTACGTCATGGCATTCCAATGCGGATGTCATGACTTTGATGATCTGGAAGGTTGGTGACATTTGGAGCTGTGCCTGCCTGGGGCCAGTTTAACTTTTTATCTCCCTTTCAATAAAGCCTGCTTTTAAAATGTATTGTCTTGGACTCTCAAAAGCGTCTCTTTAATTACACTAATAATCCACTTTCCTTGCATGACTGGTGCCCGGCGGACTAAAGAGATTTTCTCACACCAGTTGCAAATTGGTTTGTAAAGATAAAACGTACTATGTGCAAACCACCAAATGCTCAAAGGGGAGGATTCACCAATTCAGCGCACTGAAACAAATGGATTTCGAATCCTAACAGTAATCCAAAATTTCTCATTTGAGATATGGAAACGTTATGAAGATAAAATAATAATAATAGATTAATTAAGTGTGTATAAATAAAGAAGCAAAATTAAAATTGTAAATTTCTAAACGTTCTGTGTATGTGAAAGAATTTGAGATTGGAGGCTAAAAATAAAGTTAGTATCCTCAAATTGAGACCTGGGAGCAGTGCAAATGCATTCAACAGAATGGACCATGAGTGGCCTCAGTTTAATTAAGAACATTTACAACCTTCCCGTTAAAAATAACACTTAGCTTTTTTTATATTTGTGAATTAAATATAATATCTCAGGTTTGTATGAGTTTGATGAATCCTTGTTTATGTATTTTTTGTGTTTTGTAGTTCATTTAATTGAAAATGTTCCCTGCTGCCTGCAATGACTCAGTGGCTGTTTTTGGATTACACTAATGATTCGGGGGCAGGGGGGGGGGGGGGGGGGGCGGGTCCTCGGGTTCCAGTAATGATTACGTGGGAGGAGGAAAGGGCATAGAAGTCAAAAGGTTTAGAAACATTACTCCAGAGTATTTTAGTAATTTCAAGAGTCCTCTCCTAAAGGCTACATGCACACAATAGGAAGCCATGTTGTTTGCTATTTCACAGCACTAATCCCACAAGTGATAAGCTGCATAGATAGACCCCAAATACTGGTACAGAAAGTGCAGCATCCCCTAAGCATTCAGGGTCTCATTCATGAAAAGTGTTGCATCGCTGAATGAAAACAGCGATGCAACACTTTTCAGCGCGTCCTCATTGTGACGTCGCAAGGATTTACAGATACGTCAGTATTCCTGACGTACCTGAAGGCGCAAAAGTCGCATTGCTGGTGTGTGTCTGAAAACAGACGCAACTCCAGCAATTTTTCCTTTTACATGGGGATAGCTCCATGTAAAAAGGCCTGCGTCAGTCTTATGCCTGCTGTGAGGCAGGTGTAAGGATTTGACACAGTGGCATGCTAGAAGTGCCACAGTGAAATCTCTTGGATTTTACTGGGACACTTCTACAAGCCTTTTTTGCGGGCCCCGCCCTGAATACATTATACCTGACGCAGGTATAATTTAGCACAGGGGTTTACAAAGTACTGCGTCTGCTTAGATGCATCAGAGTGTGGTGCATATTTTACACTGCAGGTGCATCACAAAAAGTGACACGCTGGTGGCGCAAGGGGCTCATAAATAAGCCCCTGAGTTAGTATGCAGCTCTGACTTCAATCACATACCTTGTTACATGCTGTCATGACTGTACCCTTGATTCTTACATGTTTCAACAGCCTATTGTATGAATGTTTTTCCAAATAATTTAGCAAACAGAAGGCTGTTAGGTGGCTATTAAGTCAGTTTAAATTTCATACCCACTTATACAAATAATGTATCAGAACAACACAAATTTATTCATGAGAAAAGTTTTATATTTGTGTATGCAATCAGGCCATGAATTTTGACACCATACCTGCATTCAAGTGTGTAAAGGAGGTCCCCACTGCCATAGCTCCAGATGACCATCTACAAATTCTTTAAATAAAAAAAACTGCTTAAAAGTTGCATAGGGAGAGAAGGTGGCAAAGGCTTATTGTGAGTAAGTAGATTATTAGTAGTTGTGGATGGTGGTCTATCACAAATAATAATGTCACTGTTCATTGTGGGCCAGTAAAGATTTCAATACTGTTAGTCACTGTTAGGCATATTTTACATTAAACTTTTACTTGTCTACTTTTAAATACCATGCGCCCTGCCAACTTAGGGGTGACTTACTAATATTTAAAAGGAGAGTCTAGGCCTGTCCAAAGGAGTTTTGCATTTTGATAGGTCGAAATTGCACAAGCAGGCTACACTGGTACGTATGCAGTCATGTTTTGCACTGCCATGCTATGGTGGCTGCAGCCCACTAGCAACCTTTAACTTAAAGGCCCTGGGTACAGTTTGTACCATATACTAGGGACTTCCAGATAAGGTAAAAATGCCAATTAGAAGTATAGACAATTTTGACATGTTTTAGGGGTCAGGGCAAAATCACTGGGGCCTGGTTAGCAGTCTCAGTAAAAAGTCAAACAATCAACAGCATCAGACCAAAAACATGGGGTGATTATGCATAAAAAGGCATAACATTTTAGACACTTCTTTCTTGATGCTGGCCCCTACTTTGTTTAACAAACTGGTAAGCTATCACTAGTGTTAATGTCATGAACACACCACTGGATCAGTCCAGGTGTCAGCGAGAACCATCTAGCAAATGGCCTTCACAATTGGTGATGGTCTTTCTGCTGCTGCTCTGTCAGTGTATGGGAGAGTACTACTTCTTACACTAAACCATTCTTGGCATTATGGAATAGGAAGTCTGGAAAACGCTCAATCTCCTCTTCCTCTCCTCCACCAGCAACCACGAGTATGGTTATTTCCGCCCTGTCAAAGTGGGGTTTCAGACGCTTGATATGGATCACCCCATGAGGGTGTCTGGGGGTGCTAAAGTCCACCAGGTAGGTGCACCCCATCTTCTCCAGTAGTGTGTCGGCCCAAGTCCATTTGTCATGGAGGGCCCTAGAACACTGAGGCTCCACAATCACATTTTCTGACCTGACTTGTATTCAACTAAGGTTGCTTTTTGGTTATACCAGTGGTTAATAAGTGCCCGGCTGTCCTCTAAGTTTTTGTTAGCTCATTTCATGAACAGGCCAACACATAGTCCACAATGTGCTGATTGAGTTCTTTGAGAGTTGTTTGCCGCCCTTCTTGCACAATAAATAAGGGACCTTTGACAGGGTCCCATGCAAATATAAGATATGAGAGTAGGACATCCCACTTCCTATGAAGTTTCTCACAAAGCCATATAATCATAACTTTTATGGTGTTGTTGATTCTCTGCGCAAGTCGATTGGTTTTGAGATGATAAGGGGTGGTGAACTTGTAAGTCACCCCACATTCATTCCACATAGCCTTCAAGTATGCAAACTTGAAGTATGTGCATCTATCTGAGATTACCTCTTTGGGGAATCCTATTCTAGTAAACATATCAAGCAGGGCCTGCCCACCACAGTTGCAGTTACCTTCCTCGGATAGTGGCTTCAGAGTACCAAATGGCATGGTCCACCACCACCAGGATGACCCTGTTTCCTGCAACTCTTTAGGGTCTAGGGGACAAACAATGTCAATCCCCATCCTCTCAAAAATCTTCCGCACACACAGGTAGTGGGATTAGGTGAGCCTGGGTTGGCTTTCTGTCTTACAACTGGCTTGACAGATAGTACCGGAGGGTTAGAACTCCTTCACTTTCTCAGACATCTCAGGCCAGTAAAAGTAGTTGATGGCCCTGTATCAGGTTTTGGTCTGCCCCAAATACCTAGCTAAGGAGATACCATGGGCTAAGTTTAAGAGGAATGCCCTGTATGGCTTGGGGGTCACAGATATCCTGGTTGCTTCAGGTCCTACATCCCCTGCTTCACTGTATCTGACACCCTCTTCCCAAAAGATCCTGTGGGTTCCACTGGTATCCCCCTACCTCAGGACTTCAGCCTGGTGCTGAAGGCCTTCATGGGTTGGACACTCCCTTTGTGCTTGACAGAATTCCAAATTTGTAGGGTCCTCCTGCCCCATGCAACTCAGAGAGCTCTGGCAGGTCTCTCAGGGTAGGCTCTTCTTCACCTTGAAGCTTCAAATCCTCCCCTTGGAGTTCATATTCTTTTTGGGCTGTGTGAAGTTTGGAGGCTGGCTTCCCACAACTCTTGCCATTCCTTTTGGTTCTGAGAACCTGGACAATTGTTCCAGGCTGCACACTTTCTTGACTTTCCTGATGAGCCGTCTGGGCCCATTTGGCAGCATACACCCACTCACGCAAACCCAACATTTCTGCATGAGTCTTCTTTTCCATCTCAGCCCGGGCAGAAATTTCAAGGTTGTTTCTTAACAGGCACTCCACTGGAATATCAGGACTCACAGCTACCCCTCGACAGGCCTGTAACATTTCCCCACTCAAAAATAATGATTGCTATGAGATGACATTTCCCCTAATTTGTTGTGTTGTCTGATTTATGGAGGACATCTGGAATAATCTGCTCCAGAGAAACCACCTGGCCCACCACTGTGATCATTCTGGCTCCTTTATGCCACAGAGCCTCTACCTCAGTCCCATTGATAGTTACCTGTACTTCACCATGCTGTTGGTAAGGCAGCCAAGGCTTCAATATCCACCCCACACACAGAGGCCAACAAAAGGTGTTTGTGTGGCCTGCCCCAGATTCACAAAGTAGTAGATAGAGCCAGCCGGCCATACACAGCTCCTTTCGTACGGCACAGAGGCCCCAGGCCGACCTGTTTACCCAGAGACTGTAATTCCTCAAACTGCTAATTTTTTATCTTGCATCTGATTGGCCTTAGTACGTGAAGAACAACTTATAGACACCAAAAATATTGTAGTCAAAGGAAATCTAGGCACACACTATAATGTGAATTGCGCCCATTAGTCCAAAAAAATAAAATAAAAGTGAATGATCAAAAGGCATATTTGATCATGCAGTTATCTCAGAAACCTATGTAATATAAATCTCAAAGCACGGCTATCAGATTAAAAAATGGATCCTAAATGCATAATCCAACTGCATATAAAGCCACAGTGAGATTGCTTATTTTATCAGATTTTATGAATAGTTCCTGTCACATTAGACATCCCTATTTTCACAGTGCTTTTGGATAAAAATTTAGGAATGAATGACTGAAATTGTAGCATGTAAGATGTTGCCCCTTCAAGCTGCTCATACATCGTCTGTTTTGTGAGATAAGCTGGTCAGGCTGAGGTGGTATTCTACCTATTTTGGTGTGAGGAGCTAAAGCAGCAGCCAGCCATATGATACCTCTCTAGTGAAGGTGGATCTTATTGCTCCTTGTTTCCCATGGTGTACCACTCCTGTAAGCCCAATGTGAAAAGGCCTGCGTCAGTTTTACGCCTGCTGTGAGGCAGGTGTAAGATTTTGACACAGAAGTGTCCTAGAAGTGTCGCAGTGAAATCTCTTGGATTTCACTGCAAAACTTCTACGAGCCTTTTTTGTGAGGTGTGGGGAAACGCCCACCCTGCTTACATTATACCTGACGCTGGTGTAATATAGTACAGGGGTTTAGAAAGTGACGTATCTGCTTAAGGGATTTTTTCAGTGCTCCAGTTTCCTTTTTATGAGGAAGAGCTTTGGAACTGCTGTTCATAATTTTCATGTTTAGTGTGGGACAAACTTGCACAGCTGCTGCCCATGCTGGACCTGTTTTACAAGGGAGCCTTGCTCTGCTGCTCACTATAATGCGCCAATCTGAGAGTGAATTCAAAGCTGATGTTCAAACTGCACCTTTTCTATGTGAGGAACTTTTGTGCTGCTATTGTTTGTGGTGCGTCTGTTGTTTTTTTGAAGGAAGCTTGTACAGCAGCTGCCTCTGCTTTGTTTTTTGTGCATCAGTGAAGCTTGCAGCACAGCTCTATGTGCAAGTCCTCTATTTGCACATAAACAAAGAGAAATTCATTGCAAAGTAGAGAAGGAGTTCAGACAGAATGGCCATGGACATCAGGGCATGAATTAAGTAATGGAATGGGAAAAAGAGATGGCACAAAAGTAAAATATGGAATGAAAATAACAAGGGAATGAGTAAGGAAAAAAGCAGGAAGTGAACTGAAAAAAATCAGGAACGATAAAAGTAGGAGGGAAACAAGAAGTTGGAAGACACATGGGAAGTAGAAATTAAGAAAAACAGTGTGATAAGACTTTGAATATGAGAGAGAACAGAGAGTAAAGGCAGGGATAGTTGGGAAACAGTGAATGCAGACGCAAGAAGTTTACAAAGGTAGAGATGGTGGTGAGTGTAGCATTGAGTGATGATAGTGAGAAAGTGTGAGGTTTGCAGGTTGAAGGTGATGCAGTGGAAAATGTGGGGCTGGGGTGTGGGTGTTTCTACACAACTACATGAGATACATGTTGCCACCACAATTCATACTCAGTAACAACAATCTTCAATATAACCAAGTTTGACCCATATATCCCTACAACACCAACTGCTACCTAACACTAAACAAACAAGGTCATCCGATTGATCTTTTCATTGAGCTAACAGGGACTCGGTTAATCACCAATTCTTAATGAGGACCTAAAATAAAGAAACGCCTTCCCAATCAAACATAATACACATAACATATTCAATGACTCTGCACTAAGAAGTGACATACGCATATACATTTATAACACCAAAACCTTTATCTAAGCTTCAAATTGAATGGTCAAAGCACAAAAATACATTAGTTTAATTTAATATCGGTTATCAATTGATTACAGGTAAATCACAACATATCACAGTTCAGAGCCAAATATATTTCAAAATAATACCTGCTGAGAGTGAGAGAGAATGGGATATAGGGGCACATGCATCAAGCAAGTCAATTGCGATTCCTTAATAGTGATTATTTAGGATTATTTAGGAATCGCTATTAAAGAATCGCAATTGCCTATGCATGTAGGTTTTGCAAAAATATTTGCGATTCCTACACATTCCTTAATTGTGAATCCCAAATTGTGATTCACAGTTAAGGAATGCCTTCCCGTTCATTCCTATGAGCTTAGAGGCCCATAGAAATGAATGGGAAGCCATTCGCAATTTGCGAGTACCAAATAGGTACTCTGAAATTGATAATGCAATTTGAAGGGTGCTAGGGGGCCTTAAACGCCACCCTCCAGCACCTCTAAATGTGGCATGTGTGCTTATGTGGTGCACACATATGCCCTAAGAGCATATGTGTGCGCCACATGGCACTTTGAAAAATGCGCTTTTGTGCATTTTTCAAAGTTTTTGCAAATTACCATCAACTTGCAGTTGATGGTAATTAGCGTTTCCTAAATGCGAAGTCGCATTTAGGAAAGGCTTTGATGCATCCCAAATAGGGAATCGCAATGTGTGATTCCCTAAAAGCATTTACAATTTAGGTAATTGCAAAATTTGCGATTACCTATATTGCAAATGGGTTTTCAGTTCAATGCATCGGAAATAGCATTTTACCGGTCGCAAACGAGCCGATTCTGCGTAAAATGCTTGATGCATGTGCCCCATAGTGCATATCACAGTTCAGAATGCAATCAAGAATCATACAAATCCAAGAATCGGTTGTAGATTATTAGGATCAGAAGACTCAAGGTGAGCCCAGAAGGACACTAGAGCACAGCTTGCAAAGCAGAGTCATTCAACCCTTCCGTCGAAAGGTTTGGCCTGCTCGACTTCACCAACTGGCAAAGCGCAGGGAAGTCAGGAGAGTTCAGTTCTAAGGGAAATCAGAATTCAGACCGACAGCATGTCAGGCATATAGGAAGATTTCAAGGATATCCAACAACAGTCCTTTTCCCACAGGGTAGTTTAGTTATACTCCCAATCCTTCATAGTTCCTTCCCACAAAAGTATTCTTTGCACAGTTTGCATGATTTCCATAGGTCAAAGTCTATGGTCTGTCCATGGGGTGATCATTACCTTACCTAAATGATCCGGAAACTATACCTAATGCCATTGTCAAATTTCCATTACTCGGCTAAAAATTTAATTTCATTCCTCCTCGGAATTAGGAAGTTGAATTGTATTTTATCATGTCCGTTCGTAAGCGCTCTCTTCTGAGCTTGTAACAAAGTCAACACAGTTTTATACTAGCAGAGAGGGTGTCCTTTATTCAGTAACTAGAGAAAGAAACTTTAGCAAAAGTCTCACAGTCAATAGTGAAGCCATGCTAGTATATTCTAGTCTTATTCAGAAGAATTATTTGAGGGAAAAAGCATGTTCGGCCTACACAAAAACCTACTTAACATTATGACCTACTAAAGTTATTAACTTTTTCAAACATTTAGGGTAAGCTTCTGCATTTTGGAATTATACCTTTCATAAAGATTAATATTATAAAAAACGTTTTGTTATTCTATCAAGCATCAACTCATTTACAAAACATTTATAAATGTTCAAACTGATTTCTCTCGGGATTTTGAAGTTGCAGGTTTTTCATAATAATGCTGCTATCTGAGCATAAATCATTTTAATCATTTTGACTTAAAGTTAATCATTTTATCTACTGAATGAGCACTGTAATTTAACATTTTCATAATCGTATTCTGTTAAAGAATAGATCATTATGTCACACGTTATGGCATTTATAGGTTTCGACAGTACATTATTAATCCTGACTTCATTAACATTATTAATTTCTCTCTCTCATGAATAAATTTAATCTCAATCTAGTTTGCGACCGTACTGCATGCTTTTACGATGCAGGTTTGAGTTCTCACGTGTTTTATGAGTCACATTGGTAGTCATGTTTCTTAAGTATGTATTAGTGTTACACTATTCAATGAGCAGGAATTGACCGAGGTAATTCATGCAAGATAATAACCCTCCATCAAAGGCAAATACAAGCAGGGAGGGAAGCATGAGTGGTGGGGAGAGCATGAAACTGGGAGAGATGAAGGTGAGTGAATGAGAGTTTGATAAACGGAGTTAAGCAACTGTTGGACTTGGCCCTTTTTGCAGGGTCATCCCTAAACGTTTTGCCTTTCTCCTAGCCTTTTTTCTGACATAGCGTTGGTGGTTTTTGGACTCTGGGCACTTTAGCACTGCTGTTCAGTGTGAAGTGCGTGTGCTCTCTGTGATAAACATGGTAAGATTGGTCTACACCTGTTTGGCCTATTTAATTTACCTTTCAGTCCCTGGTAAAGTAGTATCTCATATACCTGGGGCTGGTAAATTAAATGCTACTGGTGGGCTTGCAGCGCTGATTGCATCACCCACTAAAGTAGCCTTTCAAACCTATTTCAGGCCTCTGCCATTGCAGGACCTGTACGTGCAGTGTTACTGCCGCTGTGACGTGGCACCTAAAGTTTGTGCCATGTCTGTGACCCCCCCCTATCACTACATGTCAGTCACCCCTAAGGTAGGCCCTAGCTAGCCCTATGGGCAGGGCGTATTGTAGGTAAAAGGTAGGACATGAACCTTAAGTGTGTGACATGTCCTGGTAGTGATTAGCAGCCATTTTGGTCCTGGTAGTGACTAACAGCCATTTTGGTTTCTCACTACTGTGAGGCTGCGCTCCCATAGGAATGCATTGGGGATTCCCTGATAAGTGTTTCAGTGGTAATTCCTGTTATGAGATGAGCAGCATGGTCAAGTTAGTTATATTTGGAATAGTAATAATAAGTGCTACACAATGGTGCGCGCAGATTTATTACAACTATTTTAGAAATGCCACTTTTAGAAGTGGGCATTTCTGTCTGCTATGTGTCTGCCCACCTGATGTGGATTGCATGTCTGGCTTTGCAGTGACAGGGGCTGGTGAGGTGTGTGTCGCTCCAGGAGGGGCAGGGTGAGTAAGCGCTAGGCTGAATAGGGCATCTGCATTTGGAGTAGTGGGAGGAGTAGTCCCCTGTCCCTGAATAGGTCTGTACCTGCCTATGTGAATGCTGGCTCCGCCCCCCTATGGTGGTCTGATGACTGAGCCCCCTTCCCACAAAGGAGGGTGTGAGCACTGTACACAAAGTGCTTCTACACCCCCAGTACCAGTTGAACTGGTTCCCCCAAGCCCTGTGCCAGCGCAGACAAAGAAGAAATGTAGGGGCTGTGACCCCATGAAGGGGTTGCTGTTCCTGTGCTGCTGGGGAGCAGGAGGAACCGCCATGAGGGCTTGCTTCCCTGCCAGAGGGCCCTGTGTGCTGGCCTCCCTGGGCCCAGCTGTGCCCTTGAACTGTGAAGGGACGTAGCGCCTCGTGAGCGATACAACTTTATTTCCAAGAAGAAGAGGACATTCGTGCCCTGCAGCGCTTGGCTGCAAAGTGTGCACCGAAGGACTCCCGATGTGGGGATTCTCCCTCGCATTGCCAAGGAAATGGTGCCCACCCCACGTTCTGCCAAGGAGCAGGTGCCCACCCCGCATTTTGCTAAAGGAGCAGGTGCCCACCCCGTGTTTCGACAAAGGAGCGGGTTCCCACCCCGCGTGTTGCTAGAGGAGGGGTGCCCACCTCGCACTGGTGTTTATTTTGAGAGCAGGTGCCCACCCCCCCTCTGCGTGCTCTTTCTCAGTGGGAGCCCACCCTGCATTCTTGGTTTCCAAAGCGGGAGCCCACCCTGCATTAGGGATTAAACCGAAGGAGGGAGCCTACCCCGCACTTCGGTGAGGAAAGAGCTGCCGCCGAGAAACGCCAAGACAGGTGCGGTAGTCAGGCGTCGGCCTGACTATGGGCGGGGCATGCCAAAGGAGCTCCATTTCCGCCTTCCCCCATAGCAGAAGAAGGGAGGAGGCGATCCGGAAGCCAGCCAGAAGAGGACACGTCCCCATGGGCCGGTGGGGGCCCCGCTGGTCGAACTGCCGGACAGGAGGAGTCAACCAAGAGCTCCGGGGAGTGGAGCTCAGTCCCGAGGGAGAGGAGTCTCCGTCCACCAGACCCAGGAAGTGGGGACTGCATTTCCAGTATTTCTGGTGCCTTTGCACCAGAGGGAGACCCCGGTGAGTGGGGCCTTATATTGGGCACAGTTGGTGCCAGAGCAAAGCCAGTTTCCACAGCTGCACCGCAGTTGCGCATTCTGGCATTCCCGAGCCCCGGAGGGGGGCTCCAACTTGCACAGTGCTTGTTTTCTCTTCTGGGCAATCCTATTTTAGAGTCCCAGTGGGGGCTCAGGAGGCCCGGCAGTGCCAAGGGTCATTTCCACAGCTGCTCCGAAGAACAGTGGGCAGCTGCAACGTTTGGGGGAATTTTGTTTTCCTGATTAGATAGGGGTGAGTTGCACCCCACGTCCCAGCGCAATTACGCACTTTGCTTGCTGCATTGGAAGCTAGAGGGCTAATTAGATAGCCCTGGAGTAAGCCCTGACTTTCTTGTCTGAGGGCATTGGGGCCTTCCCTTTAGAGGCCAGTTGGCCTGGGGGACAGGTTTAATGTTGGTAGGGCGCAAAGCCCTAATGTGATGCCCCTTTCATCATGTGCTTATGTCTATGATAATTCATGCTTATGAGGTTTTATGTCTACAGATATTGCTATGAGGTCTATGTGTAATGTGATTTATGCGTAATGTTATGCCTAATGTGATGTCTACTGCGTGATGTGATTTATGCCCACTGTTATTGCCTCAAGGTGGTACCTACTGCGTAATGTTTTTATGTTTATGAGTTTATTGCAGAATGTGTTTATGCTGGTGAGGCCTAATGCATAATGTGTTTATGCTAATGAGGTTTGGGCCTAATGTGTTTATGCCTAATATAATGCTATGATATTTTAGGATTGTGTCTAATGCTAATGTGATAATGCTTAGGTCATTATGGTACCAGTAGTTACTGGTTGTGTTGTCTATTTACTGCCTGCATTTTGATGGTTCTGACAGTGGCCCTATTGGCCCTGTCTTGTATATAATCCCCTGTAAATATTGCCTAGTGCTAGTTGGCACAGTGTAAATGTGTGATTAGATTTCTAATTTGTTTATGACAATACAATGGCTATTTTTGATATAACCTTGTGTGGAGTTTCTTTTGTGGTGTGCCTAGTGTGTTGCTGCTGTGTGTGTGTCGCGCAAACCCTTTACACATTGCTTCTGGGATAAGCCTGACTGCCTGTGCCAATCTACCAAGGGGGTGAGCAGGGGTTATCATCAGTGTGTAACTCACTTGCCCTGACTAGAGGGGTGGTTTCTGCCTGGCTTAGGCGTAAGCCCTAGCCAACTAGAAACCCCATTTCTAACAGCAGCAAATTGGACGAGATAGAGTGAGGTCCATGTGTGTTAAACCAATCAGAGATCTTATGGCAATAAATGCATGGCAATATCCAATAGTAAAGTCCATATCTGTTCTACCAACCAATGAGGCAATAAGGCTGTGCGAGTTTTAGGCCTCCGATCGGAGTCCAGGGCAGTGAGGTGGTTAATGCTGATTGCCGTTTGGAACGCTCGTGCAGAGTCTCTGCTCTGACTTGTACACATGCCTATCAGCACAGTCGACGAATCCAGGGCAGAGAGGCATGCTGGTTGCTGGTAAGAATGCTCGCGCAGGACGCAAGTCTATGCTCTAGCTTTTAGATATGCCTGGTCGTACCCTTGGAAGTTCGATCGCACACAGAGTGCTACACATTCCTCACCCCACTGTTGACTATGAGGAGCATAGTGAATAGTAAAAAGTACCTTGGATCACTCTCTGACCAATGTTGAAGGAATTGCTGTTTCTGTTGCAATCGATCCACTCTAAGTGTTGGCTCCACCGGATTGTTTCAGCCTGTGCTTGGTTTCTTCCCAAAAAAAAGTTGATAACGTGGGTTCAGGGCTTGGGAAGAAGCTCGTTGCCAATATTGTTAGAATGAATCCTCCCAGAAAAGACTTCACACTTGTTTCTTTTCATGAGCTTATTCTCGGTACTCAAGCACTACAGCAGAGCTTTCCCAGCTCGTCCTCTCCTCCTTCAACTCTCCCCTCTGACTGTCCCTACGTATGCATTCTATCCCTACATTCCATATTCTACACCTAAATTCTATGTTCCTAAGATATATGACACAACATACCTTTGGCCTGTTTAAAAGCAAATCATGTGATCCACATATGTTGAGAAGCACTGCAATATTCACTAGAAACCTCCTTTAAGATTATAATGTGTTGTGACGTACTACACAACATTGCAACAAGAAGAGGCCTTGTAATGGACCATAGGGTTTATCTAGGTTGAGATCCAGTTGTTGTTTCAGAATCTAAGGGATGGACATGCGGGAGAGATCTTATCAACAACCGTTTATGGTATACCTATAAACAAAGAATTTCTCAAGGAATAACTATACACAAGGTATACATTTCTCTAAAAATGCCCTTGTTTATTCACAGGTTTTATAATGAATGGAAGAAAAAGATCTTCCGATGTTGGATAATCCTTAATAAGAAATGTAAAGTAAAAGTGTTATAAAAAATAAATAAATGTTGCATCACACATAATGGTCAAACATAAAATTATTTCAAAATTATTTCATTATTTTGTACCTCAGATTACTCTGACATGTTCATTGCCTGCCTCTTCAGCATCCCCATCTCTCTCAGTATTGCAGTATCGCAGTACTGCATCATCAACCAAGCATCACTGGACCAGACATTACTTACGCTGGGTACCTCTTCACTTTCAGGAGTAGCAGCCTGACCAGCAGTGTCTGCATAAGCTGTCAGCTGCTCCTACAAGATTGATGTAATCTATGTCAGATCTATGGCTACATAATCGTTACAGAGCCTTAGCCCAACTTGGAAACTGTCATTGTGATGGAAAAACAATCCTTAAATCCTTAACAGAAGATTGCATTTTCTCCTTCTCTATGACAGTGTTCCATCATGAACACATCCACAAAATGCTGTCATTTGTTTAGATATTAACTCTACTTATGCCACCAGTGATTTTTTCCCCCCATCATTCATGACCATAAAACTGTCCGTGAGTATCTTATTTAGACTCTCTGTGCTCCTAACAGGGGCATGGTCTGGAGCATTGAGGACTCTAATGATCTGAACCGAGTACTGCCAGCGCGTCTGGCTGCAGGGTACTCTTGATCATCTCGTCCATAGGATTGGAATGGAAGTGGTGGAATGTCCTTCTACTGTTAGACCTGTGATTCTACCCCTGGCAGGCATTTTCGTCTTGTAATGAGACCTCCTGTCTTTTGTGCATTTCTACAAGGCTATGGTGAGTAATATCCACAACATTAATTCTGTCCTGGGTGCAAAGTTAGATTTTTTAGTTTTTTGGACCACAGGAACTTTTTGTGATGACTCCTAAATAACATATCATTGAAAAAGACACACACCTCCACCTATATTTCCAATTCAACATTATGAAAGGTCTGTGTCCTTATCCTGCCTCTGTCATCCATGTGGGAGTAATGGATGGTGCTGGATGGTCCTGCTGCAGTGACCCCCTATGGCCCTGACAAAGCCTTATGTACCAGTCCCCATATTGTTTCGTTGACTCACAATATTGTTTCATTTGTTTTCACAAAGACAAATAGGTTATTGAAAAATATATTCAAGTTTGTATCAGATGGAGATGAATTTACTTTCCTGAACACGCAAATATGCTGACATTCAGCCATATTTCAAGTAAGCGAGCAGCTGAGGCGAAAGCCCTAATAGTAGATAAAATTAACACATCAGTCCTGGCCAGACAGAGAAAGCCTCAATCTTGGGAAACCATCGGAGAACCCAGTGTGATTCAGAAAACCCAAGCCCAAATGTGTGATTGCTTCACAGTTCCTCTGTTCATTCACAGACAACACACATATTTGTCTTTTTTGCAGCTCCAGCCTCTTCCATCTCCTCCCTCCCCCTCGCCGAATGTGAGTCAGAAAATCCCACTTGTGAGTTTCAAAGTTTCACATCTACTGTGTTTAGTATTACACTGCACAGAGTTGTTTCCAGCACGGAAATGGTTCAGCTTGGCCCCAAATATTTTCTGGCTAAGAGGCATTTGTCTGAGAATTTACTGTTGGGCTTCATTGAAATGTTCCTTTGTCTGCATGGTTCAGTTTGAGGATTCCACATGTGGAGTGACAGAACACTTCCCATTTTCAAAAGATTACACTCTCAGGGCGCTATTCTCTGCAAGAGAAAAGAGGGTGACATTTGAAGGGAATTATTTGCATGGAATTTAAGTATGTCCATGGTACAAATATCACTATTAAGAACATGTGGGCGAGGTTTAAACATGCTCAGAAGCGTCAACTGTTTTTTATTAGGTCGCTGTCATTTTTAAAAGCCTGGCCAGGTTCTCATTTGAAGAGATAAAACATGCTTTGTTATGTTTTTTTTCATTCCATGAAAAAACAAGCTTGCACATGTGAAGCTGTGTTCAAAAGGGGATGTCCTTGGCGCTATGCCCTTCCTTCATCTGGCTAATGGCATCTTGTCAACGTGCTTCAGTTCGTCTCTGGCTCACGAGGAAAGGGCTCGTTTGAAGATCGTCATCGTTTAGTGTATCTGTAAACCCCAGTGTTTTGCTTTGTAGTTCGCACTGTCGATGCTGTGCAAGCATGTTTCACTTTTGTAAGCCAAGTTCTTCATTGCCTTCTTGCCAAATGAAACGGCTTTCCAGCACACTCTGATGCTTATCAATAGAAATAAAAAAGTTACAAAGTACTTTTGTATCAGAACAGGAAAAATTCAATTCCGCACTTGAGTCTTAACCAGTGTGCATACACATTTGTGTAATCAGGACATCCAATGACACAAAAGGTCAATCTCCGTGCATTGTCAAATGGACTCTCCCAAGGGAATGGAGTCTAAAAGGAAATGTCCGCCTGATAAATAGTTTTCATGGTTTTCAAGGCATTGACTCTCATGGAGTGTATGGTCACCTTCACCCTTTAGTAGAACACAGACACTCTCCATTCCCAGTGAGCTTCTATTCTAACCAAAGGCTTTTCTGCCCGGTCACACAATTGCAGAGGGTTTGTTGTGATACCCTGTTTCCCTCTCTACAGAGGAACAGTTTATTTTTATATACTCTCCATCCTCAGGATGTGTGGAAGAGTCTCATACAGAATCCCCCAGCGCATTGCATAGAGCGGGTGCGTTCTGATGTAGAAGCCTCTCATTAGCAATGTAAGGGTTATTCTGACACTGACAGTTTGGAAGTTAAGGCATCACTAAACTTTGGAGAACACTAGTAAGAGCAGGTAGAATTCTGGGGTGGGGGAGTATTTGTACTTCAATGTATCACATTTTGTAGAGTCAGCACTGACATACATAGGAAGATAGATTCCCCAATATCAAGTGTCTCCCCTTTAGGGGGTCAACACAACACAGTGTCCCAAACACGTAATTACAAATCCACAATCATCTCTAATTTTTTTGTAAAATCGATCCTCACACACCCTATCGGTGTCATGCTTCATCATCGCATCTCATCCTGGTCCCTAAAAACTAGGATGGGCTCGACCATATATTAGGGAGCACTAAGGATAATTTCCAAACATGGAAAACTAAAAAATGATTCGGAACACCTAGGTAACTAATTATTAATGGTGCTCTTGGTATGGTTAAAAAGATAAAAGGAGGGTGCCTATAGAAATAATGGACCACGTATCAATATTGAAAATAGTGATTACCTAGTTGCGATTTTCTGTGAATTGCAGTTAGGTAATCTCGATTCCTAATGTACGAAACTTCATGAGTTTTATTTAGCGATTGGGTCACAAATTTACCTACCTAATGAATATTAATGAGGTAGGTCGCTATTAGCAACCCATTGGGAATCGCTAAATTCACGGGGATGGTGGTCTGCTGAGATAAGCAGACCACCATGTCCGTGATTGCTTTTAAATAAAGCAATATCTTTTTTTTAAATGCAGCCTGTTTTTCTTAAAGGAAAACGGGTTGCGTTTAGAAAAGAAAAATGAAAAACTTTCTTTCCATTTTTTAAGAGCTGGCAGTGTTCCATAGGACCACTCCTGCTCTGAAAAAAACCTTTTTGCTACCATTTCCAAAGAGGACATCCTCCCATTAGTGAATGGGTTACCACCTATTTGAAGTAGCTGGTAAAATGTAAATGTTTTGAGTAGGAAAATACCCCTCTTCGCATAATACCTCCCACTTTTTTCCTGATATCTGATGCACTGGATCCCTGCCAATTAGCTTACCAGTGCCTGTGTTCTTTCCCAAAACAGTACCTTTGTTTCCACAATTGACACACCTTTGGCTCACATGTAAGTCCCTTGTTAAATGTACCAGTGGTACCAAGGGACCTGTACCCAAAGAGGATCCCTAAGGGCTTCAGCATGTATTATGCCACCCTCTGAGGTCCATCACCAAACATATACCCACTGCCATTGCAGACTGTGTGTGTTGGTGCAGATAAAACTTTAGTCAACACGGCACGCATACCTGTGTGCCATGCCCACCAACCACTGCCTGTGGCCCAGGTAAGTAAACCCCTCTAGCAGGCCTCACAGCCCTAAGGCAGGGCGCACTATAACACAGATAAGGGCACAGCTGCATGAGCAATGTGCCCCTACAGCACCTGTGCCATTCACAGACATTGTAAGTGCAGTAGAGCCATATTGAGTACATGGGCTGGGAGTTTGTCATTACAAAATCTACAGTTCCCTGATGTCTTTACTAAATGCCAAGGAGTTCGGTATCAAACTCCTCAGCATGATAAATCCCCACTGATCCCAGTGTTGGATTAATTACAAAAAGTACTAAGAGGGCATCTTAGAGATGCTCCCTGAAAAACAACTGACTCCCTTGTATCCAGACGACTGGTCTGTACCAGCCTCCCACACACAGTCATGTTTCTGACCTCCTGAGGTGGGAGCCCTTGTACTCTTATGGGACAGGGACAAAGGCTGTTTGGGGTGGAAGTGCTTCACACCTATCCCCAAGCAAGAACAGCATTCAGGGCAGTGAGTCTCAAAGGCTTCCTACCCTTTGATATGCTAGCCAAGGCCTTTCCAGCTAGTGGAGGTGCCCACCCCCTTTACAAAGTCCCATTTTTGGTTGCAAGGTCATAAGGGAAATTAGTAGTCAGGAGAGGTGTGTCCTCTCTTGCCAGGACCACCCCTAAGGTACCCTGGACCGAGGTGACCCCCTTCTTAGGAAATCCTCCTTCTTGAATGGAAGGATTTGATCCAATCAGGTAAGGGGGATGTCCCCTTCCCGAAGGACATTCTAAGGGTGTAGTCACCCCAAAAGGCCAGTAGCCCATTGGCTACCCTCTGCCAGTACCTGTAATGTTCCGAAATTCAGTATTTACGGGCAGCCCTGAACCCTGATCCTCAGATTCGATGGACCAAAGAAGAAGACTGAAGAAGACCGCTGCAGGATCAGGAACTGAACCACTGGAGACAGAACTCGGAAAGAGCCCAGCCACCTGTAACCAGTTTGTCAACGGGGCCTGCTGTCCTTCCAGAAATCCTACAAGTCCTCCAAGAAACCCTGGAGACATTTCAGCCTTCACCAAATTATCAAGAAATATCCCTTTGGGCCAGAGGCTCTAGTCCCTAGCATCCACCAGTACAAGAACTGCAGCAGTTGAGGACCGACACTTGTATCGACGCGAACCACTATTACAAGAGCACCCCAAGACCGCAGTGGTAGAGGACCAACACTTTTGTCAACATGACTCTCCCCACCCAGAAGAAAGCACTCGCTGACGACCGCAACAGTAACGGTGTTGACTGTCTACTGAATCCCATTCGTTTCCATTGCTCTCTGCTGACCACAAGGGTAAATATAATTGCCAGTATCGACTGCCGCGGCGTAGATACTGAATCCGGCACCACTTCGGGTGCCCCCAGTCTCATTGGGATCAGTGACCTCTGCACCCGGTTGCCCCAGTGCCCCTGGTGGTGCAGTACCTTCCTTAAACTGAACCTTGCCCATTGCTGGTCTAAACCCCCCAAAAAATTGGAAAAGTAAGTTGTGTACTTATCTGCTACTGCATAACATTGTTTTCCTTCCTTAAGTTTGCATTGCAAACTATCTATTGCATACAACTGTCTATCTTTTTGAAGTACCCAGTGTTACTGTTTTTGTGGTTGACAATACAAAGTATTTCCAAGACTGTAAAGCATTTTTACTGCCTTGCAAAGCTATCTCTACTGCATTTTTTAAAGGCATTACTACTTTGGAAACTGTTATTTATCTGCAACTAAGTATATCTTGGTTCTAAGAAATGAAATAATCAAAAAAGATTCGTGAGATGGACCGTCTGGTTGCCCCTTCCCTTGCGCTTATGGCAGTGTCGCCCCCTCTTTGTTTTTTAAAATATTGTCTTCCAAAGTAGGTTCTGGTACCCTTTACAGTTTGAACTATTTGGCGAGGTTTAATTTCATCAAATGTTTTCACAAAGGTAAAGACTCTGGCATTTAACTTCCTCATCTTTTTTTCCTTGATATATAGTTGGTGTGAGCTTAAGACTTTTTTCAGAATTTTATAATTCTTGTCCGTAGACATGGACAAGAATTATAAAATTCTGAAAGAAGTCTTAAGCTCACACCAACTATATATCACGGAAAAAAAGATGAGGAAGCTAAAGAGGGATGACAATGATTATAGAAATGCCAGAGTCTTTACCTTTGCGAAAAAAATTTGATGAAATTAAATCTCGCCAAATGGTTCAAGTTAGAAAAGCAAGCGTTCCAGCCATAACGGTATCAACAAGTGAGTCGGATGTTTCAAGCATCCATAGTGGAATCAGTAATGGGGGTGATTTAGAGGCCGTGAAGACATGTTCCACTTTAAATGCCACCACCTCTTCTTCTTTTTTAGAAGAAATGACAAGATTTCGAAAGGGTACCAGAACTAACTTTGGAAGACAAAATTTAAAAAAACAAGGAGGGGGCGACACTGGTGTAAGCGCAAGGGAAGGAGGAACCACACGGTCCATCTCACGCAATCTGAAGAACTGAGTCAGGCATCAGACCTAAGCTCAAATGTTGATGATGCTGTCACCACAGATAATGTCTCGATTGTTAATTTGTTAGATCATGTTCTGTCCAAAAATGACATTAGTATATTAAGTAAGGGGATGGGCTTCTGTCCTACAATGTCACCGGATTTTACTAATATACACATTGATCTTTTCAAGTTTATTCGTCAATTGAAGTTGAATTTTTTTTAAAATGAAAGACCGGTACCCGCACGACCAGCTAATACTATCTCTTCTGTATGCAATAAAACAATAAAAGAGATACAAGAACTGCATTTTTTGCTATCTCTTGATGACTGTTCTGACACTCCTCCCTCTATATCAGATATCTTCTCAGACCTTAATATCGCACCAGATCCCAATTTAGATAGTGGTCAAAAACACAAATCCATTTTTACACCGACTTTACAATCAGATAACTTAGTGGATGCTTTTTATAAGGCGGTAACATCTGACTTACATATATTGGAAGATAAAGTGAGTGTGGATAAAGGATATGTGCAATTTAACCTAACTCGAGAAGAAAATCAGGCTTTGAAATCATTGGCCACCACCTCTGGTATAGTAGTAAAGGAGGCTGAAAAGGGAGGAAATATAGTCATCATGTGTAATACAGATTACATCAATGAGATAGAAAGACAACTAATGGAGGAACAGGCTTATAAGAAACTGAGTGGGAATCCATTGAAGGATATCACAGGACACATACAGTCTAAACTGACTATGTGGAAAGAACAAGGCCATATCTCTGATATAGGGTTTAAGTATCTATATAATGCTACTCCTAGGGCTCTTCGCTTATATATTCTACCGAAAATTCACAAACCTAGTGATTTTCCACAAGGTAGGCCCATAATTTCTGGTATTGGCTCACCTACTGAGCACATTTCAGAATATGTAGATATATTTTTACAACCTATGGTACATAATCTTCCCTCTTACATAAGAAAAACGTGTGACTTACTGAACAAGTTGGAGGATATGGAGTGGATCAATGAATTTTCCTTTGTGACCTTGGATGTATGTTCACTTTATACATGTATACCCTTGGAAAAGGGATTACAAGCATTGGCAGACTCACTTTCACACAGAGATGCCACGCACTTTGAACATACACAGATGTTACTTGATCTAATTAGTTTGATCCTTGAAAATAATGTTTTTTTACACCAGGGCAACTGGTACAGGCAAACAGTAGGAGTAGCCATGGGTTCGACATTTTTCCCCTCCTATGCTAACCTGTATATGGGACACTTTGAACAATGTCATCTATGGAGAAATGCAGACACTGAACTCACAGAACACATTATCTATTGGGGCCGCTACATCAACAATATTTTTGCCATCTGGTCGGGTAGTGAGCTGAGGCTTATGAAACTATTGGAACACCTTAACAATAATTTTTACAATTTAAGGATCACCCATAAAGTGAGCAGGACAGAAATTGACTTTTTGGATGTAGTTCTCTACGTCAAGGACAATAATATTCTTTCCAGACTTTTCAGGAAGCTCACAGCATGTAACTCTGTGTTACATGCGAGTAGTGCACATGCCAGGTTACAAATTAATTCTATCACCTTGGTGGAAATGACCAGACTACGTAGGAACTGTAGTGAGGATTCTATATTCATCACGGAGTTGAAAAAATTGGAGGGTCGTTTTGCTAACAGAGGTTATTCACAAAGGATAATAAAACAGTCAGTGGGTACGATACAGAAGAAATCTAGGCAATCTCTTTTGATTAACAGAAAGACATCTAAATCCAGCAATGACCGTAAAATCTCAGTAGTGACTAATTTCAATACACATAGCCATCAAACATACCAGATTCTTCATAGACACTGGTATTTACTAAAACTTGATAAAACATTTGATAAGTGCCTTGCTAATAAACCAACTGTGTCTCATAGAAGAGGAACAACACTGAGGGAGCTACTTTGTCCTAGTTTCTTACCACCTATGAAAGTAACTCCAACTTGGCTACCTACCAAACCCCAATGCTTTTACAGATGCACACAATGCAATGTTTGCCAATTTGCACTGAATAAACTGACTGAATTCCAATATAATACCACTACCAAATATGAAATCAGGCAATTCATGAATTGTAACACAAACTATATAGTTTCCTGCATAGTCTGTTGCTTTGGATTGATTTACATTGGTAGCACCTTACGGCCGCTCAAGGAAATAATTCAGGAACATATAAGGACGGTCCGGAATAACAATACCAGTTATCCATTTGCAGTACATTTCAACGGTACACATACTCCTGATAACATGAGTGGTATCAGGTTTCATGGCATAACATATGTCCAAAGCGGTACAAAAGGGGGTGGTGATGGACGGAGCATCAGAACCAATCAAACACTCACACCCAGTCAACAGTTCTGGGTTTGATCCATCACCGTTCTTTAGCCCACTCTGCCACCCCAGTTCAGACATGGCCATATGCAAATCAGTCTGACCCTGTGCCTCATGGGAACAGTCCAGCCCGAACTGCCAAGCCATGCCTTCCCTGGACCCGAAACAAGCCTCCTAGGACCGGTTTCTGGCATCTCAGCCGTCTTCAGCCAGGCTTGCTTGAATCCAGTGACAAAGTGAGCAAGGGACTCACGTCTGAGCATACCCTGCCTACTTATGGCGAACAAAGCGCTACAAAAGGGGGTGGTGATGGACGGAGCATCAGAACCAATCAAACACTCACACCTAGTCAACAGATCTGGGTTTGATCCATCACTGTTCTTTAGCCCACTCTGCCACCCCAGTTCAGACATGGCCATATGCAAATTAGTCTGACCCTGTGCCTCATGGGAACAGTCCAGCCCGAACTGCCAAGCCATGCCTTCCCTGGACCGGAAACAAGCATCCTAGGACCGGTTTCTGGCATTTCAGCCATCTTCAGCCAGGCTTGCTTGAATCCGTGGCAAAGTGAGCAAGGGAGTCACGTCTGAGCATACCCTGCCAACTTATGGCGAACGAAGCGGTACAAAAGGGGATGGTGATGGACGGAGCATCAGAACCAATCAAACACTCACACCCAGTCAACAGATCTGGGTTTGATCCATCACCGTTCTTTAGCCCACTCTGCCACCCCAGTTCAGACATGGCCATATGCAAATCAGTCTGACCCTGTGCCTCATGGGAACAGTCCAGCCCGAACTGCCAAGCCATGCCTTCCCTGGACCCGAAACAAGCCTCCTAGGACCGGTTTCTGGCATCTCAGCCGTCTTCAGCCAGGCTTGCTTGAATCCAGTGACAAAGTGAGCAAGGGACTCACGTCTGAGCATACCCTGCCTACTTATGGCGAACAAAGCGCTACAAAAGGGGGTGGTGATGGACGGAGCATCAGAACCAATCAAACACTCACACCTAGTCAACAGATCTGGGTTTGATCCATCACTGTTCTTTAGCCCACTCTGCCACCCCAGTTCAGACATGGCCACATGCAAATTAGTCTGACCCTGTGCCTCATGGGAACAGTCCAGCCCGAACTGCCAAGCCATGCCTTCCCTGGACCGGAAACAATCTTCCTAGGACCGTTTTTTGGCATTTCAGCCGTCTTCAGCCAGGCTTGCTTGAATCCAGTGGCAAAGTGAGCAAGGGACTCACGTCTGAGCATACCCTGCCAACTTATGGCGCACAAAGCGGTACAAAAGGGGGTGGTGATGGACGGAGCGTCAGAACCAATCAAACACTTACACACAGTCAACAGTTCTGGGTTTGATCCATCACCGTTCTTTAGCCCACTCTGCCACACCAAATCAGACATGGCCATATGCAAATCAGTCTGACCCTGTGCCTCATGGGAACAGTCCAGCCCGAACTGCCAAGCCATGCCTTCCCTGGACCCGAAACAAGCCTCCTAGGACCGGTTTCTGGCATCTCAGCCGTCTTCAGCCAGGCTTGCTTGAATCCAGTGGCAAAGTGAGCAAGGGACTCACGTCTGAGCATACCCTGCCAACTTATGGCGCAGAAAGCGGTACAAAAGGGGGTGGTGATGGACGGAGCATCAGAACCAATCAAACACTCACACCCAGTCAACAGATCTGGGTTTGATCCATCACTGTTCTTTAGCCCACTCTGCCACCCCAGTTCAGACATGGCCACATGCAAATTAGTCTGACCCTGTGCCTCATGGGAACAGTCCAGCCCGAACTGCCTAGCCATGCCTTCCCTGGACCGGAAACAATCTTCCTAGGACCGGTTTTTGGCATTTCAGCCGTCTTCAGCCAGGCTTGCTTGAATCCAGTGGCAAAGTGAGCAAGGGACTCACGTCTGAGCATACCCTGCCAACTTATGGCGCACAAAGCGGTACAAAAGGGGGTGGTGATGGACGGAGCGTCAGAACCAATCAAACACTCACACCCAGTCAACAGTTCTGGGTTTGATCCATCACCGTTCTTTAGCCCACTCTGCCACCCCAGTTCAGACATGGCCATATGCAAATCAGTCTGACCCTGCGCCTCATGGGAACAGTCCAGCCCGAACTGCCAAGCCATGCCTTCCCTGGACCGGAAACAAGCATCCTAGGACCGGTTTCTGGCATTTCAGCCATCTTCAGCCAGGCTTGCTTGAATCCGTGGCAAAGTGAGCAAGGGAGTCACGTCTGAGCATACCCTGCCAACTTATGGCGAACAAAGCGGTACAAAAGGGGATGGTGATGGACAGAGCATCAGAACCAATCAAACACTCACACCCAGTCAACAGATCTGGGTTTGATCCATCACCGTTCTTTAGCCCACTCTGCCACCCCAGTTCAGACATGGCCATATGCAAATCAGTCTGACCCTGTGCCTCATGGGAACAGTCCAGCCCGAACTGCCAAGCCATGCCTTCCCTGGACCGGAAACAAGCTTCCTAGTACCGGTTTCTGGCATTTCAGCCGTCTTCAGCCATGCTGATAACATGAGTGGTATCAGGTCTCATGGCATAACACATGTCCAATGCAACCCTAGAGGTGGTGATGGGCTTTTAACCCTGGAAAGGTGTGAAACAAAATGGATTCTCAAATTACAGGCGGTAGAGAAAGGGTTGAACTTTGATAAAGAACTACACATGTTTCTGTCAGACTGATACACCGATAAATACTGTTTATGATCACACTGTATACATACACTACCTGTAACTGTGAAATTGATTCTGGCATAAAGTGGCTTTTCATATACTGTTATACTGTTCACAATCTGCCTGTAGTTGTTAAATAGATTTTGGTAGAATTCTAAGTACAATACACTGCTCTATAGTAAAGAAATTTGCACATGTCCCTCCAATCATATGTACTCTTAATAATGGAAGGACTCTAAATGTCCATCTTTTTCGATTGAATGACATACTTTATGCAAACTCTGAAATATCTTATGCATAGTCTACTCGATGTTGTTAGTAGGGGTTTTGGTACTACTCACTGAAATTGTGCACACTGTTTGTTTTGCTGATAACAAAACATAAAATATGTTATAATTGCTACTTGCAGCTAATCAATGATGGCACTTTAATGTTAGCGATTGATAGTGGCAATGTACATATGGGAATGTGCGAAAAGATGACCATTGTTCTCTCTTTAATTTTATCAAAAACTAATGGTGTTTTCACTTTCACTCTTGTCTATCCTTTCTCTATGAACATGCAATATGGGCACTTTTTTCTGTTTTTGCTTTCTTTCCAAGTGATTGAAAACTTGTTTAAAAAAAAAAAAGAGTATAGTGGTTGTGGCTCTTTAATTGTCGTCACGACGCTAGTCGTTCAACACCTACATTCCTAACAATATACAAAGGTTAATCGGTATCCTCTTATTTGGGATGTTCGGTCATATACCGTTGGTCCAAAATGTATGGATCGGCTGATATGTCCACGTTTTCTTTGTGATCTCCCTAAATATGCAAAATCAGCTTGAGAGTAAAATTCTCTTCCAATATGGCTGCTTCAACTATACATAGATCACAAATCAGGTTGTGGGACTTGTTGATCGCTATGGTTATCCCGTAGACGTTTGGTTTCCTCTTCCGGGTTCCATACGGTGTATAACCAGAGACAATCTTCAGCGAATGTTTGCTGCTGTAAAGAGAATTGGTGTCCGAGACATTGGACGGCGCTCGTGTTTAAAAACGTAAGAGTGGGATACGCTTAACCAATCTACTTTGGGCGGTTTCTCAACACACTAAGAGTCGAACTTTAGTACGGTTTCTGTGTATACCAGTGCAATTTGTGCCTCTTTTCTACTGGAATGCTGATTGTTTATCTTATGCATTACTTTTTTGATTTTTTAGTAAAGTGAGCATTTTTTATCTTTAATCTTCAATGCGACTTGATTGCTAGCCTGAAATTGCGATTTGTTGGTATACTGCCGGTATTGTTTTCTAACTATCACTCGTTTGGAAAAAAAATTAATGTATAATGTATCTCCGATATATATTTGTATTAATATATGGGGTCATATATCGGAGGGTGACACGCTTGCAAATCTACATATTGTTGTCAATTATAATACTAGCTACAACAATTCTTTTAGAATTCTTTATTTGGATAATTGTTACTGTTATGACTTGATAACCAGGGTCCCCAGTAAACACAAGATTAAATATTGTGTGTTCGCTAAGATATTATTGCTCAATACGGGTTGGAAATAGAGAGCCCTTTCTTTTCGTTCACACTCAAGGTTACCTACGTTAATATCAGCATGTCCTTAATTATTTATTTATTTGTTTAGAGTTCTTCTAGGGCTTATCATAGCCCTGGTGATCCAATGCTACCGCTATAACAACATTTCTTATCCTGGAGTACTTGAACGATACTAAATGTAAGTCTAAAAAACAGTCAAACTATTAGCTTCAGACTGAATATCTTGGAAAATAATCTCATGGCTTTTATTTTGTATGGCTTGCCAGGTTTCTACATTGCTCTTCAAGTGAATGGTCCTGCTAATTATTTGTATGACAATTACATGCCCTCATGTATATGATGATGGACATTTTCTAGTAAGTATATATCATTTTTATATACTGAATACCATCATGGGGCTGGAGACTTTTACTCATGGGATTTCCTTCCTATGTTACAGTTATTTATGAAAACGAATTGAAAGACTTACCTGGCTGATAAATTTACCATATACTTGGTTTATCCAGGATTACCAAGCTTCTATCGATAAATTAAAAAAGTTCGGTTGACTTAACTTCTCTTTTGCACAAGTCTTATATCTCAATGGGATTTTCATTTTTGTCTCTGTAGTTATAATGACACGGGGGAGGCTAGAAACGGTTGCGTCTTTTTTCTATTGCGGATACAAAGTATCATCTCTCAGGCACGCTTTTGAAGTACAGTTTTTTTCTAATCCTACTTCTCTTTTCTTTTTTCACTGGTTACCATGGTTCTTTTGGGTCTTCATTCTGGGTATACTTTCTGGTTGGATCTAATGTGGTGGTCTGGCACTGGAAATTTTAGCATTGTGACCTAACCATTTGTTTGGGAGAGGATTGTATATTTATGTTTGCATTATTGTCTCTATAGCCTTGAGGAAGTCACTGGATGTGACGAAACACGTGCCGGCTGTTTCTGCTCATTGGTACTGTTGCACATAATCACCAAATGAACATTCTGCTGGTCCTTTATTTCCTGGGATTACTTACATCTGTATTCAGCCCTGAATCTAATAAGCTTGATGGTGTTTTTAGCTTTATTGCCAAATCACTTTTGCCACATATTAAATTCTCAAAGTTTGATTCTGAAAAAATCTTCTGTGTATGAATCTATCTCTGGTCTTAAACCTGTGAATGTACTGAATTTAGAAATTTACATGTAGAGACTGACCGAAGTTATACACCTACCAATTTGTTGTAACTTTAGAGTGCCGGGATTCTTAGATTCATATCCCTTATATCTATATTGGCCTCTTCTTCTCCCCACCAGTTGCTGTAAACCGCACCATCTGCGCTATTTAACTACACAGTTGGAAGCGCTCTGCGTACGTTGCCTGCTGCTATGTGTGGCGTTGAATAATCCCTGAGCCTCATGGGAAATGTAGTCCCGGGGAATATCTCCCAGGTTATTCATTGTGTTGTGTCTCAAAACAAAGATAAACTTATACTCAACAGAAGAGTCTAAGTGCCTCAGCCATGTATTTGAAGAACAGAGGCTGGCATTATGCATATATCTTTTATTGCCAGCTCCTTGCAGCACTTTAAAGCAAAACAGAACCAAACATAAAAATTCCAGAACTAGAATGTCTCTGTAAACGATTTAAACCCTTGACAGCAGCCATCTTCTTCTTTTATCTGCTGCTCCTTGCCAGATAAGTATTGTGTGCAAAGGATGTTATTCAGTGTGATTTATTTATGATCTAAGTCTGGATTTATTTGGTAGTAATAGAAAAATAGTTTGAACTTTAACATGTTATTTTATCAGATATGTAGGTATTTTGTTCATAAGGTAGGTAAGTATTAAAAAGACAAGGGGGGAAGCCAACTTATGGTTTTGACGTTAGGAAGTTTACGTTTTTTCAAGTCAGTGGTTCATTTAGAATAATTAGGTTTTGAATTACTTTTACCTTTAGGGCCAACGGTTGCAGCGGGTGTTGCAAGAGTCATTCTTGATTCATGTTTCAGCTCATGTGCGTTGTGCTGTAGACATTGCAGGGGGTGTTCGGTTAACACCATAGTTACAGAGGACGAAGACTCTGGAGCATTTTTGCTCATACTGGGCTTCTGTACTTGTGTTTGTGGTGTCGCTTCACAAGATTACGTCAAAACATCATGCTGGGTACCATTTTGTGGAAACAAAAGCCGGCAAACTGTCAGATCAGCTGATGGAGTTTTGTTTAGGCATTTTTTTCTTGGAAGTATTCAGAGTGAAAGAGAGAGTCAGTTTTAAAGCATTAAAAAAGTAGAAGTGTTTTAAATACAGAGTAGAGGGGTTTTACCTGAAAGGAGTGGGGTTATATTGGTTGGACCTCATATTAAAAATAAAATATATATATTAAAAGAAAGTGAGTGAGAAAGTTGAGGGTTCAGGAGGGGATGGAGACACATCTTTAAGAAAGATTGTTCAAGAAAAGGTTAAATCCTCAATTAAGGAGGTTTTTGAATCTATTTAAGAAGAAAGTGGAGATTAATAGATGTGTCAAGTGATGAGTATTGGTCCATGGATGAGGACGAAGGAATCAATTAGAGTAGGTATGGAAAATGAAGATAAAAAATATTGTGCATAATGGCGGTTTTCTGCAATGTGGAGGAGTTTAGCCTAGTACTACTGTAGAAAAGGGTGTTCTACGTGGCACAAATGAAGGTGTTCAGAGTGGCACAAAGGAGAATCAGGTTAACACTGATGATTAATTTAGCCATGAACATGGAAATGATGACTATGGTGCTTTCACCCTTGAAGACTATGAGGATGATGGCTGAGATATGGCTAAAGATGAGATTGAGAAAGACAAGAAGTAGAGTGGAATTATAAAGGACCCACAAGGGGAGGATATATGTTAGGTCTGAAAACAATGTTGCCTGTGTGCACTCGTGACTCAATTAGTTGAACTTAGTTGTGCAAAAGTTGAACATAATATTGCGTGCATCCACACCTGGTGCCTGGTCCCTGTACACCTATTGAATAACTATGTACAAGACTGTGGGAGGAGCACCTTCCCACTGGCGGGAGTACAGCTGCAAAAAGCAATAGTCAGTTGCATTTCTCCAGATAATCGACACTTACATGTTAAATAAATCCAATTCAATGAGAATGTGTATTCATTAATCTCCAAGGATTTTTATTCTTGTTCTTCTTTCCTTGTTCATAGATGAAGCAATTTCCGTTCCATCAACATTCATTCATGTAATGGTCTACAACCCAATGCATTTGGTTCGATACAGCGACCCTTCATCAGGGGTCCTGATTTAATTCTAAAAAAGCAAAAGGAACAAGAGTTTGGACACTACATCGTGTAACACAAAATCAACCATAAGAGTGCGTAACACCATGTTGTGCCCGCAATTACATACTTAAGTTGTGAGCGGCTCCCGTGGGCGCGCGAGAAGACTGCTGCCATGCTGAAGAACTAACAAGAGAATTCACGGGGTGTACCTCTATGTCGCAAATAAAAATGAAAATGAATATAAACACGGCTAGTTTAAACAGCGCATCCGGTGATGCAGTGCCTAATGCGGACTGTGCCAAACAAATAAAAACAAGACTCTCGTGTTCTCGAGTGCAAGTGATGACAACTCGATAAAACCACAGTGGATCTGTGTAGTGCAAAACGACACCCTGGTACTCACGTATTAAAATCACAACGGAGACGGCTCAGTATACATGCTAAAACGATATCCCAAAAGATCTCGGACAGTCTCGGATAGTTACTCAGCAAATGTAAATGAACTCAGCAGCTCGCTACAAGGGCAGATAAACAAGCATATGGTTGATACATAGTAAACAATGAAAACACAAATGAAAATACACTCTGTAATCACAGAAAACAACTATATTCCAGTCTGTCGTTTAACTCTATTGGTTGCATTGATTGCAATGTTTTAGTCCAGAAGAATTCTGCCTATGCCAGCATTTTTTGAGGATCAGTTCCAGGTTTAGGTCTCACTGTTTCCAGAATGGTGAACAGAAGTTGGGAAATGTTGTGTCTTGCCTCCAACCAATGCATAGCTACTGTAGACTTAGCAGATTGTGTGCGAATGCTACTTTTGTGTTCACCAACTTGTGTTTTAACTTTTCTTTCAGTTCTGCCCACATATATTTTATTTGAATCCTGGGGTAGCACCCAATATACCCTTGAGGGCTTGGGCAAGTGTAATTGTAATAGTAGAAAGCCAACAAGGGATTTTATTCTAGGAAGATTCACTTCTATTGTACAGTGCAAAGTACTCTTTATGTGAGCTCAGGATTGATACTCAACCAAACGTTATTCAATTAAATTCAGTCAAAGATATATAACAACACACACGGGGTATTTTTGAAGTGAAAAAATCACTGGCTTTTTATGTAGAAACAATTGATAAAAAGGAGTACAGAAAACAAGTAAATGTATAATGTGACATGAAGGGAAAAACAACTTAATATTATCCACAATTCATGACATTATAGATATCCAATCCAATGAAGTAAACAGAGATCTATCTTATATTTGGAGAACAATCAACTGTGCATGTATGCTGTGGAAATGGATAATACAGTCGACGTTTCGGTCTGTTGGGGCGTCAATCAGTCAGACCATCTTCAGGACAGTTGAGAAATTCAAAAAGAAGACTCTCATGAGTTGTTGTATGAACTAGAGGAGTAATCACTTCCTCATTGGTGATTGATTGTACTTCATCCGGTCTTAGTTGGGTGAGTATATACCATATGAGTGCCCGTAGCGAGATGGGCAACAATGGAATTAAGAATTCTGACTGTTCTGATCTTGTATGACAAGGAAGGCCAGTCGGTCCTTCGTTGACAAGTATCTTGACTCAAAGAAATGATTTTATCTTCTCGAAGCCGTAGCAAATTAA
The DNA here is from genome assembly GCF_964204655.1 of Triturus cristatus. Taxonomy (NCBI): domain Eukaryota; kingdom Metazoa; phylum Chordata; class Amphibia; order Caudata; family Salamandridae; genus Triturus; species Triturus cristatus. The sequence continues at coordinate 748,933,952 of NC_140584.1, read as the reverse complement.
GGTACCGTCCGTCGATAGGAACTCGAGCCTATATTTTGACACATGGGCATTTAAGAGCATAGATGACATTGGTAGTATCGCACGTGGTAAAATGTTGTAATTTAATTTTGGTGCCTTTAGTTGGGTGGGCAAACACATTACCAACTATAACGTTGTTGCAATGTATGCAATTCTTGTATCTCTGCATCCCTTTGTCATCTTTCTTCTCAGATTCTTTTTCTTGTTTAATAGCCAAAAGTTCTTTCAAGTTGTGGGAACGTTGCATAGCAAAACTAGGATGTGGCGGAAACAGTTGTTTAAAATCCTGCTCTGTTTAAATGATCTTCCAATGTTTCATAATGATTGATTTGATGGCCTTATATTGAATGGAATGCTTAAGAACGCATACTATGGAATCTGACTGTTTGGGTAAAGTCCCATGTAACAAAGACTCTCTAGACAGCTCCGAAACTCGTTCAATGGCCTTGTCTGTCATGTTTTTGGATAACCTCGTTGATGGTATTTATGAGCAAATCTCATGATGGTGGTCTCCGCCAGATCTGAATCTGAAGTAATCCGTTTGAGTCTCACAAATTGAGAATATGGGAGGTGTTGCTTCAAAGCATCTTGATGAAAGCTCTTAAAATGTAGCGCATTATTCCTATCAGTGGCCTTAGTGTATACACTAGTGTGTATTTTCCCAGAGCTGATTTGTATCATGACATCAAGAAATGCAATTTGATGTTTGTCGATTTGATGCGTAAACTTAATGTGGTTATGAATTTGATTGAGGGTCGTAATATTATGTTCCAATTTCATAACGTCTCCCTTCCAGATAATAAGAATATCATCGATGTAAAGTCTATATAAGACTAGATTTTGATTCCATTCTTGATTTGACAAAACATGTTTGTACTCTAATTTAGCCATAAAAATGTTAGCGTAAGAAGGGGCCCCCACAAAGCCCATTGGAAGTTCCATAATTTTTAGCATAGTATTCTCCCTGCCACTCAAAGTAAATGTGATACAGCGCTTATTCCAATAATTCCATTAATAACACTTTCTCTGCTCCAATATCTTCTTGCCGTAACAGAACCCATTCAGTAGCTTCCAATCCATCTGCATGTGGTATCGAGGTGTATAACGCAGTCACATCAATTGTCCAGAGAACCCAGTTTTTTATGTCAGAAGTATCCAAGTCATTAAGTAAATTCAACAAAAATGTGGTATCTTTTAGATGGGTTTGCCATTTTTGCACTATAGGCTGAAAGAAATACTCCAGGTATCTTCCTACAGATTCCAATAGAGAGCCGCAGGCTGAAACGATGGGGCGAAAAGGTGGGTTAGTCAAGTCTTTATGAATCTTAGGGAGCATGTAGATTTTGGGGCGTCTAGGATGAACAGTGTATAAAAAATTCTTAGTGTTGGTGTTGATCCATCACATTTCCAATGCACGGTTCAAGATTTGTAGCCAAGTTTGCTGATAGGCTACAGTCGGATTTGTTGTAAGTTGACCTCCCAGGACCTGAAACCAATCCTCTCTTAGTTTAATCAGTACAAACCCGGAGCTTTGTGAGGACCAAAGATGTAGTAACACCTTTAAATCTATTGAGGATGAAATGAACAGTCTTAACTCAGAGACACAGTCTAAATGTACGAGGGTGTCCAGAAACGAACAAAGAACAAAGTATCACAGGTCCGGTAGCCACTTCCACAGGTCTCCCTTCTTCAGGTAGCTACCCTTCAGCTCCTTGGTGGTTCCCTGATTTGCTTGGTGTCCTCGGAAGAAAGCAAAGAAACACAAAACAACCACCGGTCAGTCCTATTGCTTATTTTTAGATATCTGTTGTGCTGACCCTTCACCTGAGCAGACTATCACCACGGTCTGTGAGGGGATGAGGACGTGAGGGAAAAGAGCGTTCCTAACTAGTGCCCGACTTATGTAGGCCGTCCCCCCTTGTCTCCCCTCCCAGCCAACCTTTTCCAAAATTGAAGGAAGGGCACTTGCCTGAAGCTACGGTCCTCTGGGACCGTAGTGTGGGGTATCTCGGCATCCTGCTTCTCCTGGGGACGTCCGGATACAGAGGTGATGTAGGCTGGGGGCTCCTGCCCCTTCGACTCTTCCTTTTCCAAGCTCCACCGGTTCCTTTCGCCTCCCGGCTCTCCCGACTGGCACTGGTTCCGACCTTTTGCCGCTTCGCTGTCCTTCTCCTTCGTCTCTCCTCACCCCTCGTTTTCATTCGCGCCCTCGCTTCCTCGTCTCGTTGTTTCTTCTCCCCTCGTTTCGGCGCGCGACATCAGTCCCGCTTCGGCCGGCGTGTCTGGTACGCTAACCTCCTTCTCTTCCGATCTGGGCGCCATCTTGAAGGGCACGGAGGTCTCGTCTTCCGAGATGCCCGTATTACAGGATCGTTCTCAAGTCTGCTATACGTATTGGGGTCATGTATATGCGCCTTAACACTTTGTTAGTAGAATTTGGTATATAAAACCACCAGCGCTCCTCCTTTGTCAGCTTTAAGGAATGTGAGATCCTTGTTATTAGCAAGCTGTTTAAGTGTGCTTCATTCTTTGGCTGTAAAAGTAATGCTTTTGGTACTTCGGTAATCCAGCTGGTTGATATCGGCTTTAACTAATCTTTCAAAGGCATCAATGGATTCATGAGATATCGGTGCGCAAAATGTGCTTCTTCATTTGAATTCTTGAAAATCTGATGTTGCAGAGATAGTAGAAGATGTTTCAATGGTGTTGAAAAAATGCTTCAGGCGTAAGATTCTGGTGAACTTGAATAAGGCTACTTCAGTCCTTGCCACATTAGTCTTGTATGCCAGTACAAACGAAGTTCCTTTGTTTAACACCGCTGTTTGAGCGCGGCATAACGTGATTCTGGAAATGTTAATCACTAAGTTGGATGTGTCTTGATCCTCAAGAGTCTGTCGGACTCTGGATCTGCTCCTTTTGCCCCTCCTTGTTTTTGCGCGTTTTTTTCCGGTGGTGAAGATAGGTTACTAGATATTATGGGGCCTTTGACGAGAATACTAGACATGGCATAAGAAGCAAGAGTCAAGTTAGTACAGGTGGATAATGAATTATTATGAGATTGGTCTCAAAGGGTAGTTTGTTTTTTGGAAAATTCCAATGCCTCATTGATTACAGAAATGCGTATGGCAAAATTGATGGTTATTATCTCAAAATTGGAAGATTTTGCCAAGAAAGAACCTACAGAAGACCTGAAAGGGTATTTATTGTTAGAAGGTTTAATGCCGGGTGTGGGAAAATATTTGTCCACCTTTACCAGGCTGGATAAGATACAGTTGTTCTAAAGAGAGTTTTTGGAAGCCGTGTTTTTGTAAAGGGCTGGGGCAAGGGGATATTTCCCCAGCCATTCATGCACAAGGTCCCATTATCAAACACAGGGACGTGAAGCCTTCAGAGGATTTCAGTTTGCAATAGGGTTCTATCCACAAGAAGAAAGGACAAGCAGAGAGCATCAGCCTAGAAGAAGGGTGCACTTCAAACAAGGGTTTCAAGGTAGGTATGAGGACAGATTTTTTTTTCCCAAGGAAAGGTAGGTGGAATTTTAAAATCTTATGTGAACAATTGTAATAGGTTAAAAGGAGATTTATGGGTTTCAGTCACTGCACAGGGTTACATGATGGAGCTCAGAGAGAGTACGGGGTAAAATTAAAGGAGCTATGACGGATGGTTTTCCAGGAAGGACTTTGTTTTTGATGACAGCGGAAGTTCAGAAAATGTTAGTAAAAGGTGCTATGGAGATAGTATTGGAAGAACAACAAGCTTTTGTAAGTACAATATTTTTGGTCAGAAAGAAGGACAAGGGCTGGCGGCGCATGATAAATCTAAGGGGACCAAATGGGTTTTTAGTTTACAGACATTTCAAGAGGGAGGACATCTATCTATTAATGGACATTTTGTAAAGAAATGATTGGTGAAATTGGATTTAAAAGATGTGTATTTTACAATTCTGATGGCAGAGGAGAGTCGCATATTTCTACAAGTCAGGTGGTTAGGTGTCCTTTATCAATTCACATGCCTTCCTTTTGGGCTGGCATCCGAGCCTTGGTGTTTTAGAAAGGTGATGAGACTGGTAGCGGTGTATCCCAGGGAAAGAGGAATACTTATGATAATGTATCTAGACAATTTTTTCGATAATGTCTCAGAGTCAGAAGGAGTTGAGGGAGCATCTTTATTTGAAAGTGTTTGTGGTGGAGTCTCTGGGTTTTTTGATAAACAGGAAGAATTGGTGTTAGAACCAAGTCAGAAATTGGAATTACTAGGATTTCAGGTGAGGCCTCCTTGAGTTTACCAGAGAAGAATGTGGTAAAGATAAAGAGGGAAGTGTGAAGCATTTTGAGAAGGCAGCCTATAACTTATAGAACATTGGCAAGAGCAATTGGGTTGTTTTCAGCTTCAAAACAGGCGTTTTTTCAAGGCCCGTTGCATTACAGAGAAATTTCAAATAAAGGCAGAAGGATTAAGGAAGGGTTTGTGGTATGGAGACCAGACGCATCTCTGTGAGGAAGCACAAGAGGAATTGAGATGTTGGTTAGACAATCTGTATGCATGGAATGGCCTTGCGATTTTCAGGACTTGCACAGATTATGTATTGGAGACAGATGCGAGTCTTTTTGGTTTGGGAGCTTGTCAAGGCCAACAGGAGACAGGCGGCGATGGTCTTGGCAAGAGAGTTTGGACCACATAAATGGGTTGGAGATGAGAGCAGGATTTTTGCATTACAGAGTTTTGGAAAGGAGTTGAGAAACTTCAATGTTTTATTGAAAATGGACAATGTTTCAGCAGTACGGTATATAAACCAATTGGGGAAGCAGGTCAATAAATTTGACTCAGATCTAGAACAGAAGATAGGATTACAGGCCAAGTATCTTCCAGGTCTGGGCAATACAGTGGCAAATTGGAATTCAAGATATCTTAGGGATTACAGTGATTGAAAAATGAATGTTCAGCTCTTTCAGAGAAGAGATCAAACATGGGGTCCCCTAGAGGTGGATTTGTTTGCGTCAAGACTGACTTTTCAGTCAGACCGTCACTACAGTTGGAGGCCGGTTACACAATCGAAAGAGGTGGATGGTTTCCAACTGGATTGGAGGATGGTTCAGGGATATGCATTTCCCCCATTTAAAATGATTCAGAAGGTACTGTTCCAGGTCAGGAAGCAGAGCTGTCAGGTAGTTCTCGTGACTCCATTTTGGACAGCTCAACCGTGGCTTCGAGGGTTGTTAGAATTAGCAACAGAGGATCCCTTACTGCAAGAGGGAGAGTTGCATTCATTGGTCTTAGAAGGGGATTTGAGTCTTCTTGTTTGGAAGAGTTTAGGGGAGGAAACCAATTTGAGGGACTTTCACAACAGACTCAGGAGTTGCTCAAAAATCATGGGCTCCAGCCACTAGGAAGAGATATGTTGGAGCATGGAAGAAATGGGTGTGTTAGTGCTTGAAGAGGGATTTTGATCCGATGGAGGCATCTGCTGTAGAACTTTCTAATTATTTAGTCTTTGTTATTTGGGAAGGGTTTCAGCTATAGGACTAAACATTGTTATAGGTCTACAGCAGCAGCGGGTCATGGTCTTGTAGAAGGTTGTTCAATAGGTGAGATCCATTAATATGTTATGAAAGGAATTAAGATACAGAGTCCTCCTAAGGCAAGGTACACTTGTTTGTGGGATGTCAACTTGATTTTGAAGTTGTTTGAAGGATGGACAGTGAATAAATATTTTACTTTACGACAATTGATAAGATGGCAACTCTGCTGTGTCTAACCTCTTTCAGTAGAGTTTCAGATGCAAGAGCATTAGAGGTAAGTTTTATAATTCAGATGGAAGGTTTTACAGATTACGAGTTGTAGAAAGACAATGACTTCTTCTATTTTTTACTCAAAATTTGATGACCATCCGAAACATTGTGTGGTAAGATGTTTGAAAGCAGAATGAAAGAATTCAGAAGAGATGTAAAAAGTCAGCTGTTGAATTCTTATGTTAGGCCTTATAATCTGGTGAGTTTTGCAACAATAGCTCGTTGGGTGAGATACTGAATGCTCGAGTCAGTTGTTGATTTTCAAAAAATTGGTGCACATTTGGTGAGGGGAGCTATGGCAAGCAAAGTGTTTACATCAGGTGGTCTCTTGGAAGAGATATTGAAGGTAGCTGACTGGTCTAATGCAGACATATTTCCAAGGTTTTACTTAAAGCCTTTGGAACAGGTGTCTACACAGCTTTAAACATGCATAATGTCAGCTTCCTGTCTTGACATGAAATTTAGATTCTCCAAGTATGTGAAGAGAGAATCTGGATTTATTAAAGACACAGAGGCTGGCATTATTCTCCTTCCTTTCCTCCCTACCTCCCTCCCTTCCTCCCTTCCTCTCTCCCAGGAAATATTAATAAGGAGGAGGGTAAGAGTTTATGGTCTACTACTTAAAACAATGTGAAATGTGTAAAGGATAATATATGAAGGAACAGTGTATATTGGTTGCATGTTTAATTTTCTTGCAGATATGCAATTAGGGAAGGAAAGAAGTTGGAGCAAAGATTTTGTTCGCAGGTATTTGAGAATTTCAGGCGATGTGAACGGAGCAGATTAAAAGAGGAAGATGGCTACTGTGAAAGAGACATTCTAGTTCTGTAATCTTTATGTTTGGTTATCATTTGCTTTAAAGTGCTGCAAGGAGCTGGCAATAAAAGATGTATGCATAATGCCATCCTCCATGTCTTTAATGAAACCTAGATTCTCTCTTCACATACTTGGAGAATCTAAATTCTCTGGAGCAAGCCATGGCTTAAAAAAGGCACACAATATAACATATTAATCTTCCCCCATAGGCCGTCATCCAGGTATGTCGCCTGCAGTAGGGCGTGGTGTCGCATTGCATCTAAGCCTCATCGGAGAAGTAGTCCCAGAGATAATCTCTATAGGGTTGCTCATACTGAACACAAAAATAAACCCTCATTTTAAGTGTCAGTGCCTTACTAGAATTCACCATTGCTTAGTTCAGATAGTGATTATTGCCTTGTACTATGTGTCACACTTGGACTACTCATCACATGCTTCTATAGGAAAGACATTATGTTTCAAGAGAAATTGATGTCCAGTGCAGTGTACCTTAATCATCTCTTGTCCCTCTATTCAGTCCTAGGGGATTCATAAATGACTGACACTAGGACAGGGACTGAACATGGTAAAAACCTTTCCTTGTTGTCCAGAGCAGACACTCAATAAGATACGTTGTGTGTTTAGCCTTATCAGTTTCTTTCTCATTATGTATTGCAAATGTCTCCTAAGTACTATTTTCTAAGTATCCATCTATGAGAAGACCAGTCCTATAAATCTTAGGGCAGGGAAGAATCACATGTTCCTCCTAGCCTGAAGCCTGGCGCCATTTTGTATATTGTAATACCTCCTGTATTTTTTATATCTACGTGGAATAGATAGGTTGTGCTCGTGGTATGTCATCATTCAGTCTGACGAGATGGGTTTTAAGTCTATAAACAGCAATGTTGTTCCCGTTCTAGGAGAACATTTGTCATGTCAGTTCTATTCCCAAGTTTTTCAAAGACTGTCCATTTTATGTCATTCTAAGTGTGATTCAACTCCATAAAGTGTGCAGTAAGTTGTGTGGTTATGCGTCTGCACCGGATATTGCTATGATGTTCGCATATGCATGTTTTTATTTTGCTTGCTGTCATGCCAGCATACTTTTTTCCACATAGACATTTAATCAAGTATATCACATTCATGGAGTTACAGCTGGTATGAAACCGCTGTTCCCAAGGTGACCTTAGCCCTAAGTTAATTGTTTTAGGCCCCCCCAGCTCCACAGGGCCTGTGGGTGCTAATGTTACACCGCTGGCATCCCAATCTTGGCGCAGAAGTATTTCCCATGGAATTACCATGCTGTTGTAGGTAAATGGTGCCTTCTAATTCAAAAACATTTTTTGTTAGTGTTAGTCTCGCTAGACTCATGATTCAATGTGCAGGAGCTTTAAAGGGTCTTTCTTTTGAACTTAGCATCCCTTCTATGACCCATAGGTTCTCCTACTGAGGAATACTTGTGTACAGAGCCTCTATATCAAGTGTCATGAGCAGATAAGTATTGGGGCCAAAATCAATCCCAGGGAGTATGTTGGGCATGTGTTTAGTGTCTTTTATGTAGTGTTCCATTTTTGTAACTAAGGGGCGCAGAAACCAATTAACAAATTCAGATAAGAGTTCTAAAATGGACCCAATCCCAGAAACAAATGGTCTGCCTGGGACAGGGATGTGTTGTTTATGAATCTTTGGAAGGGTGTAAACGTATGGCAACCCTGGTTTGATTACAGTCAGAAACTCTGCCTCTTTTTGTGTAATCCACCCATTGCCTTTGGCCGAGTCCACTACAGTCCTCATCTCTGTTTGTAATGCAGTAGTCGGGTCACTTGTAAGAATCTTATAATTCCTCTCATCCCAGAGTAGGGTGACGCACGCTTCACGATAATCATCACTTGTTTGGATAACAATAGCTCCTCCCTTGTCTGCTTGTTTAATTACAATATTTTCTCTTGCTTTCAGGAGGGCTACACCCTGTTTCTCTTCCTTACTTAGGTTATGGCAGTGGATTTTGTTGGAGTCTATCCTCTCAATATCCCTACTCATTGTTTCTTCAAAGGAAAATACCTCAGGTGTATAGATGTAGTGGGTGTGTTAACGGTCAACTTTATTTTGAATCCTGTGAATCCTGGTTCTGAGTTCTAATCATCGATGTTTTGAAAAAAAGGTTTTAAGTCTTATATGGCAGTTCTGTCATTTCACAGTGTAGTTTAAATGTTTTAATGTTGCTGACAGGTACAAAACCCTAGCCCCGATTCAGAACTCTTAATTCCCCTGAGGTAAGCATTTCGGTGCTCAGGTTAGGTTTTGAGTTGTAAGGCGCCGGTAATTTAAAACGTGATGGCGAGCTATATATGTACTTGGAGAAATCCCTATTACTTAAGCTCTTTCTAAATTAATACAGAAATTATGCAGAAGGTAGCACACTCTTTGAAATCCGAACCAACTCAGATTTCTGAGGATAGGCAAAAGAGCAATGCTGCTGTGAAGAACACCTCTCCTATTAGAAAACAGTGGATCTCCTAGCTCTGCATGAATATAAGAAAAACATCTGCTTGGTTAAAACTTTTTGAAGGAAAAATTGACTCTCAGCAGCAAAGCGTACAAGCCTTCAAAATCACCAAAGATCTTCTCTCTTCCTCAGGTTTTTCTTCCTTCCCTGGCTCTCTGTGATGAAATCTTGCTATTTTTTAAGACAAAATCATAAAAATACTACAGTTAGTCACCTTGTAAAGAAAATTGCACGGACACCGCAGTGGAAGGGGCAAGTGGCTTCATTTCAGACAACAGCTCAGAGCGGATCTCCTTTGCTGGCTAGTGGCTAACTGCCCCTCCAGGAACATTCACACTCAGACCATGATCTGGAAACCTGCAGTGACAGGATTCCACCAACTCAATTGCATGAACATGTTTAGCACGAGACACAAGGCACCCGAGCACTATACAGCACATCCCCTTCCGTTCTGTATGAACACAAAATTACAATAATGTATAAAGAAATACCCTTTGGCGATCAGGACAGACGTTTGTCCCAGCATACAAGCAAATTAAAATATTAGGAGAAAACAACAGAAAACAGGATGATAAAAACAAAGCTATAAGAACTTCAAGCATTTTGTTAGTTTGCAAAATTAAACAAGATAAACTTGATAGATTAGACATTAGTTATTCAGATGGTTCGCAAACATAAACACAATACCATAAAAGCATTAGCAAATATAGGGGCATATTTACAAGCCCCTAGCACCACAGAAATGCCACTTTTAGTGAAGTTCCTGCGGCAATAGGGCTTTGCCTTATTTACAAGGCAGCGTTAAGTCACTTAGCATCGCTTAAGATGACTTGTAAAGAAGACACCCTTTCTCCCTATACTTAGAGTAAAAGGGGTGGACAAAGGGTGTTGCGGTGGTTGTTCCACCGTAACACCCATTAATTTTGTCACTGTCCCCTATTTACAAGGGCCATGTAAATAGGAGGCTGCGCCAAAATTAAAACCAGGGAAAACCTGGTCTTAACATGGTGAAGCAAAGAGAAATGCTTTATTTCTCCTCGTTTTTGCTGTTTCTCTATGTGCTGCATTGTGCAACACAATAGAAGCAGCAAAACGCCATGAATGATCATTTATGTGCAGGAAGGTGTTCCTTCCTGCACATAATCAATAATTTTAAAAAAGACGATATGCAACTTCTATGTGTGCTGCACACAGAGGGGCTCATTAAGAAAGTAGTGAATCCGCCACCGGCAGCCTATTTTCAATTAGAAAATATTTAGAAACAAAAACATTAATTGTTACATAAATTTTTTTGTTTATTTCCTACCCTCTAACACCGTACAATTCACAACCCACATCTAAATTTTAAAAAAAGTACTTCCATAATTAATATAATTAATTACCAATTAAATAAATATTATTAATTAAAAACAAATTAAAACGCATACAAATTAATTAACTTCCAACACTTTACCCCTATAATCCCCACAACCCACACCTACAATTAAACTGTAAAAAAAATGAATTACACAATTAAAACTTATTTTCAATTAAAAAACTAAAAGTATTTAACAACTAATTATAACGTAAGTAAAATTAATCCACTCCCCACCATTTACCCCAATAAAATTTAAACCCACAAACAAAAAATAAACAATTTCCCTACTTAAATATCAATTACGTAATTAATAATGATCAACTAATTATTAATTAATTAAACTTAAATTAATTCCCACCCTTTACCCCTATAAACTCCACAACCCACACCTAAAATTAATTACACAATTTCCATATTTAATTTCCAATTAATTAATTAAGATTATTTAACATCTAATTATTAATTAAGTATACATAAATTACTTCCCACCCTTTACTGCTATAAATTCCACAACCCGCACCAAAAAATATTACACAATATCATATTTAATTAGTAATTATTTAATTAATTAATGTCAATTAACAAGTGATTAATAATTAATTAATAAACATTACTTCCCACAATTAACACAATTAAATCCCAATTAAATAAATATTATTAAATTAAAAATATTCATTAATTTATTATAATTAAATAACTTCCCACCCTACTCTCCTATAAACTCACAACCCACCACGGAACTAAAAAAACAAAAATGTAATTAAAATAAAATTGATAACTACTACAAATATAACACATAAATTAAAAAACATAAACAATTCTTATTCAACAAAATACATCACATACATTTAAAATGTATACTAAAATACATAACACTAAATAAAAAATCGATGTTTTAAATAACTATTTTTGCAAATGATATTAATGACTTCTATATTTTAAAAAACAGTATTTCTTACCTTAAAATCGATATTCTTGACCTCAATATTCTTGCTGTTGATATTTCGGACTCACAATATTTAGGACTAGATATTCTGTCTGTGCACCCTCAATCAATCAATCATTACATTTGTAAAGCGCACTACCTACCCGTGAGGGTCTCAAGATGCTGGGGGGAGGGAAATGCAGCTACTGCTCGAAAAGCCAGGTGTTGAGGAGTCTTCTGAAGGTCAGCAGGTCTTGGGTCTGCCGTAGGTGGATGGGGAGGGTGTTGCAGGTCTTTGCAGCAAGGTGGGAGAACGATCTTCCGCCGGAGGTTGCTCTTCGGATGCGGGGGACTGTGGCGAGGGAGAGGTTGGCGGAGCGTAGTTGGCGGGTTGGGATGTAGAAGCTGAGTCGTCCATTGAGGTACGCTGGTCCGGTGATGTGGAGTGCCTTGTGTGCGTGGGTGAGGAGCTTGAAGGTTATCCCCATGCTGACGGGAAGCCAGTGCAGGTCTCTCAGGTGGGGTGTGATGTGGCTGCGGCGAGGGATGTCAAGGATCAGGCATGCAGAAGCGTTCTGGATGCGTTGAAGCCTTTTCAGGAGTTTTGCCGAGGCTCCTGCGTAGAGTGCGTTTCCTTAGTCCAACCTGCTGCTGACGAAGGCCTGGGTGACCGTTCTTCTCGTTTCGGTGGGGATCCACTTGTAGATCTTGCGGAGAATGCAGAGGGTGTTGAAGCAGGAGGAAGAGACGGCGTTGACCTGCTTTGTCATGGAGAGGGTGGAGTCAAGTATGATCCCTAGGTTGCGTTCATGGTCGGTGGGTGTTGGAGCTGTTCCCAATGCGGTTGGCCACCAGGAGTCATCACAGGTCGATGGGGTGGGTCCGAGGATGAGGACCTCTGTCTTGTCCGAGTTCAGCTTCAGTCGGCTGTTCCTCATCCATTTGGCGACAGCCTTCATTCCTTCATGGAGGTTGGTTTTGGCGGTGTCGGGGTCCTTGGTGAGGGAGAGGATCAGTTGGGTGTCATCGATGTAGGAGATGATGTTGAGGTCGTGTCGTCGGGCGACGTGGGCAAGCGGTGCCATGTAGATGTTGAGCAGCGTAGGGCTGAAGGATGATCCCTGGGGTACGCCGCAGATGATCTCGGTGGCTTCGGAGCGGAAGGGGGGGAGGCGGACGCTCTGTGTTCTGCCGGAGAGGAAAAAGGTGGTCCAGTCCAGGGCCTTCTCTTGGATCCCGGCATCGTGGAGGTGTGTTCATAGTGTGCGGTGGCAGACTGTGTCGAAGGCGGCTGACAGGTCCAGGAGGATGAGGGCCGCGGTTTCTCTGTTGTCTAGCAGGGTTCTGATGTCATCGGTGGTGGCGATGAGGGCCGTTTCGGTACTGTGGTTGCTGCGGAACCTAAACTGGGACGGCTCCAGGATGTTGTTCTCCTCGAGGTAGCGGGTCAGTTGTTTGTTCACGGTCTTCTCGATGACCTTCGCCGGGAACGGGAGCAGGGAGATGGGCCGGAAGTTCTTGAGGTCCTTGGGGTCCGCCTTGGGTTTCTTGAGTAAGGCGTTGATCTCGGCAGGCTTCCAACTCTCCGGGAAGGTTGCTGTCTCGAAGGAGATGTTGATGGCTTTCCGGAGATGGGGTGCGATGGCGATGCTGGCTTTGTTGAAGATGTGGTGTGGGCAAGGGTCTGATGGAGAAACTGATTCCTCCTTCACCGCCATCCCCTGTGTTGGTGCCGTAAGGTTGACAACGATGTGTGGGTCATATTGATGTACCCACCCTAAAATTGGGAAACCTTGCTCTGCCACGTATACTTTTTCTCATATGCTCCTACCACCAAATCCTATATCAGCTTACACAAACTCTACAATATCGATAACCTCCCCTTGATATCCAGCAGGCAAAATAACCTTAGGTTGTAATGTCATACCTCCCCAAAATTGCTCAAATAAAGCCTTAGGCAGAATGGGGTACATTGAATCCATGTCCACCCTAAGCTGCACCTCACAACCATTTGTTTTTAACCTAGCGTAAAGAAGCACGACACACCACGTTCTAGACCCAACACCCCCCCTCCCTTCACAGGAATGATAACAAAACTAATCTAACACAAAATTAAAGGCAAGAAATAGAATGAGAACCGTTAACAGAAACTAAACATGAAGCATATTATATACAAAGAATTGAGAAAAATAAGTATCCAAAACAACACATAAACAATGGCTAATACCTGGTATAATCCTGAAATTTTACAGGAGCAGTTCTTACTCTGGACGAAACTCCCCTATTGGGAACAAAAATAGAATTGGGATGTACCCCAATCTTGTCATTCACATAGCCGGCTTGGAATCAGGCACCACTGAGACCGCACACTTATTCCACGTTTTTCCATTTTTCAACACTTCACCACAATCATTTACCTCCTTTACCTAAATAGGTGCAGAAACGCCATGATGACCCCTTGTGAACAAACCCTGTCATCTTAACCCTCACTCAGTCACCAATAGTACTATACTTCTTCTATACTGCAGCTCTCACGTCCACCACTCTTCCCACTTTTCCCAGGTCGACAGGTCAAAAATTTTCCTGGACATCCTGGACATCCAATCCTTGATAAGCTTGGATCCTGCAATCCTTCCCCTAAGTAACGTAAATAGAGACATCCCGGTCCTGATGTGTGGTGTAGTTCTCACAGTCCACAACATATCTGCAACTGCCATCTTCCAATGCAACCCATTAATAAGGGCCAAAGGCAACTGGTCCTTGATAACGCGGTTCATCCGTTGCACTAAACCGTTACTGTGAGGGTGATAAAGTGAGGTGAGGATGTGTTTGATAACATTCTCCGTAAGAAAACTCCCCATCTCCCTGGATACCAACTGCGTACCATTATCAGTCACCAATTCTCCAGGGAATCCTTCCCTAAAAATCTTACGACCACATCAGAACACACGCTATCCACAAACTTCACTTCCTGCCATTTTGTCATATAGTCCACCCAGACTAAGGCATGCTTAGGTGAGCTACCTGTAACACCAAAAGGTCCTGCAACATCAAGTGCAAGTTTACACCAAGGCACGTTTTTTACAATAATCGGTTCAACAGGGGAAGGGCATGTAACTTGTGACTTATCACTAAGGACACACATGCAACAATCCGGAACATAATGTTCAATGGCCTTTCCCACACTGGGCCACTAAAAAACCTCCCTTATCCTACGCTTCATGACCCGAATGCAAAGATGACTCTCATGGGATAAATCCCAAACTTTCCAACGCATACAACCTGGAACCACTAACTTACCCCACCTGCACAAAATCCCCCCTACACTGGACAACTCCTCCCTAAGTCTCCTGCATGGAATCATGCAGTGGGTGTATCCTTATTGTTGGGCCAACCGTCATCTCTAAACTCAATTCTTTACTATATATTTGTTGTTTGAGTATGAGATGTTGATCTGACTTTTACGTATTTTCACCGTTCACCAAAAAGTCACTTTTTAAGTCACCAGCCTGGGTTAAGGAAATCGGCTGATTTCCCTTTTAACCTCCTCACGGCTAGTTCACGTATTGTTTTGTTCATTATGTTTTTCGAATTTTCATCATAAATAATTTTCTTTCATAAATTTGCATTGATTGCTCCTTTGTATTCCAATCTCTCATTGTAGAAATTGTGATAACAATTTTTTACCACTCTTGCATGGGACCACTGTTCCTTTAAAACAAACGTGTTTACCCCATGTCCCGTCAGACCCTTAGGGTTTTCCTTGTCTCCTTTTTGGGCCAACCTACAGCAACAAAATTAGCTATCGCCTTAAACTTGTCATTCAACACTGCCTCCAACCATTCCTGGTCTGACAATTCCCCTTACACTGCATCAACCACAGAACACATAGCACACACCATCTCTAATTCCTCAGTTCTTTCATTACTCTCAACACTCTTCTCCAGAGGTAACCTCGACAAACAATCAGCCACATAGTTCTTTGCACCAGCCACATACTCCAACCTGTAATGGAACTCTGCCCCCCCCCTTTGTGGTGAAAAGATCCACCAACGGTTTGTGATCCGTTCTGAGAACAAATTAATTTCCTCAAAAGAAGTTTCTAAAACGCTTCACACCCCACCACAACGCCAGAGCCTTTTCTGTATGGTTGAATATGTGCTTTCAGCACCTTGTAATGTTATAAATGCAAAAGCTATGGTTTTTTCATTGTCATCACATCTTTTTTGCATGAAAACAGCGCCAAGACCCATATTGCTCGCATTAGTGGAGATGATACATAAATCATTGATGATGACCAATTTGAGAGGGCGGGCTTGCACAATTTCTTTCTTAATTAGTTTGAAACACATTGTCATATCTGAGAAATTGCTCACAAATTTACCTTAATACTCCACCAACCTCCCCAAAAAAGTGGAGTTGCTCCTTGTGTTCGGGTTTAGGTGCACTTTTGACGGCCTCCAAAATCTTCACTTTAGGTTCCACCCAAAATATGGGGACCCAAATAATACACCCCTTCTTGGAAAAATTTACGTTTGTCTTTTCTCAGGGTCAATGCAGCCAGCCGCACAATCTCCACAACCTGCCTTACCCTGTCATCATGCTCAGATTCAGTTTTACCAAATATCAAACTGTCGTCTTCAGAAAACATGACCCCCACAGTGTTTTAAAATAAATTTCCCATCAATCGCTGGAACACAGCCGATGCCAGCACAAAAGGCATCTGGATATAGTGGTAAGCACCCTCTGGCGTAATGAAAGATGTGAGATCTCTGAATCCCTACTTAATTCAACCTGGTGGTAAGCTTAAGAAACATCTAAAGAAGTGAAGAAACTGACACCATCGAAAGTCGCCAGCATTTCATTGATATTGGGTAGAGGCTGGCGATCAACCCAAATATTGGAGTTGTGATCCCGCAGATCCACACAAAGCTTCAAGGACTTATCTGCCTTGCACGCGAAAACTACAGGGGCCAACCACTCCATATCTTTAATGGGCTCAATTATGCCCATTGAACGCAATCTTTCTAATTCCAGATTCAATTTGTTGCGCAGGCTTAGTGGTGCTTTGCACACTTTGTGAGTTACCACTTGTGCTCCCTCTTTGAGAATGATTTGATGTTGGAAACCCTATAGTTTCCCCAAGTTCTTACTGAACAATTCAGGATAATTTCAGACCGACTCATAAGCCATTAAATGCCCTATCACAATCACATTTGGTGGAGTAGCAGACTGCGGCACGCAGCAAAGCTTCTTCACCTACCATCTAGATAACACCATGTCAGGATGATTGGGGTCCAAGATAATCCTTAGCTCTCCTGCTCCTCCGACCCCCAACAAATTCGCTCGGTCCTTGACAATATAAACAGATCCTGTAGCAAAATTTCCACCAAATTCCTCATCAGCCTCAAATTTCCCTAGGACCTCCTCCCTCTTGCCCCCATAAGCAACAATTCTTATGTTAGATTGGTGCAACTGAATGTCCCCCAATCCTTCAAAATCCTTAGCATTAATGAGCGTGAAAGGGGAACCAGAATCAGCCAAGAAATTAACCTTCTTGCTGTTTACAGTGATCACACAAGCTGGAGATTTCCTCTTCCGTGACCCAACTATAGACGCTATTTCCACCACACCATTCGCCTGCAAGGATGAGGAAGACAACATTAATAACACATTGTTCTCATCATTCAGGTTATCAAGGTCTTCCTCAATGGCTTTAACAGTTTGCGCAGTAATTTTCTGTGTTGAAGTAGCCTTACACATGCGCGCAAAGTGTTCGTTTTTCCCACACTTAAAACAAGTCTGATTAAGGGCAAAGCAGAATTTAGCATTCCCAAGATATGACTTGCCACCACAATGGAAACACGAAAGTTCTGCCTTCTCATTTCTTGCTCTAACAGATCCTCTTTCTGAATTCCGCACCAAGCTATAACTGGTTGCCTTTGTGCGTTTATCATTGTGCTTCGCACTAAATTGCTTAACTTACCCAGATTTAGCAGTTTCATTCATTTTTTTCCTGCAAAACTGAGAATGTTCACTACCTCTCTCCTTAACCCCTGGATAGACTCACCGGTGTACCCATGATGTGGATACAGGAGACATCTTGTCTGTCAAAACAAAGATCTATTGCCAGTCTGACCAGGTTAAGGAGAGCATCAAAGCTGAAGTAAGCTTAGTTATGGTTAGGGTTTATGGAACTCTGTGAGAGTTCCTGGGCCAACCCAGTGGTCTTAGTCCCCAAGCCTCACCCACAGGTGGGAAGAGATAATTGAGGTTATGTGTGGACTGCAGAGATCTCAAAACTGTCACCAAGACAGATGCTCCCCCTATACCTAGGGCTGATGGGCTGATGTGCTGATATGCAAATTGGGTGCAGTCAAATGTCTCAGTACTTTTGACGTAACTGCAGGGTACTGGTAGATTGGCAAGGCCCCAGGAGCAAAAGAAAAGACAGCATTCTCCACACCAGATGGGAATTATCAGTTCACTGTTATGCCCTTCGGCCAATAAGAATGCCCCTCCCACCTTCCAAAGGTTAGTGAATCAAGTCCTTGCTGGGCTGGAGACCTTTAATGTAACATATCTAGATGCCATTGCTGTCTTTAGCTCCTCCTGGCAGGATCCCCTGGTCCACCTTGGGAAGGTTTTGCAGGCCCAGCAAGCAGCAGCCTTCACTATTAAGACATCTAAATGCCAGATAGGGTAGGGAACTGTTGCATACTTGGGCCGCCTTATAGGTGGAAGCCAAGTGCAACCCTTGCAACCCAAGATCGAGACAATTCTGGACTTGCATCTCCAACAGCTCAGACCCAAGTCAGGGCATTCCTTGGCATGACTGGGTATTACAGAAGGTTTGTGAAGGGGTATGGTTCCATTGTGGCACCCCTCACAGAACTCCCCTCTAAGAAGACGCCAGAGAAGATAAACTGGACACTTAGGGGCATATGTATCAAACGATTTTTTAATCGCAAACGCTGCGATTCGCAAAATAACAGCGTTTGCGATTAAAAAATCGGTAATCGGGATGTATGAGCCAAATCCCATCGCAAAATTAAGGAATTGCTAATTTAGCGATTTCTTAATTTTGCGTAAGCATTTAAGAAATCGCAAATTGCGATTTCTTAAATGATATGTAAAAAGCACCCAAGTTGTGCGAATTATCCTTCAGAAATCGCAAATTACCACCAACTTCCAGTTGGTGGTAATTTGCGATTTCCTTTCAAAATTCACTTTTTTGAATTTTACAAAGTGCCACATGGCGCTCATACATGCCCTTAGGGCATGTATGTGCGCCATATGCACACACATGCTCATTTCAGCGGTGCATCAGGGTGTCATCATGACACCCTTGCACCTTTGAAATTATTCTCAAATTGCGATTAGCAAATTGCGATTCGCTATTTGAGAATTACTTCCCATTCATTCCTATGGGTCTCCTGGCCCATAGAAATGAATGAGCAGGTATTCCTTAATTGCGATTTCGCAATTTGCTAATCGCAATTAAGGAATTTTAAGAAATCGCAAAAAGTTTGCAATTTTTTAAATACATCCCGTTTTGCAATTCTCAAATAGCGATTCTTTAAAAATCGCTATTTGAGAATCGCAAATGGAGATGTTGATACATATGCCCCTTGGTTGTCAAAAGGCTTTTGACACCATGAAAGAGGCAATATGCTCAGTATTCTCAAAGCCCCAGATAACTTTAAACCTTTCATTGTGCAGACTGATTCCTCTGAGCTAGGGATAGGAGCCGTCCTATCCCAAACCAGAATGATTGGCAGGACCAGTGTGTTGCTTTTATTAGCAGGAGGTTACTCCCCAGGGACCAGTGTTGGAGTGCCATAGAGAGGAAGGCCTTTGCTGTGGTGTGGTCTGGTCCTTGAAGAAGTTGAGAACATACCTGTTGGTACTCACGTCCTTGTTCAAACAGAACACAGACCTCTTAGATGGCTTATGCAGGTGAAAGGTGAGACCCTAAAACTTTTAAGGTGGTCTATCTCCCTACAGGGAATGTACTTTACAGTGGAACACAGACCTGGGACTGCCCAAGCCAATGCAGATGGACTTAACAGGTTTTTCCACTCAGACAATGAAGACTCTCTTGGGAAAGGTTAGTCTCATCCTCTTTTGTTTGAGGGGGGTTATAGGAGGGTACTCCTTTTGGCATGGTTACCCTCCACATTTTGCCTGACTCTGATGTATCTTTGACTGAATGTGCACTGGGTTCCTGCTAACCAGGTTCCCAGTGCCTTTGCTCTTTCCCAAAACTGTACCTTAGGTTCAATATATATTAGCAAACCTCTGGAACACATTGAAGACTCATGTAAAAGGTACCAGTGGTATCAAGGGTCTTGTGACCAGAGAGGGTCTCTAAGGGCTTCAGCATGTATTGTGCCACTTTAAGAGATGCCTCACCAAACACAAGCATACTGCCTCTTCAGCCTGCATGTTTTGGTGAAGATAAAAGTGAAAAGTCAGCCTGGCACACATCCCTGTGTGCCAGGCCTACCAGCACTGCAAGAGGCATAGGTACGTCGCTCCTACACCAGGCCTTACAGCCCTAAGGCAGGGTGCACCATACTTCATGAGAGGGCATAAGTGCATGAGCAGATATGCCCCGATAGTGTCTAAGTACATTTTTAGACATTATGAGTGACCAGTAAAGCCATATTGAGTACATGAGCTGGGAGCTTGTCACTACGAGTGCCACAGCTCCATGATGGCCTCACCAAATTCCAAGATGTTTGATTCCAAACATCTCAGATTAATAAAACCACACTGATGCCAGAGTTGGATTCATTAATAAATGCACTCAGAGGGTAACTCAGAGATGCCCCCTAAAAATATAACAACCCACTAGTGTGTGCCTGACTGTTTTGCATCAGCGTGCCACCCCTAGACATGTTTCTGACCCCCGTGAGTTGGGAGCCTTTTGCTCTTGTTGGTCAAAAAGAAAGCCTGTTCTGGGTGGAGGTGCTTCAAACATACTCCCAAGCAGGTACAACATTGAAAGGCGGGGAGCCTCAAAGTCTTCCCGTCCTTTGTTATGCTGACCAGGGCATCTCCAACTAGTGGAGATGCCATCCCCCTGACCAAGCCCCACTTTTGGCGGCAAGGTCGGTGGGAAAATTAGTAAGCAAGAGAGGTGTGTCCCCTCTCAGCCAGGGCCGTCCATAAGGTACCCTGAGGTTAAGTCACCCCCTCCTTTGAAAATCTTCCATATTGTTTTGGAGGATTCTTGCCAATAGGTTTAAGGATATGCCCCCCCTTCCCAGAGGGAGTGGTCATACAAAAAGCGTAGCCACCTTAAAGGTAAGTAGCTCAATGGCTCCTACCTTCTGACCCCTGCAACCTCCCCTAAAACTAGTATTTAGGGTCACCCCTGAACCTTAATCCTCAGTTTACACACAACCTATGAAGAAGAAGACAAAGAAGAGTTGAACCTTGCACGACAAGAATTTCCAGCCACTGACTTGGTCCCAGCCCCACCAGCCGGTCTGTGAACTTCGAACTTTGCAAGCTTCCAAAATTCATCCCGCAGACCAGAGACCTCCAAAACCCTGGGATGACTGCCTGCTTTTCAGAAAACCTCCTGATCTACCGTGGAAAGTGGACCTGTCCAAAAGAAAAACAAGTTTAGGATTGTATCAATTTGTATTGTTTTTCAAAAGGAAGATACAGATCGTTCACCTACAACCAGAGGCCAGCGAAGGAAGGAGGAAAGAAAATGAGGATAATAACAAATGAATTACATTTATAATCCAATAATAAACGTTGACACAGTACAAGCTATGCCCATGTGTTTTGTCTTAATGTCCGTGTTCCACCCCAAAGAGACTCGTGTCAGGTTGTGTATCAGCCATGAGGCGCAGGATTTGTAGGTATATCGGGCAAGTGAGTTCTCAGAAGATGCGAGATAAGTAATTTAGGCAAGGGTCCCATGTTTTCTCAGACTTAGGGAGCATTTGGTCTACGACTGCTGTCAGCTTCTCAATGCCTAATAGATCCCAAAGTTTGTGCAGCCAGTCTAGGTGTGTGGGTATGGAGTCAGTTCCCCATCCAGTTACTAAAACTTCTTTTTCTGCGCACAATGCCAAAGTAAATGCCCTGTCCCTAGGGGAGCGAAGTGGGTATGTCAAAGCGTTGGGGAGCCCTAACAGGATGTAGCTAGGGAAGCGTGGTAATTCAGTTCCACACATTTGGTCAATATCAGCCAATATTTCTTTCCAGTAACGATGTAGTTTGGGGCAGTGCCACAATAGATGTGCTAATGTTGCCACAATGGTGCCAGTATTTATCGCTGCATCCATGTTTCCACTTGGATAGGCAGGCGGGTCTTACCAATAGTGCGCGAGTTTGAGAAGTGTCTCCTTCCCAGTTGCGCTGCATGCGGATGTACGTGTCCGATGCAGAATGTCTGTCCACTCTTTGTCCGTGAACGTGCGTTCACAGTCCGTTTCCCATCTAGACCTTGCTGGTAACAATAAAGGATTGGTAGAGGTGTTCAAGAAAGAGTAAATGTCAGACAGCAAACGGCGATCATCACTCCGCGTCAGGAGCCAGCGCTGAAAGTGTGTGAGGAACCTGTTAGCGTGAGGTTGTACGTATGGCTGAGTCACCCAATGGCAGACTGCTACATATCACCAGTGCCCTGAGTCTTGAATACCAAAATCCGGTTGAATCCCTGGGAAGTCCCTGGGAAGTCTTGTAGTCCCTGTTCATCAAAAAGATCACCTATACGCTTGCAATTAGCCACCTGCCACCAAGAAAAATGTTGTACTGTGTGTAGCCGGGGGGAAATCCAAATTCCCAATGATTGAGTGGTGAGGTCGGGGTAGTCAGGCCTTTGGTCAGGCCTTTGGTAACACTCAGTTTGAAGAACATATTGCATGGATTATTGCTTGATTTCTTTTTTTAAATGAGTGTTCACGTTGGATTCTTTAAACTGTGAGTATATGGGATCATACTGTACGGATATTTTTGATGCGAAAGAATTTTGTATTTTCAACACAAGAGGGTATGTAAAAGGTTTGTCACAAGGGATTGTGGAACACGTAGGTCTTGTTTTTTTATTTTACTCGGTGGTCATAAGCAACAAAAGTTTCACTTTGGGATTGCGAAGGAGGAGTTAGCCCGCAAAAGTAAGGGGAAGTTGGACATGAGGTTAATATGAGATTCAGCTGATGGGAATCAGGCTCTGTTAACTGGAGGAACCGATGCTTTGGGAAGTATTTAAATCGCGAAAGCAGAGAGGAGTTATTTGATTGAGCATTGGTTTGACATCGAGGTTATGGAGTAAGGAGGCGTTAGCAGCGACTACGGGGCATGAGCAGGTATGGGATTGAGAACGGGACCGAGGCAGGTTTTTAGCAGTCTAATGTGAGTGGTTATGGTTTTGGGTACTAGATTCACACATTGGGTTTTAGAGGTATGCTAGTAGGGAGGGGTTACAAACAGAGATCAAGGTAATGAGGGGAAGGAGGACACGCCAGTTTATCAAGAATCTAACGGAGTAACGCGGCAAGAATGGCAGGTTTGGCATCGAGGATGGATGTGGGGGAGGTCACTGCGTTCAGGGTAGACTCAAGAAGGTTTTATTTTTTCATTTTCCATTTCTTACACTGACTGGTTATTTGTTATCTTAAGATTATGTTGCTTAAAGTGTATGGGTTAGTCACTTGCACAGGTTTCACTTTACTTTTATGATCGGATGCACTGTTGCAAAAAGGACGTAGTGTCCTAATGTGGAAAACTAATAGAGGCTCTTTTTAATCTATACAGCTACCCCTGACGAAGGGCTAATAATAGCCCGAAATGCATTGGGATATGTCGAGAACTTCAGCTGTGACAATATGAATTGATATAATCGTCATGATGCGGTAAAAGGCCTGGATTGGCATACCTGCCTCATTTGAAAACATTGTGAGTATGGACAGCCCGTTTGTGAACAGTTAAGAAAAGCATGATTAACTATGAATAATATGGAATAAACATTGATTTTGGAACATGAAAAGCTTGGAATAACTTTTCATTAAAGCTGTGCAATTGGATATGCATCACAATGTTGTTGCTATCATTTTTCAACGCTCAGTTTGTCCCAGACGCCCATGGTAGCCCTGACTATCGGAGAGATATACACTCCCGCTGGGTGGTTCTTTCGCGGCAGCCAAGGTATCTTCCAGATATGAATTCCGGCCACTGCCTGGTCTAAAAAACACCAGTGCTTTTCCGTTAGTGGGCATTGCCACTTCACCAGAAACCTCAACTGCGCCGCCTGGTGATAAAGTATCAGATGAGGCATCGCCAGTCCCCCCTTAGCCACTGGGAGATGTGCACGTTCTCTAGCCATCCAGGCTTTTTTACAGCCCCAAATGAAGGACTCCAATGTTAATTGCAGCTTCTTTAGCGCAATAGAGGGTGGTTGCAATGTCTGCACCGGCATTACATATAAAATCTTAGGTAAAAGAGGCATTTTATGGCAGCTATTCGCCCTAACCAGGAGATAGGGCCCCTGTGTATGGATTGGATGAGCGAGCGTGCTAAGGCCAACAGTGTGTCATAGTTGCGTGAGATGGATTCATCGATTGTGGGGAATAGCTGAATGCTTAAGTATGTAATGCCCTGTGCAACCAAGGAGAAGGGAAATGTGGTAGCCAAGTACGTCTGTTCGGCTTGCGGTATGGTGAGGCTGAGAGCTTGGGATTTGGAGGCATTCATCTTAAACCCAGATGCTTCCCCAAATGCTGCCAGTTCCGCAAGCAGTGGAGGCAACAACTGACACGGTTTAGTGATTGTGAGCAGGACGTCATCGGCGTATAGTGTTATTTTGTGTGCCTGGCTACCCATCTTCACTCCTTCAATGAGAGGGTGCCCTTGGATTTGCTCTGCCAAAGGCTCCATATAGAGCGCAAATAGGAGGAGGGAGAGGGGGCACCCCTGTCGTGTTCCCCTCGTAATTGGAAATAATGGAGATAGAATGTTGTTGACCTGGACCATTATGGGTATAGAATGTTGTTGACATGGACCATGGCCTTGGGGTCTGTATAGCTGGCCCAAATCCACTGGTGGAAATAGAGGACTAGACCTATGGCTTCCAACAATTCTTTCAAATAGGGCCAATACACTTGATCAAACATTTTTTTGGCGTCAATTGATAAAAGTAATGTGGGTGTCTGTGCGTGATTGGTTTTATCGATGAGGTGGAATATCCGCTTTGTATTGTCCCCGCATGTGCATCCCAAAATGAAACCCGCTTGGTCCGGGTCGATCAGACCAGGCATGTACTTACCCAATCTGTTAGCTAGGATCCCCGTAAATAGCTTAGCATCTATGTTTAGGAGGGATACGGGGAGGTAGGAGGCACATTGCCACGGATCTTTTCCAGGTTTTGGAAGGACCGTTATTATGGCCGTTTTCATGGTTTCCGTGAGTGTTCCAGTAGAGCTAAAAGAATGATACAGTCGGGCCACTACGGGGGACAGTTGTTCTGCGAATATCTTGTAAAAGACAGCTATAAAGCCATCTTATCCTGGAGCTTTGTCTACTTGAAGTCCCCCTATCGCGCCGAGGACCTCTTGTGTGGTTATGTCTGCTTCTAAAGGCGCAGCTACAGCCTCCGTCAATTTTGTTAGGGAGGCCTGCTCAACATAGGAGGTGCCATGTGCAGGTTGTAGATCCTCCTTTGTGTAGAGTTGGACATAGAACTCGACGAATTCCGCTGCGCTTTCGGTGTCCCTTGTCAGGGAGCGTTGGTGTTGATCTGTTATAGCTTGCACATGGCAGGCCTGTGTTTGAGAGTGTAATCTATGTGTGAGCAGCCTGCCCGCTTTGTTCTCCCCAGCATAGTATCTCTGCTGTGTGCGGATCAAGGCTTGTTCCCCCACGTCTGTATATAGAGCCTTGAGTTGCTTTCTGGTGGTAGTCAATTGCCACCGTGCCTTGTGGGTCCCATCCGTCTATGAGCTTCCTCTAGGTCTTTTACCGCCCCCACTTGATATGCACGCTTAGCCCTGTGGTCCCTATTGTGCTTTGCCGCTATGGCTATTAAAGTTCCCCACACAACCGCTTTAAGTGCATCCCACAGTGTGGAGATTGGTATGTGTGGTGTATCGTTGATGGTGAGTGTTAGAGTCGGGGATCTCTGGTTGGCGCAAGGTTGCCCTTGAGTCAAGCAGGAACCCTCTCCTCCACGTCAGGGCGCAGGATAACCCCTCGCGAATGACCCTTGCTCACCCTCTAGGTGCGTGGCGTGAGCAGCCAAGGCGATTCCTCAGGCGTTGTTGGTTAAGCACTTACAATCATACACACAGTAAATACATCAATCCCCCCAGAAACGGACACTAGACTTGGATATATATAAAAATACGCTTTCTTTATGTAAAAATAAGGTATATATATCTCAGCAGACTTATCACAAGACCAATAACGTTTTCGCTAGGCCGCCAGGTTATACAGCAGGCAAATGTTCTGGGTTCGTAGTTTCAAATGGATACTTTGTAGTCTCTTTACTTGTAGTTCCAGTACTCACAGAGATCGGTTCCTGCGAACGGGGAAATAAGGCGTTGCGGGCCCCGAGCCCGGTACTGGAACTTCTTTCGTGATGTGGAGAGTCAGCACAGGTCGGTGCGACTCGCAGCTCGGGAAGTGTTCTTGGGTCCTCAATCAGCAGGTGTGGGCACGTAGGCAGGCGCGGCCAGCGACCCTGTAGCACGGCGGTGCAGGAGGGTCTCCACAGCGGGGGCGGCGCGGCCTGAGATGTCCGGGGATAGCGAAGCGGGGTCGCAGGGCACGGTCAGTGCAGCTGGATGACCCGGCGTAGATCACAGTCGTCGGACGGCTTCCGGCAGGAGGGGTGATAGCGCGTTCAGCGCACTCCAATGGCAGGCGGTGACAGGGATGCAGGCGGCCTGGCCCGGGAACAGAGAGCGGCTCGGGACGGAGCGGGGCTCTCACGGGTTGGAGGCAGGCGAGCTTCTGAGTGTCACGGCCCTAGGAGGGGCGATGAGGGGCGCAGTCTCTTTTCCAGCGGGATGCACACACGGCTCGAATTGGAGGACGAGCAAGAAGCACAGAGAACCCACTGTTCCTGGGGTTCAGTTCAGGGGGCAAGCTCAGATCAAGCCCTTGGAGAATGTTCAAGCACAAAGTAGCAAAGTCTTTTCAGTAAGTCTCTTCCTCTCCTTTCTCAGCAAGGCAGGCAGCAGGCCAGCTCCTCCAGCGTCTCCTTCTCCTTCTAGTCGGGCAGAGGTTCTTTGTGGTAAACAGGATTCTGATCTCTTAGGAGCCAGGCTCCTACTTTTATACCATGATTCTTTTGTTCTTTAGCGCCAGGGGGCCTAGGCCTGGCTCAGTCCAGTTCTGGAGCACTTTGTTATGGTGACTCTGCTCTTTCCTTTCAGCAGCAGGGCAGAGACATCAGCCGCCCCACAGGGGGTGGCGCCGGCTTTGTGGTGGCAGAGCACAGGTCTATTCAAGAGTCAAGGTGTACTCCTCCCACCCATCCAGGTGTAATCTCTCTACCCACCACCTGGCAGCCAACCTGTCTCTGGGGATTCCCCAACCCTGCTCCTTACTGTTGCCAGGCAGAACACATACACACAGCAGAGGCGGACTGAGATGGTCAGGTCAGTAAATACTAACTTTCTAAAAGTAGTATTTACAAACCCAGGATACTAAAATAGACTTGACTACAAGAAGTATTTTATCATCCTGAGTTCAGGCATACTAAACTTGACACTTCTACCATGCTCTCTGAGTCCACTGGGGTCACAGCGTCGGCGTGATCCCGGCAGCCCATTCTGGCCTATGGAGAGCAGGTAGCCTTCAATAGTGAAGAACGGAAATGGCTGTAATTCACTACTAAGACATGCCACACACATCAGGGCCTGTCCTACCTTATGCCTACAATGCACCCTGCCCTTGGGCCTACCAGAGGGGTGGCTAATATGTAGGTAAGGGAAGGTTTAGGGACTGGCAAGTGGGGGCACTTGCGCAGTCAGCGCGACGGTCCCGGACCGCGCACAGGGTCTGCGGTGGCAGACCCTAGACACATTTTACAAGGCCGCTTCCGTGGGTGGCGCAACCAGCGCTGCAAGCCCACCAGCAGCATTGGCATTCACGAGCCCTGGCACCCCTGGTGCACTTTACTGGGGACTGACAGTGAATCCAATAAACCAATCGTGAACATCAATTACAGGTACACTTTACCTAGGGAGCACTTGCACTGCGGCACGGATTAGCCGTGGCGCAGTGCCCTGAGCGGACAACACCAGCAAAACAATCGAGGCACACCATCAAAAAGTGGAAGGGAAACTCACGCCAAGGTGCCAGGTCTAACACGTGTCCCCTCCAGCTGAAATGTGGGGAGAACTACCCTTGCCCAGGGGGTTCCTCGTCACTAAGGCGGAAATACCTGGACAGACCGTCAGCGTTGGCGTGATCTGTACCAGGACGGTGTTCCACCGTAAATTCCATACCCTGTAGGGAGATGGACCACCTCAACAGCTTCGGGTTTTCACCCCTCATTTGCATCAACCATCTGAGGGGCCTGTGGTCCGTCTGAACCCGGAAGTGAGACCCAAACAAGTAGGGTCTTAGCTTCTTCAGCGCCCAGACCACAGCAAATGCTTCTCGCTCAATTGCACTCCACCTACTTTCCCGTGGAAGTAACCTCCTACTGATGAAGGCTACGGGTTGGTCCCAGCCCTCCTCAGTCATCTGTGAGAGAACAGCCCCTACACCATGCTCTGAAGCGTCTGTCGGTACTAGGAATTCCTTGGAGAAGTCAGGGGCCAAGAGCACGGGCGCCGTGCACATGGCAGTCTTCAGGGTGTCGAAAGCTTTCTGACAGGTGTCAGTCCAAATCACGTTCCTGGGCTGCTCTTCGAAGTCAGCTCTGTCAAGGGGGCAACGATCGTTCCATAGCCCTTGACAAACCTCCTGTAGTACCCAGTGAGCCCCAGGAAGGCCCTCACTGCGGTCTGCGTCTTGGGGGGTTCCCAAGCCAGGATGGTCTCAATTTTGGGTTGCAAGGGTGCCACCTTGCCACTCCCCACTTGGTGTCCCAAGTACACCACGGAACCCTGCCCGATCTGGCACTTGCTTGCCTTGATCGTGAGGCCTGCTCGGCGCAGCGCCATCAACACTTCCCAGAGGTGGCGCAGGTGTTCAGGCCAGGTGGCACTGAACACTGCGATGTCATCCAGGTAGGCGGCACTGAACGCATCCAGCCCAACCAGTACCTGGTTGACCAACCTCTGAAAGGTGGCAGGGGCATTCTTCATCCCAAATGGCATGACTCGGAACTGGAAGTGCCCATCTGGTGTAGAGAATGCGGACCTCTCTTTGGCCCCATCGGTCAAGGCGATCTGCCAGTACCCAGACGTTAAATCAAACGTACTGAGGAACCGGGCAGCCCCCAGCCGATCAATGAGCTCATCAGCTCTGGGGATGGGGTGCGCGTCAGTCTTCGTGACTGAATTGAGTCCTCTGTAGTCCACACAGAACCGGAGTTCAGGTGTGGCTCCCGGCGCAGCAGCCTTTGGGACCAAGACCACGGGGCTGGACCAAGGACTGCTGGAGGACTCAACCACCCCTAGCGCAAGCATTTTGGAGACCTCCTCCTTAATGCAAGCTCTGACCCTGTCAGTTACCCTGTAAGCCTTGTGCTTTACAGGTAAGCTGTCTCCTGTGTCCACATCATGGACGCACCAATCTGTGACACCAGGAACCAGGGAGAATCGGTCGGAAAACTGTCCCAGCAAGTGGCGGCAGTCTTCCTGTTGTTCGGGCGTCAGGGTGGGTGAGAGGTTAACTCCATCCACTGACCCATCTTTCTCAGAGGCCACTAAGAGGTCAGGAAGAGGCTCGGTCTCCTCTTCCATTCCATCATCAGTGGCCAGCAGCATGCCCACTTCGGTCCTCTCTAAGTGGGGCTTAAGGCGGTTAACATGTAGGACCCTCAAAGGGTTCCTGGGAGTCTGCATGTCCACCAAGTAGGTGATAGGACTTTTGCGCTCCACAACCTCAAATGGACCTGTCCACTTATCCTGAAGTGCACAAGGCTCCACTGGGGCCAAGACCCACACCTTTTGTCCAGGTTGAAGCTCTACCAGAGTGGCATTCCGGTCGTACCACCGCTTCATCTCTTCCTGGCTGGCTTCCAGATTTGCCTCAGCAAGTTGCCTGAAACGCCGAGTCTGGTTTCGGAAGGCCAGCATGTAACTATATACATTCTGGGGAGGTTTCCTGGGAGATTGCTCCCAGCCTTCCTTTACCAAACTCAGAGGTCCTCTTACCGGGTGACCATACAGAAGCTCAAAGGGGCTGAACCCTAGAGACTTCTGCGGCACCTCTCGGTAAGCGAAGAGCAGGCATGGCAAGAGGACGTCCCACTTACGCCTCATTGGACCGTCCAGGCCCATGATCATGCCTTTGAGGGTTCGGTTGAATCTCTCAACCAACCCATTTCCTTGGGGATGGTAAGGAGTGGTGAACTTGTAAGTTACCCCACACTCCTTCCACAGGGATTTCATATATGTGGATATGAAATTGGTCCCCCTGTCGCTCACCACCTCTAGAGGGAATCCCACTCGGGAGAAAATTCCCATCAGTGCCCGTCCCACCACGGGGGCCGTCACTGTCCTCAGAGGGATGGCTTCAGGGTACCGGGTGGCATGGTCCACCAAGACCAGGATGAACCTGTTGCCCAGGGCTGTCTTGGGGTCCAGAGGCCCCACAATATCAATACCCACTCGTTGGAATGGCGTACCGACCACAGGGAAAGGTTGCAGAGGAGCCTTGTGCTTCCCTCCGCTCTTACCACTTGCCTGGCAAGTCTGACAGGTTCTGCAGTAGGAATCTGAATTCTTATGCATTTGGGGCCAGTAAAAGTGGGTGACAAGCCTGTCATAGGTCTTGTCCATCCCCAAATGTCCTGCTAAAGGCACATCATGAGCCAGCCCCAGTAGGAAGGTTCTGAACTTCTGGGGTACCACCAGCACACGGGCTGACCCAGGTTCAGCAGCCTTAGGCTCGGAATACAGGAGGTCACTCTCCCAGTACACGTAGTGTGTTTTGGCCTGAACACCATTGGCCTGGTCTGCAGCCTGTTGCCGCATACCCACGAGAGAAGGGCATTCTTTCTGCTCCCTGCAGAATTCCTCCCTGGAGGGACCTCCTTCTTGCTGCCAATGGGTCAGCTCAGGCAGATCTCCCAGTTCGGCAATCTGTTCCCCGGTAGGCTCCAGAGCATCCCCCTCAGGGTCTACTTCCTCCCGGGCCGTGGGAACTTCGGGGGCCGGTTTCCCGCGCCTCCTGCGCCTTCTCCCTAAGGCCGGTTCCTGGACCTCTCCCTCAGGCTCCAGGACCCTCTCAACACCCCTACTGGCTGCCATGGACCGGGTGGTCACGCACGCCCAGTCGGGTAGACCCACCATCCTCAGATGCGTGGTCTTCTCCACCTTTTCCCAAGGGGAACTCTCCAGGTCGTTCCCTAGCAGACAGTCTACAGGCATGTCAGTTCTCACAGCGACTTGTAGAGTACCAGAGACCTCCCCCCACTCAAAGGGAACTTGAGCCATTGGACAACGACTCTCTACGTTGTCAGCATTGACAACCCTACAGTAGGCATTGGGTACAATTTGCTCTTGAGACACCAGGTGTTGCCTCACCGAGGTCACGCTGGCTCCTGTATCTCTAAGAGCCTCAACCTTCTTTCCATTGATGGTCACCACTTGCCCATATTTCTTAGTGTTAGAGGGCAGGTAGGTTACAGGGACCATCTCACTGTCTCCTAGCGAGACTAGGGTCATCTGCCCGGGACCCCCACCCTCCTGGACTGCTACCTCCTCCCCAAAGTTAACACTAGCTACTTGCCGGGGTGGAGCACCAGTGGGTGCGGTCTTACCAAACAGGCGACACTTAGGATCAGAGGCAATGTGACCCGGGTCACCACACTTATAACAATTGAAGGGCCCCTTTGGAACAGGTCTACCTGTCGGGGCCCCGTTCTGCTGCGGGGGTGGGGGAGGCTGAGAACCCTTCTGCTGGTTCCCTTGGGAATTACTTTGGGGGCCTTTTTGGAACCCCTTCTGTTTACCCTTGTCCCCCCCACTCTTCTGCTGGGGACCCTGCCCACCTTTGGCGGAGTCTCCCACTTGACCCTTGTGGACCCTGGTGCTGAGCCAGCGGTCCGCCTCCTCAGCAAGCTTCCTCGGGTTGGACAGCTTGCTATCTATCAGGTGCTGGCGTAGCTCAGGAAAACATTGACTGGACAAGTGCTCCCATGCAATTAAATCAAGTAGCCCTTGATAATCATTCACTTTGCTACCCTTCACCCAACCATCCAGCGCTCTGCAGAAAAAGGTCACATACTCCACATACGTACTCTCAGGGATCTTCTTGGTCTCCCTGAACCTCTGTCTATATAGCTCAGGAGTTAACCCATACCTGGTCATTAAAGCTTCCTTCATATGGGGGTATGAGGTCTGGACTTCTAAGGGCAAATCTAACAGTGTGTCCCGCCCTTCCGCAAGGAACCTTCCCCACAACCCCGCTCCCCAGTCTTTCTCAGGGACCCGGTGTGAGGACATGGCCACCTCGTAGGCTCTAAACCACTGCCCTATGTCATCCTTTCTAAAATACTCCTTTACTACATCTTTGGGGATGTACACCTTGGACTCTACCTGCGCTGGTGGAGTGCTGCCACCAGAAGGAGCGGTGTCCAAACTTTTCGCCTTCAGCTCCAACTCCTTCAATCTTATGTCATGATCCATTTGGCGTTGTTGTGCCTCCAGGGCCAACTTCTGCTTTTCCATTTCCATTTGTCCGGCCAACTTTGCCATCTCCATTGCATGCGCCCTGTCGGCTGCCCTGTCTGCCAGCTCCTCTGGCGACCGGACCCTGCTGGGCTCCTCAAGGTTGTCGGGTGGAACGA
Organism: Triturus cristatus; assembly: GCF_964204655.1. Lineage (NCBI taxonomy): Eukaryota > Metazoa > Chordata > Amphibia > Caudata > Salamandridae > Triturus > Triturus cristatus. The sequence continues at coordinate 748,901,627 of NC_140584.1, read as the reverse complement.
TGTCCCCCGCATTCCGTGGGTCTCGTGACTCCTTCCAGGCTCTCAGCGCCTTGGCGTACTGGGTTCTCCTCTTGAATCCAGCATGGGGGACTCGGAATTTTACACTGTAGCCTTTCAATTGCTCCATCGAGTAGCCTTCCAGTCTCTCCCAATCCACCTCATCTATTCCAGAAATCACAGAGAGTGCTCTTCCAGCGGAGTGCGAGCCAGGCATGGTTGCAGTAATGGCAGATGTCTCAACAAATTTAAACCTGTGGCTGCGTTATTTGGTCTGCTCTCACTATCTGGTGATTAATAATTCACTGTATGCAAATTACAAGTGCAAATCCGAAATCCCACCGCTGCCACCAATGTTAGAGTCGGGGATCTCTGGTTGGCGCAAGGTTGCCCTTGAGTCAAGCAGGAACCCTCTCCTCCACGTCAGGGCGCAGGATAACCCCTCGCGAATGACCCTTGCTCACCCTCTAGGTGCGTGGCGTGAGCAGCCAAGGCGATTCCTCAGGCGTTGTTGGTTAAGCACTGTTAGAGTCGGGGATCTCTGGTTGGCGCAAGGTTGCCCTTGTGTCAAGCAGGAACCCTCTCCTCCACGTCAGGGCGCAGGATAACCCCTCGCGAATGACCCTTGCTCACCCTCTAGGTGCGTGGCGTGAGCAGCCAAGGCGATTCCTCAGGCGTTGTTGGTTAAGCACTTACAATCGTACACACAGTAAATACATCAATCCCCCCAGAAACGGACACCAGACTTGGATATATATCAAAATACGATTCTTTATGTAAAAATAAGGTATGTATATCTCAGCAGACTTATCACAAGACCAATAACGTTTTCGCTAGGCCGCCAGGTTATACAGCAGGCAAATGTTCTGGGTTCGTAGTTTCAAATGGATACTTTGTAGTTTCTTTACTTGTAGTTCCAGTACTCACAGAGATCGGTTCCTGCGAACGGGGGAAATAAGGCGTTGCGGGCCCCGAGCCCGATACTGGAACTTCTTTCGTGATGTGGAGAGTCGGCACAGGTCGGTGCGACTCTCAGCTTGGGAAGTGTTCTTGGGTCCTCAATCAGCAGGTGTGGGCACGTAGGCAGGCGCGGCCAGCGACCCTTTAGCACGGCGGTGCCGGAGGGTCTCCACAGCGGGGGCGGCGCGGCCAGAGATGTCCGGGATAGCGAAGCGGGGTCGCAGGGCACGGTCAGTGCAGCTGGATGACCCGGCGTAGATCACAGTCGTCGGACGGCTTCCGGCGGGAGGGGTGATAGCGCGGTCAGCGCGCTCCAGTAGCAGGAGGTGACAGGGATGCAGGCGGCCTGGCCCGGGGACAGAGAGCGGCTCGGGACGGAGCGGGGCTCTCACGGGTTTGAGGCAGGCGAGCTTCTGAGTGTCACGGCCCTAGGAGGGACGATGAGGGGCGCAGTCTCTTTCCAGCGGGATGCACACACGGCTCGAATTGGAGGACGAGCAAAAGCACAGAGAACCCACTGTTCCTGGGGTTCAGTTCAGGGGGCAAGCTCAGATCAAGCCCTTGGAGAATGTTCAAGCACAAAGTAGCAAAGTCTTCTCAGTAAGTCTCTTCCTCTCCTTTCTCAGCAAGGCAAGCAGCAGGCCAGCTCCTCCAGCGTCTCCTTCTCCTTCTAGTCGGGCAGAGGTTCTTTGTGGTAAACAGGATTCTGATTTCTTAGGAGCCAGGCTCCTACTTTTATACCATGATTCTTTTGTTCTTTAGCGCCAGGGGGCCTAGGCCTGGCTCAGTCCAGTTCTGGAGCACTTTGTTATGGTGACTCTGCTCTTTCCTTTCAGCAGCAGGGCAGAGACATCAGCCGCCCCACAGGGGGTGGCGCCGGCTTTGTGGTGGCAGAGCACAGGTCTATTCAAGAGTCAAGGTGTACTCCTCCCACCCATCCAGGTGTAATCTCTCTACCCACCACCTGGCAGCCAACCTGTCTCTGGGGATTCCCCAACCCTGCTCCTTACTGTTGCCAGGCAGAACACATACACACAGCAGAGGCGGACTGAGATGGTCAGGTCAGTAAATACTAACTTTCTAAAAGTAGTATTTACAAACCCAGGATACTAAAATAGACTTGACTACAAGAAGTACTTTATCATCCTGAGTTCAGGCATACTAAACTTGACACTTCTACCATGCTCTCTGAGTCCACTGGGGTCACAGCGTTGGCGTGATCCCAGCAGCCCATTCTGGCCTATGGAGAGCAGGTAGCCTTCAATAGTGAAAAACGACAAGGGCTGTAATTCACTACTAAGACATGCCACACACATCAGGGCATGTCCTACCTTATGCCTACAACGCACCCTGCCCTTGGGCCTACCAGAGGGGTGGCTAATATGTAGGTAAGGGAAGGTTTAGGGACTGGCAAGTGGGGGCACTTGCACAGTCAGCGCGACGGTCCCAGACCGCGCACAGGGTCTGCGGTGCCAGACCCTAGACACACTTTACAAGGCCGCTTCCGTGGGTGGCGCAACCAGCGCTGCAAGCCCACCAGCAGCATTGGCATTCACAAGCCCTGGCACCCCTGGTGCACTTTACTGGGGACTGACAGTGAATCCAATAAACCAATCATGGACATCAATTACAGGTACATTTTACTTCGGGAGCACTTGCACTGCGGCACGGATTAGCCGTGGCGCAGTGCCCTGAGCGGACAACACCAGCAAAACAGTCGAGGCACACCATCAAAAAGTGGAAGGGAAACTCACGCCAAGGTGCCAGGTCTAACACGTGTCCCCTCCAGCTGAAATGTGGGGAGAACTACCCTTGCCCAGGGGGTTCCTCGTCACTAAGGCGGAAATACCTGGACAGACCGTCAGCGTTGGCGTGATCTGTACCAGGACGGTGTTCCACCGTAAAGTCCATACCCTGTAGGGAGATGGACCACCTCAACAGCTTCGGGTTTTCACCCCTCATTTGCATCAACCATCTGAGGGGCCTGTGGTCCGTCTGAACCCGGAAGTGAGACCCAAACAAGTAGGGTCTTAGCTTCTTCAGCGCCCAGACCACAGCAAATGCTTCTCGCTCAATTGCACTCCACCTACTTTCCCGTGGAAGTAACCTCCTACTGATGAAGGCTACGGGTTGGTCCCAGCCCTCCTCAGTCATCTGTGAGAGAACAGCCCCTACACCATGCTCTGAAGCGTCTGTCTGGACTAGGAATTCCTTGGAGAAGTCGGGGGCCAAGAGCACGGGCGCCGTGCACATGGCAGTCTTCAGGGTGTCGAAAGCTTTCTGACAGGTGTCAGTCCAAATCACGTTCCTGGGCTGCTTCTTCGAAGTCAGCTCTGTCAAGGGGGCAACGATCGTTCCATAGCCCTTGACAAACCTCCTGTAGTACCCAGTGAGCCCCAGGAAGGCCCTCACTGCGGTCTGCGTCTTGGGGGGTTCCCAAGCCAGGATGGTTTCAATTTTGGGTTGCAAGGGTGCCACCTTGCCGCTCCCCACTTGGTGTCCCAAGTACACCACGGAACCCTGCCCGATCTGGCACTTGCTTGCCTTGATCGTGAGGCCTGCTCGGCGCAGCGCCATCAACACTTCCCAGAGGTGGCGCAGGTGTTCAGGCCAGGTGGCACTGAACACGGCGATGTCATCCAGGTAGGCGGCACTGAACGCATCCAGCCCAACCAGTACCTGGTTGACCAACCTCTGAAAGGTGGCAGGGGCATTCTTCATCCCAAATGGCATGACTCGGAACTGGAAGTGCCCATCTGGTGTAGAGAATGCTGACCTCTCTTTGGCCCCATCGGTCAAGGCGATCTGCCAGTACCCAGACGTTAAATCAAACGTGCTGAGGAACCGGGCAGCCCCCAGCCGATCAATGAGCTCGTCAGCTCTGGGGATGGGGTGCGCGTCAGTCTTCGTTACTGAATTGAGTCCTCTGTAGTCCACACAGAACCGGAGTTCAGGTGTGGCTCCCGGCGCAGCAGCTTTGGGGACCAAGACCACGGGGCTGGACCAAGGACTGCTGGAGAACTCAACCACCCCTAGCGCAAGCATTTTGGAGACCTCCTCCCTAATGCAAGCTCGGACCCTGTCAGTTACCCTGTAAGCCTTGTGCTTCACAGGTAAGCTGTCTCCTGTGTCCACGTCATGGACGCACCAATCTGTGACACCAGGAACCAGGGAGAATCGGTCGGAAAATTGTCCCAGCAAGTGGCGGCAGTCTTCCTGTTGTTCGGGCGTCAGGGTGGGTGAGAGGTTAACTCCATCCACTGACCCATCTTTCTCGGAGGCCACTAAGAGGTCAGGGAGAGGCTCGGTCTCCTCTTCCATTCCATCATCAGTGGCCAGCAGCATGCCCACTTCGGTCCTCTCTAAGTGGGGCTTAAGGCGGTTAACATGTAGGACCCTCCAAGGGTTCCTGGGAGTCTGCATGTCCACCAAGTAGGTGATAGGACTTTTGCGCTCCACAACCTCAAATGGACCTGTCCACTTATCCTGAAGTGCACACGGCTCCACTGGGGCCAAGACCCACACCTTTTGTCCAGGTTGAAGCTCTACCAGAGTGGCATTCCGGTCGTACCACCGCTTCATCTCTTCCTGGCTGGCTTCCAGATTTGCCTCAGCAAGTTGCCTGAAACGCCGAGTCTGGTTTCGGAAGGCCAGCATGTAACTATATACATTCTGGGGAGGTTTCCTGGGAGATTGCTCCCAGCCTTCCTTTACCAAACTCAGAGGTCCTCTTACCGGGTGACCATACAGAAGCTCAAAGGGGCTGAACCCTAGAGACTTCTGTGGCACCTCTCGGTAAGCGAAGAGCAGGCATGGCAAGAGGACGTCCCACTTACGCCTCATTGGACCGTCCAGGCCCATGATCATGCCTTTGAGGGTTCGGTTGAATCTCTCAACCAACCCATTCCCTTGGGGATGGTAAGGAGTGGTGAACTTGTAAGTTACCCCACACTCCTTCCACAGGGATTTCATATATGTGGATATGAAATTGGTCCCCCTGTCGCTCACCACCTCTAGAGGGAATCCCACTCGGGAGAAAATTCCCATCAGTGCCCGTCCCACCACGGGGGCCGTCACTGTCCTCAGAGGGATGGCTTCAGGGTACCGGGTGGCATGGTCCACCAAGACCAGGATGAACCTGTTGCCCAGGGCTGTCTTGGGGTCCAGAGGCCCCACAATGTCAATACCCACTCGTTGGAATGGCGTACCGACCACAGGGAAAGGTTGCAGAGGAGCCTTATGCTTCCCTCCGCTCTTACCACTTGCCTGGCAAGTCTGACAAGTTCTGCAGTAGGAATCTGAATTCTTGTGCATTTGGGGCCAGTAAAAGTGGGTGACAAGCCTGTCATAGGTCTTGTCCATCCCCAAATGTCCTGCTAACGGCACATCATGAGCCAGCCCCAGTAGGAAGGTTCTGAACTTCTGGGGTACCACCAGCACACGGGCTGACCCAGGTTCAGCAGCCTTAGGCTCGGAATACAGGAGGTCACTCTCCCAGTACACGTAGTGTGTTTTGGCCTGAACACCATTGGCCTGGTCTGCAGCCTGTTGCCGCATACCCACGAGAGAAGGGCATTCTTTCTGCTCCCTGCAGAATTCCTCCCTGGAGGGACCTCCTTCTTGCTGCCAATGGGTCAGCTCAGGCAGATCTCCCAGTTCGGCAATCTGTTCCCCGGTAGGCTCCAGAGCATCCCCCTCAGGGTCTACTTCCTCCTGGGCCGTGGGAACTTCGGGGGCCGGTTTCCCGCGCCTCCTGCGCCTTCTCCCTAAGGCCGGTTCCTGGACCTCTCCCTCAGGCTCCAGGACCCTCTCAACACCCTTACTGGCTGCCATGGACCGGGTGGTCACGCACGCCCAGTCGGGTAGACCCACCATCCTCAGATGCGTGGTCTTCTCCACCTTTTCCCAAGGGGAGCTCTCCAGGTCGTTCCCTAGCAGACAATCTACAGGCATGTCCGTTCTCACAGCGACTTGTAGAGTACCAGAGACCTCCCCCCACTCAAAGGGAACTTGAGCCATTGGACAACGACTCTCTACGTTGTCAGCATTGACAACCCTACAGTAGGCATTGGGTACAATTTGCTCTTGAGACACCAGGTGTTGCCTCACCGAGGTCACGCTGGCTCCTGTATCTCTAAGAGCCTCAACCTTCTTTCCATTGATGGTCACTACTTGCCCATATTTCTTAGTGTTAGAGGGCAGGTAGGTTACCGGGACCATCTCACTGTCTCCTAGCGAGACTAGGGTCATCTGCCCGGGACCCCCACCCTCCTGGACTGCTACCTCCTCCCCAAAGTTAACACTAGCTACTTGCCGGGGTGGAGCACCAGTGGGTGCGGTCTTACCAAACAGGCGACACTTAGGATCAGAGGCAATGTGACCCGGGTCACCACACCTATAACAATTGAAGGGCCCCTTTGGAACAGGTCTACCTGTCGGGGCCCCGTTCGGCTGCGGGGGTGGGGGAGGCTGAGAACCCTTCTGCTGGTTCCCTTGGGAATTACTTTGGGGGCCTTTTTGGAACCCCTTTTGTTTACCCTTGTCCCCCCCACTCTTCTGCTGGGGACCCTGCCCACCTTTGGCGGAGTCTCCCACTTGACCCTTGTGGACCCTGGTGCTGAGCCAGCGGTCCGCCTCCTCAGCAAGCTTCCTCGGGTTGGACAGCTTGCTATCTATCAGGTGCTGGCGTAGCTCAGGAAAACATTGACTGGACAAGTGCTCCCATGCAATTAAATCAAGCAGCCCTTGATAATCATTCACTTTGCTACCCTTCACCCAACCATCCAGCGCTCTGCAGAAAAAGGTCACATATTCCACATACGTACTCTCAGGGATCTTCTTGGTCTCCCTGAACCTCTGTCTATATAGCTCAGGAGTTAACCCATACCTGGTCATTAAAGCTTCCTTCATATGGGGGTATGAGGTCTGGACTTCTAAGGGCAAATCTAACAGTGTGTCCCGCCCTTCCGCAAGGAACCTTCCCCACAACCCCGCTCCCCAGTCTTTCTCAGGGACCCGGTGTGAGGACATGGCCACCTCGTAGGCTCTAAACCACTGCCCTATGTCATCCTTTCTAAAATACTCCTTTACTACATCTTTGGGGATGTACACCTTGGACTCTACCTGCGCTGGTGGAGTGCTGCCACCAGAAGGAGCGGTATCCAAACTTTTCGCCTTCAGCTCCAACTCCTTCAATCTGATATCATGATCCATTTGGCGTTGTTGTGCCTCCAGGGCCAACTTCTGCTTTTCCATTTCCATCTGTCCTGCCAACTTTGCCATCTCCATTGCATGCGCCCTGTCTGCTGCCCTGTCTGCCAGCTCCTCTGGCGACCGGACTCTGCTGGGCTCCTCAAGGTTGTCGGGTGGAACGATGTCCCCCGCATTCCGTAGGTCTCGTGACTCCTTCCAGGCTCTCAACGCCTTGGTGTACTGGGGCTTCCTCTTGCACCCAGCATGGGGGACTCTGAATTGTACACTGTAGCCTTTCAATTGCTCCATCGTGTAGCCTTCCAGTCTCTCCCAATCCACCTCATCTATTCCAGAAATCACAGAGAGCGCTCTTCCAGCAGAGAGTGAGCCAGGCATCGTTGCAGTAATGGCAGATGTCTCGACAAAGTTCAACAAATGAAAACCTGTGGCTGCGTTACTTGGTCTGCTCTCACTATCTGGTGATTAATAACTCACTGTATGCAAATTACAAGTGCAAATCCGAAATCCCAGCCGCTGCCAACAATGTTAGAGTCGGGGATCTCTGGTTGGCGCAAGGTTGCCCTTGTGTCAAGCAGGAACCCTCTCCTCCACGTCAGGGCGCAGGATAACCCCTCGCGAATGACCCTTGCTCACCCTCTAGGTGCGTGGCGTGAGCAGCCAAGGCGATTCCTCAGGCGTTGTTGGTTAAGCACTTACAATCGTACACACAGTAAATACATCAATCCCCCCAGAAACGGACACCAGACTTGGATATATATCAAAATACGATTCTTTATGTAAAAATAAGGTATGTATATCTCAGCAGACTTATCACAAGACCAATAACGTTTTCGCTAGGCCGCCAGGTTATACAGCAGGCAAATGTTCTGGGTTCGTAGTTTCAAATGGATACTTTGTAGTTTCTTTACTTGTAGTTCCAGTACTCACAGAGATCGGTTCCTGCGAACGGGGGAAATAAGGCGTTGCGGGCCCCGAGCCCGATACTGGAACTTCTTTCGTGATGTGGAGAGTCGGCACAGGTCGGTGCGACTCTCAGCTTGGGAAGTGTTCTTGGGTCCTCAATCAGCAGGTGTGGGCACGTAGGCAGGCGCGGCCAGCGACCCTTTAGCACGGCGGTGCCGGAGGGTCTCCACAGCGGGGGCGGCGCGGCCAGAGATGTCCGGGATAGCGAAGCGGGGTCGCAGGGCACGGTCAGTGCAGCTGGATGACCCGGCGTAGATCACAGTCGTCGGACGGCTTCCGGCGGGAGGGGTGATAGCGCGGTCAGCGCGCTCCAGTAGCAGGCGGTGACAGGGATGCAGGCGGCCTGGCCCGGGGACAGAGAGCGGCTCGGGACGGAGCGGGGCTCTCACGGGTTTGAGGCAGGCGAGCTTCTGAGTGTCACGGCCCTAGGAGGGACGATGAGGGGCGCAGTCTCTTTCCAGCGGGATGCACACACGGCTCGAATTGGAGGACGAGCAAAAGCACAGAGAACCCACTGTTCCTGGGGTTCAGTTCAGGGGGCAAGCTCAGATCAAGCCCTTGGAGAATGTTCAAGCACAAAGTAGCAAAGTCTTCTCAGTAAGTCTCTTCCTCTCCTTTCTCAGCAAGGCAAGCAGCAGGCCAGCTCCTCCAGCGTCTCCTTCTCCTTCTAGTCGGGCAGAGGTTCTTTGTGGTAAACAGGATTCTGATTTCTTAGGAGCCAGGCTCCTACTTTTATACCATGATTCTTTTGTTCTTTAGCGCCAGGGGGCCTAGGCCTGGCTCAGTCCAGTTCTGGAGCACTTTGTTATGGTGACTCTGCTCTTTCCTTTCAGCAGCAGGGCAGAGACATCAGCCGCCCCACAGGGGGTGGCGCCGGCTTTGTGGTGGCAGAGCACAGGTCTATTCAAGAGTCAAGGTGTACTCCTCCCACCCATCCAGGTGTAATCTCTCTACCCACCACCTGGCAGCCAACCTGTCTCTGGGGATTCCCCAACCCTGCTCCTTACTGTTGCCAGGCAGAACACATACACACAGCAGAGGCGGACTGAGATGGTCAGGTCAGTAAATACTAACTTTCTAAAAGTAGTATTTACAAACCCAGGATACTAAAATAGACTTGACTACAAGAAGTACTTTATCATCCTGAGTTCAGGCATACTAAACTTGACACTTCTACCATGCTCTCTGAGTCCACTGGGGTCACAGCGTTGGCGTGATCCCAGCAGCCCATTCTGGCCTATGGAGAGCAGGTAGCCTTCAATAGTGAAAAACGACAAGGGCTGTAATTCACTACTAAGACATGCCACACACATCAGGGCATGTCCTACCTTATGCCTACAACGCACCCTGCCCTTGGGCCTACCAGAGGGGTGGCTAATATGTAGGTAAGGGAAGGTTTAGGGACTGGCAAGTGGGGGCACTTGCACAGTCAGCGCGACGGTCCCAGACCGCGCACAGGGTCTGCGGTGCCAGACCCTAGACACACTTTACAAGGCCGCTTCCGTGGGTGGCGCAACCAGCGCTGCAAGCCCACCAGCAGCATTGGCATTCACAAGCCCTGGCACCCCTGGTGCACTTTACTGGGGACTGACAGTGAATCCAATAAACCAATCATGGACATCAATTACAGGTACATTTTACTTCGGGAGCACTTGCACTGCGGCACGGATTAGCCGTGGCGCAGTGCCCTGAGCGGACAACACCAGCAAAACAGTCGAGGCACACCATCAAAAAGTGGAAGGGAAACTCACGCCAAGGTGCCAGGTCTAACAAGCACTTACAATCATACACACAGTAAATACATCAATCCCCCCAGAAACGGACACTAGACTTGGATATATATAAAAATACGCTTTCTTTATGTAAAAATAAGGTATATATATCTCAGCAGACTTATCACAAGACCAATAACGTTTTCGCTAGGCCGCCAGGTTATACAGCAGGCAAATGTTCTGGGTTCGTAGTTTCAAATGGATACTTTGTAGTCTCTTTACTTGTAGTTCCAGTACTCACAGAGATCGGTTCCTGCGAACGGGGAAATAAGGCGTTGCGGGCCCCGAGCCCGGTACTGGAACTTCTTTCGTGATGTGGAGAGTCAGCACAGGTCGGTGCGACTCGCAGCTCGGGAAGTGTTCTTGGGTCCTCAATCAGCAGGTGTGGGCACGTAGGCAGGCGCGGCCAGCGACCCTGTAGCACGGCGGTGCAGGAGGGTCTCCACAGCGGGGGCGGCGCGGCCTGAGATGTCCGGGGATAGCGAAGCGGGGTCGCAGGGCACGGTCAGTGCAGCTGGATGACCCGGCGTAGATCACAGTCGTCGGACGGCTTCCGGCAGGAGGGGTGATAGCGCGTTCAGCGCACTCCAATGGCAGGCGGTGACAGGGATGCAGGCGGCCTGGCCCGGGAACAGAGAGCGGCTCGGGACGGAGCGGGGCTCTCACGGGTTGGAGGCAGGCGAGCTTCTGAGTGTCACGGCCCTAGGAGGGGCGATGAGGGGCGCAGTCTCTTTTCCAGCGGGATGCACACACGGCTCGAATTGGAGGACGAGCAAGAAGCACAGAGAACCCACTGTTCCTGGGGTTCAGTTCAGGGGGCAAGCTCAGATCAAGCCCTTGGAGAATGTTCAAGCACAAAGTAGCAAAGTCTTTTCAGTAAGTCTCTTCCTCTCCTTTCTCAGCAAGGCAGGCAGCAGGCCAGCTCCTCCAGCGTCTCCTTCTCCTTCTAGTCGGGCAGAGGTTCTTTGTGGTAAACAGGATTCTGATCTCTTAGGAGCCAGGCTCCTACTTTTATACCATGATTCTTTTGTTCTTTAGCGCCAGGGGGCCTAGGCCTGGCTCAGTCCAGTTCTGGAGCACTTTGTTATGGTGACTCTGCTCTTTCCTTTCAGCAGCAGGGCAGAGACATCAGCCGCCCCACAGGGGGTGGCGCCGGCTTTGTGGTGGCAGAGCACAGGTCTATTCAAGAGTCAAGGTGTACTCCTCCCACCCATCCAGGTGTAATCTCTCTACCCACCACCTGGCAGCCAACCTGTCTCTGGGGATTCCCCAACCCTGCTCCTTACTGTTGCCAGGCAGAACACATACACACAGCAGAGGCGGACTGAGATGGTCAGGTCAGTAAATACTAACTTTCTAAAAGTAGTATTTACAAACCCAGGATACTAAAATAGACTTGACTACAAGAAGTATTTTATCATCCTGAGTTCAGGCATACTAAACTTGACACTTCTACCATGCTCTCTGAGTCCACTGGGGTCACAGCGTCGGCCCATTCTGGCCTATGGAGAGCAGGTAGCCTTCAATAGTGAAGAACGGAAATGGCTGTAATTCACTACTAAGACATGCCACACACATCAGGGCCTGTCCTACCTTATGCCTACAATGCACCCTGCCCTTGGGCCTACCAGAGGGGTGGCTAATATGTAGGTAAGGGAAGGTTTAGGGACTGGCAAGTGGGGGCACTTGCGCAGTCAGCGCGACGGTCCCGGACCGCGCACAGGGTCTGCGGTGGCAGACCCTAGACACATTTTACAAGGCCGCTTCCGTGGGTGGCGCAACCAGCGCTGCAAGCCCACCAGCAGCATTGGCATTCACGAGCCCTGGCACCCCTGGTGCACTTTACTGGGGACTGACAGTGAATCCAATAAACCAATCGTGAACATCAATTACAGGTACACTTTACCTAGGGAGCACTTGCACTGCGGCACGGATTAGCCGTGGCGCAGTGCCCTGAGCGGACAACACCAGCAAAACAATCGAGGCACACCATCAAAAAGTGGAAGGGAAACTCACGCCAAGGTGCCAGGTCTAACAGTGAGGTAATCCTGAATAGCCCCTAGATCTCCTTGAAGTTTGATATGTATGAAATTAATTTAGGGTTGAGGAGCCACATCGTGGCATTCTGTCTGCTATGGGGCAGGTGCAGTACCAAGGATATAGGGGAGTTATCTGGAAAGGGAAGCGACTTCAATGTCAGGTTTTATTGCTGACCCCAGCAAAGAGGTGAAGACTAGAAAAAGTCAATTCGGGAGAATGACTGGTTTACGGCAGAGAAATGTGTAAAGGATTTTGTTGAAGAAAACCAACTTTAAAGACCAAAGCTCTGCCTGTGGAATTGCGAAACCGATCACCTCTGCACCTGATGCCCACAGCCCGATTTCCAGTGGCTCATCGGTCCAGCAGAGGTTCCCAAGAAAATTAGAGCAAGATTCCACCGTGGGTTCACCCCTGTCAGATTCCACATCAACCCCTGCAGCCTCTGCATGATGACTCCCCTAACAGCGACCGCACCAGTAAGCTGATTTCCCAGGCCAAAGGACACCCCTGCACCCAAAGCCCCTGGGCCTTGAGGAGATCTATAGATGGTGTCCTGATGCTCCCAACTTACCTGTGTAGCAGTAGATTTCTTTCGTCCAGCCTCCTAGCCTGGGCCTGCAGCCTTTTTCCGACTTCAAGATTCCCCATTAGTTTGCATTGGGTGCCCGGTGCTGTGTTAGCACTCTGTGCCCGGCCGCCCCGTGCCGCTGAGGGTGTAAGTCTAGTGCTGCCTTGTGGCCTCCCCTGTCTAACCTTAACCCCCAGCGACTGGGTTACGAAACCGTGCTACTTACCTGTGAGTAGTACCACTTCAATTACCCCCTTTCTTCATTGCATAACATTGGCACCAGATCCCGAAGTTGATCTCTGCACCCGGCCACCCCAGTGCCACTGGTGGTGCAGTAAGGGCACTTACCCATTCATTGACTGGTACTGATCCTTCATCCAAAGGCTCAATAAAGTTAATTGTTTACTTGCATATTGCTGATTGTGTTTCCTCTCATAGGATAACATGTATTGGTTGAAAAATGCACTGTGTACAATTTTTACATTGATAAATAGCGATATTGCAAAACATATTTTACTGCAAAAAAGTATCTTTGGTTCTATGAAATAAATATACTAAAAGTATTATTTTTACAAACCATTGGTCTGGGATTTCGTCATTGAGTGTGTGTAATCATTTCTTGCCTGGGTGTGTACAGCAACTTAGTAACACTGCCCTCTGATAAGCCTAACTGCTTGCCCACACTACCACAAAAGAGAGTATTATTATTATCTACTTTAGTCTCTGTAAAGGCTCTGGGTTTCCACTGGTCTCTCTGTACACTATACCTTACTTTGGTTTAGTATATACAGAGCCAGCTTCCTACACCAACCACCTGCAACACTGCTTGCTAGCCCAAAGAACTGTCACCCCCCTCACTCACCTCTGCTTTAATGTTCATAAAATTTAGAAGTTGCCTTTGACATCATTCTTTCCTTTTAAAGGCACATTTTAAAAAATATTGACCTTATTTTGCCTTTTAAAAACTTTCTAAGTAAATCTTCCCTTCCATACCTTACCAAAAAGGAAAAGGGTCATCCAAGTCATGATAGCGGCTAAAGGCGACTATTGAAGCATGATCCTCTTAGGCCTCCCAAAGAAACAGATTTCACATCTGCAAATCATGCAAAACGCTGCTCCACATCTGTTACTCGGGCTACATACGTTTTGCCATATTTCTCTGCACCCCAAGAAATGTCATTGCCCACCCATAGAAAAGAGGTGTCTTTTTAAAGCACTGCACTTTTGTTATCAGGCCATGACGTGTGCTGGCCCTAAATACATCCAGCTGTTTCAACTGTCACCTTCCATCATGTGCTTTGCTCTATTCCTCAGCCAATCTCTTCTCGAGGTGCCAGAGGCTCAGAGGCTTCTTTTTTAGCTCTCTCATGGCATCATCGGAAGTCTCACTCCATGTTCAGAAAATTATTTTAAATGCATATTTTTACGCTTTAATTATCATTGGTCTTTTAAATGCTGTTTCCTCTCGTAACCCCAGTTTTCAGGTCCTTTTCTTCCTATCTCTCACTCCCTTGCATCCTGTTCTGTCGTTACAAAAAGACACCCATGAGGGTAACTGCTGCTATTGCTATTCATACAAGTGCTTGTAATTTACTTGCTGTTGAAATAAAAACATTTATTGCTTCAGTGCAAAGGCCAAATTCAAGTTTATTACCAAAACTGACATGAAAAACGCTGTTTACCTCCCTTTATAGCCAGGAAGGCTCATTGGTGAGATTTTACCTTGCTGTACAAATTTAACCATTCGCATCCTGGTATTAGGTAAATGGCTCTTAGTAAAGGAATCGCAAATGAAAAAATGCCACGACATAAAACAGATATGCAGATGCACGGAGTAAAAAATGCTATTTATTGTCATTGTTGAAGGGGAAGGGCACCATAACGCACCTGAGCCTTCGCCTTTCCTGAATCATGGCCTCCCTCTCTAACAATAGATAGTGAAATAGCATGTTACACTCTGCTTATCAACATATACATTATATAATTTAAGATATGTTGTAGACATAATATAGATAAAAAATGTAAGTTCATATTTATCTCATGTATCATTGTGTAGTATAAATATAATAAGGTGCGACTGTTTTATTACTTGTTGTTTTTTTTCCTTACCTTCAAGATCCTTGTCAATTCTCAGCTTAACATGCCTCTAATCCTGTCCCTTCTGCCCATCTGGTGAACAGTTACATGACAGTGTTGAAGCAGTGCTAAAAAGAAATTATGAGGTGAATGTAATGAGGGTGCCAATTTGCAACATACAGCAAACACAGCCAAACCCTATCCTGGTATAGTTCTTTTTAGGTCTCGCCTAGGCAGCGCTTGCGCTGTCTCGTTGAGACATGCAGTATACACTATAGTGTGGAAGCTTCATGGAAGCTCCGCCCACTCTCCACCCATCATTTCCATTGGCTTGTGTCTTAAATGCTGCCTTCCGATTGGGTGCAGGTTTGTTAGTCCCTCCTTTTGATGGACATGTCTTCATTTGTGTCCTTCCACGGCTATTGGCCCCTTTACTGCACAGACTACTTTCTTCATGTGCCACTCCCCTCCCCATTGCATTGCCTATGCTTGTTTTATTTGTGTCTCCCCACCCCATCCGAGAACTCCATTTATTTATTATTAATACAGCCCTCACTCGAGTCCTGTTCTCGGCTGCTTATAAGCTGTGCCACAATTCCTCCCTTCGATTCTGTGCACCATTTGTTTCAGTTGGATGCTACATTTGACAGTGTTTGTTTTAATTTTGCTACATTTGACAGCGTTTGTTGAAATTGTATCTGTTTCACCCCTCAATGCGTGTTGTGTTTTATTTGTCTCTCCCCTCCACCCCCAATCACAATTTATTTATTTATGTATGATTAGGTGATACAGCCCATGCTGAGGCTCGAACTCTGCTCTGCAGCTCCAAAGCCGGCAGCTTTATATGTTAAGCCACCTCCTCGCTTCAAGACAAGCCCCTTAAAGGGGTTTATCTTTGTTTCCCTCACCGAGTCACCCTCCCACCATGCACACACCCGTAACCCCTTCCTCCCTCTCGCTTTCCCTGTGCTCTGATTTTTGAACAGAGAAATTCCTTTCTACTTGGCTTTAACTTTAAAGGTGGCGCTGCTCCTGCAAGCACATAAACGCACGCACGATTCAGCTGCTTGGTTTCTTTTCCAGACCTTAAGCAAGCAAGCTCTGGCTCTCCTTAGCCTGCCCCCCCCTTCCTCCCTCCCCCAAGTCAGGCCCCGTCCCTCTCCTATGAGGCAGCAGCAGGCTCACACACAATTGATACACGTAGTTACTTTAAGGCGCGAAAGGAAAGCGCCTTAGGGTAACTACTTGTGTCATTATTTACCGAGCCCCGGAACCACAGTAGTATTTGTCTGCAGACCCGTCAATATATTAGATCGCGAGAAAGCGCTTGAAATGACGGCCCTGTTTAAAAGGCGAGAGGAGCTGCTGATTGGCTGAAGCTCCGACTCCTGTGCTCAAAGTTGTGCAAAGCGAGAAGGGGTCAGTCAGGCCTGCCTGCTCCCCCAGCTTGAAATAGGTGATAACCTCTGCTAGTCTGTCAGTTTGCTCGCATGTGTTATTTCCAGTTATGGCTTGTCCCATTTGTGATGCTTTTAAATCAGGAACCCGCTGTACAAATGGACCGTGGTGTTTTGTTATAATTCTCACATATAGTGGGTTCATTTTTTAAAGGATTTCAACCTGAATGTTTTCTTTTTTTATTGGCACCATTTTTCACTAGTTTTCAGCTATTTCCTTGCTACCGGTAACACGCAGACAACCGTGGCCGGCATAAAGGTTCCGTAAATGTCTCTGCAGCTGTGTTTGGCAGTTGATTTTCCCTTCATTATGAACACATTGAAAATGAGTTGGTGCTTTTTTAAATGGTCGCATTAAAGTCTCACACCGGGTTCACCGGCAATAATTTGAGTTTATGTAGCGCTCGCTGATGCAGTGTTCTGTTTCGTACCGCTGTAGATAACATATTTCTGTTGCACCAAACGTAATGGTATTTCATCACCTCAATAGGACAAATGCCTGAGGCGGGTCTGCCAGTATTTGAGTATTTGATGTGCAGGTTATGGAGTGAGCTTCCTAATTATTTTGAATTGCATAGATCGATGTCTGTCTATCTTTCTGCCTGTCTGTCTCTCTGCCTGCCTGTCTCTCTATCTATCTGTCTCTCTCTATCTCTCTATCTATCTGGCTCTTTATCTATCTGTCTCTCTACCTCTTTATCTGTCTCTCTATTTCTCTATATTATCGGTGTGTATATTTGTATCTATCTCGATCTTCTAAGGAACCCCAGAAATCTATGCACGTCTTTGGCTTTCAGTCCTATTCTATTCTACTCACCTACTCTTACCCTTTGCCCCTGTGGATTGTCTACTTTATTATACTTTAAAATACGTGTGTTTGCAAATTTACCAAATTTCAATGTTTTCCCGCAGCAAAACCGTTTAACCACGTGGAGAAAAACCTTTATCTACAGAATATGAAAAAAAGGGGTGCTTGTGGCTCTGTCTACCCAGTTTGCCCACTTAGGTTCTGCCCTTTTTTATAGGGCACAGTTACCTTTGCAAAATGGATAGAAACTTCCCTGGTAAAAGGTTAGTGAATGAATATCCATCACATGAATGTTCCCAATTACCAACTTCTTACCCCTAAGATGGAAACGCGCATAGTTCTTATACTTTGACTCCGGAAAATCCACAGTTTATTTTGTCTTACGGAGAGGGGGGTTTTAAGTGGAACTTGTGCCAGTTGCATGCTGTTTTCTTAAGGATTAAGGTTTGAATGAGCCCTGGAGTGTCACGGGGCACTACATCAGCTGGTGATGCACATGTGGCAGTGGATAGTTTAGCTCTTTGTGTTTGCAGATGGAGGGAGCTTGTGAACAGAATTTCTATATTTGAATTCATCAGGAATGCAGTCCTTGTGTTTTATTGTTCCCTAAATTGCTTATTTAGCTATCTCTTGTTTTCCTTCCTTTCCTTGCTTTTTTACCCCTTTGCATGGTTTCTCGTTCCTCCTTTGCATGCCCTCTTTGGCTTCTCCTGGCATTCCTGACACTTTTCAGATTTTCCTGACCACTCTTTCTGGCTTTCTCACACACTTCAGCTTTCATGACTCACACCATTGGCTTCCTCAATGCCCCTGTTGCTTTTGCAACCCACCTCCCCTTATTACTTTCTGGAAGCACTTCTTACTTTCTCGACTTTACTCTTATTTTTCACTTCATCCTTTTATTTCCCCTGTGACTCCTTTTGCGTTCCCTGTGACTTTTTTTCCTTTTCTGGTACTTTGTTTTTCACGTGCCCCAAATTATTTTTGGTATGCCTTAGATTGGCTTTTTGTCTTGCTCCCCATTTGGAATTTGTCTTGCACCCGATTTTGCTTCATTCTTCCATTTATTATGGCTTTTCTTTCTTTCTGGCGCCCCCTTTCAGTTCTCTCTTTGCCACTTTCTTTTCTGCCTCTGTGTTTGCATTATCTCTCTCCTTTTTGATTATTTACTATTATCTTGATCTGCTCAAGCTTTGAAGAAAGCTGTTCTAGATTGCTGCTTATATTGTTCGTTCACTCATCTTTTTTACACTTGTCCTCTATTGCTCTTTTTCTTTTTTTTTTTTCAGCCAGTGCATTTTGGCTCATACACTTCTTTTTTAGGTGAAGCCTGCTGGACGGACAGTGCATGTGCTGTCTGTTGCAAGGCATATTGCCAATTACCAAAAACACGGGGGAGGAGCACACATTGCTTATCCTTGGTTAACCTTCCTTGTCATTCTCCTTTACCTGCTTAGTATTGCCTCTTCACCATCACTGTGAATGGCTAACATGGTAGCTTCCATTCCTTGCATTCTTTTGTGTCAAGCAATCCATGAGAGTGCATGTGTTTTCCGGCTGTCTTCATCATGTACTACTTACCCCTGCTTTGCTCTCCGTCACCTGCCCTTCCCTGTTGAGTTCACCCACATGTTTCTCCTCATTGCCTCCTCCCACCTGCACCCTCTGTGTTTCTTACCCGTCGCTCCTGCCCTCTGTGTTGCTTAACTTGACTCTCCCTCTTTGTATTGTTTTCTTATCAGTTTTCCTTCATTCCCCCATTTTGCTTTCGCATTTGTCCCTCTCACTAGGCCTGGGCAAAAATTTCGTTCCGTTCGCGGAAATTGCGATAATTTGACATTTTTGCGTTCCGCGGAGAGCGCGAAAATGTCAAAAATTCCGGTTTCCGCAGCTTGGCGATAATTTGTTTCTTGCTCGCGCTGTAAAATGATACATTCTCGCGCGCGCGCGATCGCCTTACCTGAATCCCTGCGTTCGCCGACAAGTTTTCTTGATCCGGTCGCGTTCTCCATGAGATGTTGTATTGTTTTTAGCCATTTGCGCTGTCTCGCGACAGTTCGCGCCCGCAGTGACGTCATGTGTCGCGCGATCACGTCTTTCTTCTCGCGATCATGCACCGCGAGAACAACTCAAAACAAGATGGCCGCGCCCGCAAGCAACCACATGGGTAAGTTGGCGACCCGCAACCATGCAGAAAATCTCGCGAACATGCCGGAAAAAAACTTCCGCATCTTCGCGATATTTCTGCTTGTTTGCGATAATTTTAAACATTCTCGCGATAATTTGCGAAGGTTAATTCCGCAAATTCCGCCCACCCCTACCTCTCACCCTCACCTGTGTTGCTTTCACATTTCTTACCAGTACCCTTCACCTTGTTTCTCTTGCCCCCCAATTACTTCTGTCTACTCCCTTGCTTCAGTTTCTCCTTCTAGCCAGTGGATCATTTCAAACACCTCAAAAACTCTGTTTCCCAACTCTCTCCTTTCTATATTTCGAAGAGAAGGCTTCAGAGGGCCCCTTTTCTGCTTCCACTGATGTGACATTTAAAATAGTCCTTGTAGTGATAAAGGAAATCAGATGGCTCATTGGTGTGTTTGGTTGGGTTGACTTGCAGAACTGATTAGATTGAATTCCTGCATTTCCAGTATCGTCCGCTGATGCAGTTGTAAGATTGTATTTGATTTGCTTCCCATGGCAGCTCCCACGGCCCACCGAGCCAATGAGAGCAAAATCCGGTCCTCAAATATGCAGCTGTTCTAGAATGTTTATGATTGCAATTGTATTTGCATTTTTCAAATGCATGGAAAAGCTTGCTTCAATTAGGGAATACGAAGAAACGGAAATTGGCCTAAAGAGATATAAAAAATCAGTACACATAAAGGTTATTCTACTAAACAATGATAAAGGAATATAAAGCCCATTAGCTCCTGCAGTATAATCAGACAATCTAGCCGGTATAAAACGGCCGTACATGTCGGCCATTGTGTAAAGTGTTGCTATGCAGAACACACTGTAGGAGTGCTTGTGCCTGTGCTGTAGAGTGAGGCTTTAGAACAGGTGGGTGTGTCAAGAACACAAATAGGTAACATTTTGACACAAAGTGGGTTTGTTATCTGTATGCCGTATATGTGGAATTTGTGCAAGCCGAGGTTCCTTTTTTGGCCTCTAGTATGAGACTCCACATTGTGACCCAGAGTTGTCATCTACAACGTATTCTTCATATTTGTTTTCATCTAGGAGTAAAGTCCAATTGAGAGGATATCAGTGGAGTCGTTCAACATCTGTTTACATCATTAGTAATATTTAGGGTTTATTGTCCTTTGTCCACAGTACCACATGGTTTCTGATAGAGCAGTACCCTCGTGGCATGTGTTAATGTGAGCGTATGAGTAACGGTAAGTGTTTTACTACACAAAGATTGTGTGAGTGATTGGATGAATACATGTATAAAAGTTGTGTTGCTTAACGCTATGTGTGTGAACTCTATACAACAGTGCAGCGCCCATTTCACAAGGCCGCACTTTATCTTTAACTTGTAGCTCCGAAGCTGCATCTCCCCGTGAGGTGCCCTCCCTTCCACCACCCAATACAGTCTGCCTATTCTACGCTCCTCCCACACCTGCTGCCAGGTTAGGGAGACTGTGACTAAAAAATATGCAATACGCCTGCACACAGAAAGCATTATTTGTCTCTGCTGAAGAATTACAGTTTGTTACCAACTTTGTATTTATTGAAAGACGAGGTTAGCCAAAGTACACAGCTGTGTGCCTACAACCATCTTGGCCGGCAGCGGAAAAAGTCCAATTCCATCATACAAAAGCAATGAAGCGTAGCATGACTGCCGGCCCAGCTTAAGCGAGACTAGTTGAATCCGCCAGACTCCCCCACTTTGGCATTTGGCGTCCTGCTTCCCCTCCCCCGCCACTCTCCTCCGTTTTTTGTTTGCTTGGTTTGTCCTGTCTTCAGGACCTAAGAGGTTAAACTATGTGATAGTGCCTTGGTGACACAGTACGGTGGCACTACGCCACCCCGTCCAGTCCCTCCAAGGACTGCGAGTTAGCCTGGGAACATTGTACTGCACTAAATGAGCTGTCTGGGGCATGACACATGAACGTAGCATAGACCTGGCATAGAGAGTAACAAATACTTGTCCTGGGCAGGGTAAAGACACTCACTAGACTTGGAACTGAGCCCTGTTGGCCTCCTCCCGCGGGACCCACGTTAGAGAATTACAGTTTATGGTGGTAACGTCAGGGTTTTTTTTTGGACTCTGGCACTAAGAAAAGAAAGAAAAAAGCAGCACATTAGACGCAAAATAAAAAGCGGCATCGATTAGGACGATGCATGCCTCCTCTGCTATAATCCTTAAATGCATG
Source organism: Triturus cristatus (assembly GCF_964204655.1). Lineage (NCBI taxonomy): Eukaryota > Metazoa > Chordata > Amphibia > Caudata > Salamandridae > Triturus > Triturus cristatus. The sequence continues at coordinate 748,880,397 of NC_140584.1, read as the reverse complement.
GAAATCGGGGTTACGCCGCGGACACTAAGAACACACTGTGATGAACAGAGGAGCCGTTAGATAATTAGCTTAAGCAGAGTATGCAGATGTTGCTCTTTGGTACTGTCATGTTAATGCACATTTGCATAAGTGTCTTTATTTCCAAATTATGTCATAATAAAATCATGACAATTGGTTACAATTTCCCAAGGCACAATGCCCACATTTTTCAGAGGCAATTAAATGCCAGAGCTCTACAGAAGTTCAACTTTTAATGACTCTGATACAGATTGCCTAAAAGAGGCAAAAAAACATCAAAGCTTTCAGCAAATTAAGTTTTTCCCATTGAAACTCAAACACTGGCAATTGTTGCAAAACAAGTGGAGCGTTTTCTTAAGTAATTTATGGGCACTTTCTCCTGCCCATGGATCAAATTTTCAAAAGTAAACTGCATTAACATTTAAGACAATAATGGCTGTAGAAAATGGGGGGGTTCGGGCAGAGGGAAGGGCATCCTGTGGCTGTGACAATTTGTCTCCACAGGATACGCTCCATTTTGTAATGTTTTGCCCCTACATCAGCTGGCCTAGGAAGCGTTTTTTAATCTCCTTGCTCAAATCATTGAATTTTAAACAAGTTAGGCATGCCCTGATGTATCTACAGATGCTTCCCTCTGAATGGGTGATTCTGTTGGTTTTATCTTTTTTACAAGCTGTCTGGGTGTCCAAGAAGTCGAGACCAGATTAATTGTATTAATTGTTGCAACATTACTCCAATTTTACGTTACCATATCATCTCCTCAAAGATGCACGGAGCTCACTGACCAATCACGACGCTTATTATCCCTTGTGAACCAATCAAATATCTACATCCTGAGTCTCAAACCAGAGAAGGCTTTAAATACAAGCCTTAACAGCCCCTTGATTTCCAGTATGCTCACTTTGGTGTCATAAGTAGTTCTTTTTACAAGTAGAAGATCTAGTGTTGTTCCTGCTGGATCTGTAGTGTGTTGAAAGCATGCAATGTTTCATTGGTGTTCCTATTAGCATTAAAGCTTCTATGTTGCAGCACCCAGGCTAATGTGCTGCATGGCGAAATACTCAACAGGTCCCAAAGGCGAGACCGAGTGCATTGCAAATGCTTGTTCATGTTATGTCACAGTTCAGTTTGGGATACACTAGTTATTTTCAATCTGCTGTTATTGCTGGCCTAGTTTGAGCTTCCGCGCTAGACCTCTCCTCACCTACAGGCAATAACTCCTTCCCAAATGTTGTCTGCCCACTTTGCACAGCACAAGGAAACCTAGCACAAAAAATAGAAACAAGCAGTGCTAAAATCAATATGACTTTTTTGGACTTGGCCCTCTCTACAGGGTCACCTCCAAACATTTTTCTTTCAAACCTTCTGTTCTCTGAACCCATTTTTTTTGGCTTTTAGGACTCTGTGAACTTTACCACTGCTAACTAGGGCTAAAGTGATTGTGCTTTCTCTTCTTTAAACATTGTGATATTGGCTCAGACCGAATTGGCACATTTAATTTACTTATAAGTCCCTAGTAATGTAGTACTACATGCATCCAGTGCCTGTAAATTAAATGCTACAAGTGAGCCTGCAGCACTTATTGTGCCACCCACTGAAGTAGCATTTTCTAATATGCCTCAGGTCTGCCATTGCAGCCTGTGTGCACAGGTTTAAACTGCCATTTTCACCTGGCAAAATAAACCTTTCGCCAAGCGCAAACCATCCTTTTTAATGCATATAAGTCACCCCTAGGGTAGGCTCGAAACAGCCTATGGAGAAAGGTGCTCTGTATTTAAAAGGTTGGACATTTTCTTTTAAGTTTTCCATGTCCTAGTAGTAAAAAACTCCCACATTTTCTTTTACTTTTGCAAGGCCTATCTCTCCCATACGGTGACATTGGGTTACCTTATTACATAAATAAACTTTTTTTTTTTTTTTTTTTTTTGAAACCGTTTATTACAAAATTAAAAAAATATACAAAGATGGGCCTACAACCTTCAGGCCGGCCGCTAGCAAGCAAGAGGAGCATGTGATACAAACAATAGCGCGCATGCCGCGGCAAAGGGAAATGCACAGAAGTTAGAAGCAGTGGTAGCCACACCATCCGGGCCCACATAACGGTTTCATTTTAATATAAATAACAACAAAAAAAAAACAAATCCACTAGGCAACCCACAATCGGAAACAGCAGCATGTGCTCCCCTAGCGGGGGGACCCTACCAATCCATAGGAGTATCAAGGGGGGGAAAAAGGTCAAGACTGGGATTAGGTGGACTCCGTGCCCGGAACCGGGGAGATAAACTGGCTAAGGGGACGGGGCCGGTGACGGATCGGGCAATAACGGCGGGGTACAGATTCCCCCGCGGTAGGCGTTCCAGGGGCCCCACACGTTCACCCATGTCCCAGGCTTACCTCTCGCAACATACACCACCTTTTCCCGAAACATGCACCAATCCATGTTATCCTTCCATGCCGAGACAGTCGGTGACCTCTGGGAACCCCACAGTTGAGCAATGTCGCGTTTGGCCACTATATATCCCAGAATCACCCACCGCGTCTGCGGCACCGAGTAGTCGGTTGGCTCCCACACATTCAACAGGCATCTCCTCGCTTCGGGCAGCAGCGACACACGCGTAACCACCCGCAGGACCTCATGCACACCACGCCAGAATCGCTCCACCTCCGGGCATTCCCACAAAATGTGGAGAAAGGTCCCCAAAGAACCACACCCACGCTTACACAACCCGTCCACAGCATAGCCCATACGCAGTAGCCTTGGCCCCGTAACATAGACCCTATGGAGTATCTTGAGCTGGACGAAGCGAAGGCGGGCCGGTATGGCCACCTCTTTCGGGGAGGCCACCGCCGATACCCAGTCCTCGTCATCCAGCTCCAATCCATCAGCCACCCATGCCTCACGAAGGTTAGTCAGCAGTCCCGAGCGGTCATTGATAAGTTTTTTATAGATTAATGAAATCGTGCTGTCCGGCACATGTCCATCTAGCACTCTATCCTCCAGAGGGGAATACTCCGGGATGGAGGCAACGTCCGGGAATACGGAGCATAGCGCATGACGGATCTGCATATACCGAAAGTACTCCCTGTCCTGCAACTGGAATTCTGTCTGTAGCATCTCGAACGTTTTGAATCCCCCCCTCGTCCAGAGATCACCCACCCTGCTGATGCCTATCATGTCCCACTTTTCAAAGCCCTTCGAGGTCCACAGGGAGCCCAACTGCTCAGATGCGTATAGTGGCGATGCCCGGGTCAAACGATCTTTCCACCCCATCGCCACATTAGCCGCGTGCCACACTCGTACCATGACACGCGTGGGGCCCGTCAGACGTGCGTCAAGCGAGCTGGAATAAAGCGCTCGGTTATAATCACCACCCGGCAGTAACATCTTATCCATTTCAAAGGCCGGGTTTAGAGCGGGCCCGTACAGGCCGTGATTAATCGCAGCCAGCTGGGAGGCCCAATAATACCGTTTGATATCCGGGAGGGCGATCCCCCCGTCATACCACGGGAGCGTCAGCTTCGCCAGGGCGATACGCGGTCTACCTTCCCAGAACAGTCGGCGCTGCAAACTCTCCACCTCGCGAAAGTAGCGCGCCGGGACGACGTCCATTGTGTTCTGCAGAGCGTATAGGAAACGCGGCAGCGACATCATCTTAAACAATGCCGCCCGGCCGAGCGGCGAGAGCGGCAAGCGCCTCCAACGCGCAACATCCTCCTTCAGGCGCTGTAGGGGGGGAAGCAAGTTCTGACTATATTGGGCCTCCGCGTCCAGGGTAATGAAGACACCCAGGTACCGAAATCCCCGCGGGGCGATCTGGATAGGACAGCCCCGCGGCAGGATAGGATCCTCCCCAGTGAGAACATAGACGCATGATTTAGCCCAGTTGATGACAAGGCCGGAGTTAAGACCAAATGAATGCAATACATCAACCAGTACTATCAGTGATTTACGTGGGGAAGCCAGGTACAGGAGAATATCGTCAGCGTATAGAGATACGCGGTCCTCATACTCGGGGGTCCAGCGGAGACCACGAATAGAAGGTTCCCACCGCAGCCACTCCGCCAGGGGCTCCAAGGCGAGCGCAAAAAGGAGCGGCGATAACGGGCAGCCCTGCCGCGTGCCCCTGCCCAGCTCGAACGGAGCCGACACTCTACCGTTCACCACCACCTGCGCCAGCGGGCCAGACTACAACAATTTTACCCAACTGATGAATCCTGGGCCAAACCCAAACTTCGCGAGCGTCGCCCAAATATAAGGCCATTCGAGCGTGTCAAACGCCATAGTGGCGTCCAAGGACGCCAAAATGGCCGACTCTCGCATGAACGGGACACGTGCGAGCACCCCATGCAAACGCCGCAGGTTAAGCGCTGTATTGCGATGAGGGATAAAGCCGGACTGATCCTGGTGAATTAAGTCACACACTACGCCGACCAGCCGATTGGCCAACACCTTGGCGAGGATTTTGGGCTCCGCATTCAATAGCGAAATAGGCCGATAGGATGTGACCCGGTCCCGTGGCCTCCCCTCCTTATGGATAACCACGATAGTAGCTAGACGCTGGTCTAGCGGGAGGGAACCCGCCGAGTGGGCCGCGAGGAACATCGCACGGAGATGCGGCGCCAGCGTATCCGGTCGCAGTTTATACAACTCGATGGGAAGACCATTAGGACCCATGGCCTTGCCGGAAGCGGCCGAACGTATGGCGAGGGCAATTTCTTCGGAAGTTGGAGCGGCGTCCAACGACACTCTGTCCTCCTCCGAAAGGGAAGGCAGCGCGATATCCCTGAGCAGGGCGTGGGAATCCTCTTCAGAGCGGGAGGACACCGGGGAATACACCCCACGGAAATAGTCTGCAAAGCAGGAGACAATTTCTTCTGGTTCAGTGACACACACACCATTCTGTTTCTCAATCAACGGGACAACTCGACTCGCTCTCTCCTTTTTGTCCAGCCACGCAATCAATTTACCAGCCTTATCACCCACATCATACAGTCTCCCCTGTTGCTCTCTACTGAGGCCCCTGGCCGCCTCCGTGACGAGGGCCTTATAAGCCGCTTGCTTGAGTCGGAGAACATGTAATTTGTCATCCGTCACCCCCTTCTAGATCACCCTCCAACTCGGTTATCTCAGCTTCAACACGGGTCACCTCCTCCCGCTCGCGCCTCCGGGAATGGGAAATAAGGGACAAGGCCTCTCCCCTGAGTACCGTCTTGAACGCCTCCCACAATGAGATCGCCGATAACACAGACCCCACATTCTCGTCAAAGTAGCGCTTAAGGGATTTAACCAGCTCTGCGCGAATGGTGGGGTCACGCAGGTACCAGGGATTAATCGGGACCACCCTACCCTCTCCCCTCGGAAGAATATCAAAGTGCAACAAGAGCGGGGAGTGGTCCGAAATACCCCGTGCCAAATGGCGCACCTCCCCTATCCTCCCAACGTGCGCCGCCGGAACCAGGACATAATCTAGCCGTGAGAGACTACCATGAGCCCCTGAATGGAAGGTGTACTGTAGCTGCGTGGGATGTTTCAAATGCCAACAATCCACCAGCCCCAAGGTATCCAAGAGGCCAGACAACCACGCCTGGGCACGGGGGAGATCCCTAGGGGGGTGACGATCCACAGTTCCGGAAACCACAGCATTAAAATCCCCCCCCACCACTAGAATCCCCTCCGGAAGGCCAAGGAGGAGGCGCCCCAGATCCGCAAAGGTGGTCGTCTGCAGCCCCGGCGGGACATAAACAGACATGAAAACGACCACTCTGCCCTCCATTCTACCCACCAAAACCGTGTAACGTCCCCTGTCGTCATGGTGCACCTCATCAATCTCCAACGGGAGCGAGTACTTAACCATAATGCCCACACCCCTTGAACCAGACGTGAAGCCCGACTGGGCCACAAGGCGGTAGCCCCGTCGATTCATGGCACAAAAGGAGTTGCCAATGAGGTGTGTCTCCTGCAGAAAAACTATATCGGGCGAAATTCGCTTCAAGAACTGCAGGACCACACCTAGTTTTATCCTGTCCCCCAATCCATTAACATTCCAGGACAACAGACTCAGTCCCCTACCCCCCATCATAAACAGAAGCCATCACTCGTCCCCCAGAGAGCACTTTAGAAATAACACAACGATGCTTTTGCCTTGTGGTAGAAACGAACAACACCCCACCCCAACCCACCCACCCCAACAAAACTCCCCCCTCCCTGCACCCCTGCATGAGCCCAGACAGCCCCCCAACTTGCAGTGTGCCTGTCGCCCATATATAATGAAACTAGCTAGACCCCCTAGAGGAGGAAAGAGTACCCCTTCTAGACCCCACACAACCTCCAAGGGAGGGGAAAGAACAAAAACAGAAGCTAGGTCGAAAGTGGCATCATAGTCGTCCAGAGTGAGGCCCAATATCAACCCCTCAGTCCCGATCCAGTGGGCCGTCTCCTCCCGCCGCCCCCCCACCATCTCGAGCACTACCCCCAGACAGAGTGTCCAGCCAGTCCCCGGCCGCTTCGGGACGATCAAAAAAGTGCGTGCGACCATCCACCTCTACCCGCAGCTTGGCCGGGAAGAGCATGGCGTATTTTAAGTTCATGTCCCGGAGCCGGCGCTTAACACCCAGGAAACTCAGTCTCTGTTTCTGGACCGCTTGAGTGAAATCGGGATAAAAGTTCACCTCCATATTTTCCAACTTAATCGGCCCTTGCAGTCTGGAGGCTTGCAAGATCGCGTCCCTGTCCCGAAAGTTAAAAATCCGGGCAATGAGAGGCCGCGGAGGGGCTCCGACCTTCGGCCTTCCCCCGGGAACTCTGTGGGCCCTCTCCACGGCAAAGAATTTACTCAGTCCCCGAGGCTGGAGATGAGTAGCGATCAGGTCCTCTACAAAAAGATCCGCCGCCGCTTCCTCCAGTCCCTCGGGTACTACGATGATGCGGATGTTATTCCTCCGGGCCCGACTCTCGGAATCCTCCAGGCGCCGATCCATAAGCGCACTCGCCTGACGAAGTCGGTGCACCTCCGTTTGGAGGGCCGCCACCTCAGTCGTGAGGCCCGACGCGGTTCGGGCCAAAGAATCAACCCGGTCGTTGGTCTTGGAGAGATCAGCCCTCACCAGGCCGACATCCACGAGGACCGCGTCGATCTTATGCGCCAAGGTGTCGAACCGCTGGCCCACCTAGGCCTTCATCTCAGCAATGGCGCCCATGACGTCTTGCAGAGTCAGATCTGTGGGCAAATCCGGGGCATCAGGGGGGCCCTCAGAGGACTTGTGCGGTCCGCCGGGAGATCCCTTCTGGAGGGTATAGCGGTCCATGATGTTGGCCTGATGTACGGCGCCACGCCGGGTCGACTTGGTCTTCGACCGATCTCCGTCTTGTTTCGTGGCCATCGCCACGGGTCACACACCCGCACCAGCTACGCCGTAGAGGGCAGGCAATCAAGGCCACGAGCTCCGGGGGGGCCACCCCAGGTCGACGGGTTGGGTCACAGCCGGCAGGCAGGCAGGATCTCCCGGCGAGGCCACACCAACACAAAGAGCTCCGCGATCTCACTTGCAGAGACGGCAAGGGGGTGCGAAAGTGAAAGCGAAAGTGTGGGGTACGCGATTCGCCAAGCCCGTCCCGCCGTTGTTGTTCACTTTGCCACTGGATCACCCCCCAGCGCAAATCCGGGGTCCGGCGAGAAGTAGGCCGCAAACTTCAATCGGTGCCCACTCCGGTACCCGAAGTCCGATTCGAGAACGGGAAACGGGTACCACCTCAACTCAGGCTCACCGACACAGTCCCCTCAACCGAGGCAGGATGGAGACAGGATAAACGTAGGAGGTTGCGGAGGTCCTCGGGAGCCTCGCACCTACGTGGCCATCTTGGTTGCGCGCTAGGCTCCTCCTCCATAAATTAACTTTTGATTGGGAACAGGCAGAAACATCATGTTTGGTGTCTGAGGAATTGTAACTTAAATCCCTCTTCATTAGTAAAACCGGTTTTTAAGTCACAATTCAAAAAATGCCACTTTTAGAAAGTTTGAAACCTGAGGAAGGCTTGGGTCCTGAGCTAAATGGATGGAACCACCAATAATGATATGAACAAGAGTATCCAGTAGCTACAGTTAGAGCTTATTCAAAACCGAGCCAGTGAAATGAATTCATAGGCTCGTGTGATTTATGTCACAGTTTTTTAAAATACTCCATAAATTCATTAACAATTAAATCATGTGAAACATTAAGGGCAACACAAACTGATGACATTTTTCAACATATGAATTACATGAAGAAATAGCACATATAAACAAATATTTACAAATGTGTATGATACATCAGCAATTTATGTACAGTTGCAGAAACAAAAAAGGGTAATCCAGGCACCAGTCCGTAAATCAAAAGTAGCAATCAGGCGAAGTGGCAAGTCAAAACCTGCAAACCACTATACTTTCTCCTGCCTATATGCACAGCTCTGGGGATCCTTTGAGTCAAGTTTTGGGTAATTAGGGAGGGAAATTAATTAAATTAATTGAAAAAAGAACTTGGCTAAATAAATTCTCATACAGACGGGAGAGAAACCCAATAATAGCTCTTGGTTTTCCCATCGAGATTAAAGTTGAACAGAGCAAATTATGGTCCACCACATCAAAAGCACTACTGAAATCGTCAAAGCATAGATATAGAGAGCCTGCCTTTGCCCTGGTATACTTGCCGATAAGTAGTGCTAAGTTTGTGCATTGCTCAATGGTCCCTATTCGCTTTCTGAACCCATATTGCACTGGGGTTAAAACAGAGTATTCAATTGCCCATTCCTCCAGTCTTAACAACAGGACCCTACTCATCACTTTCATGGCAGTATCTAAAAGCGAGATCGGACGATAATTTCTAGGGTCCTCTTTATCCCCCCTTTTGAATATCGGTATAACAATAGAATCTCCCCATGTCTTCGGGATTATATCTATGGCAGCTGTATTAATCACTCTAGTTAGGATGGGTCCCCATAAAGTAGAGGCAGATTTGAAAACGTCCACTGGGACGACATCTGGCCCTGGGGCCCAACCCCCGGCGCTTGCATGAATTGCCAGGATGACTTCCTCATTAGTGACCCATTAGTGATGTTCAGGGGGAGGTTTCTTCCCTCTTCTAATATCGCTTCCTGCGCCTCCGTCTTGTCCCCATTACTATTAAAAATTTCAGAGAAATGGTTCACCCATTTATCTGTTGAGACAAAAGAGCAGAATTCTGGGATATCGTCACTCTTCAGGAATGGGGCATTTACCCAAAAGAGTTTGTTATTTTTAATTTTTGCAGCAATAACCAAGTTTTTCCATGCCTCATCCTTAAGTGTCTTCTTCTGGGCGGATAAAGCTAATTTATACTTGCACCGTAAGTATTGAATAAGTAATAGGTTTTGTGGCGATTTAGACAGGGCGTGCTTCAAGCCCCGAAGGGCTTTCGTGCAGGCGCTGTTAAACCACCCACTCTTTTTATTACATGGATGCCCGGGGATCTTTGTTAAAATTGATTTAATCAATTTTGTAATGGTGAAAAAATACTCTACCACTAATTGTGGGGTAATTTCGTCCTGGAGACAGTATGTAATTTCCCATTGATTATAAACTACTATTTTCCTCATTATCAAACCTGGGTCAACGCCCGACCATTTAATTCTGACTGTTTGTTCCAGCCGGGTTTATATAATTTACTGTATCAAATACATCATTCCTTCTCCCCCAAAATAAAAAGGATAATTTTAGCAAATTATGATCACTAAATAAAGAGGGTACAACACTAAGATTGCCACATGGACAGATAGCGAGGGCAGATACTAGTATGTGGTCTATAATAGAGTGGTAATTTCTTCCTATGAAAGTCGGATCAAGAACCCCATTCAGACCACAGCCCCCCTAAGAAGTTGGAAATCATATTTGGCGATCATCTGGTTGAGTGCCTCCCTATAATCATTGTGACAAAAAAGGTCTGTTTCCTTTCTCTCATTTATATGACCACAAGGCTTCAGATTGGGTGCTCCACATGCCTGTAAATTAAAATCACCTGCACAAAATATAACATACTTCGTGTTAATTGAGGATAAAAACATTTCCAAACCCTGATCGAGAGCTGCTACCACATCGCCTCATGAAGAGTCAAAAACATTATTGTAAAAATGTACAATTATTAAATCTTTCGCCCTCTTTTTACTTAACCACAGCAGTTGTGCATGGGGACACAGATTTACAGCTTTTTTAACGTTGACAGAGTGTTTATTGGAGATAAGTACTTGTAAACCCCCCTTTGCTCGTCCTGCTTGTGAACTTATAGCTGCCAAGAAGTAAGAGGAGTACCCTTCCACATGAACCGGACTAACGCACCAGGTCTCTTATAGGCATATGATGTCATAACTAGAGATGAAGTTAGCCCATTCAATTAATGAGACCTTGCTTGCTAGCCCGTTCACGTTCCAGGTGGCGAACTCGTACCCTTCTATTTGGGGACTTCCTACCCAGTCATCTGTTAATAAACTGTTGGGGATGCTAGAATTAACATCACTGGTATTTATAACATTATTGGCTACTACCATCCCCTGAATTGAGGGTTCCTGTAATGTGGGTAATAGTGTATGAACCGTCCTAGGGTACTGCTCTATCTTGGTGTCCAAAGATATATCTTTATCGTACACAAACAAGTGGTCCCCGTGAACCCCGGCCCAGCATGACTCAGCACTGAGTTATTTGTTGTCATCGAATCTGCTCAGTGCTTCGTATCTATTGGGCATAGCAAATAATAGGGCATATGGTGGGCACAAAGTTTGCTTAAACCTTTCTCTTTGGAAATTTGGTACGCCATTGTGGCGTCGGTCTATGCTTCTTAAGTGGTGATAGAAAAATCCCAATGGGAATATACTCACATCTAATGGCCTGACAGGTATTGCCTCTAAATTGTTTAGTAAACCTTCGGCAGTTCTGGAGTTCTTAAAATTGATTATAACACAGTCACCCCTATGACTTTTTTCCAGAGGCCCAATCCATCCTACTCTCCTTGTGAGTAAGATCTTGTGTACTCTATTCGGAGAAAATAGCTGTCTGTCACTAAGACAATGTACTACTTTGTTCGTTAAGCATTCTGTAGTTTCTCTAATCCCTGGTTTAGGGGGGACATTAGCTAAAATGACCGTGTCTGGACAGCTAGTGGGTGGCAAGTTGATGGTAGGTAGGTCTTGTATGGGCGGACTGTTATCTGTATTATGAGGGTGTTGGTTATTATCTCTTTTATGTTCTACCCTACGGTCACTCCTATGAGGTCTACTACTAGATTCTGGGATGTTTCTACTCAGCATCACATCTGATCTGGGGCAAGTTAGGCCCTCAGAATTAGGAGGCTGACCACTTGGGATCTTAATCGTATCACTTCCTATTTGTCTGTGGTTCTCATCCTGATGCACTTGGGTCCCGAGTGGACTTTTTTCCAGAGGCCCAATCCATCCTACTCTCCTTGTGAGTAAGATCTTGTGTACTCTATTCGGAGAAAATAGCTGTCTGTCACTAAGACAATGTACTACTTTGTTCGTTAAGCATTCTGTAGTTTCTCTAATCCCTGGTCTTAGGGGTGACATTAGCTAAAATGACCGTGTCTGGACAGCTAGTGGGTGGCAAGTTGATGGTAGGTAGGTCTTGTATGGGCGGACTGTTATCTGTATTATGAGGGTGTTGGTTATTATCTCTTTTATGTTCTACCCTACGGTCACTCCTATGAGGTCTACTACTAGATTCTGGGATGTTTCTACTCAGCATCACATCTGATCTGGGGCAAGTTAGGCCCTCAGAATTAGGAGGCTGACCACTTGGGATCTTAATCGTATCACTTCCTATTTGTCTGTGGTTCTCATCCTGATGCACTTGGGTCCCGAGTGGACTTTTTTCAAATCCTCCTCCACACTACATAGCCTTTCTTTCAGTGGATTTAATAATTTGTTAATAACAGAGGATAATTTATCACAAAATGGTGTCCAAATATAAGAGTCCATGTGATCTTCTTCTTCGGTTCCCCCTCCAGATACAAGGAGTGCGACTCGGGTTCAGGAGTCAGCAGGGGACTTTCTCTTCCTTTTTGCTGCTGGTTGGTGGGCTTCATTTGAAGATTTTACAGCCCTTAGTGTTGTTTCGGGGGTTGTATGTATCGATCCCTGTTTAGGTTCGGTCATAGTAAAAGACTGACGGATAGGTGCACTAGTGTCATTTGCTTGATCAAATTGGTCAATTTGGTCATTACCTGGGCCCACAAAGTTATTTACGGTAATTGGGTTTTGGACACATCCACTTTCTCCGATCTCCCCATTTTGGCCCAATGGGCCAACAGACAGGCTCCGCTCAGCCACATCAATTTCCTTAGTTAAGGCCTCAACGGCGCAGGCCAAATAATTGTCAATGTTGGTGGTATGCTTGGATGTACTTAGTGGGGTAGTTGCCCCCACCTTTTTCTGACCCATCTTGTGCCTAGGCTGGGATGCCAATGCGGCGACTATGAGCAGGAAAACTCTGTGTCAAATCTTATTGCTGGGGCGAGATGGCAATCAGGGCAATAACAAATAATATATTGATTTAACTCACAGTTTTGTGTTTTGTTCAAATCTGGAATCCCAGGGTCTCAGCCTGATGGTTTAATATAGGGACCAAAATCCAGTGGGGGGACCCTGCCCTGCCTCTTCCTGTCGATGACGGGTGCAGGATGGGCCCGCCCTTGGCTCAGGCTTTGCCCGGGCACGCCCGTGCGCGTTCCATGCTGCAGGAGCCGGCGGCCGGATTTCTAGCACCTCCCGGCGCTGTGCTGTGCGCCGTGATTATTCCTGGCTCTCCTCCCAGTCCACCAAACAATAGGCAGCAGGTTCAGCGGTTCCCGCGCTGTGGGAGCCCGCGGCCGGGTTTCTGGAGCCTCCTGGCACTAGCGTGATGTTGTGGGTGCTGTGCGCCGTGAGGATTCCTGGTGCTCCCCCCAGTCCACTAAACAATAGGCAGCAGGTTCAGCGGTTCCCCCTCTGCGGGAGCCCGCAGCAGGATTTCTAGCACCTCCTGGCACTAGCGCGATGACGTGGATGCTGTGCTGTGCACCGTGATGATTCCTGGCGGTCCACTAAACAATAGGCAGCTGGTTCAGCATTCAACAAGGAACTGACATGATTCATCGAAGAGCACATCATCCTCGACCCCGTCCGAAACCGGATTCTGAAGCAACCACAGCACACAGACTGCCCTACTCGCCGCCACAGACGACATCTACACCATCCTAGACCAAGGCCACTCCGCAGCCCTCATCCTCCTCGACCTGTCTGCAGCCTTTGACACCGCCTCTCACCACACAATAGTCGCCAGACTTCATGACGCCAGCTATAAGGAAATGCACTGAACTGGATCAGCTCATTCCTCAACGGAAGAAGCCAGAGGATCAGGCTACCGCCCTACCTATCCGTCCCCTCGGAAATCACCTGCGGGGGCCCACAAAGGTCATCTCCGAGTCTGACCCTCTTCATCATCTACATGGCCCCCCTCGCAGCCATCGTCTGACAACACAACCTCAACATCGTATCCTATGCCGGGGACACCCAGCTCATACTCTTCCCTCATCAGAGACCCCACCACCACAAAACTCAACTTCCAAAGGGGTATGCCAGAAGTCGCAGTCTGGATGACCAACAGCTGCCTAAAACTCAACGCCGAGAAGACAGAAGTCCTCGTCCTTGGAACCACCCCCTCAGCATGGAACAACACCTGGTGGCCCACCACCCTCGGAAGCACACCCATCCCCTCAGACCACGCAAACAACCTCGGCACCGTACTCTACTCGTCATTCACCATGAACCGGCAAGTCAACGCCGTCACCTCCAGCTGCTTCAACACCCTATGCATCCTTCGCAAGACCTTCAAATGGATACCCACCGAATCAAGGAAGACAGTCACCCACGCACTCATCACCAGCAGATTGGACTATGGCAATGCGCTATACGCCGGCATCAACAAGCCCCTACTCTGCAAACTCCAAACAATACAGAACACCGCGGCCCCACTCATCCTCGGCATCCCCCGACATGAACACGTCAGCTAGAACCTACAGAGACTTCACTGGTTCCCCGTGGAGAAGAGAGTCACATTCAAGATCCTCACTCACGCCTAAAATGCCTGCACAACAACGGACCCAAATACCTCAACGACAGAATAAACTTCCACGTACCCAAAAGAAACCTACGATCATCCAACCTAGCCCTGGCTGAAACCTCTCGCATCCACAGAGCCAGAGAAGGTGGAAGATCGTTTTCTCACATTGCTGCCAAGACCTGGAGCGAGCTACTGGTAGAAATCAGATGCGCTCCCTCCCTGAACAGCTTCAGGAAGATCCTCAAGACCTGGCTCTTTGGCTGAAGGGTGCTGCGCCCCCCCCCCCCAGCACCTTGAGACCCTCACGGATATGTAGCGTGCTTCATAATTCCTTGATTGATTGATTGATTGATTGATGGATTGATTGATGGAGTGCATTGGGAGTACAGAGTAGAATAAAAATCAAATTTCGCTGAGAAAACAAACTCTGAACTATTTCTTTTATGAACATTATGCTTTCCTAAAGATCTTTTTTTTTATTTTTTATTGAGCAGAGCAGAAGGGCAATTAATACAGTATACAATCATCAATAATTGGGATTGAAGAAAATCATTTTTTTAGACGAGACATTCAAATTCTAGTAAGATCCTTGGTCAAAAAAACCAGAAGAAAACAGAGTTCCTACTACCATAATTTCTAAAGTACTAACAGTGATAAATATAAAAATAAAGCAAGGTTGATCAATAGCATATATTATTATTGCCGTTGGCCTGTATCCCCCAATGCAGGTCATATTCAATAAATGCATATACATTTTATCTAATCGAGGAACCCTGCTACATTAAAATACAATTGAGTCTTTCCTAAAATATATAACATTAAAGTCCCATGTGCTAACAATCCTACCATCCTAATTTTCAAAAGTGCTGGCAATGCTCAATATCTAAAATGTTGCAGGGTTGGACAACGTTCTTTGTTGTTTATTTAACTCTCCCTCCCCCCAATGTCGCTCGTATTCATTTATTGAGTAAGCATTCTACCTTGGCAAGAAGCCCTGCAGCATTAAAGTGAAACCGTGACTATCCTTAAGTATGTAACAATAAAGTGCCGAGTGCTGAAGTGCT
This sequence comes from Triturus cristatus, assembly GCF_964204655.1. NCBI lineage: Eukaryota > Metazoa > Chordata > Amphibia > Caudata > Salamandridae > Triturus > Triturus cristatus. The sequence continues at coordinate 748,865,198 of NC_140584.1, read as the reverse complement.
AAAAAAAGGACTCCCAGCTATCGGAGGATTTCCAAACATTAGTAAATTTTTCGTTGCGCCGACTCTTTTGACGCAAGCCTCTTTGAACCTCCTTGTCCTTAGCATTTTGTTCACCCATTTTAGGTAGGACTATACCTCCTCGGACCTCCAATTTTGGAGGATTAGGGAGCGAGCTACTAGGGAACAGATCTCCGTGTATGTCTCTTTGGCTTTGGTCAGGTCAGACCTTTTTTTGGAGGTTTCTAGCTACATTGTTTGACTAGCCAGTGGACGTCAGGAGGGCAGGTGATCGATGCCCCACCCACCACAGCAAAGATCGCAGGGCAGGCTCGAATGGTGACCGCTCGAGAAAGCGGAGCCGCCGAGAGCCGCCGTTGTGATTTATCGCAGTTACAGGGATAATCCTGAGGCTGTATTTCACTCTGCTATAAGCGCCGTAAGAATGTCTCTGCAGACCTGAGAGTTGCGGGCTGATTGCCAATCCGAAAATTTTGTGGAAGGAGGACCGCAGGCAGGGTGAAGGGCTGCAGGCTCAATGGTGCTGGCGCTGCATCTGTCCCCCAGCGGTAAGAGCGTGGGGAGCATTGTGCATTGTGCAGCCTGAAAACATTATGGCCTGAAGCTTAAGGTGAAAGCAGTGAGGCTGTTTATACAGCAAAACAGAAGGTACAGACGCTCCCTGGGTAGTTGATAGGAGCTAATTACATAATTAGGAGCAGTAAGAGGAGCTGAGGCGGCAGTGTGGCACTGGATGCAGTAAAGATTGCAAACTAAAGAAAAAAGATTACAATAAAGTTGTCAAATTCTCAGCATTGGACAATTTGAGGTCAGTTGTTGAAGGGAAGAGAAAGGAAAAGGAGAAGGAAAACTTTTTTCGGCCTTGTCTGGCTGTTGTTCACCCGCAGCGCTGCCCACGCCACCAGGGAGACAGGATTGGAGTGAGCCACTGAAGTCACTGGAGTTGTTGAGGGATTATCGCATCCAGCACCACAAGCGGTGCACGCTGCAACATCACCATCCTGTGCCCGGAGGTACCTGTCAGCGGCAGGAGGAGGCAGGGCAGGGCAGGGCCCCCTCTCATAAAACTGACAGCACGGACAGGACCAAGGGGCGAGGACCTTTCTTGCCTGGTACCACAGTGCTGTTATATCCTTTGTCATAGCTGGATGTTGTTTTCATCTGTGATGAGGTGGTATTGATCATCCTATTGATCCTCCTATTCCCTCATACAATGAGTAAAAGCAAGGGGTCTGTGGGGGTGAAAGGGACACTGGATGGATTTATTATAAGGGCCGAATCACTGATCAGTCATGAAATTGAACTTACGGAGAGGAGGCTATCTTTAGATCCCTCTTCCCTGCAGAGGTGCTCCTCTTTAGGTATTGCTGCTTCAACTACCCCTTTAGCCTGTTTGACAGCTACTCCGCAGGGGACATCCCAGGCTACATATAGTTATGAACCGCAGACCCCCACTATGGACACTTCCAACGAGCCAAGTATAGCCTTAAGGACTCGAACCTCCAAATTTCAGAGCGATCAGATGAAAAAAGACTTTTCTAGCGAAGGGTAAACGGGGCAAAGGCAAGGACATACATAAGAGTAAAGTACAAAAGGATCCGCAGCATATTTACCCTGCATTGATCCAAACAAACTCTATAAGCACACAGACCGATGATCTCTTGCCCCTAATATCCAGTATCCCTCTAAATGCGACTATCGAGGCTGGCAAGTCTGCTCCGGACAATGCTCTAAACCAGCTTACAGATCGGATTGACATTAATCTTGCCAAAATGAACGAACGTCTAGAACATATAGACATGGTCTTGAATAACTTGAAGTTGAATGATCGAAAAGTGCTTCAGAGTGTGTCTTCTTATATTGCTGATGCTAATGCTAAAGGGGAGGGTTTGGGTGTTGATAATTTATTTTCACTAGTTAAAGTTCCAATCGAGAAAATACTGGATAGGGTTTCTGCTATTGAGGATGTATTGAGAAGAGATCAAGGGGCACGTTCTGCGAATAATTCAAATACCATCGTAATACCTTCTCCTATATCGGATAACGATAGGACAATTCTTGCCCCTCGTGAAGAGATTTCTCATGCCTTAGCAAGGGTACCTGAAGGGCATGAGAATATCATAAATATGAAATACACCAAAACCTCAATAAACAGTAACTCTAGCTGCTCCCAACCACTGCCTAGGCCTCATGTAGCCCACACGAATTGGGAGAATAAGGAAGGGGCGAGATTGCACTTGCCGCCAGAAGCCACACCATACATAATAGTACTGGCAAATGTACCTTCTCTTACTCCCCTAGCCAATGAAACCTGGGAGGCACTAAGGAACAAGGCGCTCTGTTGGCTTGGAACAAAGACTGGGCTAACAGAAGCTCTGTTTGCCGAGTTCAAAATGGTAAGAAGGGTGGGCTGGGTAGGGACGAGGGAGAAAACACTACCTGGCGATTGTGTAGTTCTCACACTTAGATCGCCCAGTTTAATACAGGAGATCTTGCGAAGACTTGGTAGTGTTCATGTGACAACTAAAAGCATAAACGTAGTTCCTCTAGGATTTTTCTACCCTCCAACAGTTCATGTCCAGCATCAAGTATTACAGCAGAGACCTACACCCCCAAATATTGATCTTCAATCTAATATCCCACTGCACAATAGATTTGACATATTCTCTTCCCTGGAGGAGATAGATTGACTCAATCAGACACCTAGACATGTAGTGCAGAGTAAGCCCATTGTAAGCCACCCACATGAGCCAACTCCAACTTCGAGCTCCGCTCCTCCCAAGCAGATAGATGACCGAAAATCCTGCGATGTCATACAAGATGACGGAAATTTGTGCAGTGCTGGGCCATCGGCTGATATCCTTTTAGATGTGGAGGGTGAAGGTGATAGTAATGAATTCTGTTATAAAAAACACAGATTACATCAGCTAAATATAATGATTCCCTGTGTACCTTTAATTACACCATATAATAACAGTCCTCCGCTCAATGCGTCTCCCCCCCTGCAATAATTATGACGCTTCCAGCAGGAACTGTGAAGATCAGGGTGTCCACAAGTGTAGTGCAGAAAAAATAATTCCCGGCAACTTGGCTCACAATACTATTGATCTATGTATGCCAACTCCAAATAATATTGTTGCCACTGGTGATGACAATAGGACTTTGATAACCTCACCAGGGAATAGCTTTAGTATTGTAAGTTGGAACGTGGCGGGGCTACGCAGTAAATGCAGTAATCCGGAATGGTTGGAGTTTATGACAGCCTTTGAGATCTTGATGGTGCAAGAAACCTGGGCTAATAATCCTATACATCTTAATTGGTCTAAGACCTTTCACTCCAAAGCAACTCCATCCAGCCACGGAAGATCTAAGGGCGGCCTCTGTGTTTACGTATCTAATAAACTGGCCTCAACTAGTGCTATCATACACCCACCCAAGTTGTTTTATCAAATAGTCCAGGTCGTGTGAACAACCTCCATTTCTTTGATATTAGTTAATTTTTACAATAATGCTCGTGACCTGGACATAATAGATTCTCTCTGCCAACTTGATGAGGATTAGGAATCTATTCTGGACAAGGGTCCTAATGAAAAAATCCTGCTTTGGGGGGGTGACTTCAACATTCAACCTTGCCAATCTGTCGCTAATAAAGTTTGTGGTATGATTTCTGGAATGGGTGACAACGTAACCCACTTTTCTCATTCAGGGTACGGAGAGAAACTCAATGAGTTGCTTTTTAAATATGATCTAGGTTTTAGCAATGAATTTGGAGGCAGCCCGGTCATTGTACCTTGTCCATTTGATGGTAGCCGAGGAAGGAGTGTCATTGATTTTCTTTTATTTTCCAATCGCTACTCAGCCCTAGTTTTTAACTTTATACTACATAACATCGCATTAAGTGATCACTTTCCACAGAGTTTCTCACTGGAGATCAGTTTTCAAGGTGAGCCTGGCATAGGGCAACCCACCCTTGCAGCGGAAAATTTAGCCCTCTCTCGTCTAAACGGCTTTGCCCTGTGCTGGTCAATGTTCGATCCATCTCGATTTCTACAGAAAATATGTACAAACCAGAGTAGGGCTTTTGAGGTCTGTTTGGATGAAACTGCGGATGCCAACGCGGTTGTGAAGGCCTTAGGTCAGATTAGGGAGGAAATTAGTGCAGGGTTGACTACTAACCAGATTAGTAGGGCCACGAAAAAGCACGGGTGGTTTGATTATGAGTGCACTCTTGTGCACAAGAAGTTAAAGCGGGCCTTGAAGGAGGTACCTAGGAATATCTCCGTAGTACAGAACTGCAGGCGGGCTTATAAGCAAGCTTTAAATCATCGCAAAACTATATATGGGCCCAACTGAAGAAAGACAAGATAACTCTATGATAGGGATGAATGGTGTCCCTACTGGGCTTTTTTTTTCACTGCAATATTTTGATTTTAATTTCACACTGGAGGAGGTGATACGGGTCCTTGGAGCGAGCAAGGGAGGAAAGGCACCCGGGATTCCGATTGATATCTTTAAGGACAATATTGATCTCTGGGGTCCCCTTGTGACCCTGGTTTTTAAGTCCTTTCGGGAAGTTGGTTTCCCAGCATCATGGTCGGAATCACATATTGTACAAATATTCAAAAAGGGAGATCGAAACTGACCCGCACACTACAGACCCATCTCCTTGCGGGCAGACTGTAAAAATATCTTGACTGACTTCCAATATGGTTTCCGCCAGGGTGTTGGGACCATAGAGCAGGCCATTAACCTGAATCTGTTAGTGAGCAAATACACACAAATAAAAGGGGATAATTCGTTCTTGGCGTTTGTGGACTTATCCTCCGCATTCGATTGTGTGGTCCACGATAAACTGTGGTCTATTATGACCTCCATGGGCGTTGACTGTGCCATCATTATCTTTCTTAGATATTTATATTCAATGAATTCTGCCAAGATCAGATATGGTATGAACGGTGAATGTACAAGCCCAGTAGACATCAAAAAGGGGGTCCGCCAGGGGTGTGTCCTCGCACCTTTCTTATTTAATTTATATATCAATGGCCTGGGTGCTACCCTTGTGGACTCATGTATGGACCTGCCTCAAATTGGCAACAGGCCAGTACCAGTAGTATGCTGATGATGCAGTGCTTATGGCCCGTACACCTAATGCACTTCAATATCTTTTAGATAAATTTGTTAATTTTATGGAGAATCTGGGTCTTTTAACTAACATAGGTAAAACGTTTGTAATGAAAGCTGGCCGCAAGTCAGCTAAGGGACGTAACATTTTAATAGGAAACAAGACTTTACCTCAAACACTAACTTTTTCGTATCTAGGAATAATGTTTGATAGTAATGGTAACTGGAAAAGTGCAGTAAAATTAAGAAGAATGCAGTTCCTCAGATCAATTGCGGGTCTGAGTAACTTTTCCATTAAACTGGGTCGTAAACTCCCTAGGGATATGTTGAGTATTTATAACGCAAAATGCCGGTCAATAGCTATGTACGGTTCTGAATTGTGGGGACATGTAGATGTTGAGTCTCTACAGCTGGTAGAAAACGGGTAGAAAACAGGTTCCTTAAAAATCTGTTAGTGCTGCCTAAAAGCTGTTCTAACTTTGTCTGTCATGCAGAATTGGGTTTAACCTACCTGGAGGACCTGATTAGGGAGCAGCCAGTCCTCCTATGGCACAAGTTATGGACATCGGATCACACAAGTTTTAATAGAGCCATTTTACAGGATTGCTGTGACGCTGATCATGCAATGAAAATAACATGGTTGAAATACGTAAAAAATGTCATGCATGATATTTGTCACCCTGAATACTATGCAAAGCCTGAATCTTTACTGCATATTTCCAGAGAATCATTAAAAAGAGTATGTCTGAACAACCAGGAGGAAAAAAGATTAACATTGGAACTTGTGAAGCCCACCGTACTACAAAATCAAATGATATTTACCTGTTATACGATACAACCGTATTTAATCGGTGTTTTAAATGCCCAACATAGATTTGTTTTGACACGCTTCAGACTAGATATTTTTCATCGCTTGACTAGTTTCCCTAATAGAAACAATTGGTCTCGTTGATTAATATGTTGTCCTTGCGACCAGATCTCCAGACAATCAACCATTCATGTATTGTTTTTTAGTAAATTCTATTCTGATTTAAGGACTATTTTTATCAAGACTTTATTGAAATCCTTAAACTTCAGACAATGTAGACTGGCCTATATATTTTTACAACTGCTTCCGGATCTGTTTACTTGTGTGGTAGTGACAAGGTTTTTGAGGTCTGTGATTACCAGAAGGAAGTTTTTAACTGATGCATCTTAAATTTGTAAATGTATTTAATTTAATCGGTTTTTAATGATTTGAATAACTTACTCTTTTTAAATTTGTATTGAACTGCAAACTTTTATGATTCTTTCTATGAATCGAATAAAGTTAAATTGATTGATTGGAGATGCAAAGAGAGCTACCTCAGCCTCGGGGTCGAGCGTCTTATTTATGGCCTGGCTCATCATAGAGAAGATCTTACGCCAAAATATTTCAAACTTCAGACATGTAAAAAATATATGGAGCCAATCGCACCGCCTTGAGTCTGACAAATAAAGCATTTATTTTCCACTCCTTGGAAGCATTTATTAAGAGCTTTTGGGGTGAGATAGACCAACCACCAAGATAAAAAGGCCAACCTTTTAAAATTGACTGCTCTAAGGGCCTTACTTCCTAGGTGAGCTATCTCCTCCCACTCCTGCCCGAGAAGGAACAATTTATTTCACAGGTTATTTTGGCCAGAACTCCTTCAACCAGGGGGGACTCTTCACCCTTTCTTATGCTTTCCTAAAGATCTAAGGATTGTTTAATTTAGAACTTGAGGTTTATTCATGTGACAGAAAAGAAAGGATTCTAATGTCAAGGTACTATACATGCAGTATTTAAATTTGATTACATGTACAGTAGTCAGAGTTCCTAGGCCCTTATTGCCAGTAGCCTCTTAATTCCAATAAAGCTGCTAACTGCAGTTACTGGCCCCATTGGAATGATGAGATACCAGAAACACCACGGATCTCTTAACCATCACCCAGAGCTTTAGCCCCCACCTTGGAACACTCTGCCCGGGTCTGTCAATGTCTGATAGAAATTAGAGACTCAGACAATGATTTGGATGCCCTGTGCTCTCTAAAATGGGTTTCTGATTCACTGTCTGTAGAAATATGCACCTGAAGCAGGAATGGTCATGTCATGCTCCTTGCCTTCAATCAGTTCCAACTCATTTCCAGCAGGGGTCTATATAGTCAAGCAATGGCAGATCGCACTTGCCACCCTTGCTTCTGTCTCCCCCATTCTCGCCTAGTTGCCATGTGAGCAACTACATCTTTTCTCCCAGAATCCATGTTTTTCATCACTGCCTGCTCAGCAGAGGCATGCATGCTTGTGTTGCTACGGATACACTGGAGTGATTTTCAGATGTGTCCCTACAGCTTTTTGTCTGGTGAGTGAAAAGCAGAAGCTTTGTTCACTCTTTCCCCACTTTTTTAGAATCCAGAACAAGACAGGTCATTTTAATCAGTGATGCATACGGCCCATGGGCTTGGGACCTCTACATGGATTCAAACAGGAGAATTGGCTGGAGATTAGATAAGATATTTTGAAGCATTGCGTGTACTGGTAATAGATATCATGTGTTTATAACATTGAGATGTTACATTGACACTAACATTTACTTGCTTTCATTGGCCATTTTTCCATAGACTAACCAATTTATTCGAATAATAAATCCGATGCTACTGTTCACGACAAAGCACAACCCAATTTGTTTCCACAACTGCATTAATGTTGAACACTGTAACACAGAGTTCCTTTTAACTGACAGTGAAATAGAATCTCGTATGCTTCGCTGCATACACGGAGAATGTTTCAGCACTATGCTGTGAAGTTGTCATAAAGTATCATGTCTGTTTCCTACAACTCAATCAAGTTAAGGTGCTATCTGACTTACGAATATTCACAGCTGATAAGATGCTAGCCCACCGTCTCCACCATATGTGCATAAAGGACCACAGCAGAGACACAGTACAATAATTCACAATTGATATGGGTTGACGGGGAGAGGAAGAAGAGAGCAAAACCACAGCTCCTTCAGGTGATCATCATGAATTTTAAGCAACCTTAAATGCAAAGCAGACCTTTAAAATCTGGAACAATAACTCACTAGACCTCAGTTTATATCTTACATGTTTGAAGCCCCCCTCGAATAACTAAGCAGGTCGTACCACAAAGATTAATGCCGTAAGGTAAAGGAAGTAATCACGTTAAATTTCATTGCCTGCAGCACATCTCCTCGGTGGGCTTAGAGCTGCATTCCCCTACCCAATTACACACCACTTCTCGCATGACCACTTAAGGTGAGGGAAGTCAGTAGTTCCAGGGCGGCAGACCAAACCCCACTAGTAAGATCACTTCTGGGGTGTAAAGGGGCACGGAGAAGCTTCAAATACTGACTACCACTGACCTCTCATCTTTGGTAATTTTCAAGGTGACGAGGAGCTATCAATTAATTAGTAGATTTTTAGATCGTTTCTTGACACCCGTAAATGGTATTCAGATGCTGATAGGGTCCAGTTGATTAGCCAAATAGCCAGGTCTTCATGGACTTTTGGAACTCTGAAAAAGGTGGGGAGGTCCACAGATGAAAGCGTAGCTCTTTCCATCTCTTTGGAGAAGAAGCGTACTTTGGATCTGCTAAGTTGGATGCGGCGGTGAGGGTTAGAGAAAGGGGTGCAGAGCGGAAGTCCCTGGAGGGCTGATGGAAGTTCAGGTGGTGGTTCAAGTAAGGGGGTCCAAAGTTGTGTAGGGCCTTGTTTGCATGGGTCAGGAGCTTGAAGGAGCATCTTGTGCAGAAAAGGAGCCAGTGGAGTTTCCCTGAGGTAGAGGGTGATGTGGGTTCATTTAGGGAGATCCAGGAAGAGTCTGGCTGTGGTGTTCTGTGTATCATTGGAGCAGGCGAGCTGTGATCCCTGCATAGAGAGTGTTGCAGTAGTCCAGTCAGCTAAAGATGAGGGCCTGACGGATGGTGTGTCTTGAGCTTTGTGGATAGTAATTTGAATATCTTATGAAGCATGCAGAGGATGAAGAAGGAGGAGGAGGAGACAAAGTTGACCTGTGTCATCATGGGTAGCTTGTTGTCCAGAATGACACCCAGGAAGAATTACTGATGGCCACCAGGATGTGTCTCATGGGGAGCTTTTGTTTCTGAAAATCAGTATCTTTCTTGTCCAAGTTGAGCTTCAGGCAGTTGTCCTTCATACAGATGACGACGTCTGTCATACAGTTGTGGAAGTTGATCTTGGTGTTGGTAATGTTTTCAGAGAGGGAGAGGTTGAGTTGCATGTCATTGGCATAGGATATGATGTTGAGTCCATGGGTTTCGGTGATACAGGCCAGAGGTGTCATATAACTGTTGAAGAGGGTGGGGCTGAGAGAGGATCCTTGGGGTACTCCACAGACCATTTCCTTTGGTTTGGAGATGAAGGGGAGGAGGCCGACTTTTTGCATTCTTCCAGTGAGGAATGAGACAATCCATCTGAGAGTGGCTCATTGGATGACTATGTTGTGCAACTTTGTATTGAGTCTGTGGTAGGAGACCATATCAAAAGCTGACAAGAGGTCTAGGAGGATCAGAGCTGCAGTCTCTCCTTGATCGACTAGGACTTAGATGTCACTGCTAGCCGTGATAAGGGCTGTGACGATGCTGTGGTTGCTCGGGATTGGGAGTCAAGTAGGAGGTTTCATTCCAGATGTGAGGAGAGTTGTTGGTTGATGGCATTATGGCTGCTCACAAGGTTTTGAGATGAGCAGGAAGAAGTGAACTTTCACCCTTCTTGATTTACTTGTCAGGAAGGATTAACTTACTTGACTGAGCCACACCAACTTCTCTCGCCCTATCTTCTACAAACTGCTGCATGCTTACTCCATTAGCTGTGTTTTTTCAATCCATAAATCCACCTTGCTTGCCTCCCCCAATATTCAAGGTCACGCATCATGGCTTGTCACAGGTACTCTCCCACACTTTCATCCTCCTCTGGTCATGGGCATTATTGGCAACCTCTTCCACCCTTTGCTTAGGGCATTGCCAGTCAGGATGTCATATCTCATATGGACCACATGACAGGGCATCATGGCAACTAGGATTGTCAGCGCAATCAATCCTCTCACCATGCTGACACTTCAAAAGCTGCGACCATATGCCACATCTGAGTGGTAGACTACAATGGGATTTTCAATGATCTACATCAGAATACAAGAATTATGGGATTAAGTGATCTACCACAAGAATTGAGCAGCCTGGGATTCACTCAACTGCATGATTACAAGGATTCTGCAGGCTATAAAAGCCACATCAAGGATGTATCCAGGTGCTTGGTGTTAATGAGAGGAATCCTGAGCTGTGCTCCTCACATGTGTTCCTCTGTTTGGGATGAGCTTTTCATCTCTGTTCCTGTCTTTCCAGTTGATCTGATTTTGATAACATCTTGCCAGATGTTTTCTGTTTGCGAGGCTTCTTGAAATTCCTTTCACAGCATCACCATAAAGATTCACCTTGAATCCTTGGTATTATTGACCTTTCTACTGTCTTCAGAGGCCTCCGTTTAGTGATAATCAGGCAGAGAATCCCAGAGAACATCTATCTGACAAGATGAGCTGTGTGGCTACAAACCAACGGCATCTCTTGGGCACCATTTCTGATATCCCTATCCCTCTTTTCACTGTGAGCATGGAGAGCAGTCTCTTGACATGTCTGACATTTTAACAACAAAGAAGACTGTTGGGTTCCATGTCGTTTTGGCACCAATATTTAAATCTACAGGTTAGTGGTGACTTGAGACTGATAAAAAGCCAAACCCGTGGAACCTTGATGCCGAAATGACATGGATGCAGTTCTTTCTGACCATACTCTGGAAGTCCATAATATGGTTGTCATTCTAAAGGATGAAAGTAACAACTCTCCTGCTGTAGTCACTCTAGCTAGCATTCACACAGAGTTACAGGCCCTTAACCTACAGAACTAATCCCAAAGGGCAAACTACAAAGCTACCACGCCAATGGAAAACCCTGATCCTTGCCAAGACAAATTGCTGCCCAGACTCCGGCCACACCCCTATTGCAGTCAGCTCATCTTCAGACATCAAATCTGAACCCAGTCTCGCTTCTTCAGTGGTCAATATACCTTCTCCCCCTGTGGGTCCAGACAAGAGATTTCATGCCCATAGGGAGAATTTCGCTATATTTATGAATCAATGTCTCTGACAGTTCTTGTGCCAGCCAACTGAAGTCCCCGATGACACATTCAAGTTAGCCTTTATATTGTCATTATCCCTAAGGGCTTATTTACAAGCCCATCGCACCACCAGTGCATCACTTCTTGTGACGCACCAGTGGCGCAGAATGCAGAACCATATCTACGAAGCCATGCAAAGCCACTTTGGGTGGCTTTTTATGGCCTAGCAGATATGGAGTAAGGTAAAGTAACGCAGTCGCTGCATTGCCTTACTCTGCATCAAAGTGGTGTTCCATGGGCATTGCAGTGGGTGTTCCCGCGCAACACCCATACATTTTGATGCATTCCAAATTTTAAAAGGAGTTTTTTCGTCTTCCTCTGTATTCTGCATCACACATAAAAGAAGGAAAACACCTCCATTGCTTTTTAGGTCTCGTGAGCCAAAGGCTCGAAGAGACATTTTATATGTGGGATTTTCAAAGTGCTACCCAGTCTTTTGGCTGGCCTAAACCTTGAGTGCACGAGATCACATGCACGTGCACAGCTGCTCCTCTGCTCATTGCATTCCCCCCTCCCTACTCACCCAGCCCTTTGATGCTCTGCTCCATTACTTTCACTTTCGCTGCTTTGACCCTTGCATCCCCCCCTCCCTTCTCACCCAGCCCTTTGATGCTCTGCTCGCATCTCCCTCCTCCCTGGGCGTGAAGGGAGACAGAGCCATCCTGCTTGATTAATGGCTTTGCATTCCCATGTGTTCACGCAGTAAACATGCCCGAGGCAGCACAAGGCTCACCGAGACATTATGGATAGCAACCGTGTCTCTGCCTTCCTGAGGTATGATTATTTTTTGTTGTTAATCCTGATGGTGTCAGACACGATCACATTGGTGGAAGTCTAGCCTGTGCCGCATTTGTGATTACCTTTTATGGGATCACCACCTGTGATTGGCTTTTGGCAAAAGTTACTCTTTTCTGCTCTTTTGGCTCTCACCAACAGGTTCCGTTAGTTGTTATTTCTCCTGAAGGCAATTAATGGTCTAGTGAGCCTATTCTCATCTCTGTTGATGTTTAAAAGATCCCATTGGGTGTTGACAATTTGTCTAATTTTACTATCCGTGGTGGAATGTTTAGTGACCCAAGCCAGTTTTTCATTTTTAGGGCTCGTTCCTCGGGGTGAACATACTTTCTCTGTTGTAGTAGCGTGCCCTCTTCAGGGAGTCCTGAGGCACCATGTGGAGCGCGATCACTTTCACTTCTGCTGTGGATCACTTTCACGCGAGCACGCACACAACTCGCGGCCGCAGTACATTAAAGAGTTAAATACATACTCGCCCTGTAAGGAAAGCAGGACAGGTCATTTACAGCTGAGCATCCAGAGAATATGCAAATGGACATTGACACTCTGCTATTTGAAGCTAGCGTTAGAGTGGGAGAGCAGGGTCTTTGTTAAAGATTAGATATATGAATATCAGTTAATGAACCATTTCGAAATGCTAATGTTTCAAAACGCAAGATGAAAAAATGCGAGCCATTTTCCTACCTGTGATCATTGCAAATCTTAGCAGATACCTTGTGAGGTTATTATTATTTTTTGTTTGGGAACAGGGATCTTGTGTAACCACAGATTCAAAAGGGCTGCGTTGCCCTTTTCTGACTCTATCATGTCGAACAGATAATTCTCTGTTGCAAGGTCATCTTATCAACACCCCACCCCCCTGCTGGAGTCCTATCGTCACTCCCTCTGTGCTGTGCACACACATACCTCGCACACGTCTCTGCATCTTCCTGGCGGTATTTGTACATAAAACAAGGATCCATGTACAGGGGCTGTGAAAGGAGAACTGAGGTCATGCACGAAGCAAAAAACAGGAGTCAAACAACTGAGCAACTGCACACACTTGTGAACACACAACCCGACCACACACCCACGCACAACCACATAGACACATTCTCACACACAAATACAACCACACAGACAACCACTTACAGACACAACCTCACACAAAAATACAACCATACACACACACAAACACAATCACACGCAGCCACACACACACACGACCTCAAAAACACCTTGTTCGGACAGTACCTACTCTGACATGCACGGCTGTACACACTCTATTTGGTATACTTTTTGTTAGACGGTTAGAGAAAGGGATGCTTTAAATGTTATTTTAGCTAAATTATGACTATATATGCACCAGTGTGCGTCTAATATTACTCATTGTAAATTGTGTTTTCATCCATCTATATTGCGTAAATATTTGAAGTGCTGTGCTTTTATTCCCGCGATATTTAATTAAACTCTACCCATTGTGTTATATTATTTGACCACTAATTAATATATCTATAGTACTCATCCGAATCGTATCTAACATTAGGTTTTACTGTTCATGTGAGCTGTGCAGCGACAGGTTAAGTGTGTGTTATACAAAAAACACGTTCGTGTGTGTTAAAAATAAAAACAAGTTTGTGTGTGTTAAGAAAAGTGTGCTCGCGCGTGTCAAAAAGTAGCTTTTCTATTGGCCTTCCATTCGTTGAATTTCTGACTGTTTTACCGCCAAGCTAGAGCAAATCTTTGGCGCGCCCGTTCTAAATAAATATCTAAAAAAAATTATTTATGCAACTAGATAACCCCAACTGTAATAAGTGACGTATTAAACGTTATAACATACGAGTACACAGACATACACATTTATACGTGAACAGTTTTCCGTATAATTGTGCATGCACAGTAATTTCCATAGATCTTGTATAGTAGTCTTTCGTACGTTTCACTTATCGGCCCTTTTAGGAGTTCCGATTTCTGGCAGCTTCTCAGCGGCTGCCCCTCTTAATGCCCCCCTCCCTGCACCCCTTGAATTAAAGGTTCACTCGTAAAGGCGGCCTCGGCGTGCGGTCCCTTTTGCGGAGTAAGTTACGCGTGAAATCCCTTTGTCGCCCCTTCCAAAGAGACCCAAAAGTTGCAGTTGATTGTGTGAGGGTGCTTTTAACAGCCTGAATGTGGGATGTTCCGAAGTTGGCCTCGGACCCTCATTTCCGACGAGTGCTTGTAATTTAGCGCCTCTTTGTGTGTGCTGGCGACGAGCCTGGAGAGCTTATGAGATAACTGAGAACGGGAGAGGGTCTCCGCGCTAACTCTGTGAGCCTTTCAAAACAAACAAGCCAGTTTTTCATTTTTAGGGCTCGTTCTTCGGGGTGAACATACTTTCTCTGTTGTAGTAGCGTGCCCTCTTCAGGGAGTCCTGAGGCACCATCTGGAGCGCGATCACTTTCACTTCTGCTGTGGATCACTTTCACGCGAGCACGCACACAACTCGCGGCCGCACGTCTTGCTTGTTTTTATTGTGGCTTGTATTGCTCGGGCAGCCTCTCCTTGCTTCAGTCCCCCAGCCTCTGAGCACACGTCCGCTTGGAGAGCTTCATCTCACTTCAGCCCCCCCGCCTCGTAGCCCCCCCGTACCCCTCCCCCGCCAGCACACGTCTGCTCAGGCATCCTCTCCTCGCTTCAGCCCCCCGCCTTGGAGCACACGTCCGCTCGGGGAGCTAGGACTGGGATTTCTCGGCGTAGTGAGCCTTTGGGACACTCAGATACGCGACAACATACAGCCATGTGGCATCACCCTTTCTGGTGATTAGCGTCTATACACCGACTTCTAATAATAACTAGTGTGATACTAAACGAGGGAGAGCACTACTTGTGTAAAACATTTATTTTACATTTAATCTTATCAAAATAATAGAGGAAGGTGGCTTCTTCTTTTATGGATGTGGCCTGTATTTTGCGTGGTTATGTCCACAATATGTACACGCGGTAAAGCTTTTCAAATACAGAATCCCATTATGTAGATTTTTGGGCAGTCTTAGCACACGCACTTTGTGGTCAAGAAACGCACTTCAAGTTCTCTGATACTGATAGCAATGTAGGCTTGACAATGGTTACCTTTCCCGTAGCCTTGTGATCTGCCTTCGAGTGACATAGCTCGCCACCCGCGCCTGAAGCAGATGGGTACACGGGTGTCATCACCAATGGCTGCAGTGTACCCGATGTGTGAACAAGGTAAGCCGTGCTTCTCAACAGAGCGATGAGGTAACAAAGAGGGCAGGGCCAACAGGGACAGAGGGCTCGAGCTCAGCAGTCACGTGCCCCCAAACTGCAGCTCAGTGACTAAACACCAGCACCTCAGTTGTGCTGTTTAATTAGTAGGGAAACATTTCCCTCCCAATGCTATCATTATGCTTCATTATCATGGCACTTCGGTTACACAGTTCTGATTTTTACGAATACAGTATTTGCCTACAAGAAACATGAGTGTAAGTATGGTACTGATAGCTATAAAATATACACGTAGATGGCACCTCAGGGCAACGCAGACAGACTCCATGCGACAAGAGCTGTCTACAGCAAAATGAAAAGCTAACAAGCCATCAGTGACACTGGTCATACGAGTGGTGCAACAAATGCTTTCTTCTCATGATGCGAAAACACTACACTTGGGGACATTGCTCCTCACTTCAGCCCCATCCCCCCCACACACACCGCCTCGGAGAACACGTAACTAGTTAATTATCTGGCACGGTTCATATGGTATGTGCTACTTTCCCCAATTCGCAGGCGCACCAACTCCAGTTTAAGTTATTAATTTATTAGCCCTCCAGCCCTTGTTGCCAGCATCCCACTCGATTCCAGCTGGAACAGACCTGGAGCTTTCATTTATCCTTGACCGCTCGTTGCATTTGTCTGGTGAGTGCCTGCCACTCCACCCCCCCCCCCCTCCCCCCCCCCCCAGTTATACTTTTGTGATGCACACTTATTAAGTGCGTGAGTCTGCAGGTTCTCTCTCTTACCCTTTTGCCAACCATTCACCCTCTGCCCACTGTCTGTTCTGTTTTGCCAACCCTCCACTCTCCTCACTTTATCCATTCTTTTTTGCCAACGCTACGCCCTCCTCCCGCTGTCCATTCTGTTTACCACCCTCCTCCCACTTTCCGTTCTCTTTACCACCACCCGCCCTCCTTCAGCGGTCTGTTCTGTTTAACATCCTCCTCCCGTTGTCCGTTCTTTGTCCCCCACCCATCCTCCCTCATGTAGCTTGTTTGTACAAGTTACTGCTTCTGATATTTCTTTGTGGAAAAAAGGCTGCATTGCAATATGGGCAGCTTGTGTTGGAAGATGCTTTACTGTCGGTTGGTTCAATGTGTAATTGGGCGCAGGCAGCGGGAAAGACATTGCAGGCGAGTCCACAAGAGACACACTGCAGGCACACTGGGCCCCATTCATTCACCCCCCTGAACGCATGGTATGATTCCCTTGAATGTCATCATACTTCTTTTCAACAATCCTTCCCTAGCCTTTCTTTTCCTTCGAGCTCATCACCTAAGCGTAGCGTTTTTCTCTCGCCCTTTCCTCCTCCTAACTCCATTCGCACCGCCAGTCACCCTCCCCACCCTTTGCTTTTTGTTGGTATTCAGAGCATTCAGGTCCCCATGTATCTTTCCGTGCCCCTCCCCCACAGGTTCATCCTACCCCACTCTCTTTCTGTACCTAGGTCTATTGTTAATCTCTTGCTGTCTTCACTCACTCTACCCCCATGATTTCTCCTTTACCTGCCCTATCCTTTCCTATCTGTACCTCTCCGCCCCTTCTCATTTTCTCAATTTTCCATTCTCTCTCTCTCATTCTCTCTCTCTCTCTCTTCTGTGCACCCCATCTTTATCCTTTCCTCTGCCATTTGTCTGCCCCCTCCTTGCCTCTATACTCTCCTCTACTCTCTGACAGAGTCTCTCTGCCAATGCTGCAGCCTCCATGTTCTCCCCCTCCGTGCCCTAGCAGCACATGTCATTCACAGTAACAATCCTAGCAGCCCTCCAAACATAGCTCCTGGGCAGCGATTTATAGCGTACTTTACTGTAATGTACAAAGAAACAAGCTAAACTGGCCACAGTAATGAGCGTGTGGCACTAACTGTGTGCAGGAACGCCACCTCTTTCTTGATCACTTATAAACTTGTATACAGCATGCGACTGACATGAGCATTTGCGTTTCCTGTGTGCGTGCCTGTATACAGTCCCTTTCGTTCATGCTGATTCATTGCAACAGCAGTGGTGGTTTCTGCACCAAACTGCAGTAAACTACCTGCTTCCCTATTGCTTTTGGAGCGATTCCCGATTCGCACTAGAGGTTTCTATTGGAAAATGGCAGTTGCTTAGCAGTATGAAAGATGACACTGGTAACCGCTTGTGCTCCAAAATCTATCTAAAAAGGTTATTTCAGGGAGCTTACTGAAGATGTGGCGTCTTTGGAGACGTGCATTGTTTTATGCCTTGTTTTTTTTACTGTGAGCGTAACTCTTTTCATATAAAAAGGCAAAGTGAATAACAACAGTATACCATGCACTCCTGTTACAATACATCTGGAGGGAGAAACCGCATTGATTAGCTGTCCTAAATAAGTATGGTGGGAGACCTAGTAAGATACATCGAGAACTGCAATCAGAGTGGAAAAAAAGGGTCTGGAACCACAGGAGTGTAACATGGCAAATTAAGCGTCTCACAGGGAGACGATGTGGTCTGTCGGCTAGACTGCCGACTTTGGTGCTAGAAACCAGGGTTCGAGCCTCCAGGTCGCGTCCACATCCTGATTCTGGGCAAATCACTTAATCTCCCCATGCCTGAATGTGTAATGTAAATATGGTGCTCATGTAAAGCGCTCAAATATCTTCTGGTCGAGTTCGCGCTATATAAATATGCAACAACACCTATAAAAAAACAGCATTTGCAATGCAATAGGTCTCACAGTTACGCCAGCTTGAGCTATTGCACATAACAATGCCGTATATTTTTGTTTTCGTTTTGAAAACATAAATAAAAGGCATTGTCATTTACTATGCCAATAGCTTAAACTTGCGTAACTGCGAGACCTATTGCATTGCAAATGCTTGTTTTTTGTGCAGGAAAGTGTGCCTTCCTGAACAAAAAAATCATTCCTACATTGCATGCATTTGGCGCAAGGGAGCAAAATCGGCACCAGCCCAGAGGGAAAGGACAGGATCGTATATCATAAATAGGCCTGGGCGGCAAATTCCGTTCCGCTCGAGAAATTTGCGGAATTTGGGTAATTTCGCGTTCCGCGGAGAACGCGAAATTGCCCAAAATTCTGCTTTCTGCGACTTCGCAAATTTTTTTGCTTGTTCGCGTTCTCGAAATGCGTGTTCGCGAGATATTTCTCCCCGAGCGCGCAAACAGCAATTGTGAACAGGAAAAAAGCATCGCGAACAAGCGATTCCGCGTGTTCGCGGAATTTCTGCGTGTTCGCGGAGATTTTTTACCGTTTCGCGGAGATTTGCGTAACGCGAATACGCAAATTCCGCACACCCCTAATCATAAATACGAATCATTCCTACCCTTTCCTTTTGATGCAGGGCAGCATCAAAAAATTGTAAATGAGGCCCCTGGTTGAGTGAGATGACCCTTTGCTTTACAGCTTTGTCACCTTCAGGGGACTGTGAGGAAGTTGTTTGTGAAACACACATAAATAATTTACTTAATCTAAACCAAGGAATTAGGGATTGTCTTTCTTATCTAATCATGTTCTATCAACCAGTTGCAGAAACTAACTGGCCTAAAAAGAAAAGATCCTCTCTCCTTTATCGCAGCCTTTGAGGTTGTTTAAAATACATCCTAGAATAAGTAGTTGATTCTGCTGACTCCTGTGATCACTTATTCAACATAATAGTGATACTGGTTCATATGATTGGAGCACGAAAAATGAGAAAATACTAATGGAAACCCTTAATGATCTGTCCTTCATCAGGGCAAAAGGATATGGAGCTGTGACCATCCACCTATGGGTCAGAGCCTAAGCAGACTTTAAGGGTAAGTGGTCCTCTGACCAAGGACGAGAAAGAGAGGCGTCAGAAGAAAAATCTATGTTTGCATTGCAGCATAGCAAGATATGCTAAGGAATGTTTATCAAAACCAAATTCAACCAAAGTAGTGGCTGTGACACTGGATACGGCCTTGGAGGTTCAGGAAAACTTCAATGCCTGACAGTAAGTAAGGCCAATTTTATTGGGATCAAACCTTGTACCTGTTCCTCATGTTCCATTTAGGTCCATAAATATTGTCATCCAACTTACAATAGCACAATTTATTCTCAGTGGGAGGAGCTCGATTAAGCCACCTGGCATCAGGAGTGACAGGAAATTTCATTGACATAGCCTGTGCTAAGTCATCAGATATACCTATTCATCTGAAAGATTGCCCAGAACCTGTTTGATCCATAGATAGCAATGAGCAGTCCTCAGAGCTAATTGCTTATCAAACAGAACCCATTACAATAGAATGTTATCATGGTCATGTCGAAGGACTTATCTTCAATCTCAATGATACTCCTTTATTTGATGTTCTAGGTTAGCAAGTGTTGTAGGGATTCTGCGTATGCACAGAACTATGCGCAGGA
Organism: Triturus cristatus; assembly: GCF_964204655.1. Lineage (NCBI taxonomy): Eukaryota > Metazoa > Chordata > Amphibia > Caudata > Salamandridae > Triturus > Triturus cristatus. Next base: position 748,845,453 of record NC_140584.1, on the reverse strand, counting down.
AACCAGAACCTTAGAGAATTGTGGTGTACCAGAAACTCCCCTCAGAACTAAGAACCCCTTATCCGACTAGCTTAGTGTCACATTCGTTATCCGAGATTTAGCTCGGCGGTCCCAATGTATAGACAACCCAGAACATGCGACTTAGTTATTCTCAGGAATGGTGGGAACCCGAAATACCCGTTTGCACTTATATATCAGTCCACAACAGAATAACTAAGACACAGTAAAGTTTAAAGAATTTATTCATAAACCTCGAGTCCTGTTATACAGTACTTTGGCTAACATAAGCAGACAAATGGTTAAGATCATTACCATTAGCATTGTTACAATACCATAGAAAATGAAAGGAGCGATCATATTAATAATGACAGTGGAAAACAACCACCCTCCTTTCTCTAGCAACTAATAAAATATTATTAGACTATTAGAAGGTCTCATAGGCTTGCATAGGGGACCCCATACCGTATAGATCAGCTTAGGTGTATCACATCACAGGATCAGCTCAGTGTTCTCTGCTTCAGCTCTTCTATCGAATGTCCTAACAAAATGCTGCGCTGTAATATTAAAGCCTACGACTTTCTGGTATTTGCAGCTGCGTGCATGTTATGACTAAACAGTGGTACGATCACCCTGAACACAATCAGCCGGCACCGTCTAGTGTCCTAGAACAGTTCTTTACTCGATGTACAGACCAAGGGCACTAGCAACTGTTAAGGATGTATAAATAACATTCACTTGAGACAAGAGCGAGTCTGCATTTCTCAAATGAATAACATGTAACAACAGTGTCGGGTGCAAAGGCAGCAAAAGCAGCAAGATGGCTGTCTAACAGCTAACGTGATTGAGCTAACTTAGCACTGTAAATAGGGAGTGGCCTAAAACCACGTGACATCCCCCTTTGATCGAACCACGGTATAACCAGGGGCGAATATTTTAACAGAACGCAGAGTTCAAGATCAACGATGCAGACTAAAGAGCTTGAAATGTGAGTTCAGAAAATGAGAGGAAAAAAAATTCGAAAAGAAAAATATGTAATAAAAAAAAAAACCAATCCATCGTCCATAGAGGCCAACGATCGTTTGTGAGAAGAGAGGGAACAAAAAAAGTTTCTCCACTTGACTCACCATCAGACAGTGTGAGCACAATTGTCAATGTAGGAAAGTATAAGCAGCATATGCAGCCGCAGCTTCCAGTAGAAAATCATTGGAGTCATCCGCAAAATTGTCTGTCATCCAATTCAGCAAAGAAAAAGAACACACGTGTTCCACAGGGAAATGAGTATCCAGCACTCCACGTGGACAAGAAGCAGGCATCTCGATGTAACTTCGTGCCAGGAAGTCAACTGCTGCCTTCTCGATATCCCATAATCCAAGGACTCCATGCGCCGCACCCAAGGCCATAAACCCGACTCCAGAACAGTCAAACTCATGAACCACTAAGGGATACATCAGTCGATCAAAATCCAGGTCAGGCGACACCAAGTTTGACAAACACATATCCAGAGCCCATTGGAATGGACATTCGAGACAGTGAAAAACAGGCTGTACACAAGTAAAAAACGGGAACCGGAAAGATAATCCATAAGCGACACTCAAGGTAGCCAGTGGTAAAGTCCCATAGGATTCCCACATCCGGCTACGCAGATGGAACAGGCTGAATCCGTGGTCGAGTAGCGCAAGTCGTGCATCCATAGCGTAGAGCGCAGACGAACAGGAGTATGCCAGCAATTAATGCGAGAATCAGAGGAAACCCTCCGAAAACTCCAGAAAAAATAGAATGAAAAATAGCTGGTATTATACCAAAGATAGACTGGAAAGACGTCACAAGGCCAGAGCCTACAATTTTAAAAAAATGGACCAGACCAGTCGTGGAAGACGCATTGAAGATAGTATGTATTAATGTGCCAAAATGCAGGGGGAGGTCAGTATTCAAAAGAGCTTGAACTTCTGTGCGAGTGTTCGCCACCTGAAGGAGAAATGTTTCACGGGACGAAGTCAACGCAACCTCCTTTTGAGACAAAAGAGCCCTTATTCTGCTCATCATATTGAACTCTGCTTTCAAGGTTGGAATCGTCGGCCAGATGGATATATCGAGTCGGCCTTGCGGGGGCGGGAAAAGCACGTTATTACAGCAAATTACCCTTCGTGAAACTGAAACAATATAGGGAATTCCAGCTAACATCCCACAGCAAGCCTCACTATTTAAAAGCAGATAACTACCATTAGCAAGCAGCGTAAATGACGGCGTTATAACTGGCACAGGAATGCCCTTCAATACGCAAGCTAAATTAGGGGCATTCATATTGCACGATCCATGTAATTGAATATGTCTACACACTACGGAATGATCAGGAGCAGTCGTACACTCCTCACCCTTCAAATAAACTTCTTTGCCGTCCCTCTCACATCGATATGTAAATGGGAGAGACCAGACTTCATGTAAGAATGCAGAACCAAGTTTTTCATATCTGCCCAAGGCGTAATGTTTCATGCACGAACTAAACCTATACATAGAAATCGGGAGAGTGACCATCCCATGGATGAGCCACACTGCATAATCAGACTCAGCCACTGAAAAAGGCAAAGGCTCTAACTTTTCTATATGTAGCAATGAATACGTAGCATCTTTCATGGACATGAATTGCTGCTTTGCTGTCAGATTAAATGGGCGGAATAAAGAAGAAATATTCATGTAATCCCAAGGTACTTTCCCCGCCTTTAACGTCTGCAAAGTCCAAGCAAATTGCATAATAGATCGTAATTGATTTTGACCATGATATAACAGAGACACATCTTCCTGGACAATATCCACAACAGATGAAACAATGTTATCCAATGTATATATTCTCGAAGATAAGGTATTAATACTATTATCTATTACTGCCAATACTTTTTCCAGATTGGCCTGGTCAATAGCACGGAGCCTGGAAGCAGCCTCAATCTGCGACAACTTCCAAACCTCGTTGTAAACAGCATACACCCATCTTTTGGATCTTCCCAATGCGGGACCTTTAACAAAATCATTCAAATCAATTTTGTCATGCAAACGGGACAAGTGAATTTTAACAGAATCCAACGTGGAATGTTGCAACCATGTCTGGCACAACTTACCTACCGAGTAGGTAGTGACAGTGTGTGAGGACAGAAAACGTGGGTCTACTCTATCCTGTATGTATCCGGGAATTAACACCAAAAATCTACGTTGACAGGTATCCGAACTCCTCTGCCATACCAACCAACCTTTAGGGTTCAATGCACTAATATTGAAAGTGGAATTGGAAATAAAAGACTGCAACATAGTAATGGACAGATCTGTGTGATTCCCCCAACCAGGATAAGCACACAGATCCGGGATCGAGGGAGAATTTAATTTTTTAGAAATAGCCAATCCAAAACAGGTTGTCTGAAAAATTGTGGAATTTAAAAATAACATGTGGTTTGGGATGAGGCAGGCACGATGTAAAGCTTCTGTTCCTTGTACTTGCCAAGGCTTAGTGCCCCAAACCGATTTGAGATCAATAGTATCTTTCCAAACGTCATACCCTCCAATTGCCAAATCGTCCATAAAGGACTTTGAAAACAACAATATAGTGTGCGTCAAACGCACCTTTGAAATAGATTCGTCCTTAATTTTAAAATAAAAGGATGCATTATTGGACACACTGAAATCAGAAAAATATGAAAATTTGTTGACCAATGTCTTTGAACTACCAACCATCGGGGCAGGGCAATGTTCCCACTGAGTAAAGTTGACTAAACTACGAAATGTGTTAGCCCTATGAAGAAAATGAGTACCATAATGTTGATAACAAAACTGCTCTGCATAGTTTTCAGTATTCAAATACAAATCCTCAGCATCAAATGCGGCATAGTATTTCAAATCAGAAAACAGTGTCTCTATAGTTTTTACATCCCAATCATCAGATCGAATGTTCTGTTTTACCACATCACCCATAGAAACACGATATACAGATGGTACATTAATCACTTCCGTGGGCCCATGAATTTAAAATTTAACAGCATCCCATGCTATTCCATCACGGACAGGCCAGGCGGTGATGTTCACAAAAGTCTGGTCCCTCTTCATGATGTGTGACGATGAATGTGGGGCCAAAGTTCCATTAATTAATCTAATTGTAGAACGTTCATTCAGGTAGTGTCCATTTATAAGCCTAAAAAACACCACCACAAAACCAATGGACATGAACAAAAAAATGCAAATGAGCACCAGCCAAATGTAAATCCAGGGGGGAACCAAAAATTGTCTCTTGAACCAGGCAAAGAATTTTGAAAATTTGGAAGGGGCAGTGGAAGTCAATGATTCAGTTCCAAAGGAAGAATTAGACTGGATAATTTCAGTTGAATGCAAAAGGGGCAATGGAACATCAGCAGGATAAGAATACTCAGCATCATCAGGCAAATCACCATCCGCAGGTGACACAGCAGAATCAGAAAGTACTTGCATTTCAATGGCAACCTCAGGCACGATGTCAGATGGTGGCACCACAACAGAACTGCGCATCATTGAAGGGCAAGAAACTGAAGGTGTCAGACTATGGAGTATCGGCCACCCTGTGTAGCTTGGCATTGTCAACTGAAATGTACCTGTTGTCTCTGTGACCAGGAAGTGGAGGCAAAACAATTGTACGGGTACCCTCAACTCCAAGCACCGGCACTGGTGCACGATAGGAGGGGCCAAACTCCTTCTTCTTCTCCACCTTCTCACGGACCAGATCACCAACTCTGGGTAGCCAGCCAACTACCAGAATCTGAAGTCCAGCTTCGGATGCAGAGGATATGTGCTCCTTTGCTAGAGTGTCTCTTGCTTCTTGAAGATTCTGTAAGACAGTACAGTGGTCATCTAAGTCAAAAGGCGCGGCTGCTGCCGCCATGTCGAGACCCTCAATGTCTGGGACAAACATTCGAACCCCGAAGAGCATCATGTACGGGGTCCTCCCACCCAGAGACCTTCTAGGGAGATTATTAAGTGTACGTTGGACGTCATACAAATGAGCTAGCCAGTTTTTGCCAGCACCTAACACCCTGGCTGTCAATGATTGCTTTAGGTCACGGTTCATTCGTTCCACAACACTATTGCCCTCAGGCCGGTATGGAGACGAAAATTTGACTTGGACTCCCAAACTTCTCATAGCTTCTTTGTACGCCTTAGAGGCGAACGCAGGGCCCTGATCAGAGTGGAGGGTTCCACATGCAAAACTCCCTATAAAGACACGCAATGCTTTGATGACAGTCCTGGCGTCAGCACTCCTGTGTGGCCACACCCAAAGAAAACGTGTGCACGAATCTACTGCAACCAAGATATACTTGTACGCAGTGTCCGAGGAAAAAGGACCGCAGTGATCTAAATAAACACACGCTAGTGGTTGATTAGATATATGCAGCTGCGTTTGTGGTGGACGCGCCATCGTAGATGGCTTTATTTGTTGGCAAATACCACAATTGAGGACATAAGTCCGCGTATGTTTGTACAAACCGTACCACCAATAACGCTGTTGCAACAGTGACACAGTTGCGGACACTCCGGCGTGCGCTGACGCAACACCCTTGTGTGCAGCTTGTACCAAAGCAGGCCTGCAGTCCGAATTGGGAATAACTCTATCCCCAACATCATTAATCCTCACTAACGGGACGTTATCAGGACTTAAGTGATAATGGTATAGAGAAGGGAAACCTCTAGGGAAGTTTGTCCCAGTCTCTGAAGCAGCAATGGCTGCCAAGATGTCATCATCGATCTTACTTTTGGATCTTGTAACTGCTGCTACTAAGTATGTTGCCACTGCTGTTTTAGCTGCCTCGTCAGCCAAACTGTTACCGACAGCATGGACGCCAACTCGTTGGTGACCAAGAGTGTGAATAACATTCACAAGGGGTCGACTGCCTTTTAGTTCAGCCACCCTAGCCCAAAGCGTTTTATGCTTCACTGTGCTACCTTTTGAATCACGAAATCCATTCGCGATCCAAAACATCAGATTGTCGTTGTAAGATTGAACACAATAGTAAGAATCACTCACTATAAGAGTTGTGACTCTATAATCAGCAAACTCCAGTGCAAGCACCAGAGCTCTAAGCTCCGCCAATTGTGCGGTACAATCACCCAAAGTCTGCGTATGCACCGCATCCTGTAAGAATTCTCCATTCACGAAAGTACCAACAACAATTGCGCAAGCCGCTGAATAAGCGTGCCTTGATCCAGTTGCGGGCTGCGCGGACCCATCAGTGTATATGACACAATGGAACTCCTCCAACGGGCGCAATGTAAGTGGAGCCGGATGAACTAATTCATACTCCAAACTCTCCTGAGTCTGTAGCCCTGCGTCAAAAATGTATTCGACATCAGGCGAGGCTAAGGAGGTCGCCCATTGTATCCACCTTGGATGCAAAGCTTTAGAATTCAGCAAAATTGCTTTAGTGACTGCCTCTAGGGCAGGAAATGGTGTCACCACCATCATGCGTTTCCCCTGTGATAGCGCTCGTTCTTTCAGGATTGCCATCTGAACTGCTGTCAAAACCTTTTCGACAGTGGAGAAACGCATTTCAGCCGAAGTATATAAATGAGATTTGTAAGCAATGGGGACCGTGTCGCCCTCATTGTATGTTAAGTACGTGAACCCCTCCACACCCGGTACAATTCTTATGACCAGGTTTGTGTGGTTATCACGAGTTTGTAAATATTTCGCAGTAAGAAGGTCAGACTGCAAAGAGTGCAATGCAGCCGAATGCTCTGGCAGCCAGCAAGATTTGGTAAAAGTTGGTTGTACCAAGGCATATAGTGTCTTGATACGCTGGGCATATTCAGGAATGTAGGTTCGACCAAAATTCAGAAAGCCCAGCAATGATTGTAGTTGTTTCAATGTCGCAGGGATACGAAGGCGTGCGCATTTCTCAAGGAACTGCGGAGCCAAGCCGCGGCCCTCATTGTTGAGTTCGTACCCCAAGAATAATACTGTGTACTCGGCAATGTGGGACTTCTTAAAGTTGAACTTGTAACCAAAGTCCGCAAACATAGTAATTATGTTGTCCACGCGAGCAAGGTGTGGAAGCAACTCGTCGTCTGTTAAGTATATGTCATCAACGTACGAGTAAGCCTCCGGGTCTACCATCTCTAAGAGAGAGACCACACGGGCAGCAAATACCCCAGGACTGTTTTTATAGCCCATTGGTAGCCTTTTGAACACTTTTTGTTTACCACCCGAAGTAAAAGCGGTCCACTCATAACTATGAGGGGATATGTTATGGCAATAAAAGCCATTGGACAAGTCGAGTGTGGTTTTGAACCTCTTTCTCACAAGACTATCGACGAGAGCCGAACTATGGGTATTTTGCACCGCACAATTCCGGCAGTGCGAGTTTAAGTGCCGGTAATCCAAAACTAGGCGGTACGATCCGTCAGGCTTCGTCACAGTGAATAAAGGATTATTCATGGGTGACACACATGTTTCAATTACTCCCTGATATTCCAATTGTTCAAGGATAGACGCGACGTGAGACCTAGCTTCTCGACGCATAGGGTATTGGGGTTGAGGCTGGGGGTCGGACCGCAATGGAATTTCGTGGAGGGCAGAACATTTATCCCACCCCACCTGATTACGATACAACGCAGGTGCTAGCACCCGTGCCCACTCCTCGGCTAACTTCCCAGACTCCTCCTTGGGCACTACGTGTCCAAAAGAAGGAAGAATGACTTCTTCCCCCCTTGGAGCGTCTAGAACGAAAGCCGGGGGCCAATCTTTCTCCGCCAATAGTATATCATAGGTGGTCGTCAGATTATCCCAAAATACCACGTTAATTTTTCGTTGTATGTCACCCTCAATATTGAGGACTACCTCAAATAATCTCTCAGGGGGGGCTACGCGAGTATCAGCAGTTTCTACTGTCACATAGATTTTAGTTGCTGTCGCCTCCAGAAATGGACGCAGTGCTCCCCGCACTACTGTAACTTCCGCCGCGCTGTCTAGCAGCGTCAGCGCCCATTTCATGTTCAGAAGCTGTGTCCGTACCATCTGAGGCATACTTTGCTGAGATTGCAGCAACTTTCTTTTTCTGAAACGGAGGACGTGGACGTGCAGAATCTTCTTGCTTGCCTTTTCCGTCCGCCTGTCGGGGCTGGTCTCGACCTTGAGCACCCCGGCCTCTCCCACGGTCTCCGCCAGCAAAGTGTGAAGCCGTTGATTCCTGTGAAGAACGAGGTGAGCGCTGGTCAGGAACCTGAAACCTATCAGGTGACTTAATACGAGAACGATCACGCAAATCATAAGTGCGTTCAACATACGCCTGAACAGGAGAGGCAGGACGAGTATCCTGTTTCTGTTGCTGTTTATCTTGTTTCTTAGCTCGCCAATTTTGTTTTGGATAGTTGAGTTTATCGTCTTTTGTAGACGAACTCACTTTAGTGTGCTGTACTACTTCAGGAATTTTGATGGTGGGTTTCACGCCAGTGCACTACGTCCAACCATCCTATAGGCTTTTGCAATAACTTTTGCAAACTCCCTCGGCTTATCTTCATCCGCAATTAGTGCCATCATGTTTCCCACTTGAAACTGCATGGCATCTCCTTTGAGATTTCCCATAATCATGGAACATACTATATCGAAGCTGTCGATAAGCCGCATTCCCAACTCAATAGCTGCTTCCGCACCATGATCCTCCTGGACTTTTTTGATAACGGAAGGTAGTACCGACATAGACGTAGTGCCGAAGCACTTCGAATAGGTCGCGGCAAAGACCTTGCCCCAATTGTCACAATCGACAATGTCCGGGACTAGTTCTTTCGGCAAAGTAATAGTGAGTATCCTGTGTTTTTCCACAGGACTAGTGTTAGGAAACACGGCTTCTAGTTGATCGAATTTCTCTGCAAGCCAATAAGGATACTCATCCTTATTCTGGGGGCACTTGCCAACAACCTCGTTTACCATTACAGGACTGATCACCACCGCATGATGGTGATCAGCCCCGTGTCCCGCAACTGTAGGTGCCCCCACCTGCACAGTGCGCGACACATACTGCACTAAAGCCCTATGGACCGTAATCAGGGTTGTGTGTAGTATACGTAAGCTATCCACACCCACCGTCAGGTAGCGTGGATGAGGTGTATGTCCGGCCAGCACCGGCCAAGTAGCTCCTTCAATTGACAAAGGACCCAGTCTCGCCGGGGTGACCGTGTGGGGGAGGGCGCCATTAAACCAAATAGTGTGCTGCCAGGTAGAAATAGGAATTTCTAAAGCCATATATGGGGTATAATGAAGAGGCACCTGCGTAGCAGTGTATTTGTGGAACGTTTTATCGACATCTTCCACAGCCTCAAAGGTAACCCAAGAGTAAAACAACTCATAAGGGTAAGTGGCATTTGCACTAACGACAAACACCACTGCCATCCCGTCATCAGGCACCCCATACGTCCTCAAATGAGCACGTAGAGACACCCTACTATGAGCGGGAATTTCTACCGCCATTAGGACGAAAAAGAAGATACAACGAGATCTTCAGTAGCACTTGGGCTTAGATTAGTGTAACCTTTTTTATTATCAAGCTTGAAAGAACCTATAGCCTAAAACCTAGGTAGGTTAAACCGTCACTCCCGTTATCCGGAAACCAGAGTGAGGGCGTTGTGGACTAATAAAAGCACTACTAAGGCATCTCAGATATTAAGACCAAACGTTAGGTGCGCCATGTTGTAGGAATTCTGCGTATGCACAGAACTATGCGCAGGAAACCAGAACCTTAGAGAATTGTGGTGTACCAGAAACTCCCCTCAGAACTAAGAACCCCTTATCCGACTAGCTTAGTGTCACATTCGTTATCCGAGATTTAGCTCGGCGGTCCCAATGTATAGACAACCCAGAACATGCGACTTAGTTATTCTCAGGAATGGTGGGAACCCGAAATACCCGTTTGCACTTATATATCAGTCCACAACAGAATAACTAAGACACAGTAAAGTTTAAAGAATTTATTCATAAACCTCGAGTCCTGTTATACAGTACTTTGGCTAACATAAGCAGACAAATGGTTAAGATCATTACCATTAGCATTGTTACAATACCATAGAAAATGAAAGGAGCGATCATATTAATAATGACAGTGGAAAACAACCACCCTCCTTTCTCTAGCAACTAATAAAATATTATTAGACTATTAGAAGGTCTCATAGGCTTGCATAGGGGACCCCATACCGTATAGATCAGCTTAGGTGTATCACATCACAGGATCAGCTCAGTGTTCTCTGCTTCAGCTCTTCTATCGAATGTCCTAACAAAATGCTGCGCTGTAATATTAAAGCCTACGACTTTCTGGTATTTGCAGCTGCGTGCATGTTATGACTAAACAGTGGTACGATCACCCTGAACACAATCAGCCGGCACCGTCTAGTGTCCTAGAACAGTTCTTTACTCGATGTACAGACCAAGGGCACTAGCAACTGTTAAGGATGTATAAATAACATTCACTTGAGACAAGAGCGAGTCTGCATTTCTCAAATGAATAACATGTAACAACAGTGTCGGGTGCAAAGGCAGCAAAAGCAGCAAGATGGCTGTCTAACAGCTAACGTGATTGAGCTAACTTAGCACTGTAAATAGGGAGTGGCCTAAAACCACGTGACACAAGTATTCTGTTGCTGCGTGCAAATGTTTGAAAGCTCTACTGGTGCAGTGGTGGAAACCACTCTTGCGGGTTGAATGCCACCTCAGTTCAGTGATATCCAAGCTGTGTTCAAAAAAACAAAATCTAGTGTCCAGCCCGCACACCAGAGTTTCGACAGCAGGCTAGACCTACAACCAGTGGCAATCTTACATGCCTTAACTGAGAAAATGAACATCAGTGAGAATATCTAGATGAGTTGCTGGCTAAAACGTTCATCCAACAATCATTATCTCTGGTGTCCTCACTCTTCCTTTTGTGGTGAAAAAATGGAGAAGTCAGGACCTGTATAGCTTACAGATCCCTATATAAAGTCACCAGCATCCATTATCCTTGATTTCAGTACTCCTGGACCAATTTCACCAGGCAGCCATTATACAAAACAGGACCAATGTGGGGTATAGCATCTTGTCAGATTCTGAGAGGGAGACGAGTGGAAGAACAAATTAAGAATGAAATATGGTGTCTTCAATTGCTTTGTTATGCCCATTGTCTTTGTAATGCTCCAGTGGCATTCCTTTATTTATAAATGAATTCCTTGCTGACTTTCTGGATAAATGTTTGATCATCTACATTGGCAATATTGTTTCTATTACAGTTCTCAGCCTAAGCACGCGAAACAGCTTCCTACTATATTTCAATGTCTAAAATATTTTCCCTTAGCTTGAATAATGTATTTTCCACAGTACAAATGTAGAATTTCTAGAATTCTGTATAAACCCCAGCAAGAAAACAAATGGATCGAAAGTCAGTTGAACCATTTTGAACTAGCCTTCACCTGCTTCTGGCAAAGAAGTACAAACATTCTTTGGATTTACAGTTTGTACAGGTGATTTATTTCTGGCTTCTATTACTTTTGTCCCTGTAGTCTGTCACCTGCAGAAAAGAGTATATTCTTGAACCTCGGAAGCAGAAGCTGCCTTTCAAGAGTTGGAAGACACCAGACCTACCAATTCAATATTTGGTGGTAGCTGATGTGTGCGAATTTGTGAATGGTGGAATTTTGGCCCAACGAGACCCCAACACTGGGAAATATCATCCTGTGGCATTTTTCTCCATAAATCTGCTCTCCACAGAACACACTCATTCCATTATGGAAAAGGAGCTACTAGCCATCAAAGCAGTCTTTCAAGAATAGAGACGTACCATTTTCATAACATTGGCCAGGAACAAAAACCGCCAAATGGATGCTGATGATAAACCACAAAACAGCTCTCATGACCATCATGACCATCATCCAGAAGGAACCATGATAGGCGCAATAGCCTGGGACACATTCCTTGACGTGCGCTCTGCTTTTGTTCACATAGGTCACCTTGAGTGGTAGGAAGATCACAAAAACACCATTCAAGATAAGTCTTTCATTCGAAAACCAGGAGAGTGTAAAACTCTTCTATCCAGTAAATGTTAGTTTTGGAATGAAACACAGTTTAAATATCGACAATTGTTTGTATATGCCTGCATAATCTGCTCCTTAATAAAAGCCTTAATTATTGTCCTGCAGGACTGCTGCAGACCTTAGCTATGCTGCCTAAACCCGGTCATACTATTAATATTGACTTTGGAATCTGGTTTGCCTACTGTTTGTGGCTCGACATCTATCAGGTCATAGTATACCTATTAACCAAAGTAGCACATTTTGTTTCCCTCCAAAGATACCATTTTAAAGAAATTGACAAATATTTTCATTCAACATATTTCATGGTGGCCTGTTGGGCATCCTTTGAAGGAGGGGGCTTTCATGGCTTGTCACAGGCGCTTGCTGCCACTTCCATTTACCTCAGTTACTGAAATGGGGTAATTTAAATGATGCTGTGGGTGACTCGGTGTGGTAACATAAGGTTTAAAAGGCCAGCCATATTTCTTTGATGTCATTCACCACAGTATTCTACTGTAACCACATTTGAAATACTGTTCGTTTGTTTTTGTCAGGTGAATCAAATGTTTGACAGCTGAGAAAGTTTACGTTTGCGTATTAAAATCAAACTAAATTCCCTGTTACATTTTAATTATTAAGTATAAGATCAGCATTTTGTCGCTGGCCTTATTTGAGGTAACATTACAAAGTGGCTTTGCAGCATTTGCTGGCAGGGGGAATGTAGTCATCTTCTAGAACTAGGACATTTTTATTTGCATGTTATGTGCAATGTTATCAGTCGCAAGCAATGTTGGCACAGAAGGTAACCACAGCAAGAAGCCCAAAGGTTACACTTCATGCGTATACCATGGTAGTCCTTAGGGCAGGACTCTAGGATGAAAGGGTCCACAGGTGGTTGTAAGCACACCACAGGTTGTTGTAAGCTTGAGTGTCTCGGGGCTTGTCTGGTAATGCTCTACCCTGCACGTGGTTTCTGATTTCTGAAATATACGGATCCATAAGGGGGGAACCCCAAAAGGTATAGCACAAGATGCATTGCAGTCCTACTACTGTTTATTGACTAATCAGGCAGGCGACCAGCATAAGTCTTATCATAGTTGGCCATCAGTGGAATTCCCATCAGTTATTCCATTAACTTGCCCAATTATAATAACCTGCAGTAAAGATTTTTCCAACACAAAGTTGTGTTCCTCAATTATTTTGCTCTTTATTCCTTGTGCATGCATTCATTCAGCTTTGGCACTGTGTGTGTGTCTGATTACAGGATATTGGCGCCACGTGGATCCACAGGATTTTTGTGTAGAAAGCAACCACATCAAGGAGCCCAAAGGGAGTGCGTCATATTAATACCCCAGTGGCCCATACAGAAGGACCCCGGAATGAAAGCTAGGGTGCCTCAATAATTGTAACCCTGTGCAAATAAGGGTTTGCCTAGTAATGCACCATCCTACACATGAGTTCTGATTCCTGTATTATGAGGTCCAGAGGTAGGGCAAACCTCAAAATGTATGGCACCATGTACAGTGTAGTCCTGGGGCCCTATTATGTAAAGGGGGCACGCTCCCCCTTTGCACCCGGCACACCTTAAAAGAGGTGCCCCAGGTGTAAACAGGGAAAGTGCGCCCTATTACATAGAATGAGCTGACCTCAGGACAGCTGTGAACTCATGCTGCCCAGGGGGCAGCGCATTCTGGTGAAAAACAGAGCGTCTGATTTGAAGCCGCTCTGTGATCCCCTTGCAGGCATGTGCACTGAGTGGCAGTGCCCGCCTGCAAGGGTATGTCTGGGGGGGTACATGAGACCCCTTTTCCCCCCTCCAGAGGGCTTTAATCAGGGGCCGCACTGACAGTGTTCATCCTGACAGCTTCTTTGCCTCTGCGCCCACATCTGTAATACGTGCAAAAAAAACAATTGATGGACAGAATGCAGAACAATGTCATACATTCACCCCAAATCAGGGATCTGGCCCTAAACCCACAATTGTTTTGCTCCCAATGCTATTCCAGTTTGAACACAGCCATATGCAAATCAGCCTTGACCCTGCGCCCAATGGAAACAGTCCAGCCCAAGCTGCCAGGCCAGGTCCTCCTTGGACTGGAAACAAGCATCCTAGGACCGGTTTTGGGGTTACACCCCTCATCAGCCAGAATAGCTTGACTCCAGTGGCATGTAGAGCACAGGACCCACGCCTGGGCATACCCGTCCCACTCGGGGTGACAAATGCAAAAACTTATTTTAACTTTAAAACATAAAAGAAACATACTTGAAAATAAGCAAACTATAAGAAATATAATTTTTAAATAAACATATAATTGTGTTCTCAAGCTTTTGGGCAACTTTTGGAAATACTTATCGCGGCAGTCCAATCCGTGGAGAACTGCACCGCCGATCATACTGATGTTAAGGACTGCGTGGCTTGAACTGTGCAAGCCTATGAGCGGAACAGCAGCTCTTGTGAAATTGAACCGTGCCTTTGTTGTTCTGATGTCCACCAGAGGAATATAAATATGCTAAAAAACTGTTTTTCTTACAGGACCCACCGAGGGGTAATGATTGTCTCCAAGCTGACTACAAAGTCAAGCATGCTTTGCAAGAACGTGTACCTGAACGGCCCACTAGGGGCAATAACCAATAGAATTCAGCATGCGGCTTTAAATGCTTGGAGTTACTTGCAGAGACCAGCTATGCCATGCCTATGATTAAGGAGCAGGGGGCTCAGATACCGGTCAGGCGCATTGAGTCAGGACTGAAAAGCCGGTTCCCCTCAAATAAAGATTCTTTTGAATAGCTGCTGTTGAGTGCGTTCTCAAGCTTTTGGGCAACTTTTGGAAATATATATATTTATATATATATATATGTATATATATATTCACTGAAAAAACCATAGGTTTCAGGGGTGTTATAGTTAGCTGGACATTTCCCTTGTACAAAACCCTAGAAATTCCCCCGTTATAGTTAGTTCAGCTAACTATAACTTGCGCCCCTGCAATGCACTGCTGATGACGTCACATATTACATAACTCATGACAAGGTCAGTGACATCACTGATGACATCACTGATGACATCTCAAATTACATCACTGATGACATCACTGATGACGTCATCCAGTGACTGTGTGTTTCTGTAAAGTTTAAATATGTTTTATATATTTATAGTGAAAGGCCTATGGAAGAATGAGTGGGTGTATAAGTGTGTGAATGGATGATTTAGTAGATGTGTGACTGACTCTATAAGTGAGTGATTAAATCTATGAAAGTGCAGACTAGTGACTAAACTGTGTGAATGTCTGTATCTGTCTGTCTGTTGGTGTGTAAGCAGCTGCATGGGTTTGTGAACAGCTTCATGAGTGTCTATATGGGTTATTGATTGGTTGTCTAAGTATCTGTATGGGTGCCTGAGTGTTTGTGTGGGTGGAGTGGGTGTGACTCTGTGCATAGATGTGTGAGTGGGTGATTCAATGGGTTCATGGTTTTAAGAGTGCATCTGTGATGAACTGTATGGGTGGGTGAGTGTATGTATGGTTGTGTTAGTGAGTGAATATATATTTCATTAGTACATGTGTAATTTAGTACATATGTGAACAGCAGTATTTATGTATGTTGGAGTACAGAAATAACTATAACTGAGAGTGTGTGATAGTGTGATTGGTTGTATGGATGAGTGTATGCTTGTATCATTGATTGTGTAAGACCATAAGAATTTGCTCGTATTTGTATGAGTAATTGATCTTGTGCGTGTATAATTGTATAGGTGAGTAAATGGTAGTGTGATTAATTACTTGCATGACTGAGTATATGTGTGAGTAACTCTATGGATGAGTAGTGTTGTGGGAGTGTCTATATAGGTGTATGAGTGCATATGATAGTCCTGTACTGAGTGACCATAAGTTTCAGTGACTGTACGGGTGAGTGAGTGGATGAGTGTTTAGACGTAAGAGTCAGTGATGGGGTATCTACTTATTGGTGTTGGATTGTCTATGGTTTTGAGAGTGGCAGTATGTAATTTAGAGTGGGTGTATGAAAGGTTATATTAGGGTGTGACAAGAAGCATCAAATGATTACATGAATGACATCATCAGTGATGTCATTTGAGATGTATCAGTGATGTCATTGACCATGTCATGAGTGATGAAATATGGGACGTCATCAGCAGTGCATTGCAGGGGCGCGAGTTATAGTTAGCTGAAATAACTATAACGGGGGAATTTCTAGGATTTTGTACGAGGGAAATGTCCAGCTAACTATAACGCCCCAGAAACCTATAGATTTTTCAGTGAATTTCTAAGATTTTTTAAATGCCAATTGCTAACTATAACGTGCATGAAACCTATGGTTTTTTCAGTGAATTTCAAAGGTTTTTTAAATGCTAATTTCTATCTATAACTTATCTCTAAATCTATGATGTTTAATGATTTTCATTGGATTTCTAAATTTGTCTATTTCAGTGTGTCAATTCCTTTAATTATGTTATTTAAAATATTTTTTATCACAATTTTTTAAACTTATTTTTTCAATTAATTCTTTTAAAGATTTAAAAATATTTTTTGTTTTTAATGTTTTAAAAAAAAAGAGTGTAATTTGTTTTTTAAATATTTTTTTTATATTTTTTAAAATATTTTTTAAACTATATTTTCAATACTTTCTTCGTTTTTTTTCTATTTTGGGGGGGATTCGCGCACCCTATGTGCATTTTTCTCGATCCCTGCGCGAAAGCATCCGCGTACGGTATGCATTGGGTATGTGTTTGTTGCGCGATTGCAATGCGACCGGTAAGCGACTCCAAGCCTATACGCGAGACATACAATGCACGTTACGCGACGCTTGCGCACTTCCGCGATACGTCATGTGCGTGTATGATGCGGTGGGTGCGCGAATCCCGCGAAATTGTTTACATTTAAAAAAACATATATATATGTATTTCATATGAATATTAATTGGAGAAAAACTCTAAACTACTCATAAAAGTAATATATTTTTACTTCTAATCCTATATTCCTTTTAAATTCAATTTTGCGGATGCACGCTGGGTGTGTGCTGCCTATGCACACGGTGCGCGGATCCCATGTGACCTGAAAAAAAGAGATTTGATTGGTTCATTACACTTCCTATTCTAACTTTTGAAAGGCCCCACCCATTTCAATCATTCTTCTTTGACCTTCATTGGAGGAGCATCTCTTTGCAGAGAAGAATCTTTTTTGGACTAAGTTTACACTTAGCTCAAACTTTTTTTTTTCAAACAATGGCTTCAGGGCAGCAGGCATCTCCAGCATCTCCTCATTCATCTGAGGATGATTTTTTTGAAGAACCACCACGCCCACCAAGATATTCATCTGTGGTGTGGAAATTTTTCACCTTTCCTGAGGGGCAAATGAAAACCAATGCCACCTTAGTAACCTGCAAGATCTGCCAGAGAGTGCTGTCCCATGGGGATCTGAACAAAAAATATTCCTGCGGAACAGCAAGTATGATGAAGCATCTGAGGACCCTCCATCCGGTGAACCTTGCTCGGGAGGAATGCCGCAGAATTAGAGTTGTTCCTGCTCCTTCAGATCCATACCAGCCAAGCACTTCAGGGGTGGATCCTTCTGTGCAAAATTTGGACATCCGTCCACAGTTTCAAAACCTGAAAGTGCTCTGCATAAAATGCAATTCTGTTTTATGCTATGGAGAGCAGTCAATCGATCTTATCTGCCGAAAGCAAGAGAGTCATCATTGCTAGTTTTTCTTTTTCCTGAAGTTAATTGTTTTGTTCCTCCAGTTCTGTTTTTTCCTTTTTTTTCAGAAAAATCAAAAAAAAAAAATTGTTCAAAAAACTAAAAAAATATATAAAAGAAGGAAAAAAAAAGTTCTTCTAAGAACTAACTTTCCTGGTTTAAAAAAGAGCTATATTTGTTTGTTAGTGTGTGAAAGTTCAGATGAATGTATGTGTAGTATGTAATTGACTGAATGAATGCATTAGTAGCGTATGGTGAATGTATAAGTGCAGAACAGTGAGGAAGTGCTGCAGCATCACACAGTAACCTCTTTAGCTGCAGTGTGCTGTAGTACTTCCGAAGCACAGGGATGCAACATATGTACATAAATATGTTGCAAATCTATGCTTCTCTCTGCACGGTTGCTTAAACTGCAGCCATGTGGTGACACAGGCACCGTTGCACCATGGTGCAAGGATATCTGTATCATGTGCTGTTTGTTTTTGTGCAGGAAGACACACCTTCCTGCACAAAAACAATCAGAAAACGCATTTTTCTCCTTCAATGTATGCTGAACATTTTAGCATGCATTGAAGATTAAAAAATGAGGAGAAATGAAAACAATTCTCCTTGTTGTGCTTTCCTACACCAATTGGAGAATGGTGCAGCATTCACACACATATCGAGATTTATGATTTCTGATAAATCTGGAGATGTGTCTTGTTCTATGAGTATTCAGTGCAATCACGCACAACACTTATAGAACACCCTTTCAACGCAAAGTGGTGTGTATGATGAGGTTGTATTTACATGGCGTAGAAAAAGTACACAGAGTGCCTTTTCCTCTCTTTGTAAATATGAAAGAGTGTCTTGCATATGTTACAAAAAGTGACATATTTCCGTTTTTAAAATTGCTTGCGAATGATAGAAGGTAAGCACAGTGTTTTGTCTGCAAAGATGCTCAAAGAAGAATGATTGAAATGATTGCGGTCCTTCAATAGGTACAAATCGGAAATATTATGAACCACTCAAATCTGTTTTTTTGGAGGTCACATGATATCCGATAACAGAGAGATTTCAAAACTACATAGGTATAAACAGAGTGTTTTTAAAAACGTGTTCAAACTTTGTAGCTTCTTGCAGATCTGCCCATTCTTCATATTAATAATTAGTTAAACTTACCTTCACAGTAATAGAAATTAAAAATGGTACACATTTTTTTCAGATTTTTTTTGTAATGTAAATTGAGGTAAATTGCTTATTTTAGAATTAGGATCTGTTGAAAGAAAAGAAAAATAGTTATAACATGGAATAATACATTTTTTACAACACAGCATAATTTAAACAAAGTAATTTGTTTGCCTTTTTTGCTGGTCTCAGAATATATTGAATTTCACTAGAAATAGTGATTTCAATCATACTCATCACTTAACAGCGGGCAAAAAAAACAATCAAAAAGATTGTTAAAAAAAACCCAACATGCTATTCTCAGTAAAATACCAGAAAATAGAAATCACACATATATGAAATGCATATGGCTAACAAAATTTTATAACTTTATCTTATAAAAACTGTACATGTTGTCGCTTTAAAATATTCACTGAGTCAATGAGCACAAAAAAGTCCATAATTCAAACATATACCTTTCCTTGAGGCCAAATGGTATTTTTGCACTCCTTTTTATGTAAATTGTCTAAAGGTAATCCTATTAAATTATAATAATAAATTCCTTAGAGAGTGAATTATCTTCCTAAAACTTTGACTTTAAAAATATTAGGTAGGAATTTGGTAATTCCCTAGTCAAACGTTGTTTGAAAACCAACTGGGAATCATTACAAAGTGTCCAGCCTTTGTCACATTTTAGATAGGCAGTGTAATGTCCAGATGTTGTGGAAGGACCATCATGGAATAGTATTGAAATTGCTACAAAAGTCCTTCCTGATATTGATAGTTGTGTTGCTACAAATTGCTTTATTAAAGTATCCAATTTTCTTCCATCAGCTGTACAACGTTGCGTCATTAAAATTATGTATTGACCATATTTAAAAAAAAATAAAGTGGATAACATTTCTGAATTACATTGGCTACACTCCATGTTTTGATTTGCACCTTTAACTAATTTATTGAAAGACACTGATTTACAGTCTGTTAATGTTAAATACAGAAATCTTTCAGTGTCTACATTAGTGGTACATGCATACATGCAATTTTCACAATGATGTTCCCATTTTCTATTTCTACACCTTCATTTTCAAAAATGGTAAGTATATACATTAAAAATTCCTGAGCATCTTGTTGGATATTTTGTGTAAATTCTGTAGAACCAGAACACACATCCAAAAGATTACGAACATCTAAAACAGATTGTATTTTACTTGTATCTGTTGTGAATTTTTCATAAACAGAATGCAACAGAGAACAAAATCTTTTTTGCCGATTCTGCATAATTTGTTCTTGCAAACCTTCAAGATAAATAACAACATTGACCACTACATTAGCATAGCAGTTGACACCTGAATTATTTTCAAACTGATAACCAACAATCTCTTCAATAGTGTCCTTTTTCTTTTTACTTGCAATCACAACATTATCTTGTTCTTTTCCCTTCTCTACACCTTCAGTACAGATATTCTCAAACCTTCTTTTTCGACCAAACACACGCTTTTCAAATACAGGATATTGACCTAAATTGGGAGCATACACCCTTCTTAACCTATTATACTCTTTTACACAGTTTGCATCTGCAGTAACCTTTGTCTCATCAAAAACAAACCAGATAATGTTCTGACTCGCGACAAAGCAACATATGCCATACCCTCTTTAAATACTGTAGATCCAATGTTCACCAATGCACTGTCTACACTTAATCCTTGATATTTATGAATAGTCCCTGCATATGCCAGAGAAAATGGAAATTGTTTCCTACGGACATATAAATCTTCAACAAGCAAAAAACAAACTGAACAACGACCAATTTCTTTAACTTCTTCAATCTGATCAAATTTAATTTTTAAAAATTCAATTCCTTCTTTTTTCTGATAATTAACAAAATCCACCACTTTACCCATTGCTCCATTAACTAAACCTTTTTCTACATCCAAAATACGCCTTAAAATTACCCGACAGTTTACACATGCATATAGTGTCTTTTCTAAACCAGCTGTTTTAGATATTTTTTTTTCTAAAGAATCCAGTTTTGTTTTCAACTTTCCCGTCAAAATAATAGTGATTCCTTCATGCTCTATTTTATCGATGGCTTCCATTTTTATAATTTCTTCATTTTCCAGTTTCAATAGTTCTTCGTTGAATATGGAACACTCACGCAGTGTTGGCATTAAGCATATCACTGATTTATTTTCTGCAATTTTCATGTACACTTTCTCAGGAACTACACTTTCATTTGGAAACAAATTGCAAAGTAATCGACTCTCCAAAGCTTGTTTGCCATGTTCTGTCAGAATTCCAATTCTTATATCTTGAAGAATACTTCCATATTCAGCATCATTTGCCTGTCGCATATTTGTTGTCAGTACTTTGTATTCAAAATAAGTCTAAATGTTCACGTTACCAACACTACAAAGAGACTTTCTGGTATCTTCATGTGCAAGTGTTTTAAATACCGGTTGTCCTTTTACCGGAGTCAGTTGCAGTAGATCTCCAAAAATTATGATGTGTTTTCCTCCAAATAACACGTCATACTCTGTTTTAAGAATTTGCTGCATTCTTAAATGCACAAAGGCAAGCATCAAGTTTGAGACCATGCTTACCTCATCAATAATGAGAAGTTTCATTTTCTTCAGGACTCTTGAAACTTCACAACAAGCTTCTCCAGATAGCTTGTGGTATTCCAATTTGTTCTCATGCTCTACTGGTAGCATTAGTAAACGATGTAAAGTAATTCCTTTAATGTTATGTGCCACCAACCCAGTTGGAGCAGTGACAACACAAGACAAATGCGACTCAGTTGTTTTCTGCAGATAACTTGTAATTACTTTAATTAAGAAACTTTTTCCTGTTTCAGCTTGACCACTCACATACATTCGGATAGGTTGAAATGATGTACATGAGCACCCTTTCTTTTCATGACGTAATCCATGGTCAATCTGCTCTTTCACTTGTTGATATATTTGTTTCTGTTCAACATTTAGTTGTTCTTCCAAGTTTCCTAACTGTATTACATCTTCTTGACCTTGATACATTGCTGTTTCCACCTCATTCATGGCAGTCGCTGCTTCATTTTCAACAATTGGTTGTCCTAGTGGATCTTGACTCAGTGCAGCAGAACTTTGACTGTCTTGAGAACTGTCTCTAGCAATCTCAGTTGCAATTGTAGCTTCTTGATCAATTTCATCATTCAACATTTTCACATAATTTGCAAAAGCACTGCATTGTATGGTATCTTTACAAGCATTAAATGAATCTTCATAGCTCTGAAAATCTCCAAGTAATTCCAGTTCTGAACGCCACGGTTTGATCATTTGCAAAAGGGCTAAATAGTAAAATTCCCTTTTGTCAGCAGTGTCGCAACTCAGTTTCCTGTGATTAATTACATTTCCTTTCCTTTGTTTCACCAGACATCCTTCCGAACCAATCACTGCATATTTTTCCATCATTGATGTTCTCTGTAGTATTCCGTTTAAAAGTGTAGTTTTGCAACACTTCATAGAGACACATGTTCTCAAGATGATGACTTCTGTTTGGGTAATATGTGTCCAACATATTCGTTTTCAAAATATCTGTACTTTCTGGTTCTTTTTCTGCTAAATTTTCAATTTCTTGAACAGATTACATTACCCGATTTCGCATTGCTGCAAGACCTAGACTCACCAAAATGATTCTTCTACTTTTGGAAAATAGACTTGCAGATGTTAACCGATCTGAACAATCATATGCTCCAATTTCACGATGCGATAACATCTTCAAACTGAAACTGTATAATTTCTTACCTAGAGTCTTCTCGTGAAATCTCTTCCCACATTTTTTTCAATTTCGTCTTTTCTGATTTAGTAATGTAGGACGTTACATATTGAGCAACAGCAATAGAATAGTCCGCAACATACTGAATATCCATGTTAGCGTTCCACATGGAAAAAATAACTGGATTGTAGTCATTTATGTATTTTGATTCTTCGCTTCTTCTTAAATTGTAGGTATTTTTTGGAGACTTTCTTGTGATGGTATGTCGCATAGCTGACATAAAACTGTTCACTCTTCCTTTGGATAATACAGGACGTGGTAATCCAAAACGACATTTGGTATAGAACTTATCCTTTGACTTGTGCTTTCGTTGACAGTATTTTCCACACCTATGGCTTTGGAATGGTAAGACTTGTTGTTTTTATCTTCTCTGCTACTGGGTACAGCACATGTGACATAATCTTCAATGAAAGACAAAACAGTTTTATTTGAATCTGTTCCAAATTTGGGGGCGTCCTTAATCCATAACAACATATGCATATGAGGAGCACCTCTTGCTTGATACTCCTTTCTCCAAAAGAAATCCACAACTTCTCCAAGAGGAGGATTCTTTCTATTGCAGATGAAAGACATCATAGCTTCAAATCTATGATTGAAATATCTGCATACATTAACAGGATCCAAAGAGCACAATTCTCCAGGTGTCTTGTATTCAATATTTTTTATATTGGAATTTGCCTCTCGAAGAAATTCAAGTAAATCATCCCAAGCATACTCAGCACAGCTTAGTGTAACAAACCATGTAGGAGTTCCCAAGTTCCGTAGGATACATTTCAGTTCTTCATGACGACGGTACCAATATTCATTAGTCCCACGCTGACATGCCATCAGATTAATCAACTGAGATTCTAAATGATCATCTCTCTGATGCACTTTATCTATAAAATCCTTTGCAGTTACATTTTGCAGATGCATTCCAGTTTTTAAAATGTGATTTACTGCATATGAAAGTCCAGACAAGTCACTTTCAAACAGAAGATGAAACATATAAGGGATACATTGTCGAAATCTTGGATCTTCTGCATATAATCTTGTTGTCCGATATTCAGATGCAGGAATCTGCACAGGACGTTCATCATATCGTCCACCTTTTCCTGTTGGAAACAACTGCGGGAAACAACGAGCTTCCAAGCTCACTTCCCATTCACTCATGGGACTTCCTCTTGCTTTTTTCATTTGGAACAACTCAATC
Source organism: Triturus cristatus (assembly GCF_964204655.1). NCBI lineage: Eukaryota > Metazoa > Chordata > Amphibia > Caudata > Salamandridae > Triturus > Triturus cristatus. The sequence goes on along the minus strand of NC_140584.1, from coordinate 748,821,558 downwards.
GTATTCCCCATCACCTCTTTGGAATGAAGTGGATGTACACTGTAATGTTCATAGATTTCGTCACATCTGGACATATCCACTTTTTCAATTTGTCCACTTAATGTTTCAGTATCTTCTGCTAAATCTATTTCTTCTTCTCCTACAAACACATTTCTATAGTACTCATTATTTTTTATCAGATACAATGATGCCTTTTGCACTTTTCTAACATCCACTAACTCTTGCCAGATTTTCTTATTCTTAGTAGGAACACCATTAACTAGAATGACTAGTGGTTCATTTTCTGCATGGTTTACACCAATAGTTTCAATATTTTTCTTTAAATCTAACGGTAAATACACAACTCTTCCTTTCAATCCTCTTTGTAACTCTGATGGAGGTAATTTACCTGTATTAGGCTCCATACAAACAATAGCCTGAAACGGGTGCACACATTGAATGAGAATAGACTCATACGTATTTAAATCTATCAGTGCTGGAGTAATAGCAACCAACTCTAGATTATTATGAACAGCTCTAGCAGGCATTTTATTCTCATCTAATTTGTTATAACAATATTTGCAAATATGCTGCTCAGATCCCAAATCAAAACAATCCTCTACCAACAAATAAGTTGCAAATTCCTTCCACTTATCATTATCTTCTATTTCACTTTTTAAATACAGATTGACACCCCTAGTCTGATTTTTATAGTGACTTCGCCGACAACAAATGCAAAAAACATTTGGTCTTTCACCTGAAATTACCTTAAACTTTGTGATTTCATCCTCAAAATGTTTTGTAATCACAGGTTCTACATTGTCTTCAACATTTTGTTCTACTAATGTGTCAGTTTCTGCACTCTCTTGCTGAGGACCAAAGTAACAAAACTCAATATCATCACAAACCTTCTTCACATCTGAAACTGACCCACGCAAAAGAGCACTGTTCAACTCATTTAACTTTAGTGCTGGACTTTTTGCATAATACAATCTTCTCACTAACTTCCGCATTTGAGTATGATGCACTGCCAACATCCTGAAATGGTGAAAAACACTTTGACAAACCTTCCTAGAAAGACAAGCCAGAGAATGACCTTGCAAACCAGTATTTTTTCTCACTCTGCAAGGGTCTAGTCCTTGCAACACCTTAATCTTTTGTTTAACACTTTTTTTACTATATGCTCGTAAAAAACTACATAATTTATCAATAGATTCTTGTCGTACACTGCAAATACTACTGCAATCCCAAGTGTACACAGGGTGTTTAGGACGTCTACCTAGAACTTCATCAGCTATCACTTCTTCTGCATTTCTTTGAACCATTTTCTCTTTGTCAATTGGACAACTATCTCTAACCTCATAACCTCGACCACTGGTGTCAACTGCATACAATCATTTTTTGCTCTGTAAATAACTCTCTTCATTAAAGAAAGGCTCTGAACTGGAACTCTGTTTCCATTCTCCCCAAAAAATTCACAAATTGTTTTTCTATTAATTACTCTTTTCATCCTACTTTTGGCCTTCATTAAATGGATTGGTTTATCTAGTGATCGAATTCTTTTTAATAGTAAAATGAATAGTTTCCTTTTTACTTCAAAAGCCTTTTCAACAATGGTTTCAATATGCTTCTTCTTTTTATAAAATAGAGCTCTCTTTTTATATTTCTTCACATCTTTCAGCAAATTATCTACTACTCTCTTGTAAAATATTTTTTTGCGTAATTCCTTATACTGATTTTGCCTTCTTTTACCATACTTTGTCTCCTTTGACTGTCCATTTGCATTTTCGCTGTTCCTCTTATTTTGAATTTTTTTTCTAGATGAAGCATTCTCAGAAGTTTCAGCATTCTGTACATTCTGTTTGGTCCTACAAACATTTTTAATAAATTGCTTTGTGATCTTACCAGAAGATATTTTCTTTTTAGCCACATTATCTTTTTCATTCAATACTTGTGGTTGATGTTTCTTCAAGTAATTCTCCTGTCCCTGTTCTTTTCTTTTTCTTTTTTTTTCTGGCATGATTTCTCTATTTTAACGGTGAAAAACAGTATCTGTAAAAAAGAATCACAAATAAATGTATATTAATAACTTTCAAATGTATACTATTCTATTACTGTACAAACACATGTTATATAAATACTGACTAAGAAACTATCGCCCTGAAGCACAAGTGTGACGATGGTTAAAACACTGCATGCATAGTGCATACTACTTTGAAGCAGTTCATGCCCTAAAGCCTGCCTCACTAATAGACTACATGCTAACTGACTGAATGATTACAGTACTATAAGGAGAGACACTGGGTGAGTGACAGGGCATTTGCTAGAAGTGTATGGATACTGACTGGGATATTGATGGTGTGAAAGACAAGTGTGTAGGTGATTAGAGACCTACATGCATAGTGGATACGTGTTTGAATCCATCCATATGTTTAGGCCTCTCTCAGTCCAATAGTACTTGGATACTGACTGAATGTTTTGAGTATTGCAAGGAGAGTGCCAGGATGAATTTATAAGTATTTGTATTTTGGTGCAGTAAATACATTAGTACATGGTGCTGAATAAGTCACTGGAGAAGTATAAGGAGAGTGACAGGGTGTTTACGGGAACTGTATGAATACTGTTTGGGATATTGAAGGTGTGAAAGACAAGTGTGTAGGTGGCTACAGACCTACATGCATAGTGGATAGACGTTTGAAACAGTCCATAGAGTAACACTTGGATCACTGCAAAACTACCTGAGTACTGACTGAATCATTAGAGTACTACAAACAGTGTGACTGGGTGAATCTTTTTAAGTTTGGGGTTCTAGTGCAGTGAATAGATTAGTACTTAGTGACAAATGAGTCAGTGGAGGTGTGCAATTGAAGTGACAGAGTGTTTATTGGAGTTTATAGATACTGACTGGGAAATTGAAGGTCTGAAAGACAATTGTGTTGGTACTTAGAGACCCCCATGCATAGTGGAAACACGTTTGAATCAATCCATGTGCTAACGCCTGCCTCACTCCATTAGTACTTAGGTACTGACTGAATGATTAGACTATTGCAAGAAGCGTGCATGAGTGAATTTATAAGTGTTTCAGTTTTGGCGCAGTGAATGCATTACTACATGGTGCTGAATAAGTCACTGGAACAGTGCAAGGGGAGTGACAGGGTGTTTGCTGGAAGTACATGTATACTGACTGGGTAATTCAAGCTGTTAAAGACAAGTGTATAGTAGGTTAGAAGCCTGCATGCATACTGCATAGACATTTGAAGCAGTCCAAGCAGGCATGGTTCCCTACATGAGTACATGGGAACTGACTTAATCATTAGACTACTGCTAGGAGAGTGCCTGGGTAAAGTTTTTCAGTTTTGGCGCAGTGAATAGATTTACATGGTACTGGATCAGTCACTGGATGAGTGCAAGATGAGTGACAGGGTGTTTATTGAAGTATATGGATACTGACTAGTTAATTAAAGAAGTCAAAGACAAGTGTGTAGGTGACTAGAGGCCTGCATGCAAAGTGGATAGACGTTTAAACAGTCCATGAGCTAAGACCTCAGACACTGCATGATTACCTGGGTACTGACTGAATTATTACACTACTGCAAGGAGAGTGCCTGGGTTAATCTTTTTAAGTTTTTGTGTTTTGGTCCAGTGAATAGATTACTACATAGTGCCAGATGAGTCAGTAGAGGTGTGGAAGTGGACTGAAAGAGTGTTTACTGGAGTTTATTGATACTGACTAGTTAATTGAAAAAGTGAAAGACAAATGTGTAGGTGACTAGAGGCCTGCATGCATACTGGACAGACATTTGAAGCACTCCATGGGCTAAGGCGTGGGTCACTGCATGAGTACCTGGGTACTGACTGAATCATTAGAGTACTGCAAGGAGAGTGCCTGGATAAATCTTTTAAGTTTTGGGGTTTTGGCGCAGTGAATAGATTAGTACATGCTGCTGAATGAGTCACTGGAGGTGTGCAAGGGGAGTGACAGGGTGTTTATTGGATTATATAGATACTGACTGGGCAAATGAAGGTGTGAAAGACAATTGTGTAGGTGGTTAGAGGCCTGCATGCATAGTGGATAGTCATTTGAAGTAGTCCATGTGCTAAAACCGAGTTCACTACATAAGTACCTGGGTACTGACTGAATCATTAGAGAAGTACAAGGAGACTGCCTCAGTGAATTTATAAGTGTTTGACTTTTGGCGCAGTAAATGGATTAGTACATGGTGCTGAATGGGTCACTGGAGAAGTGTAAGGGGAGTGACAGGGTGTTTGCAGAAACTGTATAAATACTGACTGGGATATTGAAGGTGTGAAAGACAAGTGTGTAGGTGGTTAGAGGCCTGCATGCATACTAGACAGACATTTGAAGCAGTCCATTATCTAAGGCCTGGGTCACTGCATGAGTACCTGAGTACTGAATGGATCATTAGAGTACTGCAAGGAGAGTGCCTGCATTAATCTTTTAAGTTTTGGGGTTTTGGCGCAGTGAATACATTAGTACATGGTGCTGGATGAATCACTGGAGGTGTGCAAGGGGAGTGACAGGATGTTTATTAGAGTATAGAGATACTGACTGGGAAATTGAAGGTGTGAAAGACAATTGTATAGGTGATTTGAGGCAAGCATGCATAGGGGATAGACGTTTGAAGTAGTCCATGTGCTAAGTCCGGGTTCACTACATAAGTACCTGGGTACTAACTGAACCATTAGAGTACTACAAGGAGAGTGCCTCTGTGAATTTATAAATGGTTGGGTTTTGGTGCAGTCAATGGATTAGTACATGATGCTGAATGGGTCACTAGAGGAGTGCAAGGGGAGTGACAGGATGTTTGCTGGAAGTGTATGGATAATGACTGGTGAATCGCAGGTATGAAAGACATGTGTGTAAATGGTTAGAGGACTACGTGCATAGTGGATAGGGGTTTGAAGCAGTCCATGTGCTAAGGCCTGGTCACTGAATGAGCACTTGGGTACTGACTGAATGATTAGAGTACTGCAAGGACACTGCCTGGGTGAGTTTATAAGTGTTTGGGTTTTGGCGCACTGAAAGGATTAGTACATGGTGCTGAATGGATCAGTAGAGTAGTACAAAGGCAGTGCCAGGGTGTTTCCTGGAAGTGTATGGATATTGACTGGGGGATTGAAGGTGTGAAAGACAAGTGTGTAGGTGGTTATAGGACTACATGCATAGTGGATAGGCGTTTGAAGCAGACCATGTGCTAAGGCCTGGCTCACTGTATGAGTACTTGGATACTGACTGAATGATTAGAGTACTGCAAGGAGAGTGCCTGGGTGAATTTATAAGTGGTTGGGTTTTGGTGCAGTGAATGAATTAGTGCATGGTGCTGAATGGGTCACTAGAGGAGTACAAGGGGAGTGACAGGGTGTTTGCTGGAAGTGTATGGATACTGACTGTGGAATTAAAGGTGTGAAAGAGAACTGTGTAGATGGTTAGAGGACTGCATGCTTAGTGGACAACCATTTGAATCAATGCATCTGCTAAGGCCTGCCTCACTCCGTTACTACTTGGATATTAACTGAATGTTTACAGTATTGCACGGACAGTTCCTGGGAGAATACATACGCAATGACTGCCTTCTAATTCTACCAAAACTTGAGAACAGGAAAGGTTTTTAAGCAGTTATGTGTATGCAAAGATATGAAGTACCCAAATGCTTCTCTCACAGTGGTTCCCAAATGCACACAGACTCACAGTGTGATTCTAGACAAGCAACACCATCCCTGGGTGTTTACCAAAACTCATTCACTACTGTGGAAGGAGTAAGGGGACTGCACACAATCTACATATTTCAGTACTGCACTTTAGTGTCAAAGCCTGACTCACTTTATCAATGCATAAGCAAAGACGGGCTTGCAATGCTACTAAAACTTGACAACATGACAGGTTTTAAAACAGTTATCTGTCAGCAAATACATGATGTTACCAAATGCTTCTCTCACAAAGGTTACCCAAATGCACACAGACTCAGTGTGATTCTAGACAAGCAACACTATCCATAGGAGTTTACCAAAACTCATTCACTACTGTGGAAGAGGTAAGGGGACTGCACACAATCTATAGATTTCAGTACTGCACTTTAGTGTCAAAGCCTGACTCATTTTATCAATTCATAAGCAAAGACTGGCTTCTAATGCTACTAAAACTTGACAACATGACAGGTTTTAAAACAGTTATCTGTCAGCAAATACACAATGTTACCAAATGCTTCTCTCACAATCCTTACCCAAATGCACACAGACTCACAGTGTGATTTTAGACAGCCAACTATCCCTTGTACAAAATACATTTACTAGTCTATAAGATTTAAGGTGACTGCACACATTACAGAAAAATTTCTACTACACATTAGTACCAAAATGTTTCTCTCAAAATAATTCCTAAATGCACACAGACTCACTGTGTGATTCTAGACAAACAACACTATCCCTTGCACTATACCAAAACACATTTCTTAACCTACGAGTACTACATTTTAGTATAGAAACATGACTCGTTTTGCAAATTCATAAACCATGACTGGTTTCTAATTGTACCAAAATATAAACACAGCACAATTATCTGTCTGCAAACACATGAAAAACACAAATGCTTAACACAGAATGGTTTCTACATGCACACACACTGTCAATAAGATTGTAGACAAAAACAAGTACTCCCAGCACTTTAGCAGGAGAAATACATTAGTCTGATTAAAATCAAAATAGACCACATACATCCCCTCACAATTAAATAACTCACCTTTCAAGTTGTTTATAGATTAAGAAGTATATCAGTCACACACCAGATTTTCTTATACAGAATCTCTGCACTGTGCACCTGTCAGCAAAACCAAAGAATGGCAAAGTTTCCCTCTCATTTTCCACACATATACATGTAAACATCAAATCACATTCCTTCCCACATAAATTCAAAGCTAACACACATTTCTATTGGCTAAACATTTCAACCCTTTCCAAATGACATAAATTCGAACCCTACCCCCAATCTGCCTTCTGCCTGTTACCATAGAAACAGGTCATGGAACACTGAACTGAGCACACAGGTCACAAGTTCAGCACACAATGTTGCTAATCAAAACAGCAAGGGTGCTTGATTTTTCAACATATCAGCTTATCATCTATAATGTTCCTTTCAATCAGTTTTTGTTAACCAATCAGAATCATGCGTTTAAAAAACAGAAACATTCACTCTACCTTTCAGTGTAGAAGGTTGTCAAACAACCAATGATTTCTTGTCTTTTTTCAAAATTGCATCTTAGCCACCATTTTAGAAAAATCTTACTTTTCAAACTACCATTTCATTTACAGAGACCATCTGAGTGCATCCAGACCTCCCTTCAAGATGCTTAAAGTGTGGATTGTGGGACACAGCTATATTTTCTGGAGCCAAAGGTATGCAAAAAAACAAAGGCATTCACAAAGACCTAGGTTTGCCAAATGTAGACATTAAATGGATTGGACAGAGAGGGTTAAAGTGGCACCAATTGATGCCATTGGTAAAATCCTATATGCATATCCAACACCCTGACCACATAATAGTAGACTGTGGTGGCAATGACCTAGGCACTTTCACTGGGGTAGGTCTGGAAATGCTTATGAAGGACACCTTTGCAGAATTGATTTAACTTTTTCCCAAAACTGCCTTTGTGTATTCTAACATATGCCACAGGCAGAAATGGAACTGGTCCAATCATTTTTGTCCACAGATTGAGAAAGCTAGGAAACATGTGAATAAATCTGTTTCTGCTTTTCTCCGAGACTATAGAATGGGGTCCATTTACAATAACAATCTGCGCTTTCATATGCAAGAGATGTATAGGAGAGATGGAGTACACTTTACTGATGAAGGAAACAGAGTCTTCCTCAACAACTTTAGACTCTGTATAGGTACTCACTTATAAGTACCAAAAACTCTCAATGAACACAATGGCTCTTTTTAGAGCCACTCAAAAACAAAACACTTAAGCTAGATGTTTATCTCCCAAAAATTTCAGGTTTTTTCCCTTGGATCCGCGCACCCAACGCGTTAGGAACCGTGCACCCAACGCGAGAGAAATCGTGCACCCAGCGCGTTAGGATGCGCGACTCCTAATTTACCGTAAAACAAAAATAGCCCCTATCACTAATTTTTATTTTCCCCGGGGACCCCATCCCCCGGGGTTTATTAAAAAACGTTGGGGTCCGTGGGGGAGCCCCAACGCCCCCACAGTCCCAGCCGGCTCCCCGCATCCTTCGGGAGCCGGCATTGCTTTTCCACATGGGGAACTGCTAACATTTATTTATTTATTTATTTATTTATTTTATAATCTTGTATAGCGCTGAATCACCCCAAGGGGTATCTCTGCGCTTGTAATGACCCTACTGCACCGATGAGCTGGTTAGAAAAGGTGAGTTTTGAGGAGTTTTCTGAAATGAAAGATGGCTGTACAGTCCCGGAGATGTTGCGGTAGTTCATTCCAGAAAATCGGAGCCAGATAAGAGAAGGCTTTGCCGCCGCTCCGCGATTTTTTCAATTCTGGGAATAGAAAGTAACCGTTTAGAACCTGACCTAAGAGAGCGTAAGGGCGTATAGTTATTGATTTTACTAGAAAGATAGGATGGAGCGAGGCCGTTTAGGGCCTTGTAAACGGTACAGCCTATCTTAAAATTCACTCTTTTCCTCACTGGAAGCCAGTGAATCGTAGTCAGTAGGGGCACGGAGGGAGTCCTGAGCGGGGCTCCCGTAACTAGGCGAGCCGCAGTATTCTGCACAACCTGCAGTTTATTTAAAGAAGCTTCACTGGTCGAGAGACGCAGAGCATTACAATAATCAATTCTACTCAAGATCAACGCCTGTATCAATGTTTTCCTGGACGTAAGAGGAAGTAGAGGAAAGATTCTCCTGAGTAAACCCAAAACGTAATAACAGGTGCCAATCTTGGAGTTGACGTGGGCGTCTAAATTGAGCCCTTGATCAATCAATTTTAACACCAAGATTTTTGATTAGTTCTTTGGGGGTCGGGCTGTACCCAACTCCTCAGGCCACCATTTAGGGAACTAACAGATGGTGGCGCCACCAAACAGCATAATTTCCGATTTTTCAGAATTTAGTTGAAGGAAATTACGTTGCATCTATGATGCAATAGCCGTCATACCATTGGAAAAAATTTGTTGAATGTCAGGTCTATTTTTATCGAAGGTGAGGAGAAGTTGGGTATCATCTGCATAGGAGATAGGATTAAAACCTAAACTTCTCATAAGTTTCGCCAGGGGAGTTACATTGATATTAAATAAGGTAGGGCTCAAACATGAGCCCTGGGGGACTCCCCTGGTAACTCGGGAAGAGGCAGATTTAAAAGGACCCAGGGTGACTGTCTGCAATCTATTAGTGAGGAAATCCGTCAGCCATTTCAAAGCGAGTCCTTGAATTCCTAAATCTTGTAGCCTCTCCAACAGAATCTGGTGGGAGATGGTGTCAAAAGCTGCTGAAAGATCAAGCAGCACCAAAAGTGCTGCTTGACCGTTGTCTAATGCCAGCCTGATATTATCGGTCACCTCCACCAAGGCAGTCTCAGTACTATGTTTGGCCCGATTGCTCGACTGGGAGACATCAAGAGAGTGGGTGGATTCAACAAACATCGATAGATGTTTATTAATATGTCTTTCTATAAGCTTACCCTGTAGGGGAAGCAGAGAGATGGGGCGGTAATTAGACAATTCAGAAGAGTGAATCTTAAGATTTTTGCGGATGGGAATAATTTGAGCATGCTTCCATTCCGACGGGAGACTACCAGAGGTCAAGTCACTATTAAGAATGGTGCAAATGGGTAGTGCAAGTTAGTCCGAGAATTTAGAGGATTCTTTAGCAGGAATAATATCGAGAGGGGAACCTGATTTGGTGCAGTTTAAAAGAGATATAACTTCGGCAAAAGCAACAGGGTGAAAAGTGTGTAGTTGAGAGTGTGTATTTATATAATTCGAAAATTCTACAATAGGAAGGGAGGAAGAAGATTTTGCCGATATAATTTTCTGGTAAATATTTTCAACTTTCTGCACAAAGAAAGAGGAAATATTATCACATAGAGATTGCGAAAAGGTGTCAGTAGTTTCACATGCTTTCGGACTGGTAAAAGTTTGCAAAATTTGAAAAAGCATCCTTGAATTACTACCAGCTTGATCTAGTAAAGATGCAATGTGAGTTTTACGGGCCTTTTAAATATTTTTATGATATGTGGACAAGGCGATCTTATAACTGACTTTGTTTTGCTCATGAACATGCAGCTCCCCGTGTGGAAAAGCAATATCGTTTGGTTTTTGAAAGAGATAGCAGGTTTCCCTGCTCTCTCTTTCAAAATCCAAACAAAGTTTGCTATGGGAGGGTGGGAGACTCCCGCCTTCTCATAGCAAACAACAGTGTCCTGGGGTGGGCACCCCAGGACACTGTAGGAGCCAGCCCTGGGGGGTGGCGGTCCCCAGGGCCCTCAAGGGCTCCAGGAGGGGGCCATGCAGCCTCCCTCCCCCATTCATTTTTAAAGATTTTGCCCCCGGGATTTGGCCACCCCGGGGGCTAATTATTAACGAAGCGCGCACCCTGCGCGCATTTCGCCGTTTAAATTTTAAAAAAAAGGGGGCCCCAGGGGGTCCTTCTGGGACCCCCGAAGCAACACTAGTGGGTCAGAGTATTTCTACCCTGCCCCCTTTACATCTTTCCCACACTTATTTCCCTTACTTAATCAACCTCGCTTCTACACAAAATGGCTGCCAACAGTTCCTGCTTTCGAATGTTGACAGACGCTAAACAGCCAATTAGCATGCAGCGCGTGATTGGGAGGCTACGTGCTCGGTTCGCAGAGGGTGCGCTTAGGGTGCGCAGATCCTCCGAGGCCATAGATATATCTATCTTGTTTACTCTAATTTTCTCAGGAACTACTGAACGGATTTACACCATTTATGCAAAAGGCATGAGTCTGAACTGAGGACTACCTCTTTGCCAAATTTGGTGTAATTCCGTTCAGCAGTTCGGGCTGTAGCTGCATCAACAGGTCCGCTTGACGAATCACCACAAAACTTTCAGGATAGGAGCAGACCAGAGCTGGCCAAAAGTTTGGAAAATTTCGCGAAGATTCGTCAACCGGCGCCAGACTTATTGGGAATAGAATGTTGCGGATTTCCTATGGAAAAAAGGTTTATAGTTAGGACCTAGTTACTATAGGAAAATGGCAACATTCTATTCGCAATAACTTTGGCGCCGATTGATGAATCTTCATGAAATTTTCAAAACTAATTCTTTGATGAGATCAGCTCCGATGTTGAAAGTTTGGGGGTGATCCGTCAAGGGGCGGACGAGAAAAAAGGGGGTCCCAAAACGTGTGTTTTCAATGTTCATTTCCATAGGAAAATGTAGACATGGCTACAGGTCGAACGGGTAAATGGAATTACCCCAAATTTGGCAGGGAGAATGGTCTTGGTCTAGAAAGCACACTTTTGTTTATTTTGTGTAAATCCATTCAGTAGTTTTTTAACAATATCAAAATTTACAGATATCGATATTTGGGAAATCTGTCATCTAATTGGCTGAGGCGTTACGAGCTAGCTGCTGATTGGCTGCGAGCCCTGCGATCGGTTGCAACTAGGAAGTGTTGGCCGCCATTTTATGATTCCGTTGAAGCGAGTAAGGGAGTAAGGGAGAAAAAGGGTGAAAAATGTGGGAAAGAGGAGGGTAGGAGCACTGTAACCTCTGTGGGGTGTTTAGGGTGTGCTATAGAGGGGGTGCAAAGCGAACTATTCATACCTACTGGTCTGAAAGTGCTGGGCACGGAAATTAAGTGAGGTATTGCGTAGTCTGATGCTGCTAAGGTGAGCCGCTACGGGAGTCGGGTATGAAAGCGTGAGCCTAAACTGTGTCTTATGGTGTGAAGTCATGTGCCGTGGCCGCAGCAGCACACCTGTGGAAGTAGTGTCAGCATGTGTTTATACCTACTAGGAGAAACTACTGACTCATACTGGTTTGAAAGTGCTGGGGTACGAAAAATATGTGAGGTATTGTCTAGAGTCTCATGGTGCTAAGCTGAGGTGCTGCTGGAGGTCGGGATGCAAGCGTGAGTCTAAACTGTGTGTCATATGCTGTGAAGTCATGTGCTCTGGCCGCTGTGCCACATCTGTCAAGTAGTGTCAGCATGTAGTTATACCTACTCGGAGGAACTTTTGTTTTGAACATTGTAACTTGTGTATGGTGCTTAAGGGGTGTTATACAGGGAGCGCAAAGGTAAATTTACGCATATCAAATCAATACGGTATTTGTAAAGCGCAAACTACTCACCCCAATGGGTCTGAAGGCCCTCGAGGCTGGCGTGGAAATTATGTGAGCTATTAAGTGAGCTATTGCCCAGAGTCACATGGTGCTGAGCTGAGGTGTGCAAAGGTGTCCTTCATAAGCATTTCCAAACCTACCCCAGTCAATTTCCACCACAATGCACAATCATAAGGTCAGGGTGTGGAAGATGCAAAGAGGTTTTAACCAAAGGTAGCAATTGGTGTAACTTCAATCTTCTCTGTGTAAACCATTTAATGTCCACATTTTGTTAACCTAGGTCTAAGTCAATACGTCTGTGTTCTGCATACCTCTTGCACCTGAAAATATAGCTATGTCCTACGATCCACACTAGCATTTTGAAGGTATGGTTGGAAGGTATGGAAAGATGTCTGTAGCTCATGCAGTTCCTTGGTAGAATAAGAGATATGTTTAAAGATAGAGAAGTACTTTTTTTTGCCATACAAAACAATACGTGATTGGGAGTTGAAAAGCATGCTTTTTGAAAAGTAGGGTGCACATTCGTTTTGTGGAAAAGCATCTTTGTGATTGGTTAAGAAAAAGCAGTTTCAATGTGGAGTACATATCAAAGGATAACATTTGCTCAACTGAACCACAGCTGCTACTTGCATTTGGAAGGCACTGTTCGAACTTAAAACAATTGTGAACTTTTAACCTGCACGTGCCGTTAAATGTCGAGAAAATGTTCCCCAAAAATATTGTTAAGTTTAAAAAAATTGATGAACTTTTAACCTGCACGTGTTGTAGAATTTTCTAGAAAGTGTGTTGATAGAATACGTTGCACTTCTGACTTCTATGTGTTGTTGAATATTAAAAAAACGGTTTATATGGAAAATTAAAAAGAAACTAATAGAGAAGTTTTGAAACCTATTCGAATTTGTTCTTTACATGTGTTTATGTGTGGAGCAACAAAATTATAGACACAAACAGCACCAGGAAGAGGAAGAAGCAGGGAGTGGGCTGACGGTGGGAGATGGGCAGAATGGCACATATGCACAATTAAGTACAGCACAAGTATAGACAAACAATGGCCAAAATGAAACACACCAACAAGGAGCACAAGTCACACAACCCGCCAACATCAAATCACTGAACAAGCATAGAAGTGAAAACCACGCTGCATTCATACAGGATGTGTACAAAGGACGGTCGTTGGTGTTGTGGGATGTCTGCGACCTTGGTTATCATGGATGAGATGCCCAGCACGTGGCACATGGGCGAGTTCACGGTGTATTATATTGCCAAACAGCTGCTTCTCTCTCCCACGAGCCCCAACACTTTTCTACGGTGCGCTGTTGTATCTCGTGCACTCGTATGGCACACCATCGTAATGCCTATTCACTCATGTCCTGCTACATACAAACTACACCATCACAGTGCTGTTTGGAGGTGGTGCATGGCACTTTACAACATCGAGTGCTGCGGCCTTTGTGGCAGCCCACACCAGAACACAGACACACTTACCGCACTTCCTGTACACGGACATGTCCGAGACACCCTGTTCCCCTTGCCGGATAGGCATACCCCTGCGCTGACCTGTGTACTCCGGACCAGCACATGCCGGTTGTGCATGCAGGAGGATGCGTGCGTAGCTACATGTCCAGGCTCACTGCCAACGCTGAGGTGACAGCACACTGTGATGTTGCAGGGCTCGTGCCTATCATGCTAAGACAATGACCAAAGGGACACACTTGCTCAGATGCGGAATTGGTGGGCATTAGCGGTCCTGGAGTTGTTGCGATGAGTCTTGTGGCCCTCATGGGTATCTCTGCATCATGCTCATTGATTCTATGGCACCTGTGGGTGTTCTGGTGTGGCTCTTGGCTATGTTCAGTTTCATGGTGCAGGTAGTCGTCCTACTTAACTCCAGCAGAAAGCAGGTGTAAAATACCTGGTGCTAACGTGGCTTATCGCCGGAATTTGTTTCGCATTGCAGTTATTGTGAAAGTTGTGATGTGATTTTTTTCGTGTGCAGAACAATATACGAACTGAGCAGTGTATCTTGTCAAGATCCAGCACTTGACGCACTATTCCCAATAAATATAAATACAATGAGAGTTCTTAATTGATTTTGTGTGTACACTGCAAGTGCAGCCACTTCCTCAGTGCAATTCAATACAGGATTTTAGTATTTAGAATAAATCGCAAAGGTGCACCTTGTGTCTTTTTGTACGGGAACGGCTAATCTGTATTTCATTATCAGCACTTTAATGGAAGTAAAGTTGAGGTAAATCTAACACATTATTCAGAAGTTGGTGTAAACTGCAGAAATCACCAGTATTCCCACGATAAGTGCCCCAAAATTTAACACCATGGTGGACTCCATCAAATAACAGTAATAAGAACAAGAAAGAGACACACAGCAGTGAAGAGAACAACCAAAAACGTTATTATATTTTTTTTAACTTTATTTTTTTATAAATATATATATAACGATAAACGAAAAACTATTTGCAAAATTAATTTTTTTATTAACATATATATAAATGATAAACTAATAAACAAAATGTAACGAAAATAATTGAAAACAAGAAGGCGGAACACTCCTGTGGGGACCATGGATGTCGAACAGAGCCTGGAAAATAAAGCACACAATAAGGGTGTGCGTAATGGGCATATCAAAAGAGAGAGGCACAGAGAAACAGAGAAGGAAAAAAAGCCAGAGAGAAAAAGAGAGGGAAAGAAAGAAAAGGAGTGAGAAAGGGAGAAGGAAGAGAGAGAGTTAGAGAGATAGAAGGAAAAAAAGGAAGAGAGAGAGACAGACAGACACTGCCGCCTCTGCGCATCCATGAGCAAATAATTACCTAGTGCCACCGAAGTGTGTAGCAGTGGGCACTCCATCCCAGATACGTTTCTGAGTCCATCAGTGATGTCATCAGTGATGTCACTGACCATGTCATGAATGATGTAATATGTGACGTCATCAGCAGTGCATTGCGGGGGCGCGAGTTATAGTTAGCTCAACTAACTATAACAGGGGAATTTCTATGGTTTTCTATGAGTAAAATGTCCAACTATCTATAACATCCCTGAAACCTATGGTTTTTTCAGTGAATTTCAAAGGTTTTTTAAATGCTAATTCCTAACTATAACGTCCCTGAAACCTATGTTTTTTCTGTCAAAATATATGTATATATACATGTATGTATGTATATATATATATATATATATATAATATATATTACATTTCTTTTACAATTAAATAATAGAAAATGTGTTCATTTTTTGGTGGAGTAAAATGTACTACTTCCACTCCAACCTCATCAACAGTAAGGCCAGTTTGGAATTTGGAGTGGTCATATTTACTACGCCTACTCCAATGTGAGCAACAGTATTGGCAGCATTCGGCTTTACGAGGGCCAGATTTACTATTCCCACTTCAAAACAAACAATAGTAAGAACAATGTTGAACATTGGAGGGGGTCAGATTTGCTATTGCTACTCCAACTTGAGCAGCAGAAGGAACAGTGTTGGGCATATGAGGGGTTGGATTAACTATTTCCACTCCTATGTAACCAACAGTAGGCAAAGTGTTGTACTTTGGAGAGGTCAGATTTACTATTCCCTCTTTAACATAAGCAACAATAGGGAAAGTGCTAGACTTTGAAAGGGCATGATGTATTATCCCCACCCCACACTAACATAAGCAACAGCAGGAAAAACACTGGTCCAGATTTACTATGCCACCTCCTAAATTAGAAAAAGGACAAATATTTCAAATAAAGAATTATAAAATATATTTTAAATATATAAATATAAATAAATAATATGTGTGTATATATATATACATACTACTTTTAAAATGATATCATTTACATTAATTATTAAAAATTAAAATTACTAAATTAAACATTTCATTCATAAAAAGTAAAAAGAATAGATTTAAAACATGTCCCAACATATAATCATTAAAAATTCCAATACCCAGCAAAACAAATAAACATAATGGTAGAAATAAATTAACAATGAATATTAATTTAAAAAATGATAACACTTTAAATTAATTATTGAAGAATTGAGAATTAATGAAGAAAAACTACAATATAATACAATTAATTAATATTCAAATTATTTAAAAATGTTTAAAAAATGTCCATTTAAACAATTTATTAAAACAAATTGCTATTTGTTTAAAAACATAGCAATGTTATATTCAACTATATTTACAAAAAATTATATAACATACTTAAAAACACAATATTCTGACCTTCAATATTCTGTCCCATGAGTCTTAACTTCAGAATTTGAACACATAAAAAGGTCCCCATGGAACGAGAAGGGGGAGGAAACATAGGAAATACAAGAATAGGGACACGGAGTCAGAACAAGATCAGGAATTAGGGGTGAATATGGATAGCACAAGGCTTCAGGACACTGCATGTGAAGGGGAATTGGAAATAATTAATTTATCTAATAGGATGTTGAATGCTCATGAAGCATCTGTCCTGAAGAAAGGTCTTTCATTTTGTCCAAACAATGCATGTAATTACACAAACCTGGAGATAGATTTGTTTAGATTTTCTAGGATTTTGAAAGTAAAGAGTTTTTTTGCGACTATGGACAAACGTACTAATGTCAAAGAAAGCATTAAAAATTGTGATATGTCAATCACTGATTTGAAGAATGTTCACTTACTTATGTCCTTAACTGAAGGGGAAAGTTTTGGAATTGATGAAACAGCTTAATTGTTAAATATCATGACGGACTACAGTTGTACCAGTGGTCTTAGAACTAAATCCAAATTCACACCACAAGGTTTACAGTTTGCAGCTATAGACATATATGTTAGGAAAACTGTGCAAGAGTTTCATTTGATAGAAGACTCAGGGAGGAAAGGAAAAGGTAGCTCTAGAAATCAGGATCATTTATCAAGGGATGAGAGACTGGCACTCAAACAGTTGAGTTGTGATAACAATATAGTAATTCGGGAAGCTGATAAAGGGGGAAACATTGTCATTATGAATCGATCTAATTACATCCAAGAAATTAGGAGACAGCTTGGGGATTCAAATTGTTATGTGAAATTGTCTGGTAGCCCTATGAAGGAGGTAATTAGACATATTACTGAGAGATTCTATACATGGAAGGAGGAAGGGCTAATTGATGAAGCTGAATTTAAATACTTGCATGTTACTAATCCAACATTTCCATTTATTTATACATTGCCGAAAGTTCATAAATCTAAAATAGACCCCCCGTGCAGACCCATTGTATCAAGTATTGGAAGTGTGACAGAACATTTATCAGAGTTTGTTGATAGTTTTTTGAAACCCTTAGTGTCAAACTTGCCATCTTATATACGGCACACGATGGATGTTTTGAGTAAATTACAAGACTGTAAATTGGAGCACAGCATGTTATTAGTGACATTGGATGTGGTTGGACTTTATACGTGCATCAACAAGGACAAGGGAGAACAGGCTTTGATTCATTTCTTGGATAGTCGGAGTGCTAGATTACGGGACCACTCAAATATGTTGGTGGAAATGAGTATGTTGATTTTGAACAATAATTACTTTCTTTTTGAAGATGAGTGGTACCATCAGGTGAGAGGGACTGCGATGGGCTCCAGGTTTGCTCCCTCTTACGCCAATCTATTTATGGGTTGGTTTGAGAGGGAGCACGCCTGGAGCCGGGGAGCCACAGGATGGATTGACTCCATCCTATTTTGGGCTCGATTCATCGACGATATTTTAATGATATGGAGGGGCAGTCAAGAAGAATTACAAAATTACTTTGAGTATTTGAATGACAATGATTTCAATGTAAGATTTACGATGAATCAGAACCATAAAAGTATAGAATTTCTGGATGTGGAGTTATATATAGATGGTGACACCATTAGGAGTAAACTTTTTAGAAAAAGTACTGCTACTAACTCCATATTACGTGCAGACAGTGCTCATCCTTTGACAGTCATGAGAGGAATTCCCTACGGGGAAATGATTAGACTACGGAGAAATTGTATTTCTGACAAAGATTTTGGAATTGAACTAGACATTCTTGAAAATCGATTACTAGCGCGGGTATAGAGGAAGAAGGATTTGGACAAAGCACGGAATAAAGTTATGAAAAGCAATAGGGATTCCACCTTGGTTCAGAGAGATTGAAAACAACGCAATGATTATCTAGCATTTGTGACTACTTATTGTTCTCTAAAAGATCAGATAGTGAAAGCCTTAAGTAAGAACTGGAACCTACTGAAAGGGGTGCCGGGGCTGTTAGATCATTTGGGGGATCAACCTAAATTGATTTATAGACGTAACAGCACTGTTAAAGATTTGGTTACAAGAAACTATATTCAACCCCTGAAATCCATGGAATCAAATTGGTTACCCCAACCACCTAAGGGTTTTTTTTTGTCTGTGGATCATGCAATATATGTGCACTGGGAGTGAACAAAGTAAGAGAATTCAGGTATAATAATTGGAAACATTATCAGATTAAAGAGTTCATCAATTGTAATAGCATTGGTGTAATCTATGTAATAATTAGTGATTGCAAAAAAATTTACATAGGGAGCACGAAAAGGAATTTGAAGTTGAGGATACAGGAGCATAGACGCTCCATCATTAATAAAGATATCAAATCTCCATTATACCAACACAGGAAGAGGCCAGGTGAATCACTAAATGTAGATCGGTTACCCTGGGTCTGAATTCTGATACTGAACTGCATTATTTTTTAATATAAGAAAACAGTACATGATGAACACGAGTAGTGATTACTACTTATAATTTCAATACTTATTATCATGACTGAATAGTATAAAATCCATAAATGCAGTTGAATGTAGGTTGATGAGTAGGACGATTTATTAGAATTTTCTGGGACATGAGCCGCTGGACTTTAAGGATTTTAAGACAGGATATGTAGATCTTGTAATATAGATTTAAAAGCTGAGTTGTTTAATGAAATTATAGAATCCATCAGTTGGATGTTAGGTTAGAAACTAGAACATCAATATATTTATGACGACCATTAGCATAAGAGAAATAATAATGAGATTGACATTTGACATTTGAATTTCAAATTATTGCCAAAAACCAGACTTAAAAGCTTAGTTTTTCAGGGAAATTGTAAAATGATAAGACGAATATTAGTTATGTTTGATTTAATTAGTATTACAAAATTGGGGTTATGATGTTCTCTTTAAATAAGCAAAAAATGTAATATACTGCCTGTTGGTAATGCTTTTTGTTTGATGTTACATGAGGCATGTGGTTTTGCAAATATAATTAGGAAAGAAAAAGGTCCTTTAAATCGTATGCAACTGTTTAGAATTAGTAGGTTTGAATATATTATAGAGCGAGCAGGGAGCTGCTAACACGCTCGCAGATCTAATGGCGGACTGAATAGGGACAACGGGAAACCGAATAGGCTTACACGCATTCAAAAGACAATGGGGAGTCAATGAATATGCTTGAGGACTTGATGGCGGACCAGATAGGGAACAACTAAGCAGATATTTAAATTAAGGAGAGTTGGATTGGTTGACTCGTTTTCAGGAGAAAGTGAGAATCCCTCTGAGCTAGGGTGCACCGGATTGGTCCTTCTAGCTTGCCGATGGTTTGGATAGGCTATTGGGTAAACACATTTGATTTGCATAATGAAAGGCTTGAAATCCGGACATTTGATTGGATATAGCTCGGTTTAAAGAGGGAGCCTGGCGGCTAAAGGAGGCATTCCGGATTTATCGCACCGGTTTGCGGCGGGTCGGAGGTTTTGACGAGAGACAGCCTTGGAGATTTGAGCAGGTATCAAGGGGATGACACATATTTGGTGTTTTCTAGTTAAATAGAAGGGACAATTATCAAGGATTTTCTAAACCAATAATAAAAACTGGGTCTCATAAATTGATTATATTCTTTTTGTGTAGAGTTGGTATAACACGGGAATAACCATGTGGATTGGAAAATTGGATTTCGTAGCAGTGTATTGTCTGGAAGAGATAAACTAATTTATTCAAATAAGTTTAAAGGTGAGATATGAGGATTTTCTTATATAAATAATGGTGCCTAAAATGGCCATCTAGCGGGATAGGCAATATGCTACATGGAATTTAAATAGATTGATATTGATATTTATGAGTATGGAAGTGGAATGACACAGAATCGAATATTTGAAAGGGAATATGGTGCTGCTACCCAGTTGTATATTGAAGGGTTTGAGAATGAGTTGATTTAAATAGGTTGAAAAGGGAGACTATTGTGAAACATTTGTTGAGACCATTAAGAGGAGATATAAATTAGGATAAGCAAAAAATAATCCCTTTTTTTCATTTAACCTTACAGGGAGCTGATATTTTGAAACAAACCATAAAAACAATAGTACTGCGGCTGTCATACTCAATCAGAATTAAGAGGATAAAAGGACAGGAGAATTGGAGTCACTAGGAGGTGAGACAGATTGAATTAGATTCATTAATGCCGATGAGTTACTGGTTGACATGAGGATTGAAATGTGTTATTGTTTTACTAACTGCCATCCCTTGAATAAATATAGGATTATATTGGGAATGTAGACAGTCATTTGATTATGAGTTTTTGTATAATTTTCTCCCTTGAATTTTATATAGATTGTTAAATAGGCAGGTACCTTAATAGTTGCTATTTTTGAGATTGGAGATAGGGGATTTTGGATAACTTCATGATTTTGTGTATCTTATCTTACAGCCCTGATGATGTCGTAAAGAAGGACGAAACGCGTCGACTGTAACTACATGATTTTTTGAAGTCAGAGGATGTTGAATGATGTAAATTACATCTAATCGGATGATGTTGGATGATGTAAATTCAATCTAAAATAAAGGATCTGAATTTAAAGTGAACATTTCTACGATTTTTGTTTACCTTCCGGATTACAGTATTGGACTGTCAAAGATTTTTTTTTTAATTGACATTGAAACGCTCCTTCTTGAATAATGTAAAATTTGTGATTTGGGGTTTGTGGCCTAACGGTGAGCCACAAGGAGTTGAGCGTACGAAACCTATAATATTTCTTAATTAGGCTCACTGGTGCTCATAGGTTGTGACCTCCACCGTTGTTCTTTGGTATTTGCATTAACTTCAGAATTTGTTTGACACAATATTTATGTCAATCTATATTTTGGAAATTATATTATTGTGGAACAAAGGAAAACACAACTAAGTAATGTTGGCAGGCTGTGTCCAGTGAGCATTCACATCTTTTCTGGCCCTCTGCCTATCTTAACTCAGACCCCCTACTCATGATGACACAGAAGAACACTGCTCTTGTTGTGAACTACCCAAATCCCCAGCCACAGTTGTGGCTCATTAAAATGGGCATTGGAGCACCGTCCTTTCAATATTGCCTGTCTACTTTATTTTACGCACTCAAGAAGGGGGGAGGCAGAGGGTATAAAGCTACGGCCACCCTCCTTCAGTAATGGACAGAGAAAAACCGGAATACCGTATTAGGAACCTAGCTAGGGTGACGTGAGACCCCAACTCAAGTCGAGTTAGACAGTCTTGTTCAGACAAGAAAGAAAAATTTCTTTCTTGAGTCCCCTCACTCACCAGGGTTTCCCCTTGGTGACATGCTTCTCCATTGGAGTCCTCTCAATCTGCTGCAGATTGAGGCGTGCTTCGACTTGCGAAATTACGTAGGAGCACTTACGTGAAAAAATGTGTCGTGCAGAGTTGTGGAGTGGAAGAAAGAAGATGTTAAAAGTACCTGGCTAGTGGGCAAAATAATTTTATTCTAGCTCCTAGTCGGAATATTTAAAAACAGGGGTACTAGAGAAAACAATGCAACCATAATGAGTTAAACACCTCTAGTATTGGTCAACATGTTTCGAGCCTCCCCAAGGTTTTTCCTCAGGACCACACAGGGACCAGCCCTCTGCGTTCCACTCCTATGTGACCTAAATGTGGGGTAAATAAATAGTTAGTGAAATGTGATCTGCCACACCTACTGTGTGTACACTAATTGTTTAATACATACAATTTTACTCAATGGATCGTAGTATTTAATGTGGGGTTCAGTATTGCCCCATGGTCTGGAGGGGTTGAGGGGCTCGTGGTCACACTTTGAGCAGAGCATGCCTCACTGGTGATTCACCTACTCGTACCCCTGGAGACCACATATTATGTCAAAACCAAGGTATCCTGTTCACTCTGACCCTCCCTCTGCACCAGGGTCAGGTACTCAGGCCCTTTTGAAAGGCACATGCACTGCTGCACGTGTGCCAGCTGTAGCAGTTTAGCTGGGCCTAACTGCTTTTCAGCCCTAGTATCTGTGGCTTGCTAAGCTGAACGGCCACTCTTCTCTGTGACAAAGGACACCCTTACTAATTGAACGCAGACGTGGTTGCTGTATGCCAATCAGCTATGGTGTACCTTTCCAGGTTGTCACATGGTGGGATCAGCAAGCCTTAATGACCAACCTCGCCATCCCATGCCCAGGTTGGAAATGAGTGGCATTCAGACTAGGCACCAATGTGTGATACCCCTCCCTCTGGGAGGGGAGGAGGCAGACAAATCTGCATGTGACTGGTGTCATAAGTGACATTAGGTGACATGATGTAAACATATACAGTGTGCATGCTTCAGTTTAGAAAAGCATGTGCTTTGTATATGATCGTCAACTCACTACTTAACGGCATTCCTTCAGAAGACATTGCCGAGGTAGGAGTTGGGACTCACCCCTCCACTTTAAAATTTCACCAGCTGCCACTGCCCAGCTGCCATGGGTCAAGTTGTCAATGTCTCGAACTCCTAATACTTGATTCCTGCATCTGTTGTACATATTTGTGGACCCTAAGTTCCTACCTGTGATACGTTGGATTCTGACAAGTACAGTCTACAATTCCTCTTTCAGGGTAAACAGGAGTGGACCGTGCAGGTAAGAGTAGTGGGTCGGGGTGGGGAGGGAGTAGACAGATGATGGCAAGGGAAAATTAAATTTAAAAAATGAAAAACTCTTACCTTTCACTCACCGCATCCCCAAGCGGGCGATGCAGTGATGACAAGGCAATTGTTTTTATTTTTTTCACATTTAATTTTCCCTCGTCATCATCTGTTGACTCCCTCCCCTCCCCGCCCCACCACTTTTACCTGTCGGGGATGCGGCGAGCGCAAGGTAGGTGTTTTTCTTTTTCTTACATTTAATTTTCCCTCGTCGTCATCTGTTGACTCCCTCCCCATCCCGCTCCACCACTCTTACCTACTCGGGGCGCTTCTGAGGGTAAATTGTATTACATTAGACTGCTGTAGTGCATTATTGGCTTGCTTTGCATTCAAAACTAACTGTGCGTCTCATAAGGCACGCAAGTATCTATATTTATATATATTTATTGAAAAACCCACAGGTTTCAGGGACGTTATAGTTAGGCTGAAATTTCACTCATACAAAACCAGAGAAATTTGGCCGTTATAGTTAGCTGAGCTAACTATAACTCATTCCCCCGCAATGCACTGCTGATGATGTCACATATTACATCACTCATGACATGGTCAGTGACATCACTGATGACATCACTGATGATATCTCAAATGACATCACTGATTACATCATCCTGTGAGTGTTTCTAAAAAGTTTAAGAACTTTACATATATATATATATATGTATCTGCCAAGTAGCTGTATGAGTGTCAGAATGGATGAATTAGTGGGTGCATGACTGACTGTGTAAATGAGTGATTAAACGTATCTTAGTGAATGCATGGGTGAATGACTAATCTGTGTTAATGTCTGTGTCAGTCTGTCAGTTGGCATGTAAGTGGCTGTATGAGTTGGTGAGTAGCTACATGAGTGTCTATATGGGTTGAAGATTGTTTGTCTGAGAACCTTTATGGGTGCCTGAGTCTCTGTGTGGGTAGGTGAGGGGGTATATGACTCACAGCATGGATGTGTGAGTAGGTGAATGTCTGGGTGTATGGGTTCCTGAGTGCATCTGGAAAAGGCTGTATGGTTGAGTGAGTGTGCTTATGGCTGTGTTGGTGAATGTATAGATGTTGGAGAATATACATGAATGTATGTGTGAGTGAGTGATTGTGAGAGTGGCTGTATGGATAAGTGTGTGCTTGTGTCAGTGATTGTAGAAGAGAGTAAGTATGTGTTACTATCTGTTTGAAGGTGGTGTATATATAACTGTATAGGTGAGTAACGGTAGTGTGATTAATTCCTTCAGTAACTGGCTAGGTCTGTGAGTAACTCTATGACTGAGTGGGGGTGTGTGAGTGTCTGTATGGGTGTATGAGTGCATATATCAGTGGCTGTATTGTATGAGTGACCGGGTGTATGAGTGACTGTATGGGTGAGTGAATGTGTGTCTAGACCTATGAATCAGTGAGTGGGTATGTACTCACTGGTATTGGGGTGTCTATGGTTTCAAGAATGGTAGTGTGTATTTTTGAGTGGGTGTATGAAAGGTTATATTAAGGTGTGAGGAGGTGCATCAGATATTAAGTGGATGATATAATCAGTGATATCATCAGTGATGTCATTTGAGATGTCATCAGTGATGTCATGAGTGATGTCACTGACCATGTCATGAGTGATGCAATATATATATATTTGGTTTGCATCAGTGCGTGGGTAGTGCCTGGTTTATTGTATGAGTGCAGGGGTAGTGCCTGGGTGATTATAGGAGTGCACGGGTAGTCCCTGAGTGCATGGATGGGTGTAGGGGTAGTACCTGGGTGATTGCATGAGTACAGAAGTACTGCCTGGGTGATTGCAGGAGTGCATGAGTAGTGCCTGAGTGCATGGATGAGTGCACGGGTAGTGCATGGGTGATTGGAGCAGTGCATGGATGGTGCCTGAGTACATGGAGCAATCTAAAGGTTCCCTAAGTGCATGGATGAGTGCATGGGTAGTGCCTGGGTGATTGGAGTGCGCAGGGAGTTATTGAGTGCATGGATGAGTGCATGGGTAGTGTTTGAGGGACTGGATGAGTGCAATAGTAGTGTCTGAGTGGTTAGATGAGTGCATGGGTAGAGTCTGAGTTCATGAATGAGTACATGGATAGTGCCAGGGTGAATGGAGGAGTGCATGAGTAGTGCCTGAGTGCATATATGAGTGCATGGGTAGTGTTTGAGGGAGTTGATGACTGCAATAGTAGTGTCTAAATGATATCATGAGTGTATGGGTAGAGCCTGAGTGCATGAATGAGTGCATGGGTACTGCCTGGGTGATTGGAGGAGTGCATGGATAGTGCCTGAGTGCATGAATGAGTGCATGGGTAGTGTTTGAGGGAATGGATGAGTGCAATAGTAGTACCTGAGTGATTGGATGAGTGCATGTGTAGTGCCTGGCTAATTGCATGAGTGCAGGGATAGTAGCTGTCTGATGATATCTGAAAGTTTTTAAATAGTGTAAAGGTTCAACATTTTTTTTTAGAATTAAATAACACATAAATAAACGTTATCATGCATATTATGTTATGTGTTCTTCCCGTTTTTTAGTAATTTAGATAGATAACTCTTTGGATCTATTTTAGAATAGTATTGTCGTAAACTGAATTAAAACTCTTTTCAAACTTCACCATTACCTACTGTAAAGAAGACGAAAAAAAAGTTATATAATGTAATGTATTACAGAAATTTAAATATTACACTTTTAAGAACACAACATAATTTTAGAATTACATAACATTTGGTACCATTGCCCATAGGCTGACAGTACCAACATGGCGGACAACCAACATCCCTCCGCAGACAAAGCTTCTGGCTGTGCTGCACCTGTTGGCCTCTGCGACCTTCCAACCAACAAATGCCAGAGTCGAATGAGTCCCACAATTGACTGCACACATGTCTTACTTGTGCCCCCTTGTGACACTGCACGCAATTACCTCAACAGAAAGCACACGCATTCCATCAATGTGCAGGCAACAGTGGACCACATGGGAATCGCCACCAACATCTTCGCCAACTACCCAGGCAGTGTGCATGATTCCTACGCCAAACCACAATCTATCACCAACCAGCGCTAACAGGATGGCACCGATGGAAATGCACCGTCGTTGGCAAGTACCAAAGAAACACACCACATCCCCGACTCCACAATCATGCAAATCACAACTCTGGGAATGCACACATCACAGACTCACATCCAACATGCCAAACAACATACCCACCCACCAGACGTGACAGCACAACTTACTGTGAAAACCTGGGCTACAGAAATACATCAACTGCATGGCACCTCAGCCGCACACTAGCGGAATGTGGGGGAGGTGGGAACCAGGCATGTGTTACGGAGGCAGGTGACCCATGAATGAGAAGGTACACAATGCCAAGTGTGGCGGAGATGTGCTGGACAGACTGCAGTATGCAGACCACACACTTATCCATGTCCACCTACATTGCTGGTGTATGGAGTGTAGTGGACAGTGGACGCAACCATATCACCCCAGCCAGTGGGGAAGATTGCGAAAATGTAGATTGTGACATCCCCCTGTAGGCGTGTGCAGAGTGGGCTGGCCCGGCATACACCAGGCCAGCATAGGGATGTGAATAAAAAGCATGTAGATCTGGACGTGGTTCTCTTACGGAATGCCCAACGTCTCTGCCAGGGCTGCACCTCCCAGCCCGCCACGAGGCCTACTCCGTCGCCATGAGCCGTGTTGCCTGTGATCCTGTGCACCTGCTGCACTCCAGCCCGCTTGCCCCTGACCCATCATGGCTGCCTCTGCACAGCCAGGCCTCACTGCACATCTGCCAACACTGGCATGTGTCAAGGAGGGCCTACCACGTGCCAGCGCAAGCCCCAAGCCAGAGGCCCGTGAACTCAGCAGCCTCCTCAGACCATCACGGCCTCCATGACACAGGCCCGCTGTACTCCTTTCTCGTGTACATACTCCACTGGCCTACACAGCTGCCAGGTCACTCACACATTTGGAACTGAGTCTTGATTGCGCAATGGAAGAGCATACACCTCATGGCGGCGTTTATGTCACTATACTCCCTTCGATGTGATGCCACAAACTCTGTGCATGGCATCCTGCATACCACGTGTCCATGGTCCCTTTCTGACTACTGCCTTCGGCCTACACTGCGGTCGAATAGGGCACACAGTTGGAACTGAGTCTTGATCTGTGAATGGCCGAGTTCATATCATTGAACGCATGGAGAGGAGTAAGAGGAAGACGTGGTGCAATCCAGAGGAGAAATGGATCCTCGATATGGAGGTGATCGAACACTGCCAACCACTGCTCTGGTGTCACTAACGACACGTGGCTGTGGGCCCCTGCTGACCGCTGCCTTGGGCCTACACTGCAGTTGAGTAGGTCAAACATTGGGAACTGAGTCTTGATTTATTCATGGCAGTTTTGATATCATTGGACTGGCTTCCTCGCAGACTTCATACCCCTACAGCTCCGGTGCCACCAAGTCTGTTCCCTGACAGCCATGGACACTTTCTGGTTGAATTTTGGTGGCGACTGAGTCTGTGGACTGAGTGTTGTCTTCATCATCATGTCAGTGATACTGATTTTTTGGCGAAAACGAGGCTGTGGCATTCCACTCCTCAATTTGCCGCGTCCGGATGGCTTCTACCCTTTGCATCATGCCCTGGAGGACACCTTCCACTATCCCCCGTAAGCCTCCACCACATTCACCTCAAACATCGGTGAGGACCCGCTCAGCTCACATGGCCCATCTCACTGCACCGCAAGTCACCGTCCCGTGGCTGTGTGCCTGTGTCGGCCACAGTGCGTTCGGGCCACTAACTCTGTGCTGCTTAAATCCGGGACCCTGTCTGGTGAGATATTGGATGGCCTCTGAGACGATGGATGGCCTTGGGGTCCTTAACGTCAGGATACACAAGCCACCCCCGCCATGACCATCTCCAAACGCCAAATGCCAGTGTGATACAGCCGTACTGGCAGACCAACGGAGTTGCTCACAACTGTCATCGACCCTGCTCGGCACTCCAGTTGCCACTAACTCCGTGCACCATAACTCATGGACCATTTCAGAATGAGTTGTGAGCTGTGGTGAGCTCATGCAGCAATGTCACCTCAGGCAGTGTGGGAGACCTGGGATGATGATGACGAAGATGATGCATGTGTAACACACACTACAGCAGCTACTGTTGCAGGGATTGTGCTTATACACAGAACTATGCGTAGAACCCCAGGACCTCAGTGAATTGTGGTGTACCAGAAACTCACCTCAGAACCCAGAACCCAGTATCCGGCTAGCATAAGTGTCCCATTCGTTATCCGAGATTTAGCTCGGCGGTCCCAATGAAAAGACAACCCAGAACAAGCGACTCAGTATACTCTCAGTAATGGTGGGAATCGGAAATACCTGTTCGTATATTATTCTCACATCAGTCCACAACAAGAATCAACAGAGACACGGTGAAAATAAAAAGAGTTTATTTTTATAGACCACGTGTCCTAAGATGCAGTACTTTGGCTAATACAAGCAGACAAATGATTAAAATCAAAACCATCAACATCGTTACAATTCCATAGAATATAAAAGGGGTGATCATGTTATAATGACAGTGGATACTACCACCTTCCCTTTACTAAGAAGCTAATATTATTAGACTAACAGAAGGTCTCTTAGGCTTGAATAGGGGACCCCATACCTCAAAGATCAGCTTAGTGAAATCACATCACAGGAGCATCAGGAGTCTTCTCGCAGGAAGGCTCGTCTTCGGTCTGAATAATAAACATGATGTCTGTGATATTAAAAGCACCAACTTTCAGTTATTTGCAGCTGCTCGTGTGTTATGACTAAATAGTGGGTCGATCAACCTAGAGTGAGAAACATGCATTGTCTAACAACTCAGACTGTTTGTCACATCGTGTGCAGACCAAGGTCGCTGCGCAGAGCTCGGATGGTAACAACAGATTGCTCTCGTGTGAGGCAAAACTCGAGTCAGCAGTTTGTTTAAGCAATAACATGTGAACACAGTGTCGTGTGCAAAAGCAGCAAGATGGCTTTCTAACCTCTAACGTGGTTATGCTAACTTAACAATGTATGTACGTATTAAGGGAGTCCTTACTACATGCCCCCTTGATCGAAGCACTACTTAGTATGCAAGAAAAGAGAGAACGCAGATTCAAGCGCGACAGAGCAGAACAAGGCGTATCCAATTTAAAAAACACTGGTCAGTTCAGGCAAAGTCCGAATAGGAAAAAACCAAAAGTGGAAAGAAAAAACAAAAAACCTCAAACGTGCCGTGGGGGTGAAAAAATGAAAAAACGCCTCACCGGGCAGAAGTGCAGACGCACAGGGACAGTTCAAGACACGTGAGGAAAACACAGTGGACGATAGTTCAATCAATCCATGAAAGTATATGCAGCATATGTGGCCACTGCTTCCAGCAGAAAATCATTGGCACGGCCACTGAAGGTTTCAGCCATCCAGTTAATCAAAGAAAAGGAACATACATGTTCTTCCATTAGCGGAGCTTCTAGCACCATCAGAGGGCAACCAGCGTGTACTTCCAAATAACTCATATCCAAGAAGTCATATGCCGCTCTCGCGATGTCCCAATTACCCAGGATACCATGCGCCGCACCGCAGGCCATAATCCGAACACCAGAACAGGCGGACTCGTGAGACACTAAGGGCCTCATCAGTTGATCAAAATCCGGGTCCGGAGACACCATGTTGGTTAAGCACAAATCCATAGGCCATTCAAAGGGACAATCTAGGCAGTGAAAGACAGGTTGCACGCAGGTGAAGTAGGAATACCGGAAGGATAATCCATATGCCAGGCTCAAAGCCGCCAACGGCAGGACACCATAATAATCAAGCATCCTGTCACGAAGAAGCTGCAGACGGGACAGGCTGTCGTGTGGCACAGAAAGAGCAGCCATTCCGCAAGATGAAAAGTAAAAGTAGCACACCTGCCACTAGCGCCAGAATTAAAGGGACACCTCCAAAGACGCTCGAGAAAATAGAATGAAAAAATGCCGGGATCACACCAAAAATAGTTTGGAAAGAGGTCACGAGGCCCGAGCCCACAACTTTAAAAAAATGAGCCAGGCCAGTCGTGGACGAGGCATTGAAAATTCTTTGGATCAAAGCTCCAAAATGCAGGGGGAGGTCAGTATTCAAAAGCGCCTGTACCTCAGTGCGCGTATTTGCTACGTGAAGGACAAATGTTTCCCGGGAGGAAGTCAATGGCACCTCCTTTTGGGACAATAGCGCTCTTATTCTGCTCATCTTGTTGAACTCTGCTTTTAAGGTTGGAATCGAAGGCCAGATGGAAGCATCCAGCCTCCCATGCGGGGGAGGAAACAGAACGTTATTGCAGCAGACAACCCTCTGCGATACAGTTACTATATGTGGGATCCCCACTAACATCCCGCAGCAAGCTTCATTGTTTAAAATTAAATAACTACCGTTTGCAAGCAGCGTGAAAGATGGCGTAATCACTGGTACCGGGATACCTTTGAGGACGCAGGCCAAATTCGGGGCGTGTACATTGCAAGCTCCGTGCAACTGAATGTGCCTACATACAACAGAATGATCAGGTGACGTTGTACATTCTTCACCCTTCAGATAAACCTCAGTACCGTCCCTTGTACATCTATACGTAAAGGGGAGGGACCAAACTTCATGTATGAAAGCGGTACCCAGCTGTTCATATCTACCCAGAGCATAGTGTTTCATACAAGAGGTAAACTTAAAAAGTGCGAACGGGAGAGTTATCAATCCGTGTAAGAGCCACACTGCGGAATCTACTTCCGCTACAGAGAAAGGTAACGGCTCCAATTTTTCAATATGTAGCAAGGAATATGAAGCATCCTTCATGGACATGAACTGCTGTTTGTCAGTAAGGTTAAAGGGAAGAAATAACGATGTTGTATTCAGATAGTCCCAAGGGACCTTCCCTGGCTTCAACGTTTGTAATGTCCATGCAAACTGCATAACAGAACGTAACTGGTTTTGACCATGATACAATACAGACATATCATTCTGCACAATATCCACAATTGAAGAAACAATATTATCTAATGTATAAATGCGAGAAGAAAGAGTGCTAATGCTGTTATCAATAACTGCTAATACTTTTTCCATATTAGCCTGATCAATAGCTCTCAATCTTGAAGCTGCCTCAATTTGCGACAGTTTCCATACTTCGTTGTAAATAGCATACGCCCATCTCCTGGATCTGCCACCCACAGGACCTTTAACAAAATCATTCAAATCTATTTTGTCATGTAATTTTGATAAATGAACTTTGACAGATGCCAAGGTGGAATGTCGCAGCCAGGACTGACATAATTTCCCTACAGAATATGTAGTTACTGTATGTGACGACTCAAACCGGGGGTCTACGCGATCCTGAGTATACCCCGGCCTCAGCCCTAGAAAACGACGTTGACAGGTATCAGAACTGCTTTGCCAAATTAACCATCCCTCATTACTAAATTTCGAAATATTGAAAGATGAATTAGAAACTAATGACTGCAAAGCAGGAAGGGACAGATCTGTGTGGTTATCCCAATTTGGGTAAGCGCCCAGATCCGGCACAGAAGGCGAATTTAGTTTTTTTGAAGTGGCCAATCCGAAACAGGTGGTTTGGAAGATGGTTGAATTTAAAAACAACATATGATTTGGTACTAGACAGGCACGGTGTAAAGCTTCAGTTCCCTGAACCTGCCACGGTTTGGAACCCCAAACCGACTTAAGATCAATAGTAGCCTTCCATAGATCATAACCTTTGATCGACAACTCATCCATAAAGGACTTAGAATAAAGCAATTTGGTGTGTGTCAGTCTAACCTTAGAGGCAGACTCAGGCTTAACTTTAAAATAAAAGGATGCCGGGGCTGAAATACTGAAATCAGTAAAATAAGTAAACTTATCAACTAATGTATGTGAACTGCCAAACGAGGGGGTTGGACAGTGTTCCCACTGGGTAAAATTCACAAAATTTCTAAATGTATTCGCTTTATGCAGGAAGTGATTGCCATAATGTTGAAAACAATACTGTTCTGCATAATTAGCCGCATTCTCATACAAATCCTCAGCATCAAAAGCGGCATAATATTTCAAATCTGAAAACAGTGCCTCAATGGCGTGTACATCCCAATCATCAGAACGTATGTTCTGTTTAACTACATCACCCATAGAAACACGAAATACATTAGGCACATTAATGACCTCTGTAGGCCCATGAATTTGAAATTTAACTGCATCCCATGCGATTCCATCCATGACGGGCCAGGCAGTAATATTCACAAAAGTCTGGTCCCTTTTCATGATGTGGGATGAGGAGTGGGGGGCCAAAGTTCCATTGATAAGTCTAATTGTCGATCTCTCTTTGAGATAATGGCCATCCACCAAACGGAAAAAAACTATAACAAATCCAATGGACATAAACAAAAAAATACTGAAAAGCAGCAACCAGATGTATGTCCAAGGGGCTATCAAAAAATGTCTCTTAAACCAACTTACAAAAACAGCAATGTTCGATGGGGGAGTTGAGGG
Organism: Triturus cristatus; assembly: GCF_964204655.1. Taxonomy (NCBI): domain Eukaryota; kingdom Metazoa; phylum Chordata; class Amphibia; order Caudata; family Salamandridae; genus Triturus; species Triturus cristatus. The sequence continues at coordinate 748,788,822 of NC_140584.1, read as the reverse complement.
CAAAGAGTTAGTGTCAAAGGAAAAACGGGACTGGCCAAGTGCTGTAGATTGTAAAACAGGCGAGGGTCCACGTGTAGGATAAGCATACTCAGTCTCTTCGGACAAACCACCAGCCGGTGGTATCAGCAAGGGATCAGTAACTGAATGCATCTCGATGGCAACATCAGACAAGGTGTTAGAAGCAGGAACCAACATTGAATTTCTTTGCATTGTCTGGCATGAAACTGCCGGAGTCATACTAAGAAGTATCGGCCACTCGCTGAAGTTTGACATTGTCAATAGAGATGTACCTGTTTTCTTTGCGACCAGGAAGTGGAGGTAAAATGACTGTTCTTGTACCCTGCACTCCAAGCACTGGAACTGGTGCACGATAAGAGGGGCCGAACTCCTTCTTGTTCTCCACCTTCTCACGGACCAGATCTCCAACTCGGGGTAGCCAGCCGACTACCGGAATCTGAACCTCAGCTTCAGACGTGGAGGGCAAATGTTCTTTCGAAAGAGAGTCTCTGGCTTCTTGTAGAGTCTGCAAAACAGCACAGTGATCATCTACGTCAAAGGGTGCGGTTGACGCCGCAATGTCTAGACCATCAAGGTCCGGAACAAACATTCTGATTCCGAAGAGCATCATGTACGGGGTCCGCCCACCCAGAGACCTTCTAGGGAGATTATTAAGTGCACGTTGGACGTTATACAAATGGGCTAGCCAGTTCCGGCCTGTGCCTAAATCACGTGCTGTCAATGATTGCTTTAAGTCACGGTTCATTCGCTCCACCACACTATTACCCTCAGGTCGGTAGGGGGACGAAAATTTGACTAGGACCCCCAAATTTCTCATAGCCTCCTTGTAAGCCTTAGAGGCGAACGCAGGGCCCTGATCAGAATGGAAGGTACCACACGCAAAAGTTCCCACAAAGACACGCAAATCCCTGATGACAGTCCGCGAGTCAGCACTTCTTTGTGGCCATACCCAAAGAAAACATGTGCACGAATCCACTGCAACCAAGATATACTTGTACGCAGTATCAGAAGAAAAAGGACCGCAGTGATCTAAATAAACACAACCAAATGGCTTATTAGAGATGTACAGCTGTGTCTGTGGTGGGCGCGCAACAGTAGAAGGTTTAATCTGTTGGCAAGTGTCACAATCAAGAACATATGCGCGCGCTTGTTTATATAAACCAAACCACCAGTAACGTTGTTGTAGCAGAGATATTGTAGCTGACACACCGGCGTGGGCTGACGCCAACCCCTCGTGCGCAGCTAGGATCAGTGCTGGTCTGCAGTCCACGTTGGGAATAATTCTGTCACCAACGTCGTTAATCCTCACTAATGGGACGTTATCAGGACTTAAATGATAAATATAACGAGAGGGAAAACCCTTCGGGTAATCACCTCCCTTCTCTGTAGCAGCAATAGCTGCCAAGATGTCATCATCAATCTTACTCTTGGATCTTGTAACTGCTGCCACTAAGTATGTAGCCACTGCTGTTTTCGCTGCCTCGTCAGCTAAGCCGTTGCCGACAGCATGGACACCAAGCCGCTGGTGACCAAGAGTGTGAATAACACTCACGAGAGGGAGACGTTCTTTAAAGTCTGCCACTCGAACCCAAAGCGTTTTATGCTTAATTGTGCTACCTTTAGTGTCTCGATAATCATTCTGAGACCAGAAGTGTAAATTGTCATTGTAGGACTGGACACAGTAGAAGGAGTCACTCACTATAAGAGTAGTGACTCGGGGATCAGCAAACTCCAGTGCAAGCACCAGAGCCCGAAGCTCTGCTAATTGCGCAGTACAATCACCCAATGACTGCGTATGCACTGCATCAGATTGGAATTCACCATTTACGAATGTACCTACGACAATTGCGCAAGCCGCTGAATAAGCGTGCTTTGATCCAATTGCGGGTTGCGCAGACCCGTCAGTGTATATGACACAATGGTATTCTTCGAGCGGGCGCAAAGACAGAGGTGCCGGATGAACGAATTCATACTGCAAGTACTCTTGAGTCTGTAATGAGTCATCAAAGATGTAAGTGACATCTGGCGACGTCAGTGTTGTGGCCCATTGTATCCACCGTGGATGCAAAGCTTTAGAATTTGGTACACTTGCTTTAGTCACTGCCTCTAAAGCAGGATATGGTGTTACAACCAGAATCTGTTTCCCATGCGACAGTGCGCGTTCCTTGAGGATCGCCATCTGCACAGCAATCAGAACTTTTTCGACCGTGGAAAAACGTAATTCAGCAGAGGTGTACAAGTGGGATTTGTACGCAATGGGGACTGTGTCGCCCTCATTAAACGTCAAATACGTGAATCCCACGGCGCCTGGTACTATTCTTATTACCAGGTTAGTGCGGTTATCACGTGTCAGCAAGTATTGTGAAGCAAGAAGGTCAGCCTGTAAAGACTGTAAAATTGCAGAGTGTTCTAGCTGCCAGCTAGACTTTGAAAACGAAGGTTGTACCAAGGCGTAAAGCGGCTTGATACGCTGGGCATAATCAGGAATGTACGTACGGCCAAAATTCAGAAAACCCAGCAGAGATTGTAATTTCTTCAGCGTCGTAGGAGCACTTAAGCGTGCACACTTCTCCAGAAAGTGCGGGGCTAACCCCTTACCTTCATTGTTGAGCTCGTAGCCCAAAAACAACACCGTATATTCCGCGATGTGTGACTTCGCAAAATTGAATTTGTAGCCATAGTCAGCAAAACTCACGATAATATTGTCGACTCGAGACAGATGTGGCATCAGCTCATCATCCGTAAGATAGATATCGTCAACATAGGAGTATGCTTCGGGGTCAATTCTTTCTAAGAGAGAAACCACGCGAGCAGAAAAGACGCCAGGGCTATTTTTGTAACCCATGGCCAATCTTGTAAACTGTTTTTGTTTGCCGTCCGAAGTAAACGCCGTCCACTGGCTACTCAGTGTGGACAGGTTGTGGCTAAAAAAGCCATTGGAAATGTCAAGTGTCGTTTTAAACCTTTTACGCACGAGACTGTCGACCAAAGCCGAGCTATGTGTATATTGTACCGCGCAGGTCCGGCAATGGGAGTTTAGGTGCCGGTAATCCAAAACTAAACGGTACGAGCCGTCAGGCTTCGTTACAGTGAATAAAGGGTTATTCATAGGGGACACACATGTTTCAATAACACCCTGATATTCCAATTGTGCAAGGATTGCCGCGACGTGGGGTCTCGCTTCACGACGCATGGGATATTGAGGTTGAGGCTGGGGCATAGACCGCAATGGAATCTCATGGCAGGGGGACAATCTGTCCCATCCCACCTGAGTACGATACACCGCCGGCGCAAGCGCAAGCGCCCACTCCCCAGCATACACTTCAGCTTGGTCCTTAGGCACTGTGTGCGCAAAGGACGGGAGGATTACTTCCTCCCCTCTAGGAGCCTCTAAAATGAACGCCGGAGGCCAATCTGCCTCCGCTAGGAGGATATCATAGGTGGTGGTCAGATTATCCCAAAAAATCCCTTTTATTGTACGTTGTATGTCACCCTCAATTAATAAGACTATTTCATAAAGTCTATCAGGGGGAGCCACTCTGGTGTCAGCTGTTTCAACAGTAACCGATATATCAGTTGCTGTCACCGCCAGAAATGGACGCAGAGCTTGACGGACTATGGTAATTTCCGCTGCGCTGTCCAGTAGCGTCAGCGCCCATGTCCGGTTCCGAAGCTGTGTCCGCACTATCTGAGGCATACCTTGCCGTCAGAGCCGCCACTTTCTTCTTCTGAAATGGGGGTCTTTGTCGTGCAAATTCGTCCTGCTTGCCTTTACCCTCAGTCTGTCGGGGTTGGTCACGCTGTTGTGGAGCACCCCGACCTTTGCCACCGCCTCCGCCACCGGACTGTGTAGCCGATGTTTCCTGTGAAGAACGAGGAGAGCGCTGTTCAGAAACCTGAAATCTATCAGGAGACTTTATAGTAGCACGATCGCGCAGATCATAAGTGCGTTCACTACTTGACTGTACGGGAGAGGCAGGCCGAGAGCCCTGTTTCTGTTGCTGCTGCTTTCCCTGTTGTTTAAACCGCCAATTTTGTTTTGGAAAACTTGGTCGGTCGTCCTTACCAGAGGTTTCTGCCTTACCCTGCTGTTTTAGATCGGGATTCTTTATTACAGGCTTAACTCCTAAAGAGCTACGACCCAAATCCCGGTATGCCTCTGCGATTATTTTCGCAAATTCCTGCGGTTTGTCCTCCTCAGCAACTCGCTTCAGTTCATTACGAACCTGGAAATGCAAAGCATCACCCTTAAGGTTTCCCGTTATCATGGTGGCCACCAGGTCAAATTGACCGAGGAGCCGCATCCCTAATTCTATCGCAGACTCCGCACCATGGTTCTCTTGAACTCGTTTGATAACGGAGGGCAGCTGCAACATAGACGGAGTGCCAAAGCACTGCGCGTACGTCGCTGCAAAGACCTTGCCCCAATTTACACAATCATCTATGTGGGGGACCAAGTCTTTAGGCAAACTAATGGTGAGGATCCTGTGTTTCTCCACAGGAGATGTATTCGGGTATACCGCTTCTATTTGGTCAAATTTTTCAGCAAGCCAAAAGGGGAAATCATCCCTAGTTTGGGGGCGCTTCCCCATAACAGAATTAACCATAACAGGACTAATGACCACCGCGTGGTGATCAGTAGGCTGCCCCGCAACAGCAGGTGCCCCCGCCTGCACATTGCGCGACACGTACTGCACTAACGCCCTATATACTGTAATTAGGGCAGTGTGCAGTACACGCAACTCAGCCACCGTCACCGTGAGGTAACGGGGATGAGGCGTAAATCCGGCTAGTACCGGCCAAGTGGCCCCTGCAATTGATAAAGGGCCCATTCTTGGCGGTATAACCACATGGGGAAGGGCGCCATTAAACCAAATAAGATGCTGCCAAGCAGATATTGGTATTTCTTGTGTCCTATACGGCGTATAGTTCGCTGGCACGGCAGCGGCAGTGTAAGAATGAAAGGTATTATCATCCTCACTTACCGCCGGAATCGTCACCCAAGAGTAGAACAACTCATAGGGATGAGCCGCATCGGCTCCCACCACAAAGATGACGTTCATACCAGTGTCCGGCACCCCATACTGCGTCAAATGACGTTTCAGAGCTGCACGGCTATGCGCCGCAATATCCACCGACATTAGGACAACACACACTCAAAGCTATCAGTAGCACAAGGGTTCAATAACCTTTTTAATGATCAAGCTTGAAGGAACCTATATCAATAGACCTAGGTAGGTTTTAATCCGTCAGACTTGTTATCCGGAAACAAGAATGAGGGTGGTGTGGACAAATGCGAGCACTACTAAGGCGTTTCAACTCATAGACCAAACGTTAGGTGCGCCATGTTGCAGGGATTCTGCTTATACACAGAACTATGCGTAGAACCCCAGGACCTCAGTGAATTGTGGTGTACCAGAAACTCACCTCAGAACCCAGAACCCAGTATCCGGCTAGCATAAGTGTCCCATTCGTTATCCGAGATTTAGCTCGGCGGTCCCAATGAAAAGACAACCCAGAACAAGCGACTCAGTATACTCTCAGTAATGGTGGGAATCGGAAATACCTGTTCGTATATTATTCTCACATCAGTCCACAACAAGAATCAACAGAGACACGGTGAAAATAAAGAGTTTATTTTTATAGACCACGTGTCCTAAGATGCAGTACTTTGGCTAATACAAGCAGACAAATGATTAAAATCAAAACCATCAACATCGTTACAATTCCATAGAATATAAAAGGGGTGATCATGTTATAATGACAGTGGATACTACCACCTTCCCTTTACTAAGAAGCTAATATTATTATTAGACTAACAGAAGGTCTCTTAGGCTTGAATAGGGGACCCCATACCTCTAAGATCAGCTTAGTGAAATCACATCACAGGAGCATCAGGAGTCTTCTCGCAGGAAGGCTCGTCTTCGGTCTGAATAATAAACATGATGTCTGTGATATTAAAAGCACCAACTTTCAGGTATTTGCAGCTGCTCGTGTGTTATGACTAAATAGTGGGTCGATCAACCTAGAGTGGAAAACATGCATTGTCTAACAACTCAGACTGTTTGTCACATCGTGTGCAGACCAAGGTCGCTGCGCAGAGCTCGGGATGGTAACAACAGATTGCTCTTGTGTGAGGCAAAACTCGAGTCAGCAGTTTGTTTAAGCAATAACATGTGAACACAGTGTCGTGTGCAAAAGCAGCAAGATGGCTTTCTAACCTCTAACGTGATTATGCTAACTTAACAATGTATGTACGTATTAAGGGAGTCCTTACTACACTACATCAGGAATAACCCAAAGGGACACAATCCTCGAAAAAAATTTCACATGAGAACGCTCATCTCTAGTGCCCCAGACTCAGTGCACTGCAAATCACGGACACTCCTGTTGGCATGTTGGATGACCTCTGTACTTGCTCCGGCTACCACCATGATGCTCCGCAGTTGTCTCGGTAATGCTGGTGTTTTCTATTTCCGTTTAAATGGTGTTCACTGTACAAGTTGTTGCCAGCACCAACCACTCTGTGCAGGCTGGCTTACACTCACCCCACACCCATCCAGCACAGGCATCACGGTACATGTGACCCTGCCAGTAAAGGTGCTGGACGCACGTGCCCGTAGCCAGTTTCACAAACTGTCTGCGTGTGTCTGTGTGGTCATGATGAATGCATGAGGGCCCGGGGCCTCCAACATCACATTGTTCTGTGTACAGCGGATGCAACCATATCCCCGCTGGCAGCGGGTGAGACATTGGACATGTAGCTTTGTCGTCAGCCACTCGATGCTTAAGGGAAGTGACCTGGGCCATCGTACGGAGGTCCGGCATGGGGGTGTGGATGATGATTCAGTGGCTCTGGGTGTGGTTCATTGCAGGTAATGCGCACATGCATGTGTATCTGACATGGTGTGGGTCTCCTTTGTGGGGTGTAGTTAGTCCCTGATGGTACTTGAACAGCCACATATGTGATCTAGTTTGGCTTCCATGAGCTCTGACCCCTCCTGCACATGTTCAGCCACCTCCTCTTGGCATTCTGACACCTGGCATTGGGAAGCGATGTGTGCCTGGGTGATGTGTTTGGAGTCAGCCGTGGTGGTGGGTGCTTCCTGATGTGTGGTCTGTGTACGGGCTGGCGTCTCCTCTGTGTGGTTTGGCTGCCCTGCTCCTGGGGGTTGGTTGCCTAAGATGTCCATTGGCTATTGTAGGGCGTTGGTGTCGATGGTGTGGTGGTCCTCTCCAGCATCACTGATGAGTGGTCTGATCGGCTCTGCAGGAGGTGTTGTTTGTCCATCTGCAATGTGAAGGGGAGATGCATGTTGACATTGTGTTGAAATGTATGTTGTTGGCACATTGATCTAATTTACATGCAGACTGTATGACTGTGTACATTGTGACTGTTTGTGAGGTGCTGTATTTTTGATGCGGGACAGTGGACATTTGGACTACATGACGGATGTGTAGTTGAGCACGTGCATTTCCGTCTCACAGTTTCCTGCTATGTGAGATGTGATTGGCCTGTTTCTGCGCATGAGTGGACCCAGTTGTGTCCTCTATTCTGCCATGTCGGTGTTGCACTTTGTGCCACATTGTCGTCAATGAGGATGTGCTGTTATTGCTATGTATGTGTGCTGCAGTGTGCCACGGGGTTCAGGGACATGATCCAGGGTCATTGTGGGTGTGCAGTGTGCTACACATCTTTGTGCATGTGTGCCATTGTGCCCATCTCTCCCGTCCCCCAAGTCCCTGGTCGTTACTCACTCTGTTGATGTTGTGTCCGGTCCTCTCAAGCTGTGTCCTGACTCCCACCTCCTTGCAGTGTCTCCACACTGATGACTGTGGCCCCCGTTTCCTCCTGCTCCTCCTTTGGCGCAGGACTCCCATCTCCTGTCGACGTTTCTGCCTTCCTGTTGGCAGTGGGTTTGTGCTTGGTTTGGCCTTTCACATCATACCAGCGCATCGTGGCCTCCTCCATTGCCCTCCTCGGCACTCCGACTGCATTCACGTTGGTCTCGTTGTGTGTCAGTTGATGGTAGTGTTCTGTCACCTCCGTGACACTGATCTGCTTTTCCTGCGGTCTGCACCCCGGCCTTCCTCTCACTCTTCTCCTTGGCCTTCCCCCGACCACGGGGTTCCTTGCTGGTGGTCTGTGGGGCTTGTGGGGTTCACGTTGGCCTTTGCACTCAGTCCGGGTGCATCCATGGTGCCCCACAGTTACTTTTTTTCTCCCTTTTTTTCTGTTGCTTTCATAGTGCATTTTCCCGCATGACGTGTGGGATTTGCAGGCCTGAGGCAGGTTTTCACTGGTTTTTGTATCACAATTGGCCTTATCGCAACTTTTTTTGCATTCGTGTTTCACATTTTTGCGTGTTGCGTTGACTGTATTGCGGACATTTGATGCATTATCCTGGGCCTATCGCATGGTTCCGCCGGCTTGGGAATACCACATTACCACTGTGTTATTTTCCCGCGATGGACAGTGATGTGAAGAGTTGCGTTAAGCTACTTTTGCAGTAGTTTTCACACGTTTTTGAAAATATACCCCAAAATCTCCAATTAATTCCGCTTCACTACGCCAGGGCATGAACTGTTGCAGAAGTGCTAAATAGAAAAATTCCCTCTTATCTGGACTTTCGTAACTGAGTTTTCGGTGGTTAATAAGATTTCCTTTGACATGTTATACCAAACATCCGTCACATCCAATTACTGCATATTGTTCTTCATGTATATATTCGGTAATGTTTCTTTTGAAGCTATAGTTTTGAAGTATTCCATAGAGACATAAGTTTAACAGATATAGACTCCTTTTGGAAAGTATATATCCAACATATTAGTTTTAACAATATAGGTTCTTTCTGGTTAATTCAGTGCTAAATATTCAATTTCTTGTAATGTTTTCAATATTTCGTGTGCAGGCAAGACCTAAACTTATCCAAATGACTCCTCTTGACTTTGAATATAAACTGGCAGAGCTCAACCAATCCGAACATTCATAGGATTCAATCTCTCAGTGGGAAAGCATTTTCAATCTAAAGCTGTACAATTTCTTGCTAAGGCTTTTCCTGTGAAATTTCTTCCTACGTTTCTTTCATCTCTGTCTTTTCAGATTTAGTTAAATATGATGTAACATAACGAGCAACAGCAATTGAATTATCTGCAACATATTGAATATCCATGTTTGCATTCCACATTGTCAAAATCACTGGATTGTAGTCATTAATATACTTTTAATCTTCGTTTCTCTTTTTAAGTTGTATGTAATCTTTGTAGATTTCCGAGTTATTGTATGCCTTACTGCTAACATAAAACTATTTAATCTTCCTTTTGAAATTACTGGACGTGGGAATCCAAAACGACACTTTGCATAAAATTTTCCCTTAGACTTTTATTTTCATCGAAAGTATTTGCCACATCGATGACTTTGAAACTGTAAAACTTGTTGTTTCAAGGTGTTTTCTCCTCCTGCTCTTGGAATTGCACAGGTGATATACTGTTCAATGAAACACAAAACACTTTCATCATTATCAGTTCCAAATTTTGAAGTATTCTTGATCCATAATAGCATGTGTATATGAGGAGCACCTCCAGCTTGGTACTCTTTTTGCCAAACAAAATCAGTTACTTCTCCAAGAGGAGGAATATTTTTATTGCAGATAAATTACATTATACATTGACACCTATGGTTAAAATATCTGCAGACATTTACAGGATCCAAGTAACATAGTTCTCCAGGTGTCTTCAATTCAATATTTTTTACATTTGAATTTGCTTCTCGTAGAAATTCAAGTAAATCGTCCCACGCATATTCAGCACAGCCAAGTGTCACAAACCATGTAGGGGTACCTATGTTTCTTAACATGCATTTAAGTTCTCCATGACGACGCTACCAATACTCATTGGTACCACGTTGACACGCCATCAAATATATTAATTGAGATTCTAACTGTTCATCCTTTGTTGAGCTTTGGCTATAAATTCCTTTGCAGAAACATGTGTAAGATGAACTCCTGTTTTTTAAATGGTTCACTGCAGATGAAATATATATGGAATACACTCTTGAAATCTTGGATATTTTGAGTACAATCTTGTCGAACGGTATTCTGAAGCTGGAATCCGTACTGCTCGTTCATCATATTGTCCACCTTCTCCAGTGGGGAACAGCTGTGGAAAACAACGCACTTCTAAATGTTTTTCTCATACGCTTATGGGAGTTCCCTTCTATTTCTTCATTTTAAATAATTAATTTCCTATCACTTCTTTTGAATGTAGAGAATGTATGCATTTGCTCAAGACTGAAGGGCTCTCTACTAACATTATATCCAACAAGCCTAGAGTTGTCTATTGCAAAAGCAGGACTTTTAAAGATATACTTAGTCCTAGCTATGTTACAGGTACTCTAACCTCCACTACCACCTGGTTACCTGTAAGACCGAGAGGATTTTATACATACAATGATTGCTGTGTATGTTAATTAGGCTTGAATAAGCTTAAATTTAGGAGTTGTCAATCAAGGGAGTTTACCATAAACTGCTTTATTAATTGTAACACCACATTTACTGTTTACATGATAACATTTTGTTGTTAAACATCACCCTCAGGAAGGCAGGAAATCTCATCTGTACGGTTGCCCCTACTGCTCTAAACTTATCCATTTTTTGGCCTAGCTCCCACTGTCTATCTAAGGTGGTTTTAGACAGATCTGACCGGATCTCAAAAGAGAAGCCAGTAGCCGTCACTGACTTCGCTTTTAGTGCTAGATTAAGAATTTTCTCCTTGAGGGAATAGGTAAGAAAATTCACCAGAATCTTTCTTGGTTTCACTCTCCCGGGGTTAAGGCGGAACGGATCTCTATGGATTCTCTGAATGTCCCTCTCAAGACTTTCTGCCGTTTCATCAAGATTAAATTAGTTTTTTATTAGGGCTACCACAAATGCCTTGATATCACTACCCTCCTTCCCCTCTGGTATTTTTAATAGGCGAAGATTATTCCTTCTAGAGTAGTTTTCCAAGGACTCCACTCTCTCCTTCATAACATCACTTTCCCTTAGCAGGGATTGAATCTTGGTCTCTGCCGACTCCAGACTAGATTCCAAACGCCCTACTGAGTTTTCCAAATGTTCTGTTCTTTCACAGAGACCATCCACCTTCTTCTCAAGAGTCTCACATACGGCCCTGATCTCATTCTGGTTGTTTTTTGATTGCGCAAAACCGCACCTTATCTCCTCCCTCATAGTATTTAAGAGCATCTCCAGAGCACCACCACTTTCACCCCCTCACCAGTGGAATCGCCGTTGGTTGTAATAATAGTCTCCCCGACTTCCACATTGTGAACCGCGAGGGGTCCAGGGCCCCCGGGGTCCGATAGGGATGTTGCACCCTCCGCTAAAACGTCCATTATGGGTCTAGCCTCAAGAGGCTCGGCCAAGCCGAGTATATCCTCACTATGGGAGGTGTCAGCCTTATTTTTGTCTCTCATAAGTCCCTCCAAGTTTCCAGCAATATTGCTGACAACCTCTGAGCCAGCTTGAATGTCCAGGATTTGAGGCCGCACCCTGAAATATGAGAGCAGTGAGGGGGTTATGTGAATCGTACTTTTACGTATCTCCCTTTTGCCTTCCCTCCCGGCTGAGTGGAAGGTAACGTTTGTTTTGGGGAGTATAGCCGCTTTGCCTCTTTTTTCCACTGGTGCTTCTGATGCCTTGGAAGCCGCAAAAGTGACTTGTTGAGGGGCCTTAAGACTGACGCCTTGCTTACCCCCCGGGGCAGTATACATGGGGCCTTTCCCCCTCCTTCTGGTTTTGCCCCCTTTCTCTGAGGATACCCCGCCAGCAGGTTTCTTGGCCCTTGGCGTCCCCATTCCCTCCACCCGTCCCCCCTCCTTACTACTCACTACTTTGTAATCCGTGGAGGGGCAAGGCACGCTGGCAACACCCACCGACTCTCTGGCCTTTGCTGCTGTACCCACCGTGTCTTCTTCCGGCTCCCTGGGGTACTCTTCACCTTGCTGACCCCGGCAACTCCCCCTCAGGAGCCCGCGAGCTGCCGCCCTGCATCCACGCCTGAGCTCCACGGCTGCCTGCTTCCACTGCAAGGAAGAGGAGGGGGAGAGCTTCAGACAGGTGCTTTCACAAATCGGCGCCGGTCAGGTGTCAGGCGTTGCCGTTCCTTGCGCTGAGGCAAAGACCAAATAAAAAACCAAAGACTGGACAGTGGGAAGCAAGGATGAAGGCAAAAGTACTCGCAGATTAACACGGAAAAACTTCCGAATCCAAAAAGACCTCTATTCCGTAGAGAAAACGCCGGTAGCTGCGAGCGTCCCGACGGAGGCTCAGGAGGGTCAAAAACTACTGACGAGCGAACCGCCTAACCTGCGGCCGCCATGTTTTGCATATACATGTTACCTAAAATTCATAAGGGAGGTCCTTTTCCACCTGGCAGACCCATTATTTCTCGGAATGGTGGGCCAACTGAACATATTGCTAAATATGTTGATTATTTCTTGCAACCCATTGTGAAACATATACCATCGTATTTAAGAGACAGCTCAGATCTTCTATGTAAATTGGAGGATTTCCAATGGGATTTGGATGATTTACTCTTTGTGTCTATGGATGTAGAAAGTCATTACACCTGCATACAAATGCATGAGGGAATGCGAGCCCTCAAACATTTCTTGTTCAAGCGTGGTGCTCAACATCTTAAACATACTAATATGTTGCTCAACATGACTGATATGATCCTTACACAAAATGCATTTTTGCATGATAGCAACTGGTTTCTTCAGATACGGGGCACAGCCATGGGCTCCAGGTTTGCTCCATCTTATTCTAACCTCTTTATGGGGCTGTATGAGGTGGAGCATGTCTGGGGCCCTGGGGCCCAAGGTTGGAGTGATAATGTTATCTTCTATGGACGCTATATTGATGACATTATTATGATCTGGCATGGTACAGTCGAAAGTTTAAACATGTACTATGATTACCTGAACATTAACAGCTTTAATGTCAAATTAACCATCCAATATTCTGAAGTCCGCATTGAGTTTCTTGACCTAAGACTGTTTATAAGTGGGACAAGTATACATAGTGAGATGTACAAGAAAAAAACATAATGTAATAGTTATTTACATGCTACTAGCGCACACCCTCAATCAACCATCAAAGCCATACCATATGGTGAAATGGTACGTGCTAGACGAAACTGCAGCATGGACAATGGTTTCATTAAGAATATACATCAAATCAAAACAAACTTTGTTAAGAGAGGCTATAATCAGTCATACTTGGTCAATGCAAAGAAAAGAGCTTTGTCTCTGAACAGGAAGGAGATTATGAAGCCCAAAGTAAAAAATAAACAATTTGCACAAAAACTAAATTCAGAAGTTCTATTCATTACTGAATACAATGTGTTTAGCAATCACATTTATAATATCTTGAGAAAGAACTGGCATTTGCTCAAGACTGAAGGGCTCTCTACTAACATTATATCCAACAAGCCTAGAGTTGTCTATTGCAAAAGCAGGACTTTTAAAGATATACTTAGTCCTAGCTATGTTACAGGTACTCAAACCTCTACTACCACCTGGTTACCTGTAAGACCGAGAGGATTTTATACATGCAATGATTGCTGTGTATGTAAATTAGGCTTGAATAAGCTTAAAACATTTAGGAGTTGTCAATCAAGGGAGTTTACCATAAACTGCTTTATTAATTGTAACACCACATTTACTGTTTACATGATTACATGTTCTTGTGAAAAGGTATATATTGGCAGCAGTATCCAAAGCTTGAAGCTGCGGATTCAAGAACATGTTCGAGCCATAAGAAATCGTGACACCAAATACCCAATGGCTCAGCATATATATCATGATCATCCAGATGATAAGAATATCACCTATTGTGGTATTGATCATGTTAAGATGCCAGTTAGAGGGGGCAATCGAGAATTATTGCTTAGACAGCGGGAGGCATCTTGGATATGCCGTTTTAGGACTAACAAGTTTGGCCTAAACATTAATGATGAGCTACATCATTTTTTGTAAGCAAATTGTAATGTACATGTATGATGTTAATATAAATGTTCTATTTGAAATGTTTAATTATATAACATCCAAGACGACTGGTTTGCCTCTGCTAAACGTGTTGTATTGAAACATCTTATTGGCTACTCTAGAATGCATTCTGAATTATTTGTTTACTAGAGCATTATGCATTATATTCATTAACATCTAATACTGTATTTATTGACAACAATTTGCTGGCAATTCATCGTAAACTTTTGATTTTGTTCTTCACTCTCCAAATGTTATGTGTAATATGTTTAGGAACATGTGATCATCTGTTTCCCTTACATTATAAGAACTAATGCTCATACAAAAATTCTTTTGTAAATTTCAGTTGAATGTCAAACTTCACATGAGGTTAGTTATGAAGTTAATATTGATGGCTGAATATCCTTTTCAATATTAGCCTTTCTTCACATTGAATTATATCGGGTGGTAGATGCTTACTATTTCACATCCTTGAAGTTATTATTGATGGGCCGGGTTTTTTTCTAACATTAGCCTTCGTGTACCTCGAACCATATCGAGTGGTAGACTTTCTCCATTCTAAGATGGCCGCCGCATTACCATTAGGTTTGCTGCTTTAGATATACCTGTTAACTAATGTGTGGTGACTGAACCTTTGTGGCTATTTGATTAGATCAACAGGTATGTATTATCATCACAATTAATATTTTGAACTAATCGTAGTTCACTTTTAATCCTGTCTGTCATTATGCTCCTGACAAAATGATGGATGCATGGTTATATAATAACAAAATGTTCTCATATCTATACATACATCTGTATGATATTCCATGTATTTAATGTCTTGTGATGAGGACCGTTGTGCTCGTATCCTCTATCACTCTGTTTCTGATTGGCATTCTTAATATCTCTGATGTGTTCTTTGCCTCTTGTTGAGCTCGTGAGACTATTTAAAGATGGCCACAGCATTTACATGTGGCGCTCGAGATTTCCACTACTAAAGGAGGGACTACTTTAACGGCGTCATTTTGCTGATTCGATCGAAAGCTTTTTCTAGGGGCAGGCGTCATTTGAATTTGGTCCCAGTCATTGTTCTGGTTGTGAACTTAGGCAAGTATTCTTGATATTCAAGAAATGTTTCCCTATAATACTGCTCTTTTAAATTGTAAACCGTTGTTGCAATAAGCCTCGACCTAGGTTTTACTGTTCTAAGATGGCCGTCGCATACACGTCACATCTAGTGGCTCTTGAGGCCGTCGTCGTTGTTTATCCCCGGACAGGTGAAACGTATTGTGGAGTGGGGGATTTAAATACGCTGACTTCTGGGTACTCGGTTTTCACACTGAAAACGCTGAGACCAGAAGATACGGGCCACCATGCCGGAAACGGTGAGTTCTTTGGGATAGTCGTAATTTATATGTTTGTTACTTAAGCTTGTATCCTGTTTTCTATTGACATGAATGTAACCACACATTGGTCAGGATTCAACAAGCGTGGACTTTGAACTCTATTTTCAATCTATTTCAATACACCTAATTTAACTTTGCTCGGGTGATTATGACTGTTTGAATGTCATACTTCCTTGCTTAATTCTTGGTTGCGCCTGACATCGTAACGGCTGACAGCACATTATCTGCCTCGTGGTTACTGATTTTTCTACATTTTGGTTTGAGTCTAAATTAATCTATTTGCCATTGCATTTATATTCTGGGACGATGCTCATGTAGAGGCAATTCCGCATGGTACAAACATACCTATTGACATTTATGGATAGGTTTAGATTTCTTTTGTTGTTTATAAATTTTCTTGATTATACCTAATATGTTCTTTAGGTGGAACAAACGTGATAGACAAATAATGCTAATCCTGCATTATCATTGGTTTTTATACAGATACTAAACTGTTGGATCTTATGACCTTGGTATGTATAACTATACTATTAATGTATACCTGAAAAAAGATTTTATTACTTGTTTTTTAAATCAGACGTGTTTTTATGAATTTTGAGGAACATGTTTCGAATTAATTAACTTTTGATAACAAATTCTTTTTATCTATTTGGATAAGAGAGGAACCACTGCTATTCTATAGGTGGCATAGAGTAGCGGCTTGTTCTGCCATGCATGGATGTATAATACCCAATGTGTTTCTTAGTTTTTGCTCTCATTTTTTTAAATCTTTCCAATGCTCTTTATGAAGCAATGTGCAACTTCTTTCTAGTGACTATATCTATTATGATAATTATTGACAGTTTTCATATATATAATGTTTCGATTTTTAATTAAGTTTTAGGATACCCTGCAGTGTACATACTTACATTATGAATATAATAAATGATGAAATATGAATACATAATTGTATCTAATAGACATGTTTGTATGTTACGTCATTAGGTTTATATTTATTTTTATACATAAATATTCATCAGTAAAGAAACTTTTTGCCTACATTGGAAATCACGGTTGCTGGTTCGATTCACATAATCTTCACTTTGAAAAATCATTTACTTTTTCAAGAAGGTATGAAGCCAAATACTAAACATAAATGAATGGTGAATTATCTTGAGGTTATTATATAAACATTAACGCAAGGTATAAATTTCATATGAGTTTGACCTATTATATCTATTCAAATAATGTCTTCTTTGATATGTGATCTCCAGTATGCAGGTCCCTTTACCCTAAAATCAATCAATCAATCAATCAATCAATCAATCAATCAAGAAATTTGTATAGCGCACTACCCACCCGGAGGGTCTCAAGGCGCTTGGGGGGGGGGGGGAGGTCTGCTACTGCTCGAACAGCCAGGTCTTGAGTTGCTTCCTGAAGGAGAGGTGGTCTTGGGTCAGACGAAGGTGGATGGGGAGGGAGTTCCACGTTTTGGCTGCCAGGTAGGAGAAGGATCTTCCTCCCATGGTGGCTTTTCGGATGCGTGGAATGGCGGCGAGGGCGTGGCTGGTCGATCGTAGCTGACGGGTGGGAGTGTAGAAAGTCAGGCGGTTGTTGAGGTACCTGGGGCCTAGGTCGTGGAGGGCCTTGAGTGCGTGGGTGAGGAGTCGGAACGTGATTAAAATAGGAGATACTCATTGTCTGTCTTTGTATAAATGCTCCCTATATTGGAATTTATTTCATTAGATTCGCTGCCTTTTATATGTACTTAATTTTAGTATCTGCACGTGTGTTGATATTTCTAAGAAGTTAATTATATTTTATGTATGTTTTTTCATTAGCCCTGAAGAAGTCTCTGTTTAGAGACGAAACGCGTCGGCTATGATTCGTCATATCTATGTGGCTAAGATTCTTCATGTTTATGTGAATATGCAATAAAGAAAAGGATTCTCTCAAGAAAAGTATATCGACGTTTTGGACATTCCTTTTTTTACATTCATTGACTTTATGATACAGTGCTGATTCCTTTTGGGTTTAATTTTATGACAGGACTCGTTCCTGATAAGGAACTTAGAGGGGAGTGTTCCTTGGTTCGCTGCACTGTAAGAATCTCTAACAAGTAGCACTATTCATTTGGCGGTATCTATAGCCTCTACCCTCTTATTGTGTGCACTAGAGTATGACGTGTTATTTGGAGGAAAACACGTCATAGTTTTTGGAGATCTATTGCAACTGACTCCGGTAAAAGGACAACCGGTATTTAAAACACTTGCACATTAAGATACCAGAAAGTCTCTTGGTAGTGTTGGTAATGTGAACATTTGGACTAATTTTGAATACAAAGAACTGACAACAAATATGCGACAGGCAAATGATGCTGAATATGGAAGTATTCTTCAAGATATAAGAATTGGAATTCTTACAAAACATGGCAAACAAGCTTTGGAAAGTCGATTACTTTGCAATGTCTTTCCAAATGAAAATGTAGTTCCTGCAAAAGTGTACATGAAAATTGCTGAAAATAAATCAGTGATATGTTGAATGCCAACACTGTGCAAGTATTCCATATTCAATTAAGAACTATTGAAACTGGAAAATGAAGAAATTATAAAAATTGAAGCCATCGATAAAATAGAGCATGAAGGAATCACTATTATTTTGACGGGAAAGTTGAAAACAAAACTGGATTCTTTAGAAAAAAAAATATCTAAAATAGCTGGTTTAGAAAAGACACTGTATGCGTGTGTAAACTGTCGGGTAATTTTAAGGCGAAATTTGGATGTAGAAAAAGGGTTAGTTAATGGCACAATGGGTAAAGTGGTAGATTTTGCTAATTATCAGAAAAAAGAAGGAATTGAATTTTAAAAAAATTATATTTGATCAGATTGAAGAAGTTAAAGAAATTGGTCGTTGTTCAGTTCGATTTTTGCTTGTTAAAGATTCGTATGTCCATAGGAAACAATTTCCATTTTCTCTGGCATATGCAGTGACTATTCATAAATTTCAAGGATTAAGTGTAGACAGTGCATTGGTGAACATTGAATCTACTGTATTTAAAGAGGGTATGGCATATGTTGTTTTGTCGCGAGTCAGAAAATTATCTGGTTTGTTTTTGATTGATTTTGATGAGACAAAAGTTACTGCAGATGCAAACTGTGTAAAAGAGTATAATAGGTTAAGAAGGGTGTATGCTCCAAATTTAGGTCAATATCCAGTATTTGAAAAGCGTGTGGTTGGTGAAAAAGAAGGTTTGAGAGTATCTGTTCTGAAGGTGTTGAGAAGGGAATAGAACAAGATATGTTGTGATTGCCAGTAAAAAGAAATTGGACACTGTTGAAGAGGTTGTTGGTTATCAGTTTGAAAATAGTTCAGGTGTCAACTGCAATGCTAATGTAGTGGTCAATGTTGTTTTTTATCTTGAAGGTTTGCAAGAACAAATTATGCAGAATCGGCAACAAAGATTTTGTTGTCTGTTGCATTCTGTTTTTGAAAAATTGACAACAGATACAAGTAAAATACAATCTGTTTCAGATGTTCGTAATCTTTTGGATGTGTGTTCTGGTTCTACACAATTTACACAAAATATCCAACAAGATGCTCAGGACTTTTTAATGTATATGCTTACCATTTTTGAAAATGAAGGTGTAGAAATAGAAAATATTTTTGGCCTTTCTTACAAATGGGAACATCATTGTGAAAATTGCATGTATACATGTTCCACTAATGTAGACACTGAAAGATTTCTGTATTTAACATTACCAGACTGTAAATCAGTTTCTTTTAATAAATTAGTTAAAGGTGCAAATCAAAACATGGAGTGTAGCCAATGTAAATCAGAAATATTATCCACATTATTTTTAAGAAAATATGGACAATACATAATTTTAATGATGCAACGTTGTACAGGTGATGGAAAAAAATTGGATACTTTAATAAAGCAGTTTGTAGGAACACAAGTATCAATATCAGGAAGGACTTTTGTAGCAATTGCAATAATTTTCCATGATGGTCCTTCCACCACATCTGGACATTACACTGCCTATCTTAAATGTGACAAAGGCTTGACACTTTGTACTGATTCCCAGTTGGTTTTCAAGCAACGTTTGCCTAGGGAATTACCAAATTCCTACCTAATATTTTTAAAGTCAAAGTTTTAGGAAGATAATTCACTCTCTGAGAAATTTATTATTATCATTTAATAGGACTACCATTGTTCAATTTACATAAAAAGTAGTGCAAAAATACCATTCGGCCTCAAGGAAAGGTATATGTTTGAATTATTGACTTTCCCGTGCTCATTGACTCGGTGAATATTTTTAAGCGACAACATTTACAGTTTTTGTAAGTTAAACTTATAAAATGTTGTTAGCCATAAGCATTTTATATATGTGTGATTTGTATCTTGTGGTATTTTACTGAGAATAGCTAGTTGTTGTTTTTTAAACAATCTCTTAAGTGATGAGTACGATTGAAATCACTATTTCTAGTGAAATTCAAAATATTCTGAGAACAACAAAAAAGGCAAACAAATTACTTTGTTGAAATTATGCTGTTGTAAAAAATTTATTATTAAATGATATAACAATTTTTTATTTTCCTAATTCTAAAATAAGCAGTTTACATCAGTTTTTATTGTAAAAAAATCTGAAAAAAATGTATATCATTTTTATTTTCTATTAATATGAAGGTAAGTTTAAGTAAATATAAATATGCAGAATGGGCAGATCTGAAAGAACCTACAAAGATTGAACAATTTTTTTAAACACTCTGTTTATACCGATGTAGTTTTGAAATCTGTTACCGGATATTATGTGACCTGCAAAAAAACAGATTTGAGTGGTTCATCAAATTTCCCATTGTACCTATCGAAGGACCACAATCATTTCAATAATTCTTCTTTGAGCATCTTTGCAGACAAAAACTCAGTGCTTACCTTCTATCATTCGAAAGCAATTTTAAAACAGAAATATGTCACTTTTTTAAACATAGTTATTGCGCAAGACACTCTTTCATATTTACAAATAGAGGAAAAGGCGCTCTGTGTACTTTTTCTACACCATGTAAATACAACCTCATCATTCACACCACTTTGCGTTGAAAGGTTGTTCTATAAGTGTTGTTGTGCATGATTGCACTGAATACTCATAGAACAAGACACATCTCTAGATTTATCAGAAATCATAAATTTCGATATGTGTGTGAATGCTGCACCATTCTCTAATTGGTGTACGAAAGCACAACAAGGAGAATTGGTTTTTTTTCTCCGCATTTTTAAATCTTCAATGCATGCTAAAATGTTCAGCATACATTGAAAGAGGAAAGTGCTTTTATTGATTGTTTTTGTGCATGAAGGTGTGTCTTTCTGCACAAAAACAAACAGCACATGAGACAGATATCCTTCCACTATGGTGCAAGGATGCCTGTGTCACCACATGGCTGCAATTTAACCACTTCCGTGCTCAAGATGGCTCCCGGCCGTCATGAGTCACGGTAGTCGTGTGCTCATTATGGTTGGGAGCTGTCCGACCGTTGCCGCTCCGCCCACGTGCAGCTAATTCCCCGCCTGTGCGGGTGAATTAATCAGTGGGTGGAGTTCGGACGGCTCCCAGCCGTCATGAGCACACGCCCACCGTGATTCAAGACGGACGGGAGCCGTCCTGAGTACCTGGGCGCCACGCTCAGCCCCGCCCCCCCTTGCACCGTGGCATAATTTGCCGCACGTGGAAGGGGTTATGCAGCCGTGCAGAGAGAAGCAAAGATGTGCAACATATTTATGTACATATGTTGCATCCCTGTGCTTCGGAAGTACTACAGCACACTGCAATTAAAGAAGTTACGGTGTGATGCTGCAGCACTTCCTCATAGTTCTGCACTATTACATTCACCATACGCTAATAATGCATTCATTCAGTCAATTACGTTCTACACATACATTCATCTAAACTTTCACACACCAACAAACAAGTATTTTTTTTTGTTTAAGAATTTTTATTAAGTTTTCAGAGATAAACAAAACATAGAAATACATAGTAAATAAAATCAATCAGGACATCTAAATTATACTTCTAAGGTGTAAAAATCAAATAATAAAGTCCAATAGGTCAAACATTCACGAAGCAGGAAGAAAGAGAAGAGAAGAAAAATAAACGAGGAGGAAAAGGGAAAGAACAGAAGAGGGAGAGTAGAAAGAAAATACGTGTGCTACAAAATAAAAGAAGAAAATTCCAAGTTAGGGAAGAGGAACGCAAGAGGAAAGATAAGATGTAAATTGTAACCAAAAAAGATCAGATTTAATTTTTTGCGACAGGACATAAGAGGAAGCAGTGGCAATTCGATGTTCGTCACAGATAAAATTCCACCACATTAATAAAGACATTTTCGAATTATCTTTCCATGAAGATAATATAACTTTAAATGCCATTGCAATAAAAAGATCAAACAATAACGAAATAGAAGTGGAGGCAGCCAAATCAGGTGAAGAGGAACCTAAAAAAACATTATGAAATGATAGACTCAAATTGTAATTTAAAACTTTCATGCACTTTTACCAAAAGGTCACAACATTGGGACAATCATAAAGAAGATGTCTCAGGGTGCCAACATATTTAGAACAGGACCAGCATAGTGGAGACGAGGAAGGGGAAAACTTGGATATGCAAACGGGAGTAATAACAGCTCTATTGTAAATAAAATACAAGGATTGAGTTATACGAGCCGCAGCAGAGATTTTAAATAACTTAGACCATAGTTTATCCCACATAACAATAGAAAAGGAAAGGGATAAGTCTGATTCCCACGCAAGTTCAGTAGGAGATTTAGGTCTCTCGGTTGAGTGTAACAACAATAATTTATACACAAGGGCTGCCTTAGGCAAATGGAGAGGGAATATACTTTATAAAGGTGTAGGGGGAGTGAGAGAAGGAATTGACACAGGTAAGTCAAAAGAGGATAGTCGTGATTGTAAAGCAACTGAGATTAAAAGGTATTCAACATGAAATGTGTCGGGTAACTGAAAACGTGTTTGTAGTTCATGGAAGGGAATAATAGAATGCTGATGGATTACTTGATGAACAAAAATAATACCCTTCTCCTTCCAGTGCTTGTAATAGAATGATTTACCCTTGTATCTAAGAAATTTGTTATACCAGATAGTGGAAGAGAGAAAGCATTGAAAGGGAGTTAAACCCTTAGAAAACGTGTTATATAATAAACTTTGGGAATATTTTATAATCGGATTATTAGAAATGAAAGTACAATTGGACATATAAATCACATTCTAAAAAGAAAAATCCTTTAAAAAGGAACGCTCAAAAGCAATCCATCTGGGGATAGGAGCATTTGCAAAATCAAAAGATAAAGCGAAGGATTGTTTAATGAGAAAGGCTGAGTGGTACGCCTTAAAATTGGGGAAGCGTACTCCACCCTCAGTCTTAGGACACTGGAGCTTTGAAAGGGCAATACGTGGGTGTTTCTTGTTCCATAAAAATTTAACACAGATAGAATTGACTTGCGAAAAATATGAAAGGGGAATGCGAAAGGGTAACATAGACAATATATAAAGAACATGGGGAACAATCATCATTTTTATAGTGTCCAATCTACCCCACCATGAACGAAATAACGGGGACCATGTGAGGAGCAATGATTGAATTTTAGAAAATAATGCTGCAAATGTATATTTTATTGTGGCAGGTATGGACGTAGAGAACCAAATACCTAGGTATTTGAGTTCGGTGGGGCACCATGCAAAATTAGTATCCTGAAACATATACTGATAACATAACGAGTTCAAGGGTAGAACCTCTGTTTTAGAGAGATTCAACTTATAACGCGAAATGCTAGAGTATAGTCGAACCTTATCCAAAAAGGGAGGAAGGGATGTGAGAGGGCTGGACATATAAATCAATATATCATCAGCATAGGCTGATAACTTAATTTCTACTGAGTTAAGTGTGAGACCAGAAACATGAGTATTAACTCGAATACTTTCAAGGAAGGGTTCAAGGCAAAGAACAAATAACAAAGGGGAAAGAGGACAGCCCTGACGAGTCCCACGGGATAAAGAAAAAGATTTGGAGAAATGATTATTCACAAATATACTAGCTCGAGGACATGAGTATAACAATTTGATATAGGAAATGAAAGTTGGACCGAAACCAAAGCAACTAAGGGTACGAAACATAAATTGCCAATTAATACGGTCAAAGGCCTTTTCAGCATCTAGAGACAATGCAGCAAGAGGGGTTTTAAATTTCTTTGCATGCGCGATAATATTTGCAAACATTCGGGCATTATCTGCTGCTAATCTACCCTTGATGAAGCCAACCTGATCGGTCTTGACCAATAATGGGAGAAGCCTCTCAAGACGGATGGCAAGAATCTTTGCAAATATTTTACAATCATAATTAATCAATGAAATGGGGCGATAGTTTTTACATAGTGAGTGATCCTTATCAGGTTTGGGAATGATGACTATTAAAGCATCCATAAAGGAGCCAGAGGCCTTGGCATCCCTAATAAAAGAATTAAACAATGTCAGAAGCCTAGGAACAAAAATTGTTGCAAAAGTGGAGTAAAATTCGACCGAAAAGCCATCCGGTCCTGGAGCTTTCGATTTTTTTAGGGATTTAATGGCAGCAATAATTTCTTGGGCAGTAATAGCACCTTCCAAGGCTTCGAATTCTTGTGGCATGGATGGGGGGGAAGGAAGGCCAGAAAAAAAAATATCTAAATTCTGAGAGGATGGGTTCGTATCATCAGAATAAAGTGCCTCATAGTAATTATAAAAAATATTGGCAATATCATCATCGGAGGACACCAAACGTTTGGTGGATTCATTTAAGATAGGACCAATATTTTTACGCTCAGATTTGATTTTCAAATAATTAGCTAACATCTTACCAGCTTTATTTTGGCCGCCATGGTATTTGGATTTGATTTTAAGAAGAATATTACAAGCTTCGACTGTCGCAAGTTTGTTAAGCTCAGATTTGGCCTTAATGTGGTCATGTAAAGCAGAGGGCAATTTAGAAGTGAAATAATTATGCTCCAGTATTTTAGGCTGCTGTAATAAAGCTAAGTATTTACCACGAGCAGCTTTCTCTTTCCTAGAAACATAAGAAATAGCGAATGCCCGAAATGAGGCCTTAAAAGCATCCCAATTATTGGAAACAGAGGTTGACGAGGGGTTATTAAACATAAAGAATTCATTAACAAAAGAAATAGCTTCTTTTATGAAGGTAGAGTCCGATAATAAAACAGTATTGAGTTTCCAACGACTAAATTTTTGAGAGGTTAACGAGAGATCAAAAACAGAAAGGACTGGTGCATGATCAGAAATAAAAATTGACCCAATCTCCGAGGACTGAATAGATGGGAGTAGGGATTTACTGACCAGAATATAATCAATCCTAGATCGTGTATGGTGGACGTAGAAAAAAAACGTAAACTCAAGAGAATCTGGATTACAAGTCTTCCAAACATCAAATAGGGGACGAGAGGTGATGGCCGATTGAAAAGCTTTATGGGATTTGTCAGGATGAAACTTGGACTGAGATTGTCTATCAGAAAATGGGTCCAACCATTGGTTGAAATCACCAGCAAGGACAACATTAGGACAATCAAGGGAGGAGAGTAGGACCTTGATGTCATGCCAGAACTTGGGGTCAGGTATAACCGGTGTGGAAATATGGATTTTTCTGGTCAGTTATGTCCCCTATCTTGGACCCCAACGGTTTCATGTATAAATCACAAGTACATGTATGTTCCCTCCAGTTCCAGTTATGAAGACGCAAACACATGTGTGTCCACCGCCAACATGTCCTCTTTCAGATTCGCCATGAATGGGCCGGATATTCCATTCCTAAGTATGAAAGGCCACCGGCTTTATATGGTTCACTTATGCCATTTTACAGTCCAGGCAAGTAGGCCCTGATTCTGCCATCAAGCTTTTCCTGCCTTCTGCCTCTGAAAGCTTCAGTCTGAGCTCGCATCTGTATCCATGAACTTTGTCCTCATTCTCTGCGCGGCTAACGGTGCCTGACATCAGCCTGTTGCCTGCCAAAAACTGTATTTCACCTTCGAAATTATCTGCTCCGCTCCCTACCCAATGCATTCCTGTCTAGTAGTTTAAGTAAACATTCTTCCAGCTACCGAGCAAAGGGCCCGGCTTCTCTGTCTTTATGCAAGTAATTCATAGCCCTGTCACTATGGAAGATTCCTGCCCTCGCATCTAGTGTAGACACTTAGACGCTTGTACACACACTAACAGTCAGTATAGTCAGTATAGAATAAGATTCTACTCCAAGAAGGCCTCTCTTTTGGATAACACAGTTCTTTAAACATAGGATGTTAGATATGATTTGGGATTAGGTTGACTTGACTCTCCAGACTTCTGTCGCCACATGTAGAGCTAAATGTCAAGTCCCCTTCACCCCCTAGTTGCACGTCAATCACACGTCATGCTGCTGCGCGCGCATTTCTGCCAAGTATTTCTGCTGACATTGCGAAATTCTTTCATGGAACCACCCTATTATGACATCATACCTGATGACGTTCTTTAGTTACGCCCAGTTACACCCACTTTTGCTACGCATGTATGTTTTATCTTTACTATCAATTGTTACGCCTCCTCCATTTGTTTCACTGTAATGCCTATTGTATAAAAATGATTACCTATCAATAAAGTACGGTCTTCACTTCCTGAACCTTCGTGGTGATGGAATCTGGAGCTCATCGATTTAAATTGATTATGGAATAAAGCCCGTTCCGAACCTCTAATACCACTGATTCTGCCTCTTATTTTACTGAGCTATTGTTATAGATTTTCCGCATCAAATTAAGTCCCGGTAATTAAATTATTTACCACATGAATGGCGCCCGAACAGGGACACTTTCTCATCTCACGCGCCGGCGGTGCGTTGCAGGCCCGGCCTCCTGTCACAGCTGGACGGACAACAACGCGTACCCACAGGATTTCCTGTATCTCCCTCCTGCCGAACGGGGGTAACTGAGGCTGCGATCAACACCCAGACGAGGCGGTGAGAAGTGCGAAGTATCCCGACCAGAGCCTAGCTGAGAGAGCAAGATCCGAGGTATACAGAGGCCCACCAGTTTCCGAAGTTTCCGAAGTTCCGAGTCGAGTCCAGTCCGGTTCAAGTTCAGTTCAGTTCCGAGGCCTTCCGTTCCGAGCTACCCGGTGAGTACCATTATCGGGGAGGCGTTCTGACGTGCACATAGGTTGTGCCGGTCAAGACGGGTTTGGGTACACAAATCCGGTCTGCACTGTTTCAGCAGTGTATCTGTACTGTTTAGCAGTATATCAAGTATGTCTAGTATATAATTCAGATTTACCTAGTTAGTATCGAGTATTATGCTTAGTGACTAGTTCCCTAAATGACCATCATTGTTTATTCATTAAATGTTAAATGTTAAAATGTTTTAAATACGTTCTGTATATTGTGGTGTGAATGACTGTTCATTATTGTGTTTTATGGTATTAAACGTGTTCAAAATTAGGTATCAGATCAGATCAGTTCTCAATATGCCGCTCTTTTCGAAATTAAGACAGATCACAACTAGAAAAGGGGTACTCGAAGAAGCTGTTCCCATTCCTCCTAGGGACACTCCAGGGTACTTCATGTATCATAAACATGGCCTAGACGCCATATTATTTCTTGATCTATGGGTAGACTACACCAAGGAATTACCAGAAAGTCAGAGGTGGCCCGCAGCTGGGACCTGGGATGCAGATTGCATCGTGAAAGTAGAGGAAGAATTATGGAAAAAGAAAGCTAGACAGTCACAGAAAGATGCCATTGAATTATGGCGTAAAGAATCATATAGACGTACAGAAAAAGCACGTAGACAGGAAGAGAAGAGTAAGGAGAATTCAAATAAAGTTCGAGAAAGTGTATTAATTGAAGAAGGTACTCGAGTAAAGTCAGAACAAACAGACAGACAAAGAAATGCCCTTGTGAATGGTATGTATCCTCTTCTGGCCGAAGGATTACCTAAGGCTACTCCGGAAATACCAAAAGACTTGCCACCCCCATTGTTTCCGATAAAAGTACATCCCAAAGGGCATCCCAGATCCGCAGAAGATGTTTTTCTTTCCTCTTATTTAGACGACGCAGTTCCCGAGTATGCTAATGCTGCGCCACATAGACCGCCTGCCGAGGGGGTTCAATGCCAAGGCCCTCCTCCTCTGCAACAGCAAACCCCGACACAAGTTCCGGCAAGCACATCTGTTTCTACATCTGCATCCACACCTATGGTTGCTATATCCCGTTCAACGAATCCTTTCACATCCAGCACCCCAGGTGGTGCTACCGGAGGTACATCAAGCATTTTTTCTACGCCACCCAGAACAAATAAACTTTCCTTTCAAGAAATAGCCCACCAACGTACGCCCAAACTAGTAACTCCCAACACGCTCAAGGAACTTCTAATAGACTGTAGATATGACCCTGTGCCCGGAAAAGGGGACGAAATGATGCTGGCATCATTACGTATCCGACGAACTGCAATATATTTAGGGAAGCTACCAGGAATGACTGCACATTTAGAAAATATATATCATTTTGTTCAGTCAGGGCGAGACCCTGAGAGTATTACCAGAGCCATGGAGTACCAAAAGGTGGAAATACAGGGGGAACTGTTACGTTTCCTCATAAACTGTGTGATCAGAAATCAAGATCAACCAGGGGTAAATACGGAAGAAATGCAAATTCTTACCACATGGGGTAAGAATATATCAGAGGGGAGACACGATAAACGATCATGTATAGTAGCTATGAGCCGAAAGATCCGCAAAGAAATAGAACGAATACACGAGGAAAGATTAGCAGTAGACGAACCAGAACAAACCGAGGACGAGGAAGAATTAGAACTGCCCACAGGACAGTTAGAAACTATGGCCTATGTAGGTAGAGGAAGATCTTGTAATGATACTAGATGCTTTACTGATCCGACATGTCCGATACGTTCAGATAATAACAGAAAATTCCAAACTCCTATAATAAATATAAGGTCCCCCGAACATTCGTTCCAAGCCGCTGACAAATTACTCCGAGAACGAAGGGGTTATCATATACTCGATTCTATGGACGAACAAGAATTAGCCAGGTCAGCCGTTCACTGGGTTGATAGTCCTGGAAAATATGGTGATGATACACTAGCACATACGTTTTTGAACCTCGCCCCAGATGAACAGCGTTTAGCTGGTATCTACATGATTCAACAACTCCTTGTATTATATAAAAGCCAACACTCCGATCCTGGCCCCTTACCTGATATATTGACTGAATTACTCACGAATAAATGGAGAGGGTCCGGTACTAAGTTAATTAGAGAAATACTAGAATCTAGAAGGCAGTACATTCTTTTTGTATGTCCTGAACATGTCTCATTGCCCATCAAGGAAAGAACGACGTATTACATGGATAGACAGAATCCCTTACGCGAAGTGCACCCGATAAAGGGTGATGACAATGAGTTTAAACGTGTGTTTGTATACACACCCATATCTAAAATAGAACTATTAGAAATGAAGAAAGTGGTACCCAGTCATGATAAAGACCCAGCAGGTTTCCATCGTGAAATTAAAGATATGTTACTCATGGGAGAATATACCTACCCCGACATTATGACAATATTGAAGGTATTAATGCCTGCGGGCATTTACGAAAAAGGATTGGGAGGTGGGAGACCAGAAGATAGATTGGACAGCATTAGAAAACGAAGAAAAAGCTCGAGGTCCAGGTTCAGGGCTCGGGGACAAGATCAAAGCGCTACCAGGTTTACTAGTACAGGTACTGCCACGTTTATTAACTACGAAAAAGGAAGACTGGGGTGCAATCTCAGCCTGTAAACAAAAACCAGATGAAGACACTAGTGATTTCTATTCCCGATTTGAGAAATGTTTTGGTATAAATAGTGGAATAAAAGCAAGTAGCGAGTCGTATCCACACCTGTTTGTGACAAAATTGGTTGAAAATGCCTTGCCCCAAGTTAAGAATAGAGTATTGAAATTCGAGAGTACCTGGCAAGGTAACACTCCGTCACAAATGTTACAAATGCTACAGTACCATCACAATAGAATTAGAGAAGAACAAGAACATGAACATAGACGCATGAAAGACACGAAAATGAAAATGCTAGTTTCCCAGACAGTGCCAGTTGACGGTCATAAGAAGGGTATAACACAGTCCAGTGTTTCAATAGGTCCTGTTAAAGGGACGTGCAACTATTGTAAACAGCCAGGTCATTATGTACACGATTGTCCCGTTTTAAAACATAATATTGCCATAGGTAACGCAAAAGAAAGACCACGGCCACCTAGACAGGATCAGAACCAACAAGGAGCTCCGCAGCATGCACAGTCCATGCCAGCTCCGCAACAGTCTATGCCAGCTCCACCACCGCAGCCTATTGCTGCCACACAAACAACGACCCGACAGATGTATCAGACCGCACAGTATGACTATCCTGATTATCAACGATACTCATGAAACAGCCTAGAGAGGGAAGTTGGCTTACCCCTTATTGAGGTCCCTGTAGATCAAGAAGGACCTTATGTACACAGTGAACTGTTAGGTCAAGATAGAAAATTCTTACTTGATACAGGGGCAAGTCGAACAACAATAAAACGTAGTGAAGTTCCAGGGGCACCCCTCTCAGGCACACAGAATATTTCCCTTGGTTTTTCAGGAAAACCTATCATTAACGAAGTAACACAGCCTCTTCCACTTACGATCGGTCCCTTGACACGAACTACAGATTTATTACTTACTAAATCATGTCCAGAAAACTTGTTAGGCATAAAAACTTTGAAAGCTCTAGGAGCTATTATATGTTGTTCTCCGGAAGGAGTAAGATTATTTTTACGTGATTTCAAAGGGCACTACGTGTCCCGAGACATGGATCACCGACTACAGACTTTACCGACACATTTATGGGCACAAGGCCCTACAGATGTTGGTTGCATGAACATTACACCATATCGAGTCACACTAAAGGTAGGAGTGGTACTTCCACGAATGCGACAATACAAGTTACCCCCAGATGCTGTAGTGGCTTTACTACAAATCATTGACGAGCTTATTACCCAAGGAGTGGTTGTGGAAACTGACTCCAATGTATGTAATTCACCGATAATTCCGATTCTTAAACGAACCGATCCAACAGCCCCGCCAGTATATCGATTGGTTATTGATCTGCGCGAATTAAATAAATGCATAGTACCACAATACCCCGTAGTCCCAGACATTTCTTCATTACTGACAGCCATTGATTCCGAAGCAACATTCTTTACTGTAATTGATCTCAAAAATGCCTTCTTCAGCGTCCCAATAGATCCGGAAAGCCAATACTTGTTCGGATTTAGTTTAAATGGACGTAGCTTTAAATTCACACGCGCACCTCAAGGATTTACAGAAAGCCCCAGCATTTATAGCCAAGCACTGAAACGAGAACTCGACAGTATCCACATGCCAGTCAACACTGCCCTGCTTCAATATGTCGATGATCTGCTGATCACCGCTAGAAGCGAACCTGAATGTGAGAAAGCCTCACTGACGGTATTACAATTTCTGGCCGAAAAGGGGCACAAGGTGTCCCCTTCTAAGCTGCAATTCTGTGTCCAGCGAGTTGTTTACCTTGGTCACTCGCTGTCCAAGGAGGGAAGGCAGCTTACATCAGATCGCATCCAGCTAATTGCTAATATGCCAATACCCAAGACACAAAAGGAGGTGCGGGCTTTCATAGGCCTCACTTCATATTGTAGGCAGTGGATCCCTCAGTATGCATTTCTAGCAAAACCACTCATTCAATTGACAACACAGGAGGCAGCCACATCGACTGTTCTCCCTTGGACTCAGGAACATACACAAGCTTTTGAAAGCCTAAAGAAAGCCTTATGCCAAGCACCTGTTTTAGCAACACCATGTTACAATAAACAGTTTACACTCTTCGTTACAGAACGCGAAGGTACTGCCTTGTCAGTACTCACACAGGAACAAGCAGGATCACACAAACCATGTGCTTATTTTTCTAGTACATTAGATCCCGTAGCTCAGGCTTTGCCTGCGTGCCTGAAATCAGTGGCAGCAACAGCTTTAGCAATCAGACAAAGCGATGCCATAGTATTAGGACATCCATTAACAGTACAAGTACCACATGCAGTAGAGGTTCTCTTGAACCGCACACAAACACAACACTTGACTATAGCACGACTTACTGGTTACGAATTAACATTGTTTCAGCCACATATAGAAATCAGACGTTGTAGTACATTGAATCCTGCCACACTGTTACCTATAAATGGAACAGACCCACTTGCACATGATTGTATTGAAGTTATCACTATCACGACGAAACCCAGACAAGATTTGACAGACGTCCCATTGTCAGACCCAGACCTGACGTTGTATGTAGATGGTTCATGTATGAGAACAGGTACAGGAGAGCTAGTGGCCGCTTACGCAGTCACAACAGACACTGAAATCATTGAAACAAATTGCATAAATACCTTGTCCGCTCAAGCAGCAGAGCTCATCGCTCTGACACAAGCCTGTATTCAAGCCGTAAATAAAAAAGTCAACATATACACTGATTCACGTTATGCATTCGGAGTTGTACATGACTTCGGCGTGCTGTGGCGAGAGAGAGGTTATTTAACTTCTCACGGTGCCCACATTCAGCACGGACCCCTTATTCATGCCTTATTAGATGCAATACATCTACCAACTGCAATATCAATTATGAAATGTAAAGCTCATACGAAAGTTACTGATATCATTTCTCAAGGCAATGATCTAGCTGACAGAACAGCTAAACAGACTGCTCAAACTCAAACATCCGACATGACAAAGACAATAGTCCCGACACCAACACATTGCATGATGGTTAAGGATCCCGCTCTTGACGTAATCGACATACAGACACATGCTACACCAGACGAAATAAAGAAATGGACTGAATTAGGAGGGATCCAAACGGATCAAGGATGGATGACGAAGGAAAAATCTGTGTGGTTCCTTCCTGATTCAATGGTCCAAGTCGTTATTAACACTGTACATAGTCCAGCACATCTAGGAGAAAAAGCTATGCTAGACAGCATCCAACACATTTGGTTCAACAAACATTTACGAGCAGCAGCTAAACAAAAAGTCCGTACCTGTATGATCTGTTGTCAGTTTAACCCAGGTAAAAGCATTCCCGTAGAACAGGGTGGATTTCAGCCTCCTGATCACCCTTTTGAAGTCCTCCAGATGGATTATATCCAGATGGAACGATGTCGAGGATTCAAATATGTTCTCGTAGTTGTCTGTGCTCTTTCCCGTTGGACAGAGGCATACCCGGTTTCAGATTACACTGCCCCGACTACTGCCAAACAGTTAGTTCGAGAATTCTTCCCACGGTACGGTTTACCACGTGTTGTCTACTCAGATAACGGCCAGCCGTTCTCATCCGAACTAATGAAACACGTTTCACTTTTGTTAGGTTATCAGTGGAAATTTCACTGTGTCCGACACCCCGAGGCAGCAGGTCTCGTGGAACGACATAACCAGACCCTGAAAATTAGATTGTCCAAAATTTGTAGAGAGAAAGGTGTCGACTGGGTAGTAGCCTTACCCGTTGCACTCTTTTACATGAGAATGGTAGCACACTCTCGAACAGGGCTATCCCCTTATGAGGTGATCTTCGGTAGACCACCAAATATGTGGGGGACGCCTATACCACGCAAAATAACTGATATTGACTGTAATATGCTGACAGATTACTTGGCTTCCTTGATGTCTGCACTACAATCTTGTCGTTCACAGGTAGCTGCAGCCTTTCCCGACAACACCGAGGTGAAACCCCATGACGTAATTCCAGGGGATTTGGTTTTAGTGAGGAACTTTGATCGGAAGTCTCAGCTGGATCCTAGGTGGAAGTCGACTCAGCTCGTACTGCTAACGACGAGGACAGCCGTAAAGATCGAAGGACGAAAAGGCTGGATACATTCAAGTCATATCAAGAAATTTCATGGACTACCGTCAGACGTAAACGACACACCTTGCGTGTCTTCCCCGATTGACTCAAAACTTCCTTTGGTTGAATTGAATACTCATGAACAATACAAACTAAAACTTAGGTCTAACAAGTCAGGCAATTTGATTGTTTAAGTCCTCTCCAAGGTGAAGCGGTCGAATTTGTCTCTGACATGTACCCCTTAGACCTGTATAGAGAAAGAAACAAAAGGATAAAATTGAAACGATGTAAATCACTGCGTAGTCATTGCACAGTGACGTTATTAATTCTGTTTTCCTTAAGTCTTTTAATAATTACTGCAAGTATATTGTTGCACATGTATTATCCTATTTCTAGACATGTTTATAATGTTACTGCTGAACATTCTTTTAATGAATTACCTCCGCATGAATTGTCTTATAGATTTGCGCTGCGCAATAACACTTTTATTAGTATGTTACATCATTCCCATCAGGTTAGCAATGCTACAAATTGTTGGATATGTGGCCGACTCCCTCCCTATCAGAACTATAAAGGAATTCTACCTCTCTTTCCATACCCGTTCACACACAACGGCTCCTGTGGAGCATGGTTTAGTTTAATTAATTACCTAGATTCGAATTCTGCAGTTTACCAGAAAAACTGGGTATGGGGAAATCTGAACTTAGTTTTACTCAAAGTCTGCCACCCCAACAAGGAGGGACTTCCCAAAAGAACAGGAACTGATCTAGAAAATGAAGTGTATGGATTAGGTAATTTTACGCTTAATCTCATGATCCTGAATGTCGAATCCGAAGCTACTCCAATTTTGCCCGCCATGTCAGTATTTCCAGTAAAAGGTAAATTATGTGTAAGAAAGAATGGTTCCATACATATGGGCCATAGTAGATGCACCACTGTAATAGAATTTAGTGATCAAGGCAAGTCTACATTTAGAGCTTCCCGCCATTCCTACTTCATATGTGGTCAGACGGCATACATACGTTTGCCACTAGATTGGGATGGTACCTGCTACATCGGATTCCTTTTGCCACCTGTTTTCCTAGCTCCTCCTGATTATCACAGAAATACTCATTTAGTACACAATAGAGAAAGGAGAGATCTCCCAATAGTAGATTACACTGAGACAGCATGGGAAAAATACACAGATTTCAATAAAGGTCTCTTTCCCTATATAGGTACAGTTACCAATAGTAAGCTGATATGTAGATTAACCAGAACCCTTGAAGCAGTAGTGAACGAAACTATTTCCGCCTTAGGCAATTTAACAGAAGAGCAGTCTGCTATGCGGATTGTTGTGCTTCAAAATCGTCTTGTCCTTGACGTCATCCTGGCCGATAGGGGCGGAGCTTGTAGGGTCATCGGATCAAGTTGTTGCATTTTCATACCAGAAAATTCGCCATCTGTATATAAAGCCATAACTCGCCTTCATAAGATTGTAAGCCAGATACACCAGAACCCAGGCACCTGGACTTGGTCCGGTTGGTTTTGGAGTGTATTATCTACCTTTGGATGGAAGGTCCTATCCTTCCTAGGTATTGGCTTCCTCATATTATTCAGTTGCTGTCTATGCCTACAATGTGGACCAGCGATCTGTGGTCTGTGTGCCACATCGTGTATTCCACCACCAAGATTTCATTCATCACGGAAGAAGAAAGAAGAACAAATGATGCTATATGAACAGATCGATGGATTAATGAAGATTGATATCTCTTGACGGGCAAGTAGGGGACAAGGAGGGAATGTGGAAATATGGATTTTTCTGGTCAGTTATGTCCCCTATCTTGGACCCCAACGGTTTCATGTATAAATCACAAGTACATGTATGTTCCCTCCAGTTCCAGTTATGAAGACGCAAACACATGTGTGTCCACCGCCAACATGTCCTCTTTCAGATTCGCCATGAATGGGCCGGATATTCCATTCCTAAGTATGAAAGGCCACCGGCTTTATATGGTTCACTTATGCCATTTTACAGTCCAGGCAAGTAGGCCCTGATTCTGCCATCAAGCTTTTCCTGCCTTCTGCCTCTGAAAGCTTCAGTCTGAGCTCGCATCTGTATCCATGAACTTTGTCCTCATTCTCTGCGCGGCTAACGGTGCCTGACATCAGCCTGTTGCCTGCCAAAAACTGTATTTCACCTTCGAAATTATCTGCTCCGCTCCCTACCCAATGCATTCCTGTCTAGTAGTTTAAGTAAACATTCTTCCAGCTACCGAGCAAAGGGCCCGGCTTCTCTGTCTTTATGCAAGTAATTCATAGCCCTGTCACTATGGAAGATTCTTGCCCTCGCATCTAGTGTAGACACTTAGACGCTTGTACACACACTAACAGTCAGTATAGTCAGTATAGAATAAGATTCTACTCCAAGAAGGCCTCTCTTTTGGATAACACAGTTCTTTAAACATAGGATGTTAGATATGATTTGGGATTAGGTTGACTTGACTCTCCAGACTTCTGTCGCCACATGTAGAGCTAAATGTCAAGTCCCCTTCACCCCCTAGTTGCACGTCAATCACACGTCATGCTGCTGCGCGCGCATTTCTGCCAAGTATTTCTGCTGACATTGCGAAATTCTTTCATGGAACCACCCTATTATGACATCATACCTGATGACGTTCTTTAGTTACGCCCAGTTACACCCACTTTTGCTACGCATGTATGTTTTATCTTTACTATCAATTGTTACGCCTCCTCCATTTGTTTCACTGTAATGCCTATTGTATAAAAATGATTACCTATCAATAAAGTACGGTCTTCACTTCCTGAACCTTCGTGGTGATGGAATCTGGAGCTCATCGATTTAAATTGATTATGGAATAAAGCCCGTTCCGAACCTCTAATACCACGGATTCTGCCTCTTATTTTACTGAGCTATTGTTATAGATTTTCCGCATCAAATTAAGTCCCGGTAATTAAATTATTTACCACACCGGGCCATATATATTCAATAAAACCAAATCCTTACCATGCATAATAACCCTGGCCATCACCCATCGTCCATCAGCATCATTTTGCGTAGAAACAATTTGCACAGATAAAGATTTATGAAACAATATAGCTACACCCCCTTTCTTACTAGAAGCAGGGGAATACACAATTTGGCCTACCCATTGTCTTTTCAATTTAAGTGATTCAGTACAATGTGTTTCTTGAAGAAAAGATACCTGAGCGTTTAATTTGGATAAATGAGAAAGTACCTTTTGCCTTTTGACGGGGTTGCCCAGACCACGAACATTCCATGTAACAAAATTACACATAATGAGGGGTCGGAGGGGAACAATACGGAAGGAGGTGATACACTTCAGGGAACCATCTAAAAGAGAAGAGACACCAAAATTGATCAAAATAGGAATAAAAACCGCAATATACAATAGAGCAATGGACAATTCCAAAAGATGTACGCAATAAACAGCACATTATCAAATACATAAAAGAACAAACTAACGGGAAATGTAGCAAAGCAAAGAGATGAAAAAAGGATAGAAGAAGAAACAAAAAAAGATAGATCAAGGAAAGATATCCAGATCTAAAGAGAAACAACAATAAAAACAAAGACATGGGGCGAAACGGCACCAACGCAAGACGCCGCGACAGAGAGAAAGATACAAATAGAAAACTAAGAAACAGCTGAATTAAAAGGAAAAATAGAGAGACACAAGAACATTAAGAAGAAGGCGAAGAATTAGGCGCAGCACGAGAGGATAGGTTTTGAAGAAACGACTTCAATTTAAGAGGGTCATCAAAGGACCGAGTGGAGCCATCATGGGTGACTTTACACAAACATGGATGTAGAATACCATGTCGAACATTCAACTGTCTCATTTGTGGACGAAGTGCCAGAAATTCCTTTCTCCTCATGTTGGTAGCATTGGAAACATCTTGGGAAATAAAAATATTATGCCCGGACCAAGTAAGGTGACGCTTCAACTTGGCAGCTGATAGGACTCTCATTAAGTCTGTAAATTCCAAAAACAGCATGATGATGCCTCTAGGCTTAGAAGCATTAGGCTGAAGACGACCAAGTCTATGTGCACGTTGAATGTTCAAAGCAGGTTCCGGAGGAATGTTTAAGAGTTCAGTCAAAAATTTCCTCAGAAAAAGGAGCAAATCAGGACCCTCCAAATTTTCTGGTAGGCCATAAAGGCGTAGATTATTACGCCGGTTACGATTTTCAAGGTCCTCTGTGTGCAATTTAAGACGCTGGATTTCCTGTTCCAACATTGGAATTTTAGTAGAAATATCCTGCACATCGCTAATACGTTGCTCCATGTCAAACACCTTAGCTTCCATAGTAATCCACCGATCCTCAATTAGTTGTAGCTTCTCATTAGTAGTGGCCATAAAAGATTTAAGACCCCTCACCTCATCCAAAATAGTATCGAGAACAGGATTTTGAGAGGAAAGTATGGGCGAAGGAGGGTCATTTTTGGCTCTCTTAGGCTTGGTACCTGAGGAGACTACTCTAGCCGAAGAAGAAGCTTCACTAGCCATCGTGAAACGAAAGGGTGGACGAGAAACAATCTTCAATAAAGACTTGCGCCTGCCCATCCAACAAAAAGAGGCACCTCACTCCACAAAAAGCCTCCAAGGACCAAAGGACATGGGAAAAAAAAAAAAAAAGAAAAAAAAAAAAGAATTCCCACAAGAACACCACCGTCCGGCAGCACACTTGCAATGAGTGATAATGGTGACCAACACAGCGTTGTTATTGAAGTAGGAGAAGTGACCAAGAGGCTAGGTAGTGTGACAAGCACAGACTGGATAGGAGGCTAAGAGCCGTATATAGGAGAAGAGATTGTAGCTGGCGCGATCACCAAATAGCTCACAACAGAATTGAAGTTGAAAAAATAGCATGTTGCGACTAAGGCATGAAGTGAGGAAAAATATAAGTCTCGCCTTCTAGAGATGTCAGCGTGTTGAAAAACAGTTCGTAAGGCAATACATTCTCATAGAATGAGGAGGAAAAGGAAAAAAAAAAGAGAAAAACGTTGCCAAACGCTAAAAAATTGAAGCGCCGGATTACCTCAGAAGGTCAGCACCTTTACAGGCAGCCATCGCAAAATGGCGGCCGTCACAGACGCTACACAGAGGAAAGTCGCCGCCGCATCTGCCAGGTCCGCAGAAGCAAGCTCCAGGATCGGGACAGTATCAATCAGCGCCACGACCCTTCAGGATCCACAGGTCATCTTTAGAGTGCGGCGCAATTCGTTACAACCAGCTGTATTCCGACGATTCTCTCCGCGTACGAGCGGAGCTCAAAACTCCGCCGCCATCTTGTCGTGGCGCGAAACCATGCCCCCCACCAACAAACAAGTATATAGCTCTTTTTTTAAACCAGGAAAGTTAGTTCTTAGAAGAACTTTTTTTTTTCTTCTTTTTTCTTTTATATTTTTTTGGAACAATTAAAAAAAAATGGATTTTCTTTTTTTTAAAAGGAAAAAATAGAACTGGAGGAACAAAACAATGAACTTCAGGGGGGAAAAAAAAACTAGCAATGGTGACTTTCTTGCTTGCGGCAGATCAGATCGATAGACTGCTCGCCGTAGCATAAAGTTGCATTGCATTTTGTGCAGAGCACTTTCAAAAATTGGAATTGCGGACGGATGTTCAAATTTTGTGCAGATGGATGCACTCTTGAAGTGCTTGGCACTGATGAATCCGTAGGAGCAGGAGCGACTCTCATCCTTCGGCATTCCTCCCGAGCAAGATTTACTGGATGAAGGGTCCTCAGATGCTTCATCATGCTCGCCGTTCCGCATGAATATTTCTTATTTGGATCCCCACGAGACAGCACTCTCTGGCAGATCTTGCAAGTGACCAAGGTGGCATTGGTCTTTGTTTGCCCCTCTGGATACGTGAAAAATGTCCACGCCACAGATGAAAAACGTGGTGTGCGTGGTGGCTCTTCCAAAAATTCATCCTCAGATGAATTAGGAGATCCAGGAGATGCCTGCTGCCCTGAAGCCATTGTTTTGTTAGAAAAAAAGTTAGGGCTAAGTGTAAACTTAGTCCAAAAAAGCTTCTTCTCTGCAAAGAGATGCTCCTCCAAAGAAGGTCAAAGAAGAATGATTGAAATGGGTGGGGTCTTTCAATAGTTAGAACAGGAAGTGTAATGAACCAATCAAATCTCTTTTTTTCAGGTCACATGGGATCTGCGCACAGTGCGCTTCCGCAGCATGCACCCTGCGCGCATCCGCGAAATTGAATTTATAAAGAATATAGGATTAAATGTAAAAATATATTACTTTTATGAGTAGTTTAGAGTTTGTGTTCAATTAATATTCACATAAAATCTATATATATCTTTTTTTAAATGTTAAATATTTCGCGGGATTCGCGCACCTACCACGTCTTGCACGCATATGACGCATCGCAGAAGCACGCAAGCATCGCAAACGTGCATCATACGTGTCGCGTATAGGCTTGGAGTCGTGTACTGGTCGCATTGTATTCGCGCACCGAACACGTACCCAACGCATACCGTACGCGGATGCTTTCGCGTACGGGTCGTGAAGGGTGCGCATAGGGTGCACGGATCCTCAAAAAATGGGGGGAAAAAAGAGATTATTTTTTTGAAAATATAGTTTTCAAAATATTTTAAAAATATATAAAAATATATTTTAAAACATTAACAATTTTTTTTTTAAACCAATAAAAACAAATAATATTTTTTAATTTTTAAAAAAATTAATTGAAAAAATATGTAAAATAAGAGAAGGTGATAAAAATGAATTTTAAAAAACATAATTAAAGGAATTGACGCACTGAAATTGAAAAATTTAGAAATCCAATGAAAATCATTAAACATCATAGCTTTAGTGATAAATTATAGATAGAAATTAGCATTTAAAAAACCTTTGAAATTCACTGAAAAAACCATAGGTTTCATGCATGTTATAGTTAGGAATTGGCATTTAAAAAACCTTAGAAATTCACTAAAAAAAACATAGGTTGCAGGGGCGTTATAGTTAGCTGGACATTTCCCTCGTACAAAACCCTAGAAATTCCCCCGTTATAGTTAGTTCAGCTAACTATAACTCGCGCCCCCGCAATGCACTGCTGATGAAGTCACATATTACATCACTCATGACATAGTCAGTGACATCACTGATGACATCACTGATATAGCTGAACTAACTATAACGGGGGAATTTCTAGGGTTTTGTACGAGGGAAATGTCCAGCTAACTATAACGCCCCTGCAACCTATGGTTTTTTCAGTGAATTTCTAAGGTTTTTAAATGCCAATTCCTAACATAACGTGCATTAAACCTATGGTTTTTTCAGTGAATATATATATATATATTTTTTTGGTTTTTTGTTTGTTGTTACAGAGTTTTATACAGCACGAACTTTATCCGAGGGCTTGACAAAGCACCAGTTGCATTACATGAGGACACATTCATTTTTTGTTAGGCACGGGGAGATTAAGTGATTTGCCCAGAATCACTGGGTGTTCAGCATCATTGCCGAGACTCGAACCCAGTTGCCCAGATTCGAGGTTGACTGCCCTAGCTGACTCCTCTCCCCAATATATATATAGAGATAGATAGATAGATAGATATACTGTATTTTCACATGAGAAAACAGTATATGTTCCTTATCTTTGGATAATGTAAATGAAAGGAAGCAGTGTCTTTTCCTCTTACATGGAACACATGTTATATTTAAAAACACAGTTTAATAGTCTCTTACTTAACAGTTGAAGAAATCACATATTTGTAACATCAATAAACCATGAACCCCTTATGTGAAAAACAGCTCTTAAATAAAATGTGTCCTGTCTTTTCATGAAGGAGAGAAAATAGATTTATCAAAAGTCCAAACATCTCTCCAGAAGCTCATTCACATATCCTGGCTCAGTTAAAACAATACTTTTCTTATTGTGCTCAAAGGGGCATCTATGAGTATTTTTGATTATGAATTGCAAATCCTTCCTCAGACTGTAATGAATCAGCCCACCCATCATGTTACTAAGCAAATAGGTAAATGTTAGTCAAATACCTTGAGCCTTCTGTGCATCTCAGGACACGAGGGTAACCCAGGGACAGCACATCAGCATCTACGGATTCTCCTAGCCAGGCTGGTCTCCATCCATCTACTTTTCTACATGGAAAGGGGTGTAGCTAACATTGGTGCAGCTGATGCAATATCATCAGGTCTGGGGCCTTGAGAGGCTAATTGAATCCTGAAAATTGCTTTATTTTACTACCCCACCAGCAGTTAAAGGGGCCATTTTCCTTGATAACACCAAGACCCATGGCATCCTTGCTACACCACTGACATGGAATCTCCTGCTGATGGTTATCAAGACAATGTATTTTCTTCTTGCTTTTCTGGCACTCCTCTTGTCTCTAATTCTGCCAAGTTATCATTTTACTTTGAGACATGTATCATGCAGCTCGATGGCCTCCTTCGATCCCCTAGCTAGGGATAAGGACATCATCCCAATACAATGGACTAGCCTAGTGAGGCAAATGTATATCTCAGAGTCTTTAATTATCCCTAAAACCTATAATTACGTACATTTATAGTGATATGACAGATATTTACGGAATGTAATTTTATCCTTACTTTACAATAATGTGTTGCCAATAAAATTCCTAACTTTAGTTCACATATCCTTAATTATCCCTTACGTTCAATTTACTACTCAGCATTCGTGTGAGTTTATAAGAATGACTTGCTCCAGTCTTTCTTTTCAGCCTTGCCTGAACTCTCCACACTCTATCAAATCGCCTTCACACTAAGCCAATCCTGTGAAGAGTGTAGGTGCACTACTATGCCTCCAAATGAATGTATCCATGTGGGTGAACTCTATCTTTGTTTCTGATGTCCTCTCACTAGCATGTCTCTAGTATACCTCTTCTCTCCACTCCCCATTCTAAGACTAGTAGTGAGAGTACTATCTTACCTAACTCCTACTCGTCTACTTAAAATAAACTGGAGCAAACTAATGGAATGGTTTCCTTTAGAGAACAAGACTAATCCCAATAACCAAAAATAACTGATAATCACTGAATTAATAGCTTACCTTGGGTTCTGGAGTAGTATGCTACTCATCGTAAAGTGCTTGAGTGCCTCGTCAGTGGTGATATATAACTAAAATTACAATACATTGGGATGTTATTTAACAATCCTAAATCCCTGTTGGTATTGTAATGACTAGGCATGACATCTGTATGTTATTCCTTCACTGTCCCGCTTGTCTTTGCTTTTTGCAACAAGCAGTTGCTCACCCACTTATAACTCATGTCCCTGTAAAGCAGTCTGCTACACTACAAACAAGGCCAGTGCTGCACAAATATCCTCATAGACATAAAAAAAAATGATATTCTGCTTGTGCATCAGGCAAGACTTTGTCTACAATGTGATTAATTAATCTTCATTGACTGGTCTTTTTTACAGAGCTCTAGTGAAGTTTGCTGCTGTAATTTAATTCAGTGCTTTTATCCCCATTGTCTAGACTTAACCATGAGGGGTGTGAATGGATGCTGCCCAACATGGTCATCATCTCCTGAAGCTCCCGGGCGGATCCAGCGTACATTTGCGGCTTCTTTTGATGCAGGTCCTTCTCTTTTCGGACCGAATCCAGTATCCGAATGTGGGCACTATCATATGGGACACTTTTTAAAATGTTTCTGACCTTATTATTTGTTTCATCAGCGCTGCAGTGAATGTGCACTACGACAAGCAGCCGTCTTGGACCCCTGAGATAATTCCTTCTTGCTGTCTGCATGAATCAGTGATATGGCACGACTAATTACATGTTCCTATTGACATTCTTATTGACTTCTCTTTTTATTGCTGAAGGAGGTCTGCTTCATACAGCACTTCTGCCACTTTACAGCTCCAACTTTATTCTTCTAAGCAATAGGCAAAGTAAGCCTTCTAGTTCATAATGTCAGCATCAGTTAGTAACTGCTGCTCCTTAATGGCATGTTTTATATTGGGAATCCTCCTGTCTTTCTGCACGTATATTGGCTTAGTGTGTAGCCATGCCAGCATTCACAGCAGGACATTTTCTATACCTGTTTTTAATGGCCCTCCTTGCGCATTGGCTGTTTATCTGTTAGTTATAGCAAAATGCATACCCGGGCATGCCGTATTGTTGGATTTATGTGGTGTTCCGTGCCTTTGAATCAAGTTATGATTAACTAGTCATCATCTTTGTTGCCAATGGATGGTATAGCCATGTAGGCCACCCACTGCCTTCTGGCTTCAATGGTCTTCTGGTGAAGTAGTGCAAAACCCTCTGAATTAAATAGTTGACTTAGTCATTTTATTCTACTCACCGTCTGGATTCTCCACCTGTGGACAAAAACTGGGCAGAGACAAAACATTAAAAAGTCATAGAACTGTTTATACTCCTACGCAATTTGTTAGCTGATAACAATGTCCTCAAAGCAACTGGGTTTCTAATTATTATTTTGCTCTTAAAGAAGGTGGTGTTAAACAACCCAAAAAAATCTTGATTCTCCTTCAAAATCACCTCCACCACCATTCACTCTAGAAGACTTGATGGAGGAAATCCGAGCTTTGAAGCCTTTTGTAGTAGAAACAAATTCTTCTCTTTAGCATATTGAGGAAAAGTGGTTTTCTCATGATCAACGTATCACTGTACTTCAACAACGAGTGAATGATGTTGAAGGCTCTATCTGGATGTTATTCTTATGGTGAAAGACATAGAACAGCTTAAAAAATGAACTGAAGAACGGGCGTGGCCAGGCAAGATGGTTGGTCGTAACTCGCCTCAGTCGTCCACGTGGCTGTCTTCGAGGCTTCTAGTGACAAAATCGCACCAAGATGCACCTAGTTGTGGGGAATGAGTGGCAGAATTGTTGGAGACTTGGAGGATTATGGTTGTGGGCTGCTATTCACTGCCCAGAGACTGAAAAGGGTGTGCAGAAGAGCAGCGGACCGCACCTAACATGGCGGCGGTGCCCGGAATCTCCGTGTAGGCCCGGAGCAACATCTAGCGGGCCTAGAAACAGAAAATCGCATGCGGCACCAACGGTGGCAGCGGCCCTGAGGTAGTGGTGACACTCTCTGTGCAATGGCGGGTAGCTGATGCTCAGGAAGCCAGACGACTTGGGGAACGAGAGCCGCTCCTGCAGCACGCCTCGCCGAGGTTCACGGTAGGAGGCCCTTGACTTTGGGGGTTGGGAACCCTGTTAGTCCTAGGGG
This sequence comes from Triturus cristatus, assembly GCF_964204655.1. Lineage (NCBI taxonomy): Eukaryota > Metazoa > Chordata > Amphibia > Caudata > Salamandridae > Triturus > Triturus cristatus. The sequence goes on along the minus strand of NC_140584.1, from coordinate 748,744,186 downwards.
TCCCCCAATATAGAAGGAGAGTGTCGCCTGATGTGCCTGGACTGCCTCGTTAATAAGTTGAGGAGGACCTAGAGCCAGGTGCCTGACCTCAAGATGGCGGCCAGCGCAGCCATTTCATGCATGCCTGACTAACACTGTGGGGAATCACAGAAGTCTGAAAGAGGAGGCATGCCATTTGCAAGCAACCTGTCATAGTAGAAGATGCTGTCAGGACCTTTAGCAACCCCAATTTATTCAAAGCGGCCAAAGGACCCTGAGGGCATTGGAGGGGTAAGAGATCGCCCCCATAGTGTGGAGCTCTGTGGATGAGCAACTGGCCAGGAATTCCCATCAGCACGGGGACACCCCAAATCCTGTGGAAACAGGGGCGCTATCATGTGGCATTACGTAGCATTTGACCAGATGAGGGCCGCCCATGGAGAGAGGGGGTGAACAGACAGCCCTTATGCCACCCAAAAAGGATCTAGCTAAAGTGTCCAACTACTTCCCTACAGCAGAAAAGAAGCAAGTGCAGGGGCAGGGTGCAAACGCAGATACCATGGATCTCACAAACGAGGATCTCTTGGCATCTCTCAGGGAGTTCAAATCAGTGCTCCGAGCAGAACTAAAAGGGGACTTTTAGACCTCCTTGGACCAACTGAAAAATGACCTGATTGAGAGGATGACGGCGCTCCAACAAGATGTGGGATCTGTGGGCTCAATTGTCTTGGAGGTCGAATCTCAAACCCAGGAAATAGAGAAAATAACGACGGCCGCGCAAGACAGCATACAGGACTTACACGCACAGCTACAAGCGGCTCTTTTAAAGACAGAAGACCTGGAAAACAGATCAAAACATGAAAACATCAGAATTATGGACCATGAAGAGGGCGCAGAAGGACCAGACCTGGAGGCGCTAATCGAGGGGCTCTTCGCAGAAGTACTGGGGTCAAAACAAACAAAGCTTAAGATTGACAGAGTACGCCGCGTGGGTGCCCAGCAAGGCGGAGAGCAGTGATGCATCCATGATGTTCTTGTTTAAATCCACTCTTTAAACCTAAAGAAGCAATCCTTCAAACTGCCAGAAAGAAAGACGAAATTTCCTTCCAGGAATTTCGTTGCAGCCTCTTTCAAGACCTGGCACCTGCGACACTACTAAGGAGACAGCAGTTTAGGCCCATCACTACGAAGCTAAGAGAAGATCGTATTAAGTAAAGATGGACTTCCCCCTTCGGTCTGGCTTTTGAACTGAACAATAAAATGAAGCATGTCACAGAGGTGAGAGATAGTCTGAGGCTTCTGGGTCTCCCTCCCAGCGCAGAAGACCATGCGGAGTCTTCCTCAAGAGAGAAGGAAAGGGGGAATCCCTCACGGTAGCATGTGAGCGCACGGGGAAGGCACGCACATGTCTAGAGTCTGCACCGCGATAAGAAGCATGGCTACAAAAGGCATTTTTGTTGGGCAGGGGCTCTGACTAACGTGAGAGACGCACTAGGGGAGAGACTCAATCCCGAGAGCCCTTTGCCAAGCAGGGGCATGGACACTGCTCGACCATTCACAGTCCCACACTAGAAGATGCAACTAGTTGTCTTGAGGAACGATGAACATTTGAAAAAGACAGCTGTGGTGACAGATCTGTGCCATTCGTCCCACGCCATGACCTTCTTCTTCCACGAGGTTATGGCCGGGAGCATCGGAGTGCTCCGGCTGACGTTTTGTTTGTATTATTGTTCTCAATGTTGGGGGGGATTCACAGGGGGCGGAAATAGAGCAAATAGAGGCTTTGAATACATATCTAGGTTCAGAATTCACAACTTTACACTGATCAGGCTGGGTGTTCTATCTTGGTAGTTGGCATTAACAGGAAAGAGATGGGCTTCATACAGGAGTGGTTTTTGAGGGTGAATGTTGCTCCGGGATAATGCCGATATCTATAGCTTCTCGAATATAAAGGGGATGAATTTGCCCATTAAAAGGCAGAAAGTCTGGAAATATTTGTTAGACCATGACTTTGAAGTTGTGGCCTTACAGGAAACACACTTAAAAAGAGCAGAGGAGCTTTGGCTGCGCCACAAAAACTATGCATTAATCTATACATCCGCTGCGCCCACCAAGCATGGCGGGTGGCTCTAATATTTCGTTATTCCTTGAAATTCCAATCCGAATATATTATGTCTGACAAGAAAGGTAGGGTTATTATGGTGAAAGTGAAAGTCAGAGGGAGTCTCTACACATTTATATCAACGTGTGCACAGGCCAGTCACCTTTTCTATCTGCGTTGCTAGCTATGATTGGGGGGTTCGCGGAGGGCCCGGTGATACTGATGGGAGACTTCAACATCACATGGGATGGGGACATGGATACTACTCACCTTCACAGGTCTCCTACTGGTAGCTTCCCAAATAGTTTTAAGCAGTCAATACAAACTATAGGCTTGGTGGACGCTTTGTGTCACCGTTACCCTGACAGACTCGACTACATTTTCATAAGTCAAGGTCTTCTGGGGGATCTCCAGGACACAAAAAACCTCCTAATCTCCATTTCAGACCACAGCCTAGTCACGATCTGTCTCACTTGGGTGGGGGGCTCCCATAAGGCGCCCTGTCAAGAGGCAGATTACAAAGAGAGGAACTCCGAGGGGCCATCGCAGAGTACTTTCACTTACAGGACACCTCACCCCTGACTAATTGGGATGCTTTCAAAGCCGTCCTAAGAGGAAAATGTAGTGAACTCAATTCTGCCTTAAATAAACAAATGGCCAAGGAGAGGGAAGATTTGGAAAGTTGCTGGGGGACATTGAAAAGCAAAACAAATAGAACCCTTCGCACACGATACTGCACCAGATGCGAGCAATTATGGGGAAACTAACAGCCATTTACTCTAAAATGGCAGACCATACACTTTTAAGATTGCACCACACCTCTTACGCACAGGGGAATAAGATCGGCTTGAAGCTAGCTAGACAGCTGCAGGAAAAGAGGGAGAACAAACTTATTGGGGCCATAACAGATGAAACGGGGCACACCACTCATGAAGATACTAATAAAGCAACAGCTTTCGGGGCTTTTTATACAGGTCTATATACTAGGGAATACCTAGAGCAGGCAGTGCAACACCAGTACTTACAATCACTAGAACTACCAGAAGGTTTGCCGGACTGGAATGAAAGGCTAAACACTCCCATTTCGGGGGAGGAAGTTGTGATGGCAATCACGGCTCTCAAACCTAATAAGTCACCAGGTCCCGATGGCCTGACAGCTCATTTCAATAAAACATTTGCTCCAGATATCATCCCACACATAACAAATCTCTTTAATGCGATAGTGGAAGGTAAGAATGTCTCCCAATCAATGGCAGTGGCTGTTATCCGCAAACCCGGGAAAAATCCAGGAGAATATGCCACTTACAGGCCCATCGCACTTTTGAATCTAGATGCCAAACTGTATTACTCAATTTTGGCAACATGATTGGAGGATCTGATGCCAACCCTAATCCACCCTGATCAATTGGGCTTCATAAAAGGCAGACAAACCCATGATAATATCTGAAGAACCATTCACCTGATTGAGAAAGCGACCAAATTCAAGATACCTGCAATACTGGTGGGCCTAGACGCCGAAAAGGCTTTTGACAGGGTGGATTGGGCATTCCTCTTTAGCACGATTGATAACTTTAGGTTTGAAAAACCATTTATAGATATGATCAAAGCTACCTACATGTGCCTGCGCTATAGAGTTTAGGTTAACGGGTCTAGCTCAGCCCTCTTCTAGAGAAAGGCAAAAGGCAGGGCTGCCCACTGTCATCATTACTTTTTGCTTTAAGTATTGAGCCACTGGCCCTACGGATTCGTAAAGCAACAGGAATATGGGGCATTCCATTTGGGGGAGGAGCATGGGTATATTGCGTAGTTACACTTCACTTCAATGGGCTAACATTCTCTCAAATACTTGGGTATTAACCTGACTCCCACGCTAGAGGGCCTGTTTTGGGCTAACTATCCTCCACTGTTGCTCCAAATCCAGCAGGATCTCAAATGATGGAAACCTCTCTTCATCTCATGGCTGTGACGCATCCATGCGATAAAAATGACCGCTTTACCAACATTTTTATATCTCTTTCAAGCTCTCTCGATAGACCTCGATAGGGACTTTCTTCCTAAAGTGCGGTCTCTCTTCACTCGGTATATATGGCAGAATGGTAGAGCGCGGCTTCCCTTCCACACTCTTTGTCGGGCTAGATGCGACGGAAGGATGACACTACCGGACCTCAACTTATATTTTAAAGCAGCCAAGCTCCGTGCCTTGGCAGAATGGTCAAAGAGAAAGTCCGATAAACACTGGCTGCATATGCATAGGGCGATGGTGGGAAGAACAATTTGGGATTTGATATGGAAACATAAGAAAGACAGGCTGCCAAACGCATACATTAGCACTCTCACGCGTACCACACTTAAAGTTTGGGATGAGGTGTCCAAGGGATTAGAGTGGTCTACATTCCCTTCGCCATACTCACCTATTCACTTTAATTCTGATTTCCCCCCGGCGCTGCGAGAGGGCCCCTTTGATTTGTGGAGGGAAGGGGGCTGTCTGATATTTCATAACTGCGACATTCACACCTTTGTCAGCTGTCAAAGGGACTTCAAGGTGCCGCCCAGCGAGCACTTCCACTATCTCCAACTTAAACATTGGGCTTTCCAGCCAGAGGTCAGAGAGGCGGCAACACGGGAGAAGTAGGCAATGGAAAAATGTGTGCAGAAGATGGGGTCCATGAGAGGGGTGATCACTTTTTTTCTAACCTTCTTCTCTCCACTTCACATACGCCGAGACCCCGATACATGCAGACTTGGGAACAATGGATAGAGAGATACAGATTGGAGACACCTTTGGAGGGATATTGCTAAAGAAAACCATTCCCTAGACCTAAGGAAGGCGCATTACAAGATTCTCTTCAATTACACCCTATGAAAATCAAAGAAATCTTCCCAGAGTCTTCAGATCTGTGTGGGAGAGGGTGTGGCCTTTCGGGGGACTTCAGTCACATATGGTGGGACGGTCCCTCAATTCGTCCTTTTTGGGTGGAGATTTTGTCTCATATGGTAGACATTTTGGGATACCCTATTCCTACCCCTAAGGTACTTTTAGGACTGAGAGATCCAGAGCTAGAACAGCAAACGAAAGCAGACAGGCCATAATGTGGGCTTGCTTTGGGGCTGCCACATTAGCGATCTCAGCAGCATAGAAGAAAAAGGCATCGCCAGTGCTATCTCACTGGCATGCAAGACTCTGGAAAATATTGTCGATGGAAAGGATAGCAGAGACATAAACTGAGCTGGACCTTGAGCCCAGTAAGAGACTCATTTCAGGACTGCCTCCTGGAAGTTAAGTGATCTTGTTGGGGGAGGTGTTGGGGAGGTTAACAACTCTAGGCCTCTGTATATGAACTATTTGAGGCAGACAGGATGTTCTGTTGAGAGTGAAGTGTTGAGGTGCACTCCCCGCTTTCTATTGAAACTGTGACATTGTTAGATAACTTGTCAGATGGGGGGATTGTTGAGGCATTTTCTCTTATGTGACGCAAAGTCATGCTGTGAAATGCTATTGTGCCTCATAAAAAGAAGTTTGATTTAAAAAAAAAATGAACTGCAGATTTACAAAAAAGGAACAGAAAAACACCCTTTGACTGTATGACATCTCGGAAGGCAAAAAGGGCCCAAATATGATAGCATTTCTGCAAAAAGCAATTTGCTCAATCGTCCATCCGAAAGACCACAATCCTATCAGCATTACAAAAAAGAAAGCATTAGAAAATAATCAATTTCCATTTTAAACACTTTAAAGTCACTCGAACATGCTTATTATAACTAAAAAAAAAAATATCTGATCGTGACATGCTCATAGCAGCCAAGATACAATTTCATAAATTGAACACAGAAAAGGCTTGTGGTACGCTCCTTAAAAACAATGTCAGATACTATGGTGGTAAAAAAAGAGCTGGCACTCTACTAGCTAATTACCTAAAATGCAAGAAAGGAAAATCAACTATTAAGTCTATTACTAACAGTTTAGGTGTAGAAAGGTTTTGTGATACAGATATTATCTCTTGCTTTGCTGATTACTATCAAGCTCTATACACCCCAGAACACACCCCTTCTGAGGAAGCTATTGATTCTTATTTTGTTCACTTTAAAGGAGAAAATCCTAATTTAAAAGATACTTTGATTTTCTAACTCCCTCTAAGTATTGAAGTACATTATACAGCAGTGAAATGTCTTCCACTGTGTAAGGTGCCTGGCCCTGAAGGCTTCACAGTAAAGTTTTACCTGCAACTTTCAAAACTACATTTCCTCAGGTCATTTAAATTGATTAATCATTTGCTTTCCTTAAATAACATTAGTGGGACTTTCACTGAAGGTATAATTTGCCTTACACCGGAAAAAGAACGGGGTTTCAAAGTTCTCTCCCCGCTTTTTTGATTTTGATGACTTACAGCTATTTTTAGAGGTATCTGGATATAAAGTCAATTTAGACAAATTGGATGTTATGCCTTTGAATACAATTTACAATAAATCTCATTATGTACAATCTGGTTTATCTTGGAATCCCATTAAAATTCAAAGTATGAGGATTTGGTATAGTAATTACATATGGGATACCTTGAAATTTAATATGGATACCTTACTCTCTGAAATGAAACATCTCACACCAGGTTGGTCGACCTTGTTTCTATCCTGGTGGGGTAGAAATATGATTTTACCAATTATAAACTTCTTTCCTATGATGTTACCTTTTAAAATACCCAAGGAACATTTTGATAATATGGACATTTATTTAGGTTCCTTTGGAGTGGAAAAAAGTCTAGAATTTCTTTGGATAGATTAAAGATTCCTAAGACCTTATGAGGTGTTCACTTTCCTTACTTTTTTTTTGCCATCACACAGAAAATGGTATAAAACAGATACAGGGTGGTTTGCTGAATTTCACTGACTTTATATAATTTCTAAATTGTGGTTTCTACCTTGTAGTTTCACCTTGAGTTAGCTCTGTTATCTCCATTCGCTCATCAACTTATTATTTTTATGTCAAATCTCCCTAACTTCTGGAACTGTCAGTTGTCATGTTCATTACTGAAGCCTCATTGTGTCTCCAACATATCCTTTTTGCACAGTTCCTTCATAGTCCTATCTGGTATAGCAAATGGCTCAAACACAATAGAAAGACATTGATGGGAGGACATGGTTGGGCAATGGTCTTCATACCATTTCACAGCTGCATCATAACGATTCAATTATTCCTTTCAAATCTCTTTCTCATACATATAATCTTCCCTCTATGATACATAAGCAATATACTGATTTTAAAATTGCCTTTCAAGCTTCTCTACAGTCCTTCATGATCGAAGTTACTCATCACAAAGATTCCCAGATCAATTAAATTTCTATTCAGATATTCTCTAAAGCTACCCTCATATACAAATTTATAATTAAACAAGAGAAAATTAACCAAGCTGCTAATTTCTCTTGCAAAATCTTCCTAATTGCTAAAGTCCGGCTTGAACCTTCTTCTTCAGGCATATCCATGGAATCAACACCAGCACGGTGTGATGACCCAGCTAGATTATTTTACAAAAAAACTCAAGATATTTATGATAGATTCCACCTTCCCCCCTCTACTGGTACTCCCTCATTTAATGATAACCATGCACCTTATTCTGAGAATACACTTAAGGAATTTACCAATATGAATTCAGACAAGCTCACAGAAATCTTACTTCAAGTTAAGTCAGGTTCCCCCATCAACCCGGCTCCCCTGCCCATCGTAGGTAAAGTCGCAGATCTGATACTCCCTTCCTTGCTCGAGCAGACAAATCTCTCTTTCACCACTGGACACGTCTTTTTGGCATGGAAACTTGCCATGGCCAAAGCATTACTAAAAAAGACTAATTTGGATCCCTTGTTGCAACTACCGCCCTATCTCCTTTCTCCCAGGGATAAGCAAAATACAAGAAAAATATGTCTACCTGACTCTGCCGGATTTTCTAGAAAATCATACACTACTTCACCCAACCCAGACTGGATTCCGACCCCTCCATGGCATGGAAACTGCCCTTCTGACAGTGGTTGAGGAATATAAAAGCCTTCTCGATCAAGGAGGATCATCTGCCATGTCTTACTGCACCTGCGCTCCGCATTCGATATGGTAAATTATAACATCCTTGTAAAAAGGCTTGTGAATGCTGGAGGCACTGTAAGTGCTGTTTCCTGGCTGCAGTCCCTTCTGACTTTTCAGGTATTTAAAGGAGGCAGCACATCCGATAGCCTTCCACTAAAATGCGAAGTACCTCAGGGCTCATCCTTGAGCCCAACTTTGTTTAATATTTAAATGAGGACACTTACAGATATGTTCTACCTTTTGTGATCACATTAGTCACTTATGCAGATGACACGCAACTGTTTTTTTCATAGAACAAAAACCAGGATGCGACTTCATCCTCCCTTGACCTATGTCTTGGAAAAGTAGCTAAATGGATAGAATATTCTTTTTTCAAGCTCAATGGAGACAAAATTAAGCTTATACTCCTGGGTAATAACCTTAATCCGGATCTGAGACTGGACTGGCCAAGCTGTTTAGGTCTCGCCTCCCCCTTCCCTAAATCTACCATCAAAAGCCTTGGTATGTGGCTAGACAAATCCCAATTTGACCATCAAGTAATGAACCTGGTGGCTACATGCTACAGCTTCCTCAGACTGCTCCGTACAATTCTTCCTCTTCTACTTTTCACTGCTAGGAGCTGATGGTCCAGGTCCTTATTCTCTCCCATTTAGACTATGGTAACTAGGAGCTCCAAAGGTCTCCACAAGGAAACTGCAGGTAGTATAAAACTGTGCTGCTCGTCTGTTGCTCAATATTCCCAGGAATCAATCGGCCCGACAAGCTATGAAAACCCTACCCTGGCTCCCTGTGGCTGAAAGAATCAAGTTTATATCTCTATGCATTGCCCATAAGACGCTATGGGGTAATGGACCTCTGATCACCCGCTGCCTGATCTCCTTCTATCTTCCCTGATGTTCCTTGTGCTCCTCCAATTCAGTCTTGGCTAAAGTACCTTGAATCAAATAGGAAAGATACGTAAGCCTCTCCTTCTCATATAATGCTGTTGAGCTTTAGAACACCACCCCCTGTTACTTCGTTCCATCCGTGGCCCGTGGAGGGAGTTCCGTGGGGCGGAAAGGCGGAGCGGGGAGGGGCACGGTAGGGGGTACTAAACACAGGAATATGGATAATTGGAGGTAAGTAAACAATTAAATAATTAAAACGAATTTCGTAGCGTGCGCTGCATCGGGCATCCGCTCCACGGAACTCCCTCCACTGGCCGCGGCTGCTTCGTTCAGTCAATCAGCTACTCCCCTTTTGAAAAATGCTTAAAACCTGGCTGTTCCAGAACATCCCCCTGCAATAGAATCCTCAATCTATTTAGATACTTCTGTGCTATACTTTCAGTGGTGGAATGCCTATGGGTAGCCATGCACTCTACAAGTGTTTACTCATTCATTAAACCAACCTGTGACAGACCCCATTCTAAGTGAGATGTTCAATGGGAATCTAATTCACGTTAGACCTGGTCGCTGTCAATGTGGGATAAACCTTTGTCAAAAATTCATTCTACAACTTGCTCAGCAACCCTTACATAAACGTTATACTTTTTCTATAACATTATTTTACACTCCTCTACAGTTATCCAAACTCAAGCTCCTTCACCACGATACTTGTTGGAGATATAATACTCATTCTGGTACTTATGTTTATATGTTCTTTCTATGCTCAAAGGTCTATGATTTCTGGGTTCACTGGTGGTCACAAATTCAGGCCATTACTGTTATACCTATTCAATTTTTTGGGGATAAATTATTTCTTGGTGGAACACTTTGCATATCGTCTCGCAATAGATTACTTGGTACATTGATGGACCTCCTTATAGCAATTTGTTTACAGGTAATCACCTCCAGTTGGAAATCTACAGACAATATCAATGTTCAAGAGTAGAGTGGACAGGTACAATTTGCAATCTCTTCAAATAAATATCAAACAAGAAGAAATGTGGGAACCACTTATCAATTATTTATCTGCTATTGCTAAGAATGTTCTCTTCAGTTCAACGGAATAGCTGCTTTTTTTTAGGTTGGTTTACGCTCAATTTTATTCTGTGCTGTACCAACTTCATTCATGTATACCATAATATGTATATCGAAGTAAGTACATTTAATTCAGTTTAGATTTTTTATTATTTTGCTCAATTATTTTTCTTTTCTCCTTTTCTCTCTTCGTATTCTCTTTCTTCTTTACCCTGTTCTAATTTCAATGCTTTTAATTTTGATGCTTCTCAATTATTTATTACTATGCCTTGTTATACTTTAACGCTTTAATATATTTTTCCATTCATAGAATATTTATTTCGTTGGGTTAGCATATGTATCCTCTCCCCCCTTTACTTTATTTCAATAAACATCTTAAACTTAAAAAAAATATAATGACTTAGCCATGCGTCCCCTTTAAGAGTCAATGATGTTGGCGGTTTAGGCTTTGGACTTTTTATTCTAACACACAAAGCACTTGCTGAATGCCCTCCTTTGCTGTGCTTGGACTCTATAACTTGCTAACTATTTAGTATCCGCATTTGAGACCAGGCAAAATGTACTCAGTGCTCATTTAATCAAACCCAATTCAATCGTTCAGTAGTGGAACCAAAGAGTTAATAAGATTAACATGCACTACCAACCTCTGATAAAAGTCTCACTCTTCTGCAGGCATTGTGTGAAGAATCCATTGATAGTGTAAAATACAGCCAAGTATTACATGAAAGAAATATGTAGGTTAAATGAAATGTTAAAGTGGATGTCTTTCTCTGCATCAACTCCTATATAAATAGCTATGAAAGTTTTACTGCAGTTTTCTTTGGTTTCTTTTCTGCAAATGCTTATCCACTTTGTATATATTAAGTAATACACTTCATTTATGTCCAGTAAGAACTTCTGTGCATGCTAATATTTCATGTATAATAAAGTACACTTGCTTCCATATAACAGACTTAAAGGTGCATATTGAAAACAGACGTCATGAACATGGGATATCAGCTGAGAACACCTTAATTTAGATTCCCAGACACAACCTCAGTCCCTATTTTATGGAAGGCTGATGCCTTCAAGAATTGCCACCCCATGTGCACAATTCACCACTTGCTGATATGTTAAACATCAAGTACCATGTAACTTTGTCATGGGTAGACACAAAGGGCCCGATTACGATGCCAGGCGGAAAGCCTTTGACCAGCGGTTGGAGGCTTTTCGCCTGACATGGTAGGTATTAGTCCAACTGCTGTAATAATTTGACGGTGGTTGGAGTGATACCAGCGAAGGGATTCTGACGTTGTTCCGTTGGAGTATCAGAAGCCACCATTATCCTCTAATGACGCCATCACGATTATGATGGCACTTTCCGACAGCCTTTGTCAGAAAGTGTCTTCGGTGGCCACTAGCAGAGCCTCCTTCCCTCCTCGCCCTCACCTATAGGGTCTGGAGGGCTCCTATGGTGCCTCCTAAACATCCCAGCACAGTGTGGTAGGCACCAGGAAGTGCCTGCCACACATTGCAGGGATGTTTACAAACATTAATTTGTCAATAGAAGCTTTTGCTGTGGGCCTTTTCCCTTGCCACACAAGCTTCTATTGATAAATGGATGTTTGACGCAGCCCTATGGGTGGTCGCATCGTAGTCCTGCGGTCGGAACTGCCAACCTCAGGTCAGCCGGTTCCAAACCACACCACGTCTGCCCGACATTTTAATTAGGCCCAAAGTCAGTGTTTATTCTGTGTTAGGTATATGTTAGGTATTAAAGAAAGTTATGTTATGAGTGGTGTGGTCATTTTGCATTTTCTTATTTTGTACTCTACAAAAAAGTGTTGCACATTTAAATGTAAAATGTTCTGTCTGCGTATCAGATTCATTGTGTTACATTCATGGTCATGCTCCTCTACAACTTCTTCATATATAAATAATAAATACATTGGTAGTTTTGCTTTTGAAGGGCAGTCTGTCTATATTATATCCATAGGAATTATGTACGAAAACCTTGGTAAATGCTAACTGAATTTAGTCTTCCATAAGAAAAGAGACCACAAATTGTGCAAAGAGAGTAACAATATTTTAAAATGTCTGTAGATTGAATGGTATAAGTTCTGATGAGTTTTTATCTATCTCGGACTGAATTGTTGAGAAACCTGGCAGGGCTACAAAAACTTCCAAAAATTAACAGATTTCTTAAGGGAGATATAGGTCCAAGAAAAAAATCATATTGTGGAATTGACACTGAGAGAGGCTAGAGGGATATTAAAACCTAGATGAAGGGAACAACAAATGTTCTAATTGATTTTTCAGTTAGGGAGATCAGTGCCAGTCAAATTATGCTTATGGGAAGATTAATCTGCCTATTCTGGTACCATTTTGTCCGATTGTGAAATGAGCACAGGGTCTTACTATTATAACATGTTGAGTATTATATTAAGAGTTGCTTCTACCAACTGAAAGACATTTTGGGGCCGATTCCGATCCTGTATATTTTTTTCCCATCCGACTCGTATCGGTAAATTTTTCCATACAAATCGCACAAGTCCCGTCCGACCCTTGAAGTACAATTCGTATGGGAAAAATACAACTTTTCCCGATCCGATTTGTACGGATCGGCCCGATCCTTACAAATCGGATCGGGAAAAGTTGTACCAGACGGACCCGGACACTTTTCCGTACAAACTGTAAAAATGCAGTCCAACCGCACTAGTACGATCCGGACCGGCTTTTTTCCGATTTACGATTTGTACGGAAAACGTCCCGTACACGGGAAATGCCATTACCTGCTATGAAGCGAACTTTGTACGACTCGTATCCTGGGAAAAGTTGTTCCCGGGGTGCGAGTCGTACAGGGGTACGAGTCGTACAGGCATACACCCCGTGCGTTGTGTATGTACGGTGCGTACCCCAACATCGCGTATGTACTGTGCGTACCCCCAACATTGTGTACCCCAACATCGCTTATGTACTGTGTGTACACCCAACATCGTGTACCCCAACATCGCATACCCCAACATCGCGTACCCCAACATCACATACCCGAACATCACATACCCCAACATCACGTACCCCAACATCGCGTACCCCAACATCGCGTATGTATGGTGCGTACATACGCGATGTTGGGGTATGCGATGTTGGGGTATGCGATGTTGGGGTACGTGATGTTGGGGTATGCGATGTTGGGGTACGCGATGTTGGGGTATGGGATGTTGGGGGTACGCACAGTACATACGCGATGTTGGGGTACGCGATGTTGGGGTACGCGATGTTGGGGTACACGATGTTGGGGTACACGATGTTGTGGTATACGATGTTGGGGTATGCGATGTTGGGGTACGTGATGTTGGGGGTACGCACAGTACATACGCGATGTTGGGGTACGCACCATACATACACAACGCACAGGGGTGTTTGCCTGTACGACTCGTACCCCTGGGGACTCTGCTTTTACAGCTGTTTTTGGCTCCCGTAAGAAAAGAGCCGTACGGAGTGCCGTAGGGACGAATCGCACTTGCTGGGCTGGGAACCGCTGCTTAAATACATACAGACGTCGCGTGCAAGCTGTTCCGGATCAGAATCGTTGGTTTATTTTAGCTGTATGGTCTTTTCTACGATTTGTATGGAAAGAGGCTTTCTGTACGAATCGTACTTCCTAGTTTGTAAGAAAAGTTTACCGGGTACGAGTTGTACGGGAAAAACACTCCATACAACGATTTGTACAGCCTTTTTCCAGGATTGGAATCGGCCCCCTTGTGGCGTGTTTGAGAAATGTTTGGGTGCACTTCGACATTGATAAAACTGAGAGAAATGCAAATAGGGTTATCTGAAACACAAAATCTTGAAAAGATTGAAACCCCTCTAGAAAGTTCTGACACATTTGCAAATACATCTATTCCTTCAAAAAAGTAACAGCAAATGATGTCCCAAAACTTCAATGAAATATATCTCAAGGAAATATGAGATTCTTGTCTAGCTCAGTAATGTCAGATATATCACATAAATTGTCTCTGAATGACAAATTACAATTTAACATATGTTTACACCTAAACAAAGATAAATAGCAATATTGCAGTGTCTTTATATACAATGTTTTGTTCTTTTCCAATAGTCCTTCAGGTATACCGCACCTCATCACCCCTAGACCTACACCAAAAAGAACAAATATACATTTTGGTGATGTTTAAGGTGTATAAGATTACTATACTATACACATCACCAAGTAGACTGTTCAATGAACATATGTTATTGTAATTTCCATACAAATGTATAGTTCTGTCAAAATTATAATCTTCATTTGTTTTGATGTGTAGATAGTCAGATTTTATAATTTCCTTTGATTTAAAATAGTTTCATGTTTTCATGCATATATTCTAAAAGCGTTCTATTTCTGTGGTTCTGATTTCCTTTGACTTCTGTGGCCCTCCACCGAATTACTATTGAAAGAACCCGACCTAAGCAAGATCTACAATATGAACCTCAAAATAATAGACAAAACTACAAAAAGTTTCTATTAAATGCATTAATAATGACATATTTTCTTTAGTTCACAAACAAAGGTCGAAATATTCATTTTATTGGGGAGGTTGGAGCTTTTCAAAATGTTGTTCTATTTCTAAAAGGCAAAACAATATGCTCTACTTTAACACATGACTTTTGTTTTTAGCTTCTTATGCATCCTCTCTTTTTGTAGTTCCATACTAATCCTCCATACTACTGTTTGCTTTTATTGTGCTGCTCCCACAAACCAAGTTAAAGATACCAACCTAATGTTTAGCTGCAAATGTCACATTCCTTCACACTTAGGGCCTTCTTTACAAGATTTTGTCATAGGGCAGTGCCGCAGGCCTTCCTGCTACACTGCCCTATGGCAAAAGAAAAGGGCAGGAATGTGTTGTATCTTTCATATATGGTGCATTCCTGTCCTTTCCCCTGTTCTGGCACACAATGGGCTGACCTGCTCCAACGCAGGCACCTTTGTGCTGTGGTGCAAGAGTGCCTGTGTTTCAGGGATGATTGTTTTTGTGCAGGAAGGAAAACCTTCCTGCACATAAACGATCACAAGAGGTTTTTTCCTCTTTTTATGCACACATAGGGGGGGTAAGTTGTTGGTGCTGCCTCAGTGTTACGACTCCTCATAAATCTGGGGTAGTGTCAAAAAGCCATGGGTGTTGCAGGCAACGCCCACAACAACACCCAATGCGTGCCACTTTAACGCAGAAAACTGCCTTAAAGGCAACAATATTTACAAGGCCGCACTAAGCCACGCAAAGTGGCTTAGTGCTCCCTGGAAAATATGGAGCTGACCCCTGCGCCAACGGAGCGTCGCAAAAAGTTGCAAAAAGGCGCAGCCTCATTGTGAATAAAGCCCTTACAGAGCATTTCAAATTGTTCAAGTTTACATAATGCTTTTTTTGTGTATATACTTATTTAAACTTCTAATGCTCTTTAACTTTCTGAACAATTGAGGTCCCTCCGAGTAGTCTCTGGAGACCCCTGGGGTTCACAGACCCCAGGTTAAGAACGCAGTTCTATTT
The DNA here is from genome assembly GCF_964204655.1 of Triturus cristatus. Lineage (NCBI taxonomy): Eukaryota > Metazoa > Chordata > Amphibia > Caudata > Salamandridae > Triturus > Triturus cristatus. The sequence continues at coordinate 748,728,553 of NC_140584.1, read as the reverse complement.
GTATTATATATCCAAAATACTCATTTAAACTTTCCAAATCTAAACAGACGCGTTCTGCAAAGGAATAGCCTTATATGATAGACCTCTGGTGCAAGACACTCTATGATTTAAGGCGGTATCTAGTCAAAGAACTGGAGATATCCTGGGGGTGGGTCATCCAAAAATAGACCTAGCAAAGTACAGCGCTGAAGTAACAAAAGACAACGAAGAGTTCCAGCTGTTGTCATCCATTGTTTTCGAACAGCGCATCCTTACAGTCACCATGTCATGTGTATCTGGTAAACGTGCCCCTTCCTACAAGGTGTTGGAATGTTGCTGATGTTTGGCAGCTCTGCAATATTTTATCTGAGAAGCGCTGGGAGTATTTTCTGAGAACTTCATCCTAGGAAACTGCTTCCTGGAATGCCACGTTGAACTCCAGGGTGCAAACGCAGTGCACCGCCTTTGGCAGGCCAAGCAGAGGGGCTGGTGCTCTGAACCGTGATCGTAGCCGAGTGAGCCTTTCTCGCAGATGCCGCGGCAGTGTTTGAGTTGGCTGCAACCGAGCACTGCGATGAGCTGGTATTGTTCCTCCTTTTGAAACATGAGCAGCAGCACACACGGCCACACAGCGGGGAGACTGCGTGTTTGTGAAGCTTTAACGTGAGCACAAGCGACGCATCCAGTTAAATAAATAAATAAACCAGCAGCAGTATCGATGCCGTGCCACAACGCTGACGCTAGTTTTCCAAGGAGATTTCACAGGCTTTATCTTGAAAAGAGTCTCGCGATGACCAAAGTGTTTATTCTACAGAAAGATAAATCCAGGGCTGAACCGGGATCCAGAGGCAGTCCTGGCAGATGTTACTACCACCTTCTTGAGGCAGCGAGCAAGGAAGTGCAGCAAAATAGCTCAGCACTCTGCAGCAGCGTAGGTGGAGGGTGGAGGAGTGGTCTCTCTCCCCAAGAGAATTACAGACCAGCACAATTTATAACACATTTTTGGAATACAGTGGCTAATAAACGTTTGATGGGAATATTTGTGGGTCTATCACAGATGTTCTAGGAATTATTCATTCGAGGCTTCAACAGGCTTGAGTGCTTTGTACATTTTAGGTCAGCAGAGAAATCATTCCTGATTCTTTCTGTCTCCGGAGCGAAAAAGTCGGCAAGAAATAAACAACAGCGTTAAATGTTGCACCTGTAGTGTCCTGAGGAGTGGACACGGACACCAGTTCCGGTCAGGGGGAGGCCAAGGGGCAGAGCACAGGAAGCGAGGAACAAGATAGGATGCGCAGCATGCTGGCTGCAGATAATACACAATAAAGAAATACGTGCTTACACTGCGTGGTGGTGATCCTTGCAAGGAAGCGACGCGACAGCACCAAGATATATTAATGACCATCGCAGTTCCCATAAGGATTATTGAACCAGACTATTACTGCCATCACATGCTTGGATGTAGACAACAAGTATCTGGGTGCTGTTCTGATGCCACATTGTGCCGTCAATAGAATCATAGTGTTGCTTAATTATGGAATGAGTTTGAAAAATCATGTCCTGTGGTTTAGCCCGGTAATTGTCCTTGAGCTACCCATTATGCCACTGGTGCTCCTGAGTTATATATCACAATGCCTCTTCTGTATGTTCTGTGGTGCAGCTGAATTATGCTTCTGGGGCAGTTCAGTTTGCTCTTGCTACAGGTCGTTTAAACGCCTGATGCAGCTCCGTTATCCCTTGTGGCGATGCTCTAATATGACCAATGGTCTTCTCATGTAAGACGTTTGGTGCTGCTCAATCATATATTTTTACTAATATAATTGTTTTAGGTGTCGGCTAGACAGCACATGAACTGTCTCGAAGAGACGTGCTGTTTTCAATCTGTGGGCATCAGCCCACCCATAGGCTTACCATTTGCTCGCTCCATCATCTCTCCTATATCCTTTGTCCCCATTTGTCTAAGGAGACTACAATGACCCGACTTGCTATAGGCCAATTTCACCCCTGGATTCCTTCGTGAAAGTGGCAGGGCGAGTTACTTTAAACAGATTGCAGATGTGTGCAGAAGATATGGGAGTCATTACTACAGTATGGATTCCGCCAAGGACTAGGTACTGTGGAACAAGGCCGAAATCTAAGACTGATATGGGGAAAATACACACAAACTAAACGTAGGAATCTCTTTTCATGTTTCGTCGACTTGAGTTCAGCTTTTGATTGTGTAAGTCACCAGAAACTATGGAGCATCTTGGATTCCATGGGTGTGGAAATCCCACTTATCAATTTCGTACGGCAGCTATACCAAGATGCACAGGCAAGCGTCGGCTATGGAAGTGCAGATGAGCGTAGCTAAAATTTCCATGTTAGGAAGGGGTGCGTGCTAGCCCCCTTCCTTTTTACCTTATACATAAACGGTGTAGGCGCAACACTATCAAGGAATTGTCAAGACTTACCCTGCATTGGCAAACGGCCAGTTGGAGCATTATTATATGCGGACGATGCAGTTCTCCTATCCTGTACGCAAATAGGCTTGCAAAAAATTGTTTTGTAGCCTACATGTCAAGTCTAGATCTTAATGTAAATATTACAAAGACATTTGTCATGAAATGTAGTAAGTCTAGCATAAAGTGTCGGGATATTTTTATCAATAATAAGAAACTTGAAAATACTTAGGAATTGTTTTTGAAAAAAGGGGCTCATTGGTAAATGCTATTACATCGAGAAAACTGTTATTTGCTAAAGCTACAAGAGCTCTGGTAAATTTCACTATGAAAGTAGGAAAGCACCCTATTGGTGACCTGCTCAAAATTTACAAAGCTAAATGCATTTCAACAGCAATGTATGGAGCAGGAATCTGGGGACATGCAAATGTAGAATCGTTGCAGCTAGTTGAGAACAAGGTTTTAAGATATCTTTTAGCCTCCCCAAATAGCACAGCTACGTACATTTGCCATGATGAACTGGGAATGTCATATTTATCTGACTTAATTAAAAGGCACTATGCCACAAGATATGGACGAGCACAGCCACCGGTCTTAATCGGGATGTGATAAATGACTGCCTGAATTTGCAGCGGGTATCTTGCATCCCATAGCTCAATTACGTTAAAAACTTTGTGGCCGACTTGGGATGCCCTGAATACTTTTCTAACCCTGCTAGCATCAATATCATCCCAAGGCAAGAACTAAAGATTGCATGTATGAATTTCTTGGAGACAACCAGATTTTCCCATAACAACAGTAAAATGTCTGTTAGAGAGAATCAAATACTCTTGATACAACCGGGGATACAACCATACCTTCTAAATGTAAAGGGGAGTTATGACAGGATGTTATTGACACGCCTACGTCTAGGCAACTTTCATAATATGGTCACATTTCCAAACATGAATGATTGGTCACGCTCTTTAGGCCTCTGATCATGCGACGGTATATCCACCCAGACTACAATTCATATTATGTTTTTCTGTAAATTTTATACGCTATTAAGGTAAAGATGGATACTGCCTACCCTAAAAGAGTTAGGTTTGAACAATGTAGTCCCGCATTCTTAAACCTACAATTTTTAGATGATGAAATTCTTATTGCTTGTTTAGCTAAGTATATGCAAGGGGTAGTTAGATGAAGAAAAACAATGTAATGTCTCCGCCTTTTTACCGTGAAATGGCTCTATCTATAAATTCATGTATGTTAATGAACGTGTATGAAATGATGCTGAAGCTTTTGTATCTTAATTGATGTTATTTTAAATGGTTCGTTAACCCCTTCACTGCTAGGCCATTCCCCCCATGCTAAGCTTTTTTTGGGCTATTTGGGGTAGTTCACGCTTAGGCCCCTGTAACTTTTTGACCACATGAGGTATCCACGCCAAATTTGCGTCCTTTTTTTCCAACATCATGGGGATTCTAAAGGTACCCAGGGTTTGTGGATTCCCCTGGAGGGGACCCAGAAATTAGCCAAAATACAGCTACATTTTGTTTTGTTTTTTGGAAAAATGGGAAAAAGGGCTACAGATGAAAGTGTCTGTTTTTTCCCCTGCAAATGGTATCAAAAAAGGGGGTGTACTGCTAAAATCACCATCTTACCAGCTTTCAGGGACAAGCAGACTTTTGTCAGAAAACCAACATTTTTTACACAGTTTTGGCATTTTTCTGGGACATAGCCAATTTTTGCTATTTTTTGCGTTTTCAACCTCTTTCCAGTTAATGGTAGAAATGGATATGAAAGCAATAATGGATCATGGGAAGCTAAACATTTTAGAAAAGTAGATACAATTTTGAATTAAGCATGGGGTCAGTTGTGTAGATCCTTCAAGGTTTCTTCATAGAAACTAACAGTTAAATATACGAAAAAATGAAAATTAGTTGAAAAAAACAGCCATTTGTGTCAACGTTTTCACCTGTAACTTCTTCTAATTATGACAGCTGTTTGAAAGCAATATACCGTTACATTTGCTGGACCTTTCTGGTTGTGGGGATATATAGCACTTGTAGGTTCACCAAGAACCCGACGAACCCGGATCCAATAACTGAGCAGTATCTTGCAATGGTTTTTTATTATGTACCGGGTATATAGCAATTATTTTTGGGAAATGTATACATGGAAACATCGGTATGAAAGACACCTATGTATTTCTGAAATGGGAACAAAATATAGAGTTTAGAAACAGTAGATATTTGCACATTTCCGAAATTGTAAGTACCATACTAGCATGAGAATTATAGGTAATTTTTCAAAATGACTTCTTTTTTACACATTGTCTTTCATTTGGAAGGCGGAAATGCATCGAAAGTCAATAGGTAATAACAGTTGCTCTACAAATCTGTATTACTCTAAGTCTCCCGATAAAAATGGTACCTCACTTGTGTGGGAAGGCCTTGTGCCCATGACAGGAAACGGCTCAAAATGCAACATGAACACACCACTTTTTCACAATGAAAAATAAACCTTTTTTGGAAAGTGCCTAGCTGTAGTTTTTTAACACTAGCTCTGCCTGCACCTATGGAAACCTAGCAAACCTATACATTTTTGAAAACTAGACACCCAGGGGAATCCAGGATGGGGTGACTTGACTGGCTCTCACCAGGTTCTGTTACCCAGAATCCCTTGCAAACCTAAATAATTGCTTAAAATACACATTTCCTCATATTTCTGTGGTGAGAAGTTCTGGAATCTGCTTGGATCCACAAATTTCCACCCACCCCGCGTTCCCCAAAGTCTTCAGAGAAAAAAGGTACCTCATTTGTGTGGGTGGGCCTAGTGCCCCCAACAAGAAACGGCTCAAAACGTAACGTGGACACACCACATTTTCGCAGTGAAAATGTACCTTTTTTTGCAAAGTGCCTAGCTGTAGTGTTTTAACCCTAGTTCTGCCAACACCTAGGGAAACCTAGCAAGTCTATACATTTTTGAAAACTAGGCACCCGGGGGAATCCAGGATGGGGTGACTTGACTGGCTCCTACCAGGTTCTGTTACCCAGATACTCAATGGCGATAGTCGCTATCCCGTAAGTGAACATTACATGGGACTTCATCCGGAAGATAATTCCTTCTGGTTTGATGGAATTGACCAAGTGCCCCTTGGGGCTAGGGGTGGCAATTGAGAACTACAGGTTAGACAGAAGGAGGCAAAGTGGATTTTTTACTTGAAAGCTACCCAAATGGGTCACAATACAGATAGGGAACTCCATTGCTTCGTTGTGTAGAGATTAAGAGAAGTGAATCATTACGACCCTACTGCTTTGAAATTGTGTGTGAGTGCCCATTTTGTGTATGTTTCCCAAATTGGTTAAAATATGGATAGGGAAAGCTACTATCACTATTGGGTAGGAATTAAGAGAAGAGAAATTTTGTGACCCTACTTTCTTGATGGTTGTATGACCACCTTTACTGTATTTGCCACCTTATGGGTTATAATACTGATGGGGAAATCCAGTATTCCCCTGGGTAGGGATTAAAAGAAGAAAATTATTGTTACCCTACTTTCTTGATGTTGTGCGTGATTGCTCTTACTGTACTTGCAAATGCTCTATAGATATCAAAAGTCTCAAATAGATACCAAATTTCTCAAGTTAACATCTTGTTATCACCACATTTTTTATGTTCATTTTTATTTCTCTTGATTCAAATTGTAATTTTTTCTTAGATCTAATCTGCTTGGGGATCACCCTCCTGGGAAGATCCCCAAGCAGGGATCCACTAGGTACCATTGGAAAGGGGAGATTCTCCCCTTTACAAGGATACCTCTCCTGACTTTCTACGTGCTCAGGGGGCTGAGATAGCTCTTCCCCGACCTCCCGAGGCCAATTAAAAAAAAGAGAAATCCCTCTGCTGTCTGCTGTTAAAACACACATATGATATGTTGGATATTTGTTTTATGTATTGTGCTTTTATGATTTAATATCTTAAATTGAATAAAGCGTATTTGAATTGAATTGAATTGAATGTAAAGGGTAGGACATGTGCTGGTGTGTGCAACATGTTCTGATAGTAAAATACTGTCAATTTCGTTTGAGACTATTGAAAGGCTATCTTGCCCATAGAAAAGAATGGGGAATGCTTTGTAACATTTTACAAGCATATCTTCCCATAGGGATAAGATTGAAAAATGGAGTTTGGTATCCCTTAACTCAGGATTTAATAACACATCTTTTAGTTAAGATGTTTTTTAAATTGTGTTTTGAAAATACCACTTTTAGAAAGTGGCTATTTACTTGTTCAACCATCCTGTGTCCCTCTTCCTGTTTGTGGATTCACTGTCTGGTTTAGGAGTGATGGGCTGGAGAGGTGCTGTGGCTCCAGGAGTCTGGATGAGTCAGCACTAGGCTTAATAGGCCTGATCTGTATTTGGAGTGGTGGGAGGAGTAGCATCTGCACCTGAATAGGGCTGTGCCTGCCTTCCACAATGCTGGCTACGCCCCCCTGTTGGCTCACACTGACAATGGATGTTGTTGTGCACTTGCAGAGTGTCCCCCAGAAGTGGTTTGAACTGGGCTCAGAGCTCCTTGCACAAAGAGAACAAAGACATTTTTAGGTATAAGTATCAGACTCAAAACCCCAGGCTTTAGATCATCCCTGAAATTCAAGAGGACCCTTTGCCAAGGAGAAGAGCTGGAGTGACTGAGGAGAAGCACTGCCCCTTTACAGTGTGCTGTGTGGGGTTCGCCTGCAGTTGCTGTTTCTGCCAAGGAAAGGAGAAGGACTTTGCTGTGTGCTGTGTCCCCTGCTTGAAGGAGATATCCTAGAGACTTAAGTGTGCTGGCCTCCTGTTCTGAAGTCTCAGGGAAACAAAAGCCATCCTGTAAATCTGCTGGTGCTGCTGGACTCTGCCATCTGTGAGTCCTACCCTTGCCTGAGGTGCCTCTTTCAGACCTCAGAAGTGGGTTTTGCAGCTAATCTCTGCAAGAACCGGTGCGAGGTATCGCAAAGCCATGCAAAGTCTCTCGGAACCGGCGCAGGCCAACGCAAAGCCTCGCAGAGTATCACCGGGCGACGTGAATTCTCGCCGGGCAGCCCCCAGCACTGACGCCGTACGGCGTGAAGCATCGCAGAGCGACCCATCACCTCTGGTGTGTCACGCATGGTACCTGTACACCAAGTTTTCCATGCATCACCTGCAGACCAGAACCGTCTTGGATTTCGACACCTCACTTCCCCCTACAGTCCGGATTCGACACATCACTTCTCCTGTGTGCAGCAGAACTGCCGCCTCGCCTCCCCAAGGACTCAGGAACTGACGCATCGCTGTGTTTTCCAACGCTTCCTTTCTCTGTGGCTGTTTGGTCTTGTGAATTTTGACGCATCTTCAGGTACTTTGTGTAAAAATCATGCATCCATAGTTTTCTATGGTACAAGTTCTTGAAACCTTTTGAAAGTCATATTTTTAACTGTGTATGTTGGATTTTTGTTGTTTTGGTCTTGCTAAGTTTAGATAAAGATATTTTATTTTTCTAAACTGTTGTGGTGTCCATTTGTGGTGTTTTCACTGTGTTACTGTGAGTCTTGGTACACATACTTTACACATAGCCTTTGGGATAAGCCTGTCTGCTTGTGCCAAGCTACCAAGGGGGTGTGCAGGAGTTATCTAGAGTATGTATCCCCCTTACCCTGACTAGAAGCAAGGGTCCCTATTTGGACAAAGGTACCTACCTCTGCCAACTAGAGACCCCCATTTCTAACAGGCCGGGAAAAATAAGTCAATTGATCGTGGTTACAGAGCTCCCAGAGATGCGGGTAATAGACGTTACTAACCATTGCCATACCAGCAGGTGTACAATTGAAGTCCAGTAAGTAAGTAAGAGAGATTGTGGTGTGCAATTGCACACAGTGTGACTCCAGAGGCCAGGACTGAAGATATAATAAAAATATAATTTAGTCACCAGTGCAAACTATGGGCACTTATGCAATCTGTCATTAAATTAGTAACTATGGGAGTAAATAACTGCTGCTTTTCAGTCACCTCAGTGTGCCTTGAAGAGTTTTATTAGACATATGATTTAAAAAACTTAAATCCTTGAATGGTGGAATCCAGAGTATAACGTTTTGGCTAATAGGTACTTGGAGAGGGCCAATCTGACCAGTCGCTGGGCAAATGTTGTTGCTAAATTCTATATACATAAAGAACTAGGAGTTCCTTTGGATGTTTCAGCCTGATTGATCCAATTCTTAACTACCGTTTTATAACATTTTTCACACAAGCTAAAAAACTTTACATGTCCTCCATTATCCTCTTATCTCTTTATCTGTTTTCTTAGAGCACTTTGTGAATGTAATGTGTGTAATGTGTGAAAGTGGTATAAAAATACTATATAGTTTTAACTATAAATTATGACTGGTGTTTGTATGTAAAGATTTTAATTAATAATGCATGGTAAATTGAACTGAATTGAACTAAATCTGGGATGCTTCGTGCTTCGCTAGGCCTGCCGTTGCTGCATGCCACGTGACAGAAAGATCTCTTTGGGACTTTCCATTTTTAAGGTAGAATAAAGGAAAGCATTATGGCGGATTAGTATACACAAATATATCTACTGCCAAATACTTTGAGCCTGAAAAAACGTAAAGAGATATATTCAGTTATGTCATTAGCACTCCGTGCATATAGGTAAGTTACAGTGGCAGCTCCTCCGCTAATGCGGAGGAGCTTCGCCCCACTGCTTTGTGAGCAGTTCAAAAGGAAAAATAAAATGATAATAACAGAATGAATTTGTGACTCTGCTGGTCAGGGGTGGGGAAGCCTGGCCTGTCACAGGAACAAGGTGAGGAAGGGTGGGCGCTGTCTTAAGTGCACATGACTGTTTGGCCGGCCATCTAGGGCCGGCCAAACAATCATGCGCACTTTGTATGTTCTCCACTGGCTGTATTGCACAGCCTGGGTGGAGAAGATACACAGGCTTCCAGGCCCTCTCTGAGCACCGAACTACGGCACTCAGACCAATCACAATGCTGCTGTTACACAGCATCATGATTGGCTGGGGGAGTCTGGGAGCCTGTGTTTCCTGGTTCCTGCTTCCTGCTTGTGGAGTCGACTGAGAGGCGGAGGCCGGCTGCAGGTAAGTGTTTCTTTTCTTTTTTTCATTTACACCCCATCATCCTCTCCTCCCCCGGCCCACAAACCCTGTTAACTAGCAGCTGCCACTGGTAAATTAAGCAACAGTGGTTTGAATAATGACCTTGAGATACTACAATGAAGGACTCAGTGGTGCAAGGAAGATGGGTCACAAGATAACCTTCTCATAGCCATGTGCCTTAACAATTGGGAAGGGAGAGAACTACAGAATAAAAGTCACACCAGATCAGCACTCCACTTTTCAATTGTCTCGAAGGTTAATGTCAGGTCCAACACGGCAAGACAGAAACTGTTCTTTGCTCCTGGACTATGGAAGTTCGTTTGGCATCCACGTCAGAACAATCTGTGCCGTACTAGTACCAGACCAAAATCTTGTTCATGTGAAATTAAAACACAGATGAACTTATCGAAACTTCAAGTTTAGGACATTGACACCCTATGAAAAATCTTGCCTATTGAAACAAAGTTGGATTGGGTGTCATAGATGTAGTTAATTATAACAATATCTGACTTGCTATACAATTATATATTTTTTTTGTACTCCTGGAGATGCTGTCGTGAGAAGGTCTCTTGCCGGAGACAGTGGTGTTGGAACAATTTTCACCGTGGGAGTACTGACATCGGTTTCACATCACTGAAGTCATATGGGTTGTGAAAAATTCTAACATCACTCAAAGGATAAGTGTAGCGAATGAGCCACGCCCAACCAGTAGTGCGTTTTGAAGCACACTGTCACAAATATATTACTAGAGCATGGTGTGATAGTGCACCTTCATTTACAGACAGCACATTTTCAATGATATGGCCTATTTAATTAATTGCACAGACATGTAGTTTAACTGATAACAGGGCATAAATGATGATTTGTGGTAATACGTTTTCAGTGAATAGTTATCGTTTGCGCATTACCAACTAAAGTGTCCTGATTGGTTTTGCTCCTATTAAAATATTTGTTTCTATCACACTTCAGAATCACAAAAGTGCTTCATTTGTGTTTTCTTAAATGCTAATATATTTGAAATATTAGTACATTTGAAGTTGTGTTGTGTGTTATACAAAAATGAACACTCTGCAGTCCTTCAGTTCACACTCAACACAATTGTCTCATAGTTTGCATTACAAAATCCTCCCACTTTGCAGTGGGAGATAGAAAACTAAACGCCAATCTCCATGGTAAACGAATAAGCAGCAATTTGTCAGCAGACAGATTTTTTGATCTCCAAGACAAAATAAAATGTAAAGGCTTCTTTATTGTTCAATCACATTCTGAACTCCATCATTGTTATTTTTGGAAGTGCTGCAGCACCTCCACATACCTACTTCCAGCACCTATTGCAGGAGAAAGGAGAAGAGAAGGCAAATGATTAATGCTCTACACCTGACCTTCATAAAGCACTTGAGTATCTTTTCAGACCTTAAGACTAAAACCTCAATGGAGCATACCTGGAAGCAGAAAGAAGATACACAATGCAATTATATCATACAGTCCAGGAATATAAGCATTAAAAATGAAAAATCAATTGCACATAAATAAATAGTAAGCAAAAATACCTTAAATGAGATTAAATACAAATTAAATTTTGTGTTATGGTCTTATGTATAGTGTTTGTTCGCAAAACTCATTAAAGTGATTAGCAGCAGAGAAACGTACAAGAATTACTTTTAGTGAGACCAGCTTTAGAGGAGACCATACTGGTGTGTGGTGCAAAACGATGGAGGGTCCTTGCTTTGACGTAGCCTGCTCTCCAGGTCATTTCTTCTGTGGATGTGTTTATACAGCAATTTCCTCTCAACATGAAACACTTTATATATTGATGGTATGTATACTCCACTGCAATGGCGTATAAATACCACCAACACGATGGTCCACCTGCTTAATTTAGATGCTGACAGACCTTTGGCTTAATCACGGTGGAGACTACTCTGTCTTCACCATGATTAAACCCCTCCGATAGCCCTGTGGAGTCAGGGCCATAGGAGGTAGATCTCTAATTCCACCCACCTAATTTAGATGGGAGGAATTAGAGGTCAGTTTTCACTTCCCGTCACTGCCAGGAGAACCCTGGTGGTAAGGGGCAGGGGAAAACTGCTAAATGCTCCCCTCACCATGGAAAATGACTCCCATAGTGAGGGGAGCATTTTATTGTTTTATTTTCAAATCCTTTTATAAAATAAAACAAGCATTGGCTCACGTTTGGGACCTTATAAGTGTTTAGTTATGCAGCACAATATCCTTGGTGCAACAACATCAACTGTTGCATGGCTAAACACTTATAAGGTCCCAAAGGCGTGACCTATTGGCTATGCCAATGCTTGTTTTAAATGCTATAAAAGTTATTTTAAAAAAACACTGCTATGATGCGGGCAGCAAAAAAATGTTCATAACTTTTTGCCTCTACAGCATGGCTGAAAAGACATTAGCAAAGCTCACCGATATCACATAGGAAATGGCTACTGGCTTTTCCACTGCTTGTTTTCAGTTGGAAAACTCATTATGTCCCACCAGGCTACCTTTTCTCCATCAGATAAAACAAAAAATATATGTTTTATTGTCCTAGCAGCGTGATAAATTAGTGAAGGGATCTCCACTATTTGTCAGCAGCCTGACAGTGTAGCCTGATAAATAACACAAGTGTTTTGCTATTAATCAAAATAGTTCCATGTTTTTGAAAATCAATATGGTGTTCCTCTAAGTTCAAAAAAGAGGGCAGCGACAGGAAAGCATTGGCATGCTTCTGCTTATCCGAGTTCACTTTCCAAACGCGGGCTTTGGACATGTGCAGGATAAATGCTAAATATGAATCCCATCCACTATTACAGTAATCAGCCAGTAAAACGGCAACCTCCTCGGCGCCTCCATGTCAGCAGCCTTCGAAAACAATGTAAATAATAGAGGCAGTTTTCAAAATAAAATATGCAGGAACAAGAAAGGTTTAGAGTAGGGGAAGAGCTGTGTTTCGCATTGGTGCATCGAGCCACTCCTGCCGCCTCACACACCGCGTTAAATGATTTGTGATGTTTACCCAGATGTCAAAGTGCAGTAAAAACAAGAAGGGCTGGGCGAGAAGGGAGGGGGGAATGCAAGGAGCCTGAATACAAGTGATGAAAAAAGAGGAGGAGAAGGGAGATGCGAGCAGAGCATCAAAGGGCTGGGTAGAAGGGAGGGGGGAATGCAAGGAGCAGAGGAGCAGCTGTGCACGTACACGCCATCGTGCACGCAAGCTCTAGGCCAGCAAAACCATGTGGGTAGCACTTTTGAAAACCCACTTACAAAATGTCTCAAAGAGGCAGCTTGCGCTGTCTCAACGAGAAATAAAAAGAGACAGCTTGCGCTGTCTCAGCGAGACCTAAAGACAGCTTGCGCTGTCTCAGCGAGACCTAACAAAGAGACAGCTTGCGCTGTCTCAGCAAGACCTAAACACTGAGTAGTTTGCCATGACATTAATACAGCTACCCTGATCGTTTCTCGGCCACATTGTGCGCTGCTGCAAAAAAGTGAACAGTCAGACGACATTACTGCCAGTTCGTGGAGTACGAAAAGTAAAATACAACAGAGGTTACAGTGAATCATTAGAAACGTGTCGATCCTCTCCTCCCTGCTAAATCTTACTGCCTTATCCACAAGAGTAAATACTGCCAAAAAAAGTGGCGTCCTTCACTATCACTAATTAGGGAGTGCAATTGTGAAAATCAGGTTAACAAAGCACACCACGCAAATCCATTAAGTGCACACGGGCGATCCTTGTAAATTCTTCCTACCACGTCTCGTTTAGCAGCCTCGAAGAAAAGGAGCACCGACCACTCTAGAAAAATCATGTTTCAGGAAACGAGAAATGCAAATGCATCACTATCCCACAGTGCTTAGGCCGGGCAGACAGGACGAGACCTCATTATGCCTACTCAAGCCCCCACCCCTCCAGAACAGCTGAGCAAACCAGGGGGAGGGTGGGCGGTTTGGTAAAGAAACGCGACAGGGTAACAAGGACGGCAAATCACGCCACCATACAACAACTAGTGTGAACTCTGACTCCTGTGCCTAAACTAACCTTCCCACAAACCAGTGATCCTATCGTCAGCCAAAAGAGGTCCCAGTTCACCAAAGAAGCATGAAACTATGAGGAATGGGCATCTTAATTACATGCTGAGGATTCTGTACACATATGTTCTGCATGAAGACAGACCTGTGGCGTAACGCCACGCAAGTCCTCTCTGCCGCACGTGACCCTTAAAACTTGTAGCTCACAAATATTCATGGCCCATGGGCTAACTGGGGTTCTCTGAAATGTGACAGGTCCCCTGAACTACAGGGGCCTGCTCTACACGCTTGCATATAATTAAACCGGTGCAAGGTAGCAACGGGTCTCACCAAAATCCTCACGTGGCAGGGTGTGCACTGAAAAAAATGTCAGCCTCCGATATGCCCCGGGTCTGCACTAGTCACTCATGATTATTCAATACACTTTAGCATGGAGTGAAACTAAAGTGCAGTGCACTGAGTAAATAAACATAATAAAGTTACTCTCGGAACTGTAAATGCGTGTGGTGGTGCAGTGCATGGGATAACCGATAACAGAAAGAACTGCCCCGGTGGGAGGCCCGTCACTGACAGAGCCTTCTAGGCGCTGAGAACAAACAGTCCAAGCAACAAACCGCAGCTGAGGAACTGAAAGACGACAGACAGATGCAATCAAAGGGCTCAAACAAGAAGGGCTGGGCGAGAAGGGAGGGAGGAATGCGAGGAGCCTGAATACAAGTGACGAAAAAAGAGGAGGAGAAGGGAGATGTGAGCAGAGCATCAAAGGGCTGGGTGAGAAGGGAGGGGGGAATGCAAGGAGCAGAGGAGCAGCTGTGCACGTGCACCCCATCGTGCACGCAAGCTCTAGGCCAGCAAAACCATGTGGGTAGCACTTTTGAAAACCCACTTACAAAATGTCTCAACAAGACAGCTTGCGCTGTCTCAGCGAGACCTAAAAAAGAAAACAGTTAGTTGCAGGGCTCCGTCCTGTTGACAGAGGTGTGCCCCAAACTTCAAAAAGCATTAAGAGGAACCACAGTGACAGTGGTTCCTGGCAGTGCTTTAAAAAATGACCGCCTTCTTGGAGGTCATTTATAAATCTTGAAGGTATCTCTGCCAGGGTGACCAAGTAATTTACTGCACCACACCAGCAGAGAAACGGGCCAGGAATTACATTAAGCCCAAAGACTCTGCCCTTTTAAATCTCTGTCTTTTGATGTGTCTGAAGGAGTGATTACCCTTAAAGTAATTGCAACTGAAAACCACAGACAGCATGAGACAAATTTCACCGCTTGTCTTAGTTTTAGACCTTATCTCCAACTATTTGATTAAACAATAATTGTAGGAAGCTGGCTCTGTATATACCATATCAAAGTAAGATATAGTGTGCAAAGAGTCCAGTGGATCCCCAAAGGTAGGCAGAGGCTAAAGTAGATACTACCGTACTCTTTATTTATGGTAGTGCGGGCGAGCGATAAGGTTTTATCAAAGGGTAGTGTTAAGCATTTATTGTACACAGGAAAAAAAAATCATGTCACACACTCAAAGACTGAACTCAGAAAAATTTGTTTGTATGAAAATATTATTTATTTGTATTTTATTTCTAGAACCAACCAGACCTGGTATAGGGAAGTGTAGCAGTACTTTGAAAGAATAATGCAGTTAAATACAGTTTGAATGCAGTTGAATGCAATTGGGTTGGTTACATGTGAGTCACTAGTTCAAAAACAGTTGCAATTACTTTTCAGTTACTATTGAAATTACTTTGTAATTTCCTTTTCAGATTACATTTTAAGTTACTTTTGCTACTCAGTGTGATATTCCTAGATATCACACTGGGACATTTTCTAGATAAAAGGTGAGTAAATCAGTTTTTGTAAGCATACAGTTTCTTAAGGTTTCATATAATTTTTCGACTCCACACGTAAAAACAATGTTCACAGAAAAGCAATCAATGCAATCCTATAGGAGGAAATTAAGTTATTGGTTTACAGGTAAGTACTTAGTTTTGGGAGTTGGTTTTCTGGGGTTAGAACAAGGGTTCCCCCAGGGTCAAGGATGCACTCTCAAAGCCCCTAAGCGGCACTAGGGCAGCCGGGTGCAGAGTGCTGGGGCCCAATGTTATCCAATGGGGGATATGCGGCCTCTGATTGGTGGGTGCTCACGAGCAGGCCAGAAGGTTGAGAGAGCAAAGTTCTTGGACTTAAGCTCAGGGCAAAGGGGGGTTCAAGTTAGCACCCCAGGTGCACACACATTGGCACTAGGCAGCTGGGTGCAGGGTGCTGTTTTGGTATCGGGCCTGTTACTTTCAATGGGAATTCTCTGGTTTGAACAAACACTGCAGTCTCGGGCACGAAGATCTTCTGGAGGCGATCACTGGTTGGAGAGGTAAGTTGGGATGTTGTGGGATGCCGGGACACCATTGGTTGGGTCACCCAAGGCCGTGGGCCGTCGGGTGCAGGGGTGTCTTTTGGCGTTGGATTCTTCTTACCAGCTCCGATCGCGGTCAGAGGGATCCTCCAGAGGGGGGCTGCAGACGTCGGCGGGAGACTCAAGGCAGGTCAGGGATCACCAGATCCGAGGTTAGGATCGCCAGTGAGACTTCCTCATGGTGTTGGGCCACTCAAACCTGGGCCGTGGGTGTCGGGTGCAGAGTGGTGCAGACTCTCTGATTTTGCTGGATCCAGGGTCTGTTGGTGAGCAAATCTGGTGCTCATGGGAGACAAAGTCTGATTGGGGAAGGCAGGGCAAGTCCTTGGGATTCTGGGTCGCTGCTGGCTGCAGGACACACCGGGATTTCGCTGGAGCAGGTCGAGGTGGGGGCAGGCTGGTAGGGCTGGGGCCAAGTCAGTTGGTGTCCTCCTCTTCTTCTTTCAGCACGGCTCTTCGGTTCTTCTTCTTCTTGTTTCTTCTTGTCTGAGGAGGCATGGTTCAGGGTTGCCACTAACTACTAAATTTAGGGGTGTTTCAGGTACAGAAAGGTAGGGACCAATGAGTCCCTTCCTTGGGGTGGGTACACCCCTTATTATGCAACCCTCCAGTGGGTTGCATAAGCCACACTCTGGTTGGCTGGGTCCACCCATCTTCAAGATGGCGGGGACTGAGAGTTGTGCTTCACCTCGCCTCCCCCACCTGAGGGGTGGGGTTGGAAAAGCTGGGTACACCTCTCCTCCTATCTTGGTTTTCCTGCCGATTCTCCTGGCCAAAGTGGGGGTCAGAACCAGTGGAAGCCAGTTGCTGGGAGCAGCAAATGGCTGGGGTAGCTTACAAAGGCAGCCTTCGAAGCTTCCCTCTCATGGACCCTGCCCATCCTGGGGAGGAGGCTTGGCACCTCGACCCAGGATGTGCTTTGTGTCAGGACCCCGAGAGTGACATTCAGGGGTCCAGAAACATGTCTGGTGGTGGCAGCTGGAGAGCAGCCAATCAGACAGGACACTAGAGTCAGGTCATTTTTCAGGGGGCATCTCTAAGATGCCCTCTGAGTGCACTTTCCATTAAATCCCACACTGGCATTAGTGTGGGTTTAATGTGCTGAGAAGTTTGATACCAAACTTTCCAGTTTTAAGTAAATCCATTATGGTGCTATGGAGTTCAACTCCCATACCATATACTCTTTATGGCATTACTAAACTTACAATGTCTAAGAATTGACTTAGACACTGTATAGGTACAGGGCTCATGCACCTGTACCGTCACCAGTGGCATAGTGCACCCAGCGAGAGGGGTGGCTGACCTATACCATAGGCAGTGGGTTGTAGGCATTGCACAAAGGGGTGTGTGCCATGTCGATTCTTCATTTTGCTCTGCACGAAAACACGTAGCCTGCAATGGCAGTGTGTGTATGTTAGGGTACAGGGCCTCTAAGGCTGGCACAATAAGTGCTGCAGCCCTTAGAGGCCTTCTCTGCTCACAGTGCCCTTGGTACCTAGGGTACCTTTTACAAGAGACTTACATGTGGCCAGAGAGTTGCCAATTGGGTTTTGCAACAGTTCCGTTTAGGGACAGAACATAGGCCCCAGGTGCCTGGTGGCAGGTACCCAGGAAGACTCAGTCAAAGAGCATCAACATTAGGCAAAAAGTGGGGGGCAACCATGAAAAAAGGGGCACTTTCCTACAATAATTGACTGAAATAGTGACCTTTCTGGGCACCTTATACTCATACTCATATGAACGACCTTGTAACAGCTTTTCCTTCATGAAAGATATTCTGTATCTTTTCAGGAAACAGTTTCAGTCTGAAAGAAAGTAGCGCCTTGAGACAGCCCTAGGGTCTTGGCTGTTATAGGCCAAAACACTTGTTGTCTGAGTGTTTGCTGCCTGCTATAAGCAACTTTATTAAAGTACATACATATGTCAAAACACCATGTACATCTGAAAGACTGATCGTTCGTTAGCTACTATTAGCAGCTTTGTCTTTGTATGTTCACATCAGAAACTATTGTGTAAAGCAAAACCAGAACATTAAGATGTGTCAAATAGTCTTTTGAAAAATATTGAATACATAAATATTATGAAATAATAAATTCTGATCATTTTAGCATTAATTATTTAGAAAATTCTTCCGTACTTTGAGTGTGGCTGAAGCACCCTCCCATTATAAGCCTTTTTTTCTGTGGGTGTGTTTGTACAGCAATTGCCTATCAATCTGGAACAAGACAAAAGGACTGATTACAAGTTTGGCATGCTGGACCACCCAGCTCCCACAAGCCAAACCCGTGGTTGGACCACCCACCAGATTAGGAGTTATCTCCTGTCTGGGGGGTGGTTCTTTGGCGTTCCCACAGACGTGCCTATGAAATAGGCACTGCAATGGGAACATCAGAATCAGTACCTGCACGGCATGGACTGCCGCAATCCATGCCATGTAGTTACTGGGGTGCATGCACACAGGGGGTCACAACATGTGCCCCACGCATGTATCCCCAGGCCGAAAAGCAACAGGGGGCTGTGCAGGGCCCCCTTTGTTTCCTCTCCGCCAAGGTTTTCATGGTGGAGGAACCGCCATAGAAACCGTTGCAGAGAGGAAACTTGTAATATGCTTGGCGGGACTGTGGCAGTCCCCGCAAACATATTTCAGCCTCAAGACCACTGATCCCTGGTTGCTGCGGCAGTCCCATGGTGGCCGGACTGCCCTATTTGTAATAGGGCAGTCAGAAGACTGCTGCACCTCCGCAAGTCTGGTGGTCCATGGACCACCAGACTCGTAATTAACCCCGAAGTCTCTGTCCTTTTAAGTCTCAGTGTCTTTAGATGAGTGAGAAAAGAGCGATTACCCTGAAAGTACTTGCAACTGAGGTAAATATTTCAAGTAGAAGTTGCTTCTGTCATAAACCACTGTTTCTGAAACAATGGTGCCCAGACAGGGAAGAATAAAGAATCAATAAATATAGACCCAATAGGTACTATAGTGTAGGAATCTGTCCAGCCAGGCAGATATTTAATATAGAAATGAATTTAGTATTTACAAAAATTGTCCTACTTAAACAGAAAAATACGTACAACATAAAGTAAAGGGTTCAGGCAAGGAAATGTGTTTGTTATAACCACAATTCTCATAAAATAAACAAAATATCAAATGGACACCATTACACAAAAAATAAAGACATTCTAGGCAAGCGTATATGGTGTACAAGGTGTAGACAGCGTTTCGATCCCTTGAGGGGATATTGGGATCATCTTCAGGACATTTAGATAAGCATGCCTGTTTACAATTGACAACTTTGCTAGAACCATGGAAAAAGTGGAGAAAGAAAAAAGAAAATCAAATAAAATTAGTTAAAAGCAAGGGAGAATTTGGCGTACGCTAGGTGCTCATGACCAAAACTCTATGGTGGAGGAGCTGGTAATATACCTGAGGCTCCTCTGCTGCGAGACATGCACGAGAATGGACGTGCAGTGAGACATTCCTAAAAACAGTGGCGCTGAAAGACAGATGAAGTAAGAAGAGAAGATGAGGAAGAAACCGATATTCGCATATGAGAAAGGATCAGGTGTTTCAAAAGGTGAAACTAACTCAAGACGTAACCGTGAGGTATGTGGTGGTTGCACAGACAAAAATAGAGTGGCAGATTTTAGGAAGCACACGCAGGTCAGCGTAACAATGCAGGCGGCTAGAATAGAAAAGTTGTACCCAGAATGCAGTGAAAGCTGGGTGCGCAATGAAAAGCTTAAAAGATACAGACATGTAAAAGCCGGCTTACACTGAATGAAAGATCAGGTTGCCTAAATGAGGCAGGGGATGTAAGGATACTTGCCGAGGCAGCCGGGAAACCAAGCAATGGGTTCTCCGTTTACGTTCCGGTATAGCGAGATGAGGGGATGAACCTGCGAGGAAAGTTCGGTATTAATACCTAGTGGAGAGGCCGTGGGGAAAGGGTCGCGGCATTCTGATGGGTCCTGCTTACCGGAGAGCAGTTCCCAGGACGGCGCATGTCAGAGTCAGGGGTGCCAATAGCTGGAGGAGGTAGGGGAGTAGGTGGTTAAGGATCGTGGCGGTCATGTTAGTGGAAAGTTGGGGGATTTGGAAAGAGCGGCAAGTGAGGGCAGGGACTTACCGATCAGAAGGGTTCCAGTGTAGGAAAAGGAATTGTTGTCCGGGCCGCGAATGTGGTATAGGTCGGGCTACCTGGGACTAGCTGTGAGGAACGAGTGGAAAAAGCCGGTAAGGATGTGGCTGCACAGGCGGTGGCAAACGAGAGCCGACGGCGAGCGCGCTTACCTATTCCGGTCGTGACATCTAACAATGAGAGGGTTGCCAATGACGGGCTGTCTGCGCCTGTGGAGGGTAATATGGAGGCTGCCCATTGGGGGAGCTGGGTCAGGTGGTCAGAGTGACTAGAGTTAGTAGAAGGACTAAGGAAGGGCAACGTGGCGGCCATCTTAGTGTGTGGAAAAATTAAGGTGCAGGGCTTGCCGGATAGAAGGACATAATAGAGTAGACAAGTAATCTAAATTTAAGAGCAAAGTACATATCAATTTTTGTTTTAGATAATAATAACTATTTCAGTGAATTACATTACATAACAAAGGAGGCAAGATCCAACCAGGTATTTGGATGCCAATTGGGGGAGCTCAAGAAGGCTGGTATAGGGCAAAAGACTTACAAGGGTCAGAGCGGTATATAGGTGCTGAGTAGAGCAAGTAAGAGAATTATAACATGGAATTGAGACAAACGAGACGGAAAAGCCCTTCATACATTGCAATCAAATTATGAATGTCTTACAATGAATAGCACCTTATTACAAGAAGAGAATAGGGAGAGACTTACGGTAGCCATGACCCAAAAAGGGAAGTGTATGAAATTGCGCAAGCATGGCGAAACACTGTACATAGGAAAATCGATAAAAACAGTAATAGAATTAAAGAAGTACCCAAAATAATGACGCTGGGGCAGACAAGACAATTAGGGCAGTTAAAAATTGCCAGTTTCAAAGATCAATTGCGTTGAAATACTCAGAAGAAAATACAGTTAGATTAATGATGTCCAGTCCCCCAGAAGGTTGAGGCCTGTATGGATACTTCCAGTTCTCAAAATCCATTTCAATTCTTCCTTGTTAAGGAGCTGCGCAATGTCTGCGCCCCTTGGTGGTGGCTTTACAACAGTAATGATTGTCCACCACCATATGTCATCTTTGCTGTGTCCTGCTATTTGAAAGTGTTCCACCAGCGGAGCATTTGGAGTGTTTCAGAGTATTCTGCTGCGGTGCTGGCAGATCCGTATCCTTGCTTTTTGTGTCATTTGGCCAATGTAAATTTTGTTACATGGGCAAAAAATTGCATAAATGACATTGTTGGTATTGCAATTTGAGAAAGTTTTCAATTCATACTTAATTTTATCAAATACAAATTCTTTACCCTCAAATTGTGAACTGGCAAACAATACAGTCTCCACATTTGGCATGGCCTATGAGAGGTGGGAGGCCCCAGAGTTCATTCAGAGATCCTGTGTTCTTACTAGATGGTAGCGCTGTGCGTTCTATGTGATCTTTGATGTTTTTCGTTTTGCGGAATGCGAACAGGGGGCGTTTTAAGTTTAGTATTCCTGCATTAAGCACCCCCCAGTGTTTGATGACACTCTTCCTAATAGAGTGTGATACTGGTGAGAAAGTGGTTACACAAACCATGCGATTTTGGGGTCGTTTTTCTTTGGGTTCCAAAAGTGTATCTCTAGGGCAGTACCATGCTCTTTTGAGGGAATTCCGGACTCGCCTGCGAGGGTATACCCTTGATGTTAGTTTGTTGCTGAGGATCTTTGCCTCTCGGAAATAGTTGTCCTTAAGTGTGCAGTTCCTTCAAATGTGAAGGAACTGTGAGTAAGGTAATGAATCCCTCAGGGCACGAGGGTGGTGACTGTCATATCTAAGGAGTGTGTTCCTCTCTGTCAGCTTCCTAAATAGGCTTGTGATAAGTGTCCCGTCTTTGTGCTGGATGTTCAAATCTAGAAATGCGATTGTTGACTTATTGTGTGTCAAAGTAAAGTTGAGTCCATCACAGTTGTTATTAAGCCAGTGAAGGAATTGTGCCAAAGTAGCCTCAGAGTCCTGCCAGATCATAAAAATTTAATCTATGTACCTTTTCCATACAGAAATGCCAGTGTGGAAGGGGTTCATAGGTGACAATATACGATTGATTTCAAGGTCGTCCATGTAGAGTATAGCTAGGATCGGGGCAAAAGCTGCCCCCATGGAAGTCCCCTTCACCTGTTGATAAAATTGTTCGTCAAACATGAAAAAGTTCCTGGTCAGACAAATCTCCAAAAGCTGGAGTATAAATGTCGTAGGTACCGCTTTGAGCCTTGGTCTTTTGTTGAGGACTCGCTCAATAACCAAAATTGAATCAATTTGGGGAATATTGGTATATAGTGACTCCACATCCAATGTTCATAGGGTGTCGGATGTGGGATCAAATGGGCATTCATCAACTAAGTTGATCATTTCCATGCAATCACATATGTAGCATTCAGTCCCTGGCACAAAGTCTTTGATAAAAAAGTCAACATATTGGCCCAATGGCACTAGAATTGATCCACATCTAGAGACAATGGGTCGGCCGGGTGCGTTATCCTGGCATTTATGCACCTTGGGGAGAGTGTAAATCACTGGTGTGTGTGGTGAGGGGACATTCAGAAATTTATGTTCATTTTTACTAAGAAACCTGTGTTCTAATCCTTTATTGGTGACTTGAAGAATGAGTTTCTGTAGTTCTCTAGTAGGGTTGGTGGGTAATATGAAATAGTGATCAGTGTTGGCCAGCTGTCTCAGGATTACATTTTTGTATTGGTCTGTTTTTTGGAGAACTATTCCTCCCCCTTTGTCCGTAGGTTTAATGACAAGGGTGGGGTTTGTCTTAAGAATAAAGAGTGCATTTTTCTCTTCCATTGAGATGTTATAGGGGATGAATCGGTGTGATGTTTCTAATGAGGTGATATCTTTAAGGACCAATTTCTCAAAAGTGAGTATTTCACTTGGAATCATGTTGCCCGAAGGGGAAAAGGTAGATGGAGGTCTATGAGGAGTATTAACTACTTTCAGGTTTCGGGTTCAGTAGAAAATAACTATGTAATCTTATTTTCCGGAAGAACCTCAAAAGTTCAGTTTGCAGTTCTAGAAAGTTAGGGCGAATCGTCGGTACAAATGAGAGTCCCTTACTCAATAGGGATTGCTCTGGGTCTGATAGTCGGTGTGTGGATAGATTGGAAATGGGTAGCACTAAACTACTGCACTGGGGGGGCAGTATGGTGTCGTTGTCTACCATTGGTAGTGTTGCCGCCGGGTCTGGTGCTCCCCCGGTGGATTGGGCCACCATTGTTGTTGCTTTACTTTCCCTTTTTTTGAAGGTTCGTGTTGACCCCGTCCTAATAAAGGAGTATTGGGATTCCTATTGGAGGTGCTCGGACCTTCCCCTTGGTCAGAATAATCAGAGGATTCTGCTGATGTGTCAGAGAAACCAACCAAATTATTACCTCTGTTAAAACTTCCCAAGGTCAGGAGTTGTGAGGGTTATTGTATGATCTATTGGTGTAAAAATCTTTATTTAAATATGGTTATGCCCTTTCTTGTGTGAAGGATTTGATGTCCTTCTTTACTTTATTAGATTTTTTGTTTTGTTCTAGTCTGTGGACCTCATCAACCGTCTTTTGGACTTGCTTTAGCAATTTTTTACTTTCAATTGTTGGATTACTGTCCTTAATCTGTTTTTCTATATCAGTAATTTCGTCAGTTAATTTCTTGAGTTCTTCTGTAGCTATATCGATGCCTAGCGCCATCCAGTGTCTTGAGCAGGTGGTACCGATGTAGCTGAAATTTATAATGTATTTGGGATTGTCAGTGAATACCCCGGGAATATTCCTAAACTGTAATCCTGTGGGAATGATGTTAGCTTTGAGGTACTCCGTAAGCATACGTGTCATCAATTGCAATCGTACAGATTTTTTCGTACATTTTTCTAGTTGCTCAACAAGTGAGGTGCTAGTGTCTATCGGGGTGTCTGTAGTGTCTGACAGGAGGGAGGGACCCTCCAATATTTTCTTAATGTAATCCTCTGAGTATAAAGGCGTATGATCAGACATAGCCCTAAGGGGAGAAGTAGTGTCCACAGCCAAAGATGAGCACTGCAGATCGATGTGGGGACCGGTCTCTCCTATTCAGTTATTTTTGTTAGAGCTGAATATCCTTAGAAGTGACATTGATACATGTGGTGTCTGATGAACTCACAGTGCTTCATCAGGGCTCTATGAAGTGAGCATCGCTTATAGCAAAGTACAGTGCCTTGATTTTTTCGACTTGTTTCCTCTCTCCTCGTCCAGCTTTTCTTTATCTTCTTTCACTCTGAGCTGCAATGAGGCAATCATATAGTGTCATAAAGGGCTATACAAATAACCAAACATTTACAAAACACAAGCTGTGCTGCACTGGATCGTCTTTGAGTAAACCAGATTTAAAAATGTTTCTAAAGACTTCTAGTTTCCTTATCACTTACAGAGTGGTAGGGCAATTTCATATCCGCCAACCTTGCTCATCTGCATATACTGGACATGTAAGGAGATGCACTCATTCAAACTTTATTGGTACACAGGTCTTTTACATTAGAAGAGGTGAGCTTTGCAGGCACAGTGTGGGTGCCGCTTGGAATAAGGTTTGGTGTCTGCGATTTATGCTCTATAGAGAACATGATGGGGGGGAGTCACGTCAGACTACAAGTCCCTGGACACCATCGGACTCTTACCAGACTTTTAGTGGTGGTGGCAATCTCAGATTCAATGAGTACATCCTGCTCGACAATCAAGATACTAAGGTGCTGAAACCAGACACTTTTTGTCAGAGTTTGGAGCTCAGTTTGCTTCACCTAAAAGAATTCAAAGACTTGCTGGATACAGAGAATTATTCTGGATAGTCCATGAGAGCAATGGTTTAGACATTTGATACTTGGATGTTATTACTGGAGTCATGTGTCCAATTTTTGTGAAAACTGCACTTACTATTCACCAAGAGAAACAAGAACAATTCTCAGCGTGAACAGACTTTGTTTATATTTGTTTTGAGTCATGGATGGTATTAATATAATAACAGAGGTGGGGAGGTGAATGCGTGTGGTCAAGAGGAAAGGCACAATACTAATGTAGATGATCATAAATTGATTGAATGCATTCCTTACTCACAATACTAATGTGTATATATTATTTTACAGCTGATGCCCTTGTTACATTAAACAGCACTCAAAACACAGACTTAATTTACAAATCAGTGATGTAGTTATCAATATAGAAATGAGTATTGCACTGTAGGTATATCCTTGCATTTATTAAAGAAGGTTTCTTTTGTATTTCAGGTCTAGACTGTGTCGCAGTTCCACCCATCTATAGTAAAAAATGCAGATATTGTCACAAGGTACATCACATGTCATATTAGAAAAAGTGAATTGGAACTTGGATGAAATACTGAAAAAGTTATTTACTGTTTTAGATATCATGTCTTTTGCAGTGCAGGTTGAGCTGAGTAGTAGGAACAGGCAGAGAGAAGATATCCAGAGTCCATTTCTTCATCTCTTTTGTCTCATTCCCCTCTCACAGGTTCACTGCTGACCAACATGGTATCTTCCTGCTGGATTTGGATTGCCACATTAGAGCAAACCCAACAGCATCTGAATGCTTGTAAATAACCATAGTTTAGTATATTCCAGGATATAATCTCTGCACCAGTACTTCCATTCCACTTTCAATTGATTAACACATCTTACAGAGTCTGAGGATGATGCATTCCAACTACAACAGAGCTCTCAAGTTTTCCATGTTTATATCAGAGAGGTTTATTGGGTGCAGGTTTCTTCTTACCATTACCCCTACCATTGAGCAACAAGTACCAGAATGCAAAGAAAAGACTGGACTGGATAATCGACTCAAGCATGACACAGAAAGCATGGGAGATGTGGAAATATGGATTTTTCTGGTCAGTTATGTCCCCTATCTTGGACCCCAACGGTCCCATGTGCATGTCACAAGTACATGTATGTTTCCCTCCAGTTCCAGTTATGAAGACGCAAACACATGTGCGTCCACCGTCAACATGTCCTTTGACAGATCCGCCATGAATAGGCCGGATATTCCATTCCTAAATATGAAAGGCCACCGGCTTTATATGGTTCACTTATGCCACTTTACAGTCCAGGCAAGTAGGCCCTGATTCTGTCATCAAAACTCCTCTTGCCTTCTGCCTCTGAAAGCTCCAGTCCGAGCCTGCATCTGTGACCATGAACTTTGTCTCATTCTCTGCGCGGCTCACGAAGCCTGACATCAGCCTACTCTCTGCCAAGAACTGTATTTCACCTTCGAATTATCTGCTTCCCCCTCAGCCGATGCATTCCTGCCTAGTAGTTTAAGTAAACATTCTTCCAGTTACCAAGCAAAAAGGCCCAACTTCTCTGTCCTCATGCAAGTAATTCATAGCCCTGTCACCATGGAATATTCCTACCCCCTCGCATTCAGTGTAGACACTTAGACGCTTGTCCACGCACGCACAGTCAGTATAGAATAGATTCTGTCCGAGAGTCCTTCTTTTGTGGATAACATAGTTCTTTAAACATAGGATGTTAGATATGATTTGGGATTAGGTTGACTTGACCCCCCAGACTTCTCGTCTCCACACATAGAGCTAAATGTCAAGTCCCCGTCACCCCCTAGTTACACGTCAATTACACGTCATACTGCTGCGCGCGCATCTATGCCAAGTATTATCTTATAGATCCACCTATGTATTACATCATAACCAATCATGTTTCTTTTTACTCATTATTACACCCATTTTCGGTTACGCAGACCAAACGTCAATGTCCTTATCAATTGTTACGCCTACTGTATTCACTTCATTATAATGTATGTACTATAAAAGTTACTTCTTGTCAATAAAGTATGTACTTCACTTCCTGAACCCCCGTGGTGATGGAACTTGAAGCATCCGATTATAATCGATTATTGGAATAAAGCCCATTCCGAAACTCTAATATCACGGATTCTGCCTCTCATTTTACCGAGCTATTTTATAATGTTTCTGTATCAAATTCAGTCCCGGTAAAGGAATTTTTATTTACCACAAGATGGCGCCCGAACAGGGACACTTTCTCATCTCACGCGCCGGCGGTGAGTTGCAGGCACGGTCTCCTGCCACAGCTGGACGGACAATAACGCGTACCAGCAGGATTTCCTGTATCTCCCTCCGGTCAAGCGGGGGCGACTGAGACTGCGATCAACACCCAGACGAGGCGGTGAGAAGTGCGAAGTATCCCGACCAGAGCCTAGCTGAGAGAGCAAGATCCGAGGTATACAGAGACCCACCAGTCCGAAGTCAAGCCCAGTGTCCGACGAGTCGAGTCGAGTCGAGTCCAGTCCAGTCCGGTTCAAGTTCAAGTTACTGAGGCCTTCCGTTTCCGAAGCTACCCGGTGAGTACCATTGCTGGGGAGGCATTTCTGACGTACACATAGGTTGTGCCGGTCAAGACGGGTTTGGGTACACAAATCCGGTCTGCACTGTTTTAGCAGTGTATCTGTACTGTTTAGCAGTATATCAAGTGTTCCGAAGTATCTAGTAAGTGTCAAGAATTAAGCATGGTGATTTAGTTATGCAGACGATCATCATTGTTGTTTCAGTTAAAGGTTTAATGTTTAATGTTTAAAGTGTTTAAGTATGTTCTGTATATCGTGGTATGAATGACTGTTTATTATCGTGTTTATTGTATTAAGTCTGTTCAAATTCAAGTATCAGGTCAAAATCAAGTATAAGGTCAGTTCTCAATATGCCGCTCTTTTCGAAATTAAGACAGATCACTACCAGAAAAGGGGTTCTCGAAGAAGCCGTCCCTATTCCTCCTAGGGACACTCCAGGGCACTTTATGTATCACAAGCATGGCTTAGACGCTATATTATTTCTTGATTTATGGGTAGACTACACCAAGGGATTACCAGAAAGTCAGAGGTGGCCCACAGCGGGGACCTGGGATGCAGAGTGCATCATGAAAGTCGAGGAGGAGTTATGGAAAAGGAAAGTCAGACAGTCACAGAAAGACGCCGTTGAGTTATGGCGTAAAGAATCTCATAGACGTACAGAAAAAGCACGTAGACAGGAAGAGAAGAGTAAAGAAAGTTCAAGCAAAGTTCGAGAGAATCTATTAATTGAGGAAGGTATCCGAGTGAAATCAGAGCAAGTAGACAGACAAAGAAATGCCCTTATGAATGGTATGTATCCCCTTCTGGCCGAAGGATTACCTAAGGCTACTCCAGAGATACCGAAAGACTTGCCACCCCCATTATTCCCAATCAAGGTACATCCTAAGGGGCATCCTAGAACCGCAGAGGATGTTTTTCTTTCCTCATATTTAGATGACGCAGCTCCCGAGTATGCTAATTCCGCCCCACGTAGACCACATACCAGGGAGGTCCAACGCCAAGATCCAGCACCCGTATCCCTACAGCAACAAATCGAGTCACAAGTCCCGGCAAGCACATCTGTTTCTGCATCTGTTCCTACAGGTACTTCTATAGCTGAGTCCACGCCTATAGTTGCTGTGTCACGTTCGACGAATCCTTTCACACCCGACGCCCCAGACGGGGCCACGGGAGGTGCTACCAATATTTTTTCTACGCCACCTAGAATAAATAAACTTATTTTTCAAGAGTCAGCGCATTCACGTACACCCAAATTCGTAAGTGATCGTACGCTTAAGGAACTTCTTATAGATTGTAGATATGACCCGGTGCTCGGTAAAGAGGACGAAATGATCCTGGCATCATTACGTATCAGACGAGCCGCAGGGTATTTAGCGAAGCTACCAGGAATGACTGCGCATCTAGATAAAATATATCATTTTGTTCAAACAGGGCGAGATCCAGAATGTATTAACAGAGCTATGGAATACCAGAAAGTAGAGATACAGGGGGAACTGTTACGTTTCCTCATAAACTGTGTGATCAGAAATCAAGACCGACCGGGGGTAGATCCGGAAGCAATGAAAATTCTTACAAAATGGAGCCAGAATATATCAGAAGGGAGACACGATAAGCAAAATTGTATAATAGCCATGTGCCGAAAGATCCGTAAAGAAATAGAACGCCTACACGAAGAGAGATTAGAGACAGACGAGTTCGAGCAAAGCGAGGAAGAAGGGTCAGGACTGCCCGCAGGACAGTCGGACACCATAGCCTATGTAGGTAGAGGAAGATCTTGTAATAGGAATCAGACTAGATGGCATACTGACCAAATACGTCCAATATGTCCAGATAATGACAGGAATTTCCAAATACCTATAATTAACATAAGGTCTAACGAGCATTCGTTCCAAACCGCCGACAAACTACTCCGAGAACGAAGGGGTTATCATTTTCTCGATTCTATGGATGAACAAGATTTAGCAAGGGCAGCTGTTCATTGGGTGGACAGTCCCGGAAAATATAGTGATGAGACAGTAGTACGCACATTTTTGAATCTCACCCCAGATGAGCAGAGGTTAGCTGGGATTTATATGATTCAACAACTCATTATACTATATCAGAGTCAGCATTCGGACCCTGGTCCCTTACCTGACATATTGACTGAATTGCTTATGAATAAATGGAGAGGTCCAGGTACTAAATTAATTAAAGAAATTCTAGTATCAAGAAAGCAGTATATTCTTTTTGTATGCTCAGAACATGTCTCATTGCCTGTCAAGGAAAGAACTACGTATCACCTGGATAGACAGAATCCCTTACGAGAAGTACACCCAATAAAAGGCGAGGACAATCAGTTTAAACGCGTATTCGTATATACGCCCATATCGAAAATAGAATTGTTAGAAATGAAGAAAGTGGTACCCAGTCATGACAAAGACCCAGCGGGTTTTCACCGAGAAATTAAAGACATGTTACTCATGGGAGAGTATACCTACCCCGACATCATGACAATATTAAAGGTGTTGATGCCTGCTGGCATTTATGAGAAACTCAAGGAAAAAGAGTGGGAGGTAGGTGACCAAAAGATAGAATGGTCAGCATTAGAAGCAGAAGAAAGGGCCCGAGGTCCAGGTTCGGGGCTTGGGGACAAAACTAAAGCACTACCAGGTCTACTAGTACAGGTACTGCCACGTTTATTAACTACGAAAAAGGAAGATTGGGGTACAATTTCAGCCTGTAAACAGAAGCAAGATGAAGACACCAGCGATTACTATGCCCGATTCGAGAAATGTTTTGGTATAAATAGTGGCATAAAAGCAAGTAGCGAATCATACCCGCATCTGTTTGTAACAAAATTAGTGGAAAATGCCCTGCCCCCAGTAAAGAATAGAGTATTAAAATTCGAGAGTACCTGGCAAGGTAACACTCCAACACAAATGTTACAAATGTTACAGTACCACCACAATAGAATTAGAGAGGAACAAGAACATGAACACAGACGCATGAAAGACACGAAAATGAAAATGCTAGTTTCCCAGACAGTTCCAGCTGAAGGACATAAAAAGGGTATGACACATTCCGATTCAGCAGGACCTGTAAAAGGGACATGCAATTATTGTAAAAAGCCAGGTCATTACGTACACGATTGTCCAGTGCTAAAACATAATATCGCCATAGGTAAAACACAAGAAAGATCACGGCCACTAAGACAAGATCAGAATGAACAAGGAGCTCCGCAGCATGCCCAGGCCATGCCAGCCGCACAACAGCCAATACAGTTTGTGCCAGCTGCACCACCGTTGCCTGTTGCTGCCACACAGACAACAACACGACAAATGTATCAGACCGCACAGTATGAATATCCCGAGTATCAGCGTTACGCATGAACTAGCCTAGAGAGGGAAGTTGACTTACCCCTTATCGAGATTCCTGTAGATCAAGAAGGACCTTATGTACATAGTAAATTATTAGGTCAAGATAGAAAATTTTTACTCGATACAGGGGCAAGTCGAACAACTATAAAACGTAGTGAAGTTCCAGGGGCACCCCTCTCAGGCTCACAGAATATTTCCCTTGGTTTTTCAGGAAAACCTATTGTTAATGAAGTGTCACAGCCTCTTCCACTTACGATAGGACCTCTGACCCGAACTACAGATCTATTGCTTACTAAATCATGTCCAGAAAACTTGTTAGGAATAAAAACGTTGAAAGCCCTAGGAGCCATAATATGTTGTTCTCCGGAAGGAGTAAGGTTGTTTTTACGTGATTTTAAAGGTCACTATGTATCTAGAGACATGGATCCCCGACTGCAGACTTTACCTACACATCTATGGGCACAAGGCCCTACTGATGTTGGTTGCATGAATATTACACCATATCGAGTCACGCTAAAGGCAGGAGTGGTGCTACCACGAATGCGACAATACAAGCTACCACCAGATGCTGTAGCGGCTTTACTACAAATCATTGACGAGCTCATTGCCCAAGGAGTAGTTGTAGAAACAGACTCCAATGTATGTAATTCACCGATAATTCCGATTCTTAAACGAACAGATCCTACAGCGCCGCCAGTATATCGATTGGTTATTGATCTGCGCGAGTTAAACAAATGCATTGTGCCACAATTTCCTGTGGTCCCAGATATCTCGTCATTATTGACAGCTATTGATTCCGAAGCAACATTCTTTACTGTAATTGATCTCAAAAATGCCTTTTTCAGCGTCCCAATAGATCCGGAAAGTCAATATTTGTTCGGATTTAGTTTAAATGGGCGTAGCTTTAAATTCACCCGCGCACCTCAAGGATTTACAGAAAGCCCCAGCATCTATAGCCAAGCACTGAAACGAGAACTTGACAGTATCCACATGCCAGTTAACACCGCCTTGCTTCAATACGTCGATGATCTGCTGATCACCGCCCGAAGCGAACCCGAATGTGAAAAAGCATCACTGACAGTTTTACAATTTCTAGCCGAAAAAGGGCACAAGGTGTCCCCTTCTAAGCTGCAATTCTGTGTCCAGCGAGTTGTTTATCTTGGACACTCGCTGGACAAGGAGGGAAGGCAGCTTACACCCGACCGCATTCAGTTGATAGCTAACATGTCAATACCCAAGACACAAAAGGAGGTGCGGGCTTTCATAGGCCTCACTTCATATTGTAGGCAGTGGATCCCTCAGTATGCATTTCTAGCAAAACCCCTCATTCAGTTAACCACACAGGAGGCAGCCACATCGACTGTTCTCCCTTGGACTCAGGAACACACACAAGCTTTTGAAAGCTTAAAGAAAGCTTTATGTCAAGCACCCGTTTTAGCAACGCCATGTTACAGAAAACAGTTTACACTTTTTGTTACAGAGCGCGAAGGTACTGCCTTGTCAGTACTCACACAGGAACAAGCAGGAGCACACAAACCATGTGCTTATTTTTCTAGTACATTAGATCCCGTAGCTCAGGCTTTGCCTGCATGCCTAAAATCAGTAGCAGCAACAGCTTTAGCAATCAGACAAAGCGATGCCATAGTTTTAGGACATCCATTGACAGTTCAAGTACCACACGCAGTAGAGGTTCTTGTAAATAGAACGCAAACACAACACTTGACTATAGCGCGACTTACAGGATACGAGCTTACATTGTTTCAGCCACATATAGAAATCAGACGCTGTAACACATTGAATCCTGCCACACTTTTACCAGTAGTCGGAACAGACCCACTAGCCCACGACTGTATTGAAGTTATTACTATAACGACAAAACCCAGACAAGACTTGACAGATGTCCCATTGTCAGATCCAGACCTGACCTTGTATGTAGATGGTTCATGCAGGAGAACAAGTACAGGAGAGTTAGTAGCCGCCTACGCAGTCACAACAGATACTGAAGTCATTGCAACTAATCGTATAAATACTTTGTCAGCTCAAGCCGCAGAACTTATCGCTCTGACACAAGCCTGTATTCAAGCCACGAATAAAAAAGTCAACATATACACTGACTCACGTTATGCATTCGGAGTTGTACATGACTTCGGCGTGCTGTGGCGAGAGAGAGGTTATTTAACTTCCCACGGTGCCCACATTCAGCACGGACCCCTCATTCATGCATTATTAGATGCAATACATCTACCCACTGAAATATCAATTATGAAATGTAAGGCCCATACGAAGGTTACTGATATCATTTCCCAAGGCAATGATCTAGCCGACAGAACAGCTAAACTGACTGCTCAAACTCAAACCCCCGACATGACAAAGACAATAGTCCCGACACCGACACATTGTATGACAGTTAAAGATCCTACTCTTGACGTAATTGACATACAGACACATGCTACACCAGACGAAATAAAGAAATGGACTGAATTAGGAGGGATCCAAACGGACCAAGGATGGATGATGAAGGAAAAGTCTGTATGGTTCCTTCCTGATTCAATGGTCCAAGTTATAATTAACACTATACATAGTCCAGCACATCTAGGAGAAAAAGCTATGCTAGACAGCATTCAACACATTTGGTTCAATAAACATTTACGAGCAGCAGCAAAACAAAAGGTCCGTACCTGTATGATCTGTTGTCAGTTCAACCCAGGAAAAAGCGTTCCCGTAGAACAGGGTGGATTTCATACTCCTAATCATCCTTTTGAAGTACTCCAGATGGACTATATCCAGATGGAACGATGTCGAGGATTCAAATATGTTCTCGTAGTTGTCTGCGCTCTGTCCCGTTGGACGGAGGCATACCCGGTTTCAGATTACACTGCCCCGACTACTGCCAAACAGTTGGTTCGAGAATTCTTCCCACGATACGGTTTACCACGTGCTGTTTACTCAGATAATGGCCAGCCGTTCTCATCCGAATTAATGAAACACGTTTCACTTCTGTTAGGATATCAGTGGAAATTCCACTGTGTCCGACATCCCGAGGCAGCAGGTCTCGTAGAAAGACATAACCAGATACTGAAAATTAGAATGTCCAAAATATGCAGAGAGAAAGGTGTCGACTGGGTAGTAGCGTTACCAGTTGCACTCTTTTACATGAGAATGGTAGCACACTCTCGAACAGGGCTATCCCCGTATGAGGTGATCTTCGGTAGACCACCGAATATGTGGGGGACGCCTATACCACGCAAAATAACTGATATTGACTGTAATATGCTGACAGATTACTTGGCTTCCTTGATGTCTGCACTACAATCTTCTCGTTCACAGGTAGCTGCAGCCTTTCCCGACAACACTGAGGTGAAACCCCATGACGTTGTTCCGGGTAATCTTGTATTTGTGAGGAATTTCGACCGAAAGACTCAGCTGGAGCCCAGGTGGAAAGCACCCAAGTTGGTCCTGTTGACCACAAGAACAGCCGTGAAGATCGAGGGCCGCAAGGGCTGGATTCATTCAAACCACATCAAGAAATTTCATGGACTATCTTCGGATATAGACATTGTGCCCTGCACCCCCTCACAGACTGATACAAAACTCCCTTTTGTTGAACCGAACAAATCTGAAAATTACAAACTAAAGCTTAGGCCCACCAAGTCGAGCAATTTGATTGTTTAAGTCCTCTCCAAGGTGAAGCGGTTGAATTGTCTCTGACATGTATCCCTTGGACCTGAGTAGAGAAAATACCCGAAAAATGTTGAAACGACAGGCGTATTGTAAATCACTGCGTAGCCACTGCATAGTGACATTATTAATTTTGTTTTTATTGAGTCTTTTAATAATCATTACAAGTATGTTGTTGCACATATATTACCCTATTTCTAGACATGTTTATAATGTTGCTGCTGAACATTCTTTTAGTGACTTACCTCCGCATGAATTGTCTTATAGACTTGCGCTGCGCAATAACACTTTCATTAGTATGTTACATCATTCCCATCAGACTAGTAATGCCACCAATTGTTGGGTGTGTGGCCGACTCCCTCCCTATCAGAATTATGAAGGAGTCCTGCCTTTCTTTCCACATCCATTTACACATAATGGCTCCTGTGGAGCATGGTTTAGCTTAATTAATTCCATAGACTCAGACACAGCAGTTTACCGAGATCATTGGGTATGGGGAAATCTGAACCTAGCTTTACTCAAGGTCTGTTACCCTGACAAGGAGGGTCGCCCCAAAAGAACAGGAACTGATCTAGAAAATGAAGTATATGGATTAGGTAATTTTACACCTAATCTCATGATTCTAAATGTCGTATCTGAAATTGAACTAGTCTTACCCACCATGTCAGTATTTCCAGCAAAGGGTGAATTGTGTGTAAGAAAGGTTGGTTCCATACATATGGGCCATAGTAAATGCACTACTATAGTAGAATTCAGTGATCAAGGAAAATCTTCATTTAGAGCTTCTCGCCACTCCTACTTTATATGTGGTCAGACTGCATATATGCGTCTACCCCTAGATTGGGATGGTACCTGCTACATTGCATTCCTTTTGCCACCTGTTTTCCTAGCTCCTCCTGATTATTACAGAAATATTCATTTAGTACACAACAGAGAACGGAGAGATCTCCCCATTGTCGATTACACTGAGACGGCATGGGACAAGTATGTAGATTTTAATAAAGGCATCTTTCCCTATATAGGTACTGTTACTAACAGTAAGCTGATACATAGATTAACTAGAACCCTTGAAGCAGTAGTGAATGAGACTATTTCCGCCTTAGGCAATTTAACGGAAGAGCAGTCTGCTATGCGGATTGTTGTGCTTCAAAATCGTCTTGTCCTTGACGTCATCCTGGCTGATAGGGGCGGAGCTTGTAGGGTCATCGGATCAAGCTGCTGCGTATTCATACCAGAAAATTCGCCATCTGTATATAAAGCCATCACTCGCCTTCATAAGATTGTAAGCCAGATACACCAGAACCCAGGCACTTGGACTTGGTCCAGTTGGTTTTGGAATGCGGTATCAGCCTGGGGATGGAGAGTTTTATCCTTCCTAGGTATTGGCCTTCTCATACTATTCAGTTGCTGTCTATGTCTACAATGTGGACCAGCGATTTGTGGTCTGTGTGCCACATCGTGCATTCCACATCAAGATTTTCATTCAAGATCCCGGAAGAAGAAAGAAGAACAAATGATGCTATATGAACAGATCAATGGATTAATGAAGATTGATATCTCTTGAAGGGCAAGTAGGGGACAAGGAGGGAATGTGGAAATATGGATTTTTCTGGTCAGTTATGTCCCCTATCTTGGACCCCAACGGTCCCATGTGCATGTCACAAGTACATGTATGTTTCCCTCCAGTTCCAGTTATGAAGACGCAAACACATGTGCGTCCACCGTCAACATGTCCTTTGACAGATCCGCCATGAATAGGCCGGATATTCCATTCCTAAATATGAAAGGCCACCGGCTTTATATGGTTCACTTATGCCACTTTACAGTCCAGGCAAGTAGGCCCTGATTCTGTCATCAAAACTCCTCTTGCCTTCTGCCTCTGAAAGCTCCAGTCCGAGCCTGCATCTGTGACCATGAACTTTGTCTCATTCTCTGCGCGGCTCACGAAGCCTGACATCAGCCTACTCTCTGCCAAGAACTGTATTTCACCTTCGAATTATCTGCTTCCCCCTCAGCCGATGCATTCCTGCCTAGTAGTTTAAGTAAACATTCTTCCAGTTACCAAGCAAAAAGGCCCAACTTCTCTGTCCTCATGCAAGTAATTCATAGCCCTGTCACCATGGAATATTCCTACCCCCTCGCATTCAGTGTAGACACTTAGACGCTTGTCCACGCACGCACAGTCAGTATAGAATAGATTCTGTCCGAGAGTCCTTCTTTTGTGGATAACATAGTTCTTTAAACATAGGATGTTAGATATGATTTGGGATTAGGTTGACTTGACCCCCCAGACTTCTCGTCTCCACATATAGAGCTAAATGTCAAGTCCCCGTCACCCCCTAGTTACACGTCAATTACACGTCATACTGCTGCGCGCGCATCTATGCCAAGTATTATCTTATAGATCCACCTATGTATTACATCATAACCAATCATGTTTCTTTTTACTCATTATTACACCCATTTTCGGTTACGCAGACCAAACGTCAATGTCCTTATCAATTGTTACGCCTACTGTATTCACTTCATTATAATGTATGTACTATAAAAGTTACTTCTTGTCAATAAAGTATGTACTTCACTTCCTGAACCCCCGTGGTGATGGAACTTGAAGCATCCGATTATAATCGATTATTGGAATAAAGCCCATTCCGAAACTCTAATATCACGGATTCTGCCTCTCATTTTACCGAGCTATTTTATAATGTTTCTGTATCAAATTCAGTCCCGGTAAAGGAATTTTTATTTACCACAGAGATCTGAGATTTTAGCTTCA
Organism: Triturus cristatus; assembly: GCF_964204655.1. Classification (NCBI taxonomy): domain Eukaryota; kingdom Metazoa; phylum Chordata; class Amphibia; order Caudata; family Salamandridae; genus Triturus; species Triturus cristatus. The sequence continues at coordinate 748,691,249 of NC_140584.1, read as the reverse complement.
TGTTTCGTCTCTTATGCATCCACTTCTTGTCCCTCAGCACAACGTCCAGGGTCATAGCCTTCCAAAGAGAACCACAGAATGGAAGGACTGAGGGCAGTGTCAATATTGCAGGGCAGCGGTAATGTTCAACTCCTCAGGCCAAATGTTTTCATGCATTTTGGAAAGCTACTTTGAGTCTCACTGCCATGATGTGAGCTTAGGGGCTCCACCAATGATCTCTCTCAGAGGACCACCATATGCAATGTGACTATCTAAAGCAGCAGAGTTCTACTAATGTCATTTGCTCATCTGTGCCACCATCCCTCATCGCTGCTTTCCAAATCAGGTGCAAATCAAGGTTTGTAGCTTTGATTATTCTTCTGTATCATGGAGCCTCAACTAAACAGGTCAGATAAGGGTAAGAAAAAGGATAGAAGGATCATTTCCACATGAAGACAACTATTCATTCATATCCACTGGCAGTCTGGCTCTACTATTTCTACTCCTAGTGTTGGATTGCATGGGTTTACTAAGGTGGTGAGAATCTGTGCACTGAGCGAGTAACACTCAAATTACATTTGCCTGAATAACAAATGCCAAAACCCACGTTTTTCACTGATCTATCGGTACAAATATTGTTTTTATTTGTTGGTTGGGTGGATCAAATTTCTTTTTTTGCACTTCTCGGTTAGGGCAAAACCCATTGTAAAATTCCACTGCACCATGCCCAGCACATACATCAGAAATCCAATCCTAGCACACTTTTGTTGTCCAAAGTCAATAATATTGTAAACGGAAAACGTTATAAGTGTCCACTTTAGTTCGGGTCACATGAAATCCAAAATCGCAGTTTTTTCATGTAAAACCGGTAGTCTTTATCATACAGCCAATGTTCAATCCAATTCATGCAGTCAGAATATATTGATTGAGCAATTCAACCCAATTCAGCTAACACGTGTTTCGTCGATCGGTAATTAATACATCGACTTCTTCAGGGCTGTTGAGAATTCCAAAATGAATACAGAGTGTATTCCATCACTGTTAGACCTGTCAGCCCTAGGGTGGTCTCCCCCTGTATTTTTGACCGTGCCTCATTTTTTCCACCCTCATTTTTGTGTTGGACTTAGGTCTCCGGGCGCCTTTTCATTGCCAACCAGTGTTAAGGTGCAGGTGCTCCCTTCTCCCAAGATGGCTGCCACAGGCCCCTGCTACTGCAGAGTGGTCTTTCTAGTAGCACCCTAGCTGCCAGGAGCTGGCTGGAACCCCACAACAATGTTGCGACACCAGCCCGCCTTTTTTGTCCCATAGTGAGAATGGGGAAGCTCCTGGAATGTGCTGGAACCTTCTAGAAGGGAAGTGGGGTTTTTACTTTTGCTGCCTTGGAGAGGGTCACCTGACCTAGGGCTACTTAACAGAGGGAGGGAACATTTTGTGGGCAGTTGGGGTAAAGCAGACCTGGAGGACCCACGCAGGAGTTTTAGGCGGTAGGGCCTAGTCAGGGACCTATGCCTCTGGAAGTGACAGGGCTTAGGTGCTGCCTTTCAAGTGAGTGAGGGATCCTGTAACTAGCCCACTGAACTTGCCCAGCGGTAGGGGAACCCAGGGGCCGTCTGCCAAGCTTGACTAGGAGTGAACTAGTCACCAACTCAACCCCCCCCAAGGAACAGAACCCCTAAGGGTGCCAGAGACATCTGCGCCATAAAGACTGCTGAAACTTCATGCTAAAACTGAATGCTGAAACTGAATGCTGAAACTTCATGCTGAAACTGAATGCGGAAACTGAATGCTGAAACTTCATGCTAAAACTGAATGTTGAAACTCACTACTGAAACCCAAGCTGAAACTGACTGCTGGACTGCTGGGGGATCAACCAGGTACTAGCGCTGTGACCCCTGTGCTCCCCGACCTTGCCTGGGATCCCCCCGAGTCAGTCCCACATCGGGCGCTGAGCGCTGAGCTCACCGTCGTCCACCCCTTAATTTGTACCCCCCCCGGCGCGGGGACCAGAGGCGCCCTCACCGCCGCGGCCCAGGGCCAAGAAACCTGCCTCCACCGAACCGGGGCCCCGCGGAGAAGCCCGGGGCCCCGCCGCTGCCGTCGCAGCCTGAGCAGGATATTGGGCAAGGCCTGGGGAGGCCGTGAAGCCGCCCTCCACCCCCACGTGACGGGGGCGGACTGCGCGACACTGCCCCCGCCGTTGAGGAGATCGAGTGACGCGCCGCGCCCCCGCAGGCCGCACTGCCACTGGCGGCTGCCGGCGCGGGCCCCTGAAGCGGCCGGAAGCCCAGGAGAGTCGAGAGCAACCCGAGGACGTCGAGATCAAGGTAACCCCCGGGGTTGGGTGGTAGCGTGGCCGTGCTAAGGCCTGGGACTCACCCCTTCCCCCGGGAGGCTCGTGGAGGACCCGGTGTGCCCCCTGACACTCGGGAGCAGCACCACACCGCTTCACGTTGCCCCGCCAAGACTCTGGCCTCCCTTCGTGGGATCGTCCCCTCACCCTAAAGTAGACTGCCGAGCGCTCCTCACCCCCTGGGAAGACACCCGTCCCATGAAAGGGGACCCTGCATTTAAGTACTGTGGCGGCGAGAACCCTGTTCTGAAGCGCTAAGAGTTTGTCCCATGTAGCGCTCTATTCTCAAGCCCTGTTCTGAAGCGCTAAGAGGTTGTCACATGTAGCGCTCTATTCTCCAGTCCTGTTCTGAAGCGCTAAGAGTTTGTCCCATGTAGCGCTATGTTCTCAAGTCTTGTTCTGAAGCGCTAAGAGTTTGTCCCATGTGGCGCTCTATTCTCTAGTCCTACCTTGCAGCGCTGATCGAGTGCTAGATGCAGCGCTAGGTGCCCAGGTCAAATTGCAAAGCGTTAGTGGTGGGAGGTGCGCAGCGCTATGGTTAACCGCTGTGTTTAATGCTCCCCCAGAATCACCAGGTATTACCAAGGGACCCTTGACGAAGTGCTTTTGAATCTGACGCTAATGTATTCAGGTATCAATAAGATAACCATAATGTATGGCTTTTGAATCTGACGCTAATGTCTTCAGGTATTACCCATTAAATCATAATGTATGGCTTTTGAATCTGACGCTAAGGTATTCAGGTAAATGCCAATTGCACCCTAATGAAATGCTGGTGAATCTTACTCTAATATATTCAAGTAATGCCCATTGCAACCTAATGAACTACGTTGCATCTAACCTGCTTTAGGGGATGTGTGTGTTGTATGGTCGCTTTACACTTAAGCCTTCGGGTGCCCACCCGCTCGAGTCACGTTACCCCCTTAGGGCCCGGTGACCCCAGGTCTTACAATCACCATTACCAGCTCTGTATGGATGATACTGTAGCCTAGTATTGATATGTTTTTCAAATCAAAGTAGAAATATACAGAGAGTACTCCTGGTGTTTCTATGCCTGGTTAATGTATGTATCTATTACCTGCATATACATGCCTGTAATGTGGTGTCCTCTAAACCAAACCCAGTCCTGCACAGTATATTTTCAGGATTATCTTGAGATTACAGTTTTAGCATTGATGAGCACGCTTTTCTGGGTAAAACTACAAAGTTGCTGGGGCATAGTTTGGCAGGGTGGAATATCACTAAAGTGAGGCAGATGGCCCGTCTAATATATTTAAAGTGCCCTTAAAAACAAGGGGGAGGAGTGGTTTACACACTCTAAGTGCACACGACTTTTTGTAATGCATAGGCTGGTGGGGAACATGCACAGGCTCCCTGTCCCTGTGTGAGCGCCAAACCATGGCACTCAGACCAATTGTAGCATTGTGATTGACTTAGGGGAGTCTGTGTGCTTCCTGCTTCTAGGACTCTCCAGAGAAGGAGACACGACAGTGGCGAGTCGGTCATGGAGGCTATGAGGAGATAAGTGTTTTTTTTTTTATTTCTCCCTCTTCACCCCGGCACACCACCCCTGTTCCCTGCTAGCCGCTACAGCTTCAATGTAAGTCTTCTCACATTCACTGTCTTTTCTTTTGCGCTAGCAGGCCTTGGAGCCGTCACTTAAGAGTGCCATGCCTTCTCTTAAAGCAAGACCCATGCAATCATACCCAGATTTTAGGACCACGGATGTTAAACGCAGAAAAACGGCTTTGACCCACAAACTGTATGTAAACATGTATGTGTATCAAAAGCTTGGATGAAAAAAGGAGTGGGTACGCAAATGCATCAAAACAGCAGCTTTTTTAAGCATAAGCAGTCTTCCGTTCTTCTTGAAAATTAATGTTTTTTGCAAGGGTCTACGAAGTTATCTTGGTGGTGGTTACTGTACAGGTTTGATTGGTTCAAAATTCAATATGACAAAAGAAGTTTGTTTTCCAGAGAATAACAGTTCTGGGCATCAGCGTGATGCACTTCACAGGGTGTTCTCTTCTCCAAATGGAATTATATTGCTGGCAGGCGGCAGCTATAATATTACTCACGGGGAAAAAGTCCTGGACAGTTCAGCAACTATTTTACTTGCGTTAAAGACAGCAACAAAAATATGTGAAAAACAGATGGCAAGGTATTTCCTACCTTCTTATTTGCCAGTTTGGAGTGCTGCAATCTCATTCGCAGTCCTGGAAGTCAATGGTCTGTAGCAAAAGTACGTTTATGTCCTAAGAAGGTGTACGTTTTTTAAAAGTAGCGCCAGTCTTAACTTCAAACATAGGGGCATATTCACAATGTCACTCACTTTCAGTGACGTTGTGTTGGTGATAAGGGCCTCGCCTTATTCACAAGACAGCGTTAAGCCACTTAACGTAGCTTAATGCTACCTTGTGAATAGCCCCCTTTCACGTTGTGTTTAGCGTGAAAGGGGCGTGCAGTGGGAGTTGTGGTAGGCATTCCACCGCAACACCCATTGATATTTACGCTGCCCCCTATTCACAAGGGCAGTGTAAATAGGAGATAACGCCAAACTTAAGACCAGGAAAACCCTGGTCTTAAGTTGGCGATACGAGGAGAAATGCTTTATTTCTCCTTATTTTTGCATTTTCCATGTGTGCTGCCTTGTGCAGCACACACGGATATGCAAAATGCCATGGTTTGTTTATGTACAGGAAGGTGGCCATTCCTGTACATAAACAAACCTTTTTTAAAAAATGCTGTTTTGTACAATTACATCTGTGCTGCATGACGTACCACACATGTAAATTTGAAACTGGCATCTTAAGTTTGTTTATGTTGCGGAAGGGACACCTTCCGGTACATAAACAAACCTTCCTGCTTGCAGACACCCTTGCACTCTGATGCACTCTCAAGGGTGCCTGCGTTGGCGCTAAGTTGTGAAACTTAGCACCATCGCAGGGGGAAAAGCAAGGCTGCACCATGTCCTTGTGAATATGTTGCAGCCTTGCTTTTCCGAAGTGGCGGAGAGAGGCGTTAAGCCAAGAAGGCTAATGCCTCTCTCCGCCACTTCATTGTGAAAATCCCCCATAGTGTCACTTCAAACGTCACATCACGCAATACCTTAAGGGGCATATTCTCAAGGACTCATCACTGATTTAGTGGCACTTTTCCGCCATGAAAGTGGCAGTAGATTTATAGCCCTATTTACAAGCCTGCGCTAACAGCCAACATCGTCAGTTTACCTGCGATAGCTGGCGCTAAAAACATCGCCAAGGCTGACAACGACAACTAACGCTAATCATATGCTGAGTAGGCATTCCCGTCCAAAAACTCACGATAACACCACTTCATGATATTCTCAATGACCAGCCAGATCCGCGATGCGGTCCAAAAACAGGCAAAAATGCACGTTAGCAGCAGGGACTAAAGACCTGTTTTTTTCTGGTGTTAAGTAGGACGAAAAACCTGCAGTAGAAAGGGAGCCCAGCCCAGAGCCACATCTGAAGACCAACAGATGCCATGGAGCTATTAATCATGCAGGTTGGAACCATGAATGTGTGAAGGAGGCAAGTGACCCATGAATAAGAATGTACACAATGCCAAGTGTGGCGGTGATGTGCTGGACAGTCTTGAGTATGCAGAGTACAGACATGTCCATGTGGACATATACTGCTGGTGTTTGTAGTGTTGTGGACAGTGGACGCAACCATGTTACCTCAGGCAGTGGGGAAGACCTTGGACATGTAGCTATGTCGCCCCCCCTGTAAGCGTAAGCGTTATGGGCTGGGACGGCGTACGCCAGTCCAGCATAGGAGTGTGAATAAATAGCCCTGGGCTCTGGGCGTGGTTCACTTCCAGGATGGCCACCAAAGTAACTACTGCGTGTGTCTCTGTGTCCGCCATATCCTGTTGATAGGCCTACACACACGGGGCTGACCACCTTCAACTGACAAATCTACACTGGTGACGTGGTGGCTACTCACACACCACCCGGCACACATCTCCTCATCGCCTGCGGCTACGCCTCTCACCTTGCCACGATGCCGCCGCCGTGACCGGTGGTGCCTGCACGATCCTGTGTGCCTGCTGCCCCCAGCCCGCTATGTACTTCAAAACGCAATTAATAAACCTCTTGATAAAGATCTCTGTGTCTTCTGTCTTTTCTGTATGGATCTCTCCACCCGAGTGGCAGAGATCTCGAAACACATAAATATAGGATTTACCAGTAGATATGGAAAGAACAAGGTGAAAAGGGGAGGGGGGAGGGATGGGGAATTTGGAGAATAATTACCACAAAATAGGTCGGGTTCAGGGAAATAGATGGAGGGGTTTAGGGAGGGACATGCTTATATTAAACACACATTAAAATCGCCTATGGTAGTACTGCTGACCAAAGAGGTTTAACCACTGCAGACTATCCTTGGAGAAAGACAAGCACCCCACATGGCCAATCACTGGTGCTGCAGCACTCCCCCATAAAAATTAATAGAGGCGGGGAATAAGGGAATAACACTAACACATATGGAAGTATACATTAAATTAAATAACATTTGGAATACAACTATTTGAAATAAACATTTTTTATTTATTTTTTATAAAAAATGTATGCATGAAATTTAGTATGCATCACATGTTAATACAATGTAATGTGAATGATATAATGTAAATTATAAATCACCATTAAAATCAAATCTTACATAACTTGCATCTAGATTGTGACACATTCATCACGTATGATAGTATAGGATGCCAGCAAGGGAAAATCCACATTATAATAATAATAATAAAAAATGTATTAATATGTTACGCTTTAGCGCAAGTGTGCCATCCCTTGTTACTGTAGTAGCCCCAGGTGAATAGGGTTGGGAAAATGTGTTTTAATTATTTTTAATTAAACATTATATTTCTTTACATTCAAAATTAGTTTTCTTAAAATGTCCAAATACTTTCTATAGGGATGTCTCTGGCCTGTAGCGGGGATTTCTGCAAACAGCCAGAACATTTCTAATAGTAACTTTACAATTGTGAATTCAGTCATATCACTTAATTAGGTCATTTTTGTTCCACATAGCACTAAGATTCTCCCATGGGAGTGGTAGTGCTCTTTATCAGTACTACATTCATTCATCCAGCCCCTTATTTTAGGGCGGGTGAAGACTGGTAGGCCACATCTACATATAAATCTAGACATGGAAATAGTGAACATGTAAAGAGATCTACACATGCAAACTTTTGTTAATAGGGCCAGCCCTGTCGCTTCATCAAGGGTTTAAGAAGTAATATTACTTAAAAAAAATATATATATATTAAAAATAAACATACATTATAATAGAACAAACAATACTTGTCATGTAATCAATAAATTCGATGTTTTAAAGATTAGCTAATGTCCCAAAGATAGCATTTCCTTATTTTCTACTTAATCTTGTTATCATTAATCATGATAATGTATCTATTTCTTTTATGTCATTCATACTGTCTTCTCTTATGACATAATCATTCACTTTAGCTGTCTTCTGCTCATTATAATATGCTTACTATCTTTACATTGGAATTGTCTTCTGTTTTACACAGCTACAAATAGCTATCCTATCATTATAAACCTATGTTTTGAATTTAAAAATTGTAATACGTTTGAATTACAATTAAAAGTTGGGTGACGCAATATCTCTTACTGTATTGCACCAAATAGCAGTCCTAGTGGTTCGCAACACCATTTACTGATGGCATCCCAGGTGTTACTACTCCTGATTGGGTAACCATTCGTGTCTTCAGATCTATATTAAATATTTATGGTGGCTATATTATGGTTTGCTTGTTTACACTAGCATCTATAAGTAGGAATATTGTCTATGTTCAAATCTGTATTTATATTACTTTTCCATTCTTATAATCTGAATAGAGATTAGTTGAGTTGAATTGATATTTTTCATAAATATTTGAGGTACATTATTTCTAAATTGTGACTGGTTTTAATTTGTTAGTCAGGACCTCTGTCTTGAGTTTGTGCTGATTTTGAATGTGCATAATTAATGTGACTGCCTTCCTTTAGCTCACTTAATTATCTTTTTTCCTCATAGGTGCTGACATAAAACCTTCAGAATATGTCTAACTTTGTCATATAATTTTTCTATATTGAAACATATATTTTTGTGTGTTTCTTAATTAGCAGCCATGGTTACAGGTGGAAAAAAGGTATACCATCCTAGTTATTTAATTACCAACAAATTTACAGAATTGCACTTCCCAGTAACCACTTAATACTATGGTTATCTTGTTACCTAAATTACACGTGTTCTACCACTTTATCAAGTTTTAATGCAAGACATAAAACAAAGTAATTTCCAAAATATTAACTACCAACATATCATTAAAGTAAGTGTATAGTGGTATGTGTAAATGCACTTTTGTTAACACAAACTTTATTGCATTTTGATATGAATAGGTATGTTGACATGACGGAATAAGCGAACTATGACATTGTACATGCATATCATGGAAATATTAACTAACATTCTGTTGAGCTTATTACATGAACAAATTGTTGATGGACTACAACATCAACATATTTGAGATTGTCATGAATAATAATAATAATAATCCACATTTGAAAAGCGCGAACAATCACCCGTAAGGGTCTTTAGGCGCTGGGGGCCGTCGGGAAGATTAAGCAAGCTATTGCCCAGAGTCACATGGTGCTGGGCTAATCTGCTGCCGGCGCCGGGGATCAAACCGTGATCCCCAGATTCCGAAGTCAGTCGCCCTGGCCGCTGCGCCACATGAAAGTATTCAATCCAAATGTAAACCCCATTGATACCGTCCATTCCCTCCCCGTCCCTCCCCTTCCCAAAACTGGACAGAATCAATAAGAACATGATTTGCATCTGCGGTATTGGTGGGTATAGATAGCCACAGAAGTAAAGTGGACATGGTGTGTGTAGTGTCCAAGGGGCTAGAATGCATTACATCATGGGTGCTGAGCTACGTCATACCAGGGGACTGCATTGAGGAGCACACATGGGCTGTGTAGGGAATGGCGCTAAACTGGGGAGAGTAGGGGTGCTAGGCCAGTCGAGGGGCCAAGTGGCATATTTACAACGAGGCAATAAAAAATTATCGCCGGTTTAGCAGACGTTTTCGGCCGAAAAGAGGCGATAATTTTATCGCTATATTAGCAAGGTCACGCTAACGTGTGAAACCTTGCTTTAGGGTGGGGATTTCTAACGCCCAGCTTTGCATCTCTAATGAGATGCAAAGTGGGCGTTCCTGACCTGACATGATAGGAGAAATGTCGCTAAGCGACATTTCTCCTATCATCAAGCCCCACGCTATGAAGCATAGCGTCAGGAAAAGTAGCGATAACACCTGTTATCACTACTTTCCTAACACCTGCTTCAGGACTGACTTAGCCATGATATCCTATGGAAGGTGGATATCATGGCTAAATTTGTGAGTCCTTATCAACTAGCTAACGTGTAATCTCACGTTAGCCAGTTAGTGCTAGGATTTTTATCACCGATGAGATAAGCGTTGCTAATAGCACGCTATCTCAGCGATAAAAAACGGCGCTAGCCGGCGATAATTATCCAAGCGCTAAGTGCGCTCAGCGATAATTATCACCGGTTGTTGTTGATATGCCCCCAGGTTCGTTACGCAGGATGCCTTGACAGAGGAACTCACTCGTCGGCCTCCCCTTGTGCATTGAATGATTTCAACAATGTATCCTATTCCACTGCTCTGGGTTTTTTGCGTAAGCCTTGGTATCCCTCCTTGGGCAGGGCTCCACTTTCAGCCAGACCCCTCTGTGCCACCTCTTCGTGCCACTGGATAATGACGGGCATCACTAGAGATTTCCAGTGCATTCATTAGGAGTCGATTCGCCAGCAGTGGAGCTAAATCGGCAAAATGCCCCACCACTCTAGGGGGCATATTTTCAAGGTCCGGCGTTAAAATTGTCGCCGCTTTATCGGCAGAAAACTGCAGCTAAAGTGGCGATAATGGGCTTGATAATATGCCTCAGAGAATTCCCATAGAAGCCCATGTTCACACCAGAAAATGGGCTTCTTTGGGAATTCTCAAGGGCATATTATCAAGCCCATTATCGCCGCTTTAGCAGCAGTTTTCTGCCGATAAAGCGGCGACAATTTTAACGCCGGACCTTGATAATATGCCCCTAGAGCCGTTGGGTATGGGGTATAATCCCAGGACACATTATTCTATCGTTATCTAGTCCGGTCAGGTCCGATAGTGCCATTCAACACGCTTGTGTTGAGGGGTAGTTATGGATAAGATAGGTGTGGGTGTGGTTTTTTTATCATGCGAGTCGGCAATGTGCCAGATTTGTCCACCTCGGTATCAGTCCTCTGTACATAAGCCCTATGGTGTATTTCTTGCATGTGCTCAAGGAGGTCAGCGTGGTGGATACTAGCGGTCTGCAAATGCAGTGCAGGTTCACCCTTCTCCGCTGCAGCCTTTTCTAGCAGCCCAAGACCGTTCTCCACCTGCCTGAGTTCCTGAAGGACCATCTTCCAGGCGTCCCCTCTGCATTAATAGATGTCCTTCGCACCACCACTATGAACGCCTCCCATGCCAACAGTGGAGAGGAGGCCATGTTGGCGCTCTTTGCGAAATAAGAGTCAATTGTGTTGGCTGTTGTCTCATGGAGCACCGTGTTCTCAAGGAGCAGTGACTGCACCAGGTGGGAATAGGGGCCCCACGCTAGTGTTGTTTCCAGGGGATTGTGATCTGATAATGTTTTACTCAGGTATGTTGCTTATATAAGGTTGGATTGGACGAGTGAGGTGCGACAGATTCTGTCAAGGCGTCAATGTAATGCATGTGGTGGAGAATAAAATGAGTATTTCCTCATACTATTGTTGCAGTTACGCCATATATCAGACAGGTCCCAACCCACTGTCCATTGCTGCAGCGCCCTAGCTTGTTACACTGGGCCAGCACTTGGTAAGAGGGGTGTGAGCCATCCTAGTACTGTAGTAAAATCTCCCCCTTTTATCCAAGGATAATGTGCCCACTCCGCTAGGACCGCGGACAGGTGTTCCAAGAAACCATTGTGCTCCGTGTTAGGTGAATAGATGCTTCGAGCACCACTGGTGCCCTTGATAAGACCGTGCATCAATTCTAATATCTAAGGCCGTGAAAAGAGTCCTGGCATGTAGCCATATCATAGCACCCAGCACTAAGGCCAAATCAGATGTGTGGAATAACTGACTCCTCCATTTTTTACGCAATTGAAGGGCTTCGGAGGTAGCAAGATGGGTCTCACTGCAAGCAGACTATGTGTGTGCAGTGAGGATGTAACTGTGCCAATATTCTGTGCATTTTATGTACCGAACCCATGCCCCTGATGTTCTAAGTAACTACATCATAGATGTGTTCGACATTTGGCATTCTGTGTAGTGAGAGGGTAAGGGACCTCGCTCAGCATTCCACATTACATAATACCCGAAAGATACATTGCATGTGACTATGTCAAGCAGCCAAACAAATACCCGCAATACTCGGAGAAATGTACTATTCTTAACTGCACAAATAGGAATTTCAAGTAAGTGTATCCAGGGACATTGAATTGCCTCCTTCTAGTCTATCACTATTTGAGACAATGGGCCCATTATGCTATAGGAATAAGGAGGTCAACAAGTAAATGACGTAGCCTCTCTTACTATACTCAGTGACGTACCATCAGATGGCACTTATTCACATCCCTAAAACAACAAAATTATGAGTTTTTGTTACCTTAGCTAGCACTAGCATGCTAGGATCTCTGTACCATGGCAGTCTTTTGGTGCACCCTCTCACTCCAAAGTGTGCCTTTTACACAAACTACCAAGGCTAGTTTTTCTGTAAAATAACACTTTTGTCATCCTAGATAAAATGACATTTACACATCTAGTAAGCCGCATTGAAACATTGCAGAATACGAATGTAAGAATGTGCTCTATAATAATGAGTGTGGGTCTGAGATCCCTATGTAGCAGGATAGGTTCTCAAAAGGTTCAGAGTCATAATCTAGTACCTCCTAGCAAATTCCCACTTATAGATTACCAACTGGAATTTGCCTTTGACCGAATGATCTTTATGTTTGTGGAAGTTGGTCAGACTGGAACACATTTGAAGCAGCATTTTTTAGTGTAGAATGTAATAAAGTTGAAGTGGGTCCAAAACACTCTCCTCTTTTACCCCTTGGAGGCCTCCTTGCAGCAGCCCTGAGCCTCAACTTGCATCCACCAAAATCCACATCAACCGCCTCTCCATCTGTGTGTTCTCTATTTTGTATTTGTAACACCTCCCAGTCAAGCGGTGTTATGTCCAAAGTGCTCACCTCTACAAGGGAGGATTCACCTCATTTGTTACAGAATCTACCTCTTTCTTCCACCCGTCTCCCCGAGATTCTGATTGGCCTTTGATTTTTAGATCATATGACACATAGCTTGCCCTCTGATTTCTCAGACTTTGAATATTTGGAGTACAGAAAAAAGTGTGTTTTTGTGCTTTTTCTCAAGGAAATATAGTGTAGTTCGTAGCTTACAATAAAAATGATTGTTCGGTCCTAAGAAGATGTGGCAGAGAGGAAATGTCCACATAAAAGTGTAATCAGCTACATAATGTATAGTGGATCAAGTTGCTTCGTCCAAAACCTGCAGATTAATCGATGCTGTCTGCAGGCATCTTCTGGATTCAGGTAATGAGTGTACGTAGGGGTACGCACCGTACATACTACGGGGGGTAGGGGTACGCACCGTACATACGGGGGGTAGGGGTACGCACCGTACATACGGGGGGTGGGGGTATGGCGCGGACATGGGGGGAGTGCTGGGGTACGGCACGGACATGGGGGGGTGCTGGGGTATGGCGCGGACATGGGGGGGTGCTGGGGTATGGCGCGGACATGGGGGGGTGCTGGGGTATGGCGCGGACATGTGGGGATGCTGGGGTACGGTGCGGACATGGGGGGTGCTGGGGTATGGTGCGGATGTACGCGGGAGGGGTGGGAGGCTGGGGGGGGGGCGTACGACTCGTACCCCTCGCCCAGGTGTGCCCGGGGTAGGGGTGGTACACAGTTCGCTCCGTACGGGACGTTTAACATGCGGTTGTATATTCGGAAGGAGCGTATTACCTGGGTTTGTATATTCTGACGGATGGTACGGATCGTACTTGTGCGCTCGGACTTCAGTTTTACGAATCGTACGTAAAACTGTTCGGGGACGTGTCTCAGACTTTTCCCGATGTCATTTGTATGTATTTTCCACGTACGAATCGTACTTGCCCGTTTGTACTGGACTTGTACGATTCATACGTAAAAAAATACAGATACGATTCGTACGGAATTTTTTTTTACCTGATCGGAATCGGCACCTAATTGTTTAATTCAAAATTATGTTAATAGTGATATATTTTTTTAAATTTTGTTTTGCACTCAAAATACACATATAAAATTAGTTTATGTTAATATTGATTATGAAAATATTTTTATTATGTGGTTTTAACGTTTAATAAACTGTTAAATTGATCCCTATACTTTACTGTAGGGAGCTATCTGCCACAGTGGGAGAGATCTATTTATGATAAAGTATAGAGAAGTAAAACAAACTTTACATATGCATTATTAATTAATAAAAGTAATTTAATTATATTTAACTAGAAATTAATGTTACAATAATATTTAACTTAAAAACAAGGTTATTTAAATATTTGAACACAATAATAAATATGCTTAATTTTAGATTTTTAGTTAAATTTATTTATATTTCTAACTAGTTTACATAATATAATTGACCTTTGAGCGGAAAAATTTGAATTCCGTCCTCTCATCGGTTGGATACTTTCAACCTTTGAAGTTGCATTTTAGAGCTCAAAATGCTTGAGCAGGGCACGCCTGGAAGTTGTATCTGACCATTTCTTCTTGAAATCAGGTACCTTTGCCATGTGCTCCCGCTGGAGCGCCAGAGGTACTGGAAGCTCCCAGGACCTCAGTGACAGCATTTATGTGCCAGGACTCAATCCTGAAGAGGCCACCAGCAGGCGCCAGTATAGGTCCACTTGTAAGTGGTCAACCGGTCACTTAGGGAAAAGGCCTTTTGCAGCTTTTGATGCCAAACAGGAGGTCTGCCAACTGACCCTTGCAGTCCACATCTTGTTCCTGAGTACAAGTGTTAGCAGATCCTTTAGGTCTCCATACAGGTCGCAAAAAGCAGATCTAGTTCTCCTCTGTTTCAAAGGAGATCCATGTGTTTTCTGATGAGCTGTAGTAATCACTAGCCATTAGGTGGGGGTGACGACGGAACACTCCCTACCTAATAGGCACAAGTTCCAAGGTGCACCCCCTTTCTCATTTGCAACACATCCTGTTTGGCTATTGCAAACTATCCCACAGAGCGCTCTTCTTATCAAGACCTGGCTGGTCGAGCAGTAGCTGCACCCCCACCCTCGCTCAGCGCCTTGAGACCCTCACGGGTGATTTGTGCGCTCTACAAATAAGTGATTGATTGATTAATTGATTCTTAGGAAATCCAACATGGCAAAACCGTTCTGCCCCAGGAGGAGGCTAGTGGCCCTATAAGGGGAATGGCTAGAGAAATGAGCAGTCCCCTTCTCCTTAAACCAATTAAACTGGTTCTGGAACAAGCACCGCCTCCAACTGGGATGTTGCCAGTATGGCTACACTGTGCCCAAAAGTGCCTCTATTCACTAGATCTCACTTTACACTTAACTAAAAATTGGCAGGCCTCACCCTGGACCCTTTGAAGTTCATTAAGTTCCCAAGCCTTTTACAACTGCCCTTCCTGTGTGGAGAAAAGTCACATTACAAAGCAATTGTTTCTGCACTGGGGGAAGTTTTCAAGTCACCATTTAAAAAGCACTGACAGGAGAGGGCAGATGCAAGCAGGCTGATGCTAATTAGACCATTGGCTGGCAAAATCTAGCTTTCTAAAAGTTAATTTACCTGTGTTTTAATCAAAAATACAATTTCACCTTTGAATTAGATTTGTATTAAATATTAAAAACTGTGGTTTAATGACTGCTGTAGCTTCACCAAAGCCATAGTTATCCACAAAAGTATTTTAATTTCACCTTATTTTTTTCTCATTTGAGCAGCTACAGTCCTATACAGTAAAAATATATTTTGGGATTAGTCACTGTAGGAACATGCCAACATGAAAATCTTACATGTTCCACTTTTAAATACTAAGCTCATTGAGGGATACAATGCCCGCTTAGGGGTGACTTACTAAAATCTTTTAAAGTAAGGTTCCTTTTTTGAAAAGGTTATTTTGACAGGTTCACCTGCAGGTTTCATAGCTGGAGCAGTCAAGCTACACATGTAGGCCCAAAGTAATGTTTTTCCTAGTCAACTCAGTTAATGGCACAGTATGCCCTGCAGTCCACAGGTAGTATTTAACATACCATGCTATCCATTGGTTTATTTTCTTACACCATATGCTATGACTTTACAGTTGGGATTTAGCCAATTTTACCAGGTTTTAGGGGATACATCAGTACCCCAGTGTGCAAAGTTAAAAAACAAGCACTACCAGACAGTAACAAAAAGGAGGTGATCACACAAAGAGAGGTATTTTAACACACCTGGCAATTATGTCAGGAGCTGTTGAGATTCTTTGAGGAGGTGAAAGAGGATGTTTAGATTTCCCTAAACAGACGCCAAATAGCGACTGCTGTAATGCACAAATTGGAGAAACCGTGTGAAGACATCTCATCTGTCCATTTCTTTAACAATTGTCCAGTATCCTTGCACATTGTCTATTCCTTCTTGTGTCAAATTTAGTTCACCCCACCAATCTGATTTCATGCTGCAGAGATCTACAAGACTGATCTCACTGGGTGGGGGATTTCCACTGGGGAGTGGGGACTATCAGCCATTTGGTCATTGGACTTGATAGAGTGGCACTTGTTATTCAAGGTTGTAAAAGTGATGGGTGTAGGCCTATTTTTTCTTTTATATTTTTGCTATACTGTATGTGGACATAACAGTAGCAATTACATTTAATGGGGAGAGGAAGAACTGAGTGCCATTGCGTAAGGGATCATGATGAATCCATGCTCCCATGCTGAATCCATGGGAGGAAATAATGCTGGCGAGGGGGTTGTGTAGATGTTGAACAGTGTAGGGTTCAGGGAGGAGCCTTGTGGGATGCCGCAGAAAAGGTTGGAGGCAACAGATGAGTAGCGGGCTGGGCTGACCATTTGCGTGAATCCTGAGAGGAAGGAGCTGATTCATTGTGGTGCCAGCCCACAAATTCTGGCCTTGCAAAGGCATTGTATGAAGATGGGGCAAGCGACAGTGGTTAATGCTGCCTAGAGCTCTAGTAGAATGACTGCTGTTGTGTCTCTTTAGTACATGATGTGGCAGTTGTCGATGGCAGCAATGAAGGCCACTTCAATCCCATGGATGGGTCTGAATCCTGATTGGGAAGGGTCCTGGAGGAGGTTATCATTGAGGCAGTTGGCCAGCAGGCATTGATAAGCTTCTCCAGGACTTTGGCTGGGTATAGGAGGAGCGAGATGGGCCTGTAGTTGGTTATGGTCATGGGATCCACGGAAGGTTTCTTGAGGAGAGGCAGCTTTCCGAAAGCCCTGAAAGTTCAGATAGGGTGTAAGGGCTGTGCAAAAGGGGTCAGGCTCTATTGGGAAAATGTGGTGTGTCAAGGATCTGATATGGCTCCTAAGTGTATGGAGCGCATTGTGTTAGTTGTTTCCTTTATTGCAATGGCTGACCAGCAGATTAGTGCAGTTTCTGAGGAGTTGCAGTCATAAGAATAGTGGACTTTGAGGGTGAAGAGGTCTGGTTGAGTGGCGAAGTTGATGTAGATGGTGTTGATTTGGCTCATAAAATAGTTGGAGAGTTGAGTGCAGAGTTCCTGGGATGGGGTGATGGTTGTAGAGCTGGTGAATGGGGACATGAATTCTTTCACAATGGCAAAGATTTCTTTGTTAGTGTTGAAGCTGTATAGGATCCGTTCGCTGAGGGCTAGGGGCTTGATGCTTTTGAGGTGCTGATGGTTGATCCAGAGCACTGGTTTGTATGAGTTTCTGTCAGTGTTGTAGTGGAGGTGGTGCTATCATTGTTCCAGTTGCTTGCAGTGATGGTTTGTGAGCCAGAAGGTCTCAGTGTATTAGCTGACTCGCTGCTTGGATCAAGGTGTAGGAGTGGTTTCTGGTTTATAGTTCAGTTTTGTTCTACACTCTCCTTTATCTGTTGATTTGATTACTGTTGTTTTGCTCTTTGAGTTCTTTGAGTGTCTTTTGTTCTTCTGAAGAGAAATCATAATTTAAGTATTGCTCAGTTGACAGCACATTGTCCATTTAATACAAGACTGATTTTTAAAATACTGTTATTTCTGGTGGAATTAAGTGTGCAGGAGGCTTCAAGGCAGATTTATTGTGTAACCAGTGGAATCAGGACCTGGGCAGTCTTCCCAAATGTTGAAGAAAATTTAGAGTCTAAACTTGCAACAGACTTCAATATTTCTAGTTTTATTTTTATAGGATCCAGTAGTTTTGTAGGGACAAAAGATAGGCCATAGGAGAGCAGATGTGCATGTCCAGTTGTTAAGTGTTTGCTTGACATGTTGGCTAAGAGATGTTTTTCTTCTTAACTGCCAGGAACATTAGCCTTGTGTGTATAACCTGTTGTCAGCCCAAGAGAGGACTTCTTACTGAGTCCAATCAAAGTATATGTGTTTATATTTAGATGAATACATCGATGCTCTTAACTTTATGCATCCTGCCACAGTGTTTCACTACGTTTAACATATTTAATAAATTATCCTCATCAGTACTGATGCAGTGAGAGTCAGCATTCTGAGTCCATACTTAGATTGAAGATATTATGGATAAATACCTTTGCATTGAGAATATTAATTCCCAGTCAAGCCGATTGCACACATGCTCTGAAGACTCTTAAGTATCCAAACATGAAATGTTTTTTGGCAGCCATTTTGTAAACTACGGTTTATTAAGAGGTTTACAGTGGGGACCTTTGTTTCCCAATCAATGTTCCAGTCTGTTTGACTGTTTGAAGTCTTATTTTTCTTTGAATCCCAATAATTATTTGATTCCAGGTGTGATATCCTTGTTTTGGGTATTCTGCCTTGCTTTGCCAAACCCAGAGTTCATCTGAGATTTCCTGCCTTCTAGCAAAATCTGAGCCGTGCTGTATTTTGACATTAATAACTCATTCTCCTGGAGAACTTTTGAACTCAGATATAAGATTGTGGCTTAACAAACTCAGCACGCTGCACTCTTCATTCAATATCCTTTTTTCATTATCAGGTGGTAAATGTCCGTGCATAATTCTATACAGTGCACACAAACATGTGAGAGACATTGAGCAGCTTATACGATTGTTGAATTCTATATTACATTAGAAGCATTCTTATCAATACTGAACACATTTAACTGCAGAATTATTGCCTAAGTTATATCGTTAAGGAATATTTTGGATACTATTATGTAAAATACTGAGTTTATGTTGACTTGTTTATATTATAGGGCCAGAAGTTATTTAACCGTAGTTCCAGAGATTAATCCATATCAGGTCTAGTTGAGGGTGCTACGAAGCACATATTCTTTTCTCAATCCTCCTCCCCCCTGCGTTTCTGGGTGGTGCTTTTAGTTAGCGGACCCAGACAGCAAGTTGGGCGAGAATGTGCATCCTTGATGTCCAGGCATCCCCAAGAAGGAACTGTGAGTCTGACAGTAACCCATTAAAACCAGGAACTTTATTAAAATATGCACAGTCTTTGCCCATATGAACTTGACCCAAGGGTCTTTGTGGAATCTTTTCAAGAGTGTAAGTCTATTTGAATTGACTTATAAATATCTACATTTCTCACATAATCTACTTCAATTAACTTTGTCAAAGCGTTATTAAAATCCACAAAACAACAAAAAAGGCCAGTTTTGTCTTGTTGTCAAACACAATTTTCTATGTGGTACTGTGTCAACCTTAAGTGGAAATGCTGTCTACTAACACACTTCTCTTCCAGGTATGTCACAGAGGAGTGGGCAAGATGTAAAAAAAATGACTTCACCCTAATCTCCCCTGGTTTGGCTAGGACAAGCAGACTTACCTAAATCTGTCTGCCCTTGGCAAAGGCCCAAGGAAGGTAGACCAAATCTCGCAAGCCTTCTTAAGTGGCTCGGTAGGGATGTATAGGCCCACTCTCTCCAAACAGAATGTCCCCAACTTCGCTCAAAGGGCAAGGCATTTCTACCTGTCCTATCTGCTGGGGTCATGCAGTGTGCACCCTAATTTAATACCATACTTGGCTTCCCTATGGGTCACACAGTGTTGTCCTGGCCCTCATCCCCCCATATATCATTACCCCTTTGCCTTGCCCAAGGTCTTTGGAGGATAGGCTCACCCTGCACACCTCAGAACATGCAATGCCCCCTGGCTTTGCCCAGAAAACAAGGTAGGGTTTCTCCCTGCCTGCTCAGGCCCACTATGAAGCCTACAGCCACACTGAAATACGCACAACCTAGCGCATGGACAGGGGAGGAAGACTGGCCCAGTGTCCAGTTCACAAGCGCAAATCGGAACTGGACAACTATCAGCTTTCTGGTTTTCATTTTCCTACAAAGGCATGTGGGAAGAGAAGGGCGAAGGGTGCTGACAACTGGCCCTGTGTCCTTTTGCAAATGCCAATTGTGAGAAATTGGGTTGTTGGTTGAGTGGGGTATTAACCCTGTTCATGCAACAGCCACAATACCTGTCAGGTGGAACCACAAAAGTCTCTAAATTAACCAGTTCATAAGCCTCTGGTAGCTTGGCACAAAAGCAGTCAGAATAACTTAGAAGCAAAGTGTAAAGTATGTATGCACCAAACAAACAGCAATAAAGTAAAAAACACAATACAAGAAAAATGCTACACCAACTTAGAAAGATTGAGTACATTTCCATAAATTTTTCACACCAAAATGACAAAACTCCAGTCAGCAGAACTGGAGTTATTGATTTTAACATTTTAATGAAAAATCTATTGCCTAAAACATCACAGCACCACCGTGAATCTCTAGTTGCACAAGACCGGGTCAAAGTTAAAAAAAACATGGCCGACCACAATGGAGAGTGAGTCTGATATAATAAATGGATCGGACCCGGTTGATGCTTACCTTCGGGCTTGGAAGAAATTTCAAAAAAATGTCTCTGAGAATGTAGATGTTCAGCCTGGCAAGGCTGCAGGAGGTATGCGAGGAGGAGGCGTCATCGTCTGGGAACTGCTGAACAAAGTCGCAGTGAAGATTTCCACATTTGGACTTAGCCTGTTTTTTGGAAGTCAAAAATCTCAAGCCGGACGAGGCTGGAGGCTGTAGCTGACATTCAACGAGGATGGATACCCCTTCGGGAAGGACCGCTGAATAGGATTTGCTGCAACGTAGAAGAGCGGAGCAGGAGCTGCCTCTAGGTCTGGCAGATTGGCGATGCACCTTGTGCAGATATACGAGCAGGTTGGTCCCGCTCTCCTCTCAGATCTCAGAGCAGTCCCAGGTTTTTCATTTTTGCTATCTGGGCACATTTGCCACCACTTCCAAGGGTCCAGGACTGGAAGGGCATCACTGGGACTCATTAAGGCTGGCTCCACGTTCAATATGGATGGAGCCTTTTCTGTTCCTGAGGCCCTGCTCAGGAAGCCAGCCAACTAACCCTTGGAGTCACTCTGGTAGTCATGGGTTCAAGAGGTGAAACAGTACTCAAGCAGATGAGTAGGCCTCTGAGGGATCAAGGCAGCAGAGCAGTCCTTCAAGGTGCAGTAAAGCAGTCCTCTGAAGTACACAGCAGGCCACAGCAGCAAGCAGTCCTCTAAGAGTCCTTCCCCAGGTCCATAAAGTGAACTGAAGTTTTTGACTGAGGGTCCTAATTTGATACCTAAGAGACATTTCTAGAGAATTCCCTTTGAAGTGCTTGGAGTTTCCTACCTACCATTCCCTGACCCAGCTTGTGTGCGCGAAAATGAGGTAGTGTGGAGTCCTTTGTGTGAATGCAGGGCACAGCCTATTGACTTGTAAGTGAGACTGTGCCCAGCTTTGCTTTCCCATCCTGCCACTTATGGCCCATCCAGGCAACCTAATCCCTCTATTGTGTGGCTGTCTGGGAGGAAAAAACAAAGTCCAACTGCCAACTATACCCAGTCAACTAACCCAAGAATAGACTGCAGGCACAAAATAGGTAGAATGGTATTTTCAAAATTGTGATTTAGAATCCGACTTTACCATTAAAGAGGAATTTAACTTACAATTTTTTAGACACCAAACATACAATCTTCACCTGCTCCCAATCAATAGTTAGCACTTATTAAATGTACAGAGGCAGCCCCATATTCTCCTATGGGAGAGGCTGGCCTCATAATAGTGAAAAACGAATTTAGGAGTTACAACAATAAATCTCGGAAAAATGCCTCCAAAGCTGGCATTTTGCCTATGTTCCTGTGTTACTGACATCCTGTTCTATTGTTATATGCTCGCCATGAGCATTTGCATATATTGTGGCCCTTAGTAGCAGAGTCTTCCATCTATTTAGAAATATTTCTTCGCCTGTCATCATTGCTTAGATGCATCATTTGATTTTGTTGACTGATAGACGTTTCTAATTATCAACAGAGACTTTGGATTGCGTATAGGTCCAGCTTCCAAAATCTAAAAATAGTTGTTTTAGTCAATTTGTACAAACATACATCTTTAAAGTTTTCTATATTACTACTGTTTAAAACTTTGTTTTCGTAACACTTTACCTCTATTTTTTCCCCAAACTTCTCCTTTCTTAAGCAAATAGTCGGCTAATAGAAATAAAAAACACAAGTTGCTTCCTTCACGTCAGCTCAATATATAGTATGCTCTTACCACCACAACAAGAATACATTACTAGCTAGACCTAGTGGTTTTGCCAGTGCTCCTTATTTTACATATATAGTTCACATTTCCTGGCATCGTGTGTAGATTGTTCATTCAACATGTTGTTTTGGTATATATTGGTTGTCTCTTATAACTTAGTCCTATGTAAAAAAAAAAACTCAGCCACCATTTGGGTAGTGTCATGCTATTTAAAACAACAACAAAAACAAATAAAGAAATACATACATCGACAACATTCGATGTCCACATTAAAGTATATGGCAAGGAAAATCATTGCTCCCTGATCTCTAAAAATCTAAACACAGTTGAAACAGGACAGCCAGGATGGCACAAAACTCACTGGGTCACAACCCTAAGTCTTCCTTCTGGGCAACCAGCATAATGTACCTTGAAACAACCACCCTGTGCCTACCTCACTTTCCTCAACACCAAGGTCTATGATCCCCTCTATTCTAAAAACGCACACGTCAGTTATTTGCATCAATTTCACGTCAGGCTACGCTAACATCGTGCACCCCCCACTGCCTTGAAACCAACTGCACTGGCTCGCTAAAGACCTGAGCTTCACAGTCAGTCTAATCGCACCCACGTCCAACTCCTCACGAAGGGCTCATGCACACCTAAACAGCCAACCTGTGGAAAAGCCTTACCACCAGGGTCAAAACCAGCAAATCCCGTCTGATGTTCCGAAGCACCTTGGAAATGTACTCCTTCCATGAACTATGCTGTGTTTTTGTCGCACTCGAGGGCCTTGATAGCAGTGGTAGGTGGCCGCCATTGCTGATCAGACATGTTTGCCTGGTCCTGCATCAGTCTGTACGCAAGCATGGTATTGGGTGCTCTATAAGATCATTAATGCATACATCAATTAATGTGTAGCTCAATCAAATGCAGTTATCCTCTTCCCTGTAAGCTTTATGAGAATGAATCCTTCATTCAAGAGATACAGCACGAGTATCTGTTAGGCCACAACAGAAACTGCACGGATTGTTCCTGTGGTAACACAAGTCCCAAGCTCTAGAGATACTTGCTCGCACATCGGTCACCAAACTAACACGAACCCAGACGTGTGAGCTGTTGTATATCTGGGAAACGTAACACAGCGAGGAGAAAGACAATGCTGCATCTGAAGAAGGCGGGTTTGAAAACCAAACATGTCATTTTAATTACTAATGGTTGTGGCTATAAAGCCGCCAACAGCGGCCGCCGGTGGTTGCATCCTTCTGGAAATGGAGTCTAGTCCAGTTACACCCACGCGGCGCTTCATCCTCCATTCCTTTTAAATTATGCTTTCCAAGGCAAGCAGTTTGTTGACTTTATGCCTGAGTGGCTGTTTAGTACAGGAAACTCGCTGTGAGTTACAACTGTGATTAATGTAAAGGTTCACTGCAGGCTACTCCTTTTCGGAAAGAGTGAGACGTGCGAAAATTGCATTTTTCATTCGGTAATTTGTGACTCAAGTGAGAGGACCACTTCAATAAACGTGTTATTTAGTGTGCGTTGCTGTTGTTTCAGCAGTTGAAGGTCGTGTGTGTGATGGCGGCAGATAGATCTCCTCATAACATTCATCTGCAAGCAAGGCGGGGGGAGGGGAGGGAGTGCCTTTGACTTGAAGGGGCCCTCATGTTTCTCACTCAGCCTTCATTTTCTGCGCCAGAACTGAGGCTCACTAACTACTCGCTGGATTAAGGAATGGCCACTGTCACATGAATATTGTGATTTCAAGGTGTCCTTTCCCCCTGCTGTCTGACTTCCATGGAATCCTTGCTCTGTCTTATCCTTCCTATACTACAGCAGTGTAACTCACTTTCACATGAGAGTACTGCAGGGGTAGGAATGGCTTTTGGCTGTGACAGCAACAAAGATGCTCAGTGCCGAGAAATCTGCAGTCTCCCCTCTTATTGCCATGGTGATAACTTACTGACTGTTGTGGCACTGCTACTGGCATTAATGGTATCTATATGTGGTCTGGTAGCAGAACTGCAAATAGAATAGAATTACTTCTGGAACCCATAAAATGGTGTCAGACAATCGTTGGGAGACAGGGGCCACAGAGCCCCCACCCTGGTGCTTCACGTCATTTGTCACCAGTGTTCATCTTACTATGGCTCAGAAAACTGGGCCAAGTACCACCCTCTCTGCATTTGAATCTTAGGGTAGCAAGGGTGAGCAGTCACAGGCATCTCGTGAAGATAGTGTGAGGTGAGCCCGGAATTAAACAGCCAAGAACAGACACAATAATTCAAAGTCCAGCCCAGAGCTTATATTTTATGGGGAAAGGAAGTACTTTAATTTCACATCAGAACGAATTTCAATTTGAGAATACAGGATGACAGCCCTGATTACAATACCCCTATGGGGGCTAACCCCCTCCCCAGCGCTCTCTTCCACCCAGCCCTATTAGTTATAGTTCACAGTAGTCTTCGAGAGACATGGATTAGGCACATATGCAGATTATGTGACTCACAAGTTCTGATGTGCAATCAGTTCACTCATTCTTGCCCCTATTGTTGATTTGGGCAGAAGTAGCCAGCACATTGCAGTTTCTCAGTTCTGTTCACAGTCCATGTTGGTTTTGTAGCCGTTGAGGGGAGGTCAGGTGCAGCCGACGTCTTCGGCATGCAGGGCCTCCCTGAGAATAGGGTTACCAGTGAATTCACTGGACGACTCTTGTCTTAGCAATCATTGCATTCTCTGAAGTTTTAACCCTCCACTGGGGGATTGCAGATGAGACCTACGGCAAGGCGGTTGCAGCCCCCACAAGCCTCATATAATTAATACAAAATACTTCCACATTTGTAAAGCGCAAATTTATCACCCCTGAGGGTATCCAGGTGCTGAGGGTGCAGTTGGGGAGTTTAAGTGAGCTCTTGCCCAGAGTCACGGGATGGTGAGATGAGCTGCTGCTGGCAAAATGCCCACCTTCTGGGAGCGCGGACTCTGCAGGTAGAATTCCAGTGTTTCGGAGTTGTCAAATGAGGGGAAGGGAATTAGGGAGAGTACTGCAGTGATGGGGATCTGGAACGAGAGGTTCATTGTAGTTAGGATGCTCAGTTGTTCTTTCCCTTTAGTGATCACAGAAAAACAATCATATTTAATGCAGGATTACATTACTTAAGGCCTGATTACGATTTTGGCAGTCACGGTACTGCTGTCGAAACGGCGTTGGATTCACTGCCACTCAGTTGTCAGTCCGCCCGTGAATTACGATGTCGATGGGTAGCTGGGTTGCTGAAGGGAAGACTGCTGGAGTACCGCCAACACTGCCAGTCTTTTGCAGACCGCTGCGACAGGGTAAAAGCCACTGTTTGGTTTACGTGTTGCCTTACTGTTGAGGTGACCATGGCGGTGAGACCACCTGCTTCGAGTCGGTGTAATGGAAGGAAATTGGATGCAAACTCACCCATTTCCTTTTTTTTGCCTTCAGTCTTTCACGTGGACCCCTTCCTCCAAGGCCCCTCTACACAGCAGCAACTGGCCCTGAAGAAAATGAAAGTCCCTTTCGCACTTGTCACCCATTGATTGGACTGGGCACATATGGTTCAGGCCCCCGCAATGGCAATGTACTCGTACTATGTACTTTTTGTACGTGTCATATATATGTGTATATTTAACACTTGTGCAGTCAAAATGTACACACCTGCATCAACACATATAGAAAAATATTCCCCGCTGTCAGAAACACCGCCACTGGGCCAGCAGAAACATAGTTACATGGCGGGGTAGAGACCACCGACTCGGTGGTGCACTTGAGACTGCTGCCGCCAGGGTATGGCGGTAAAACAGCCAAACTCCTATTCAGCCCCTTAGTGTTTTACCTGTGGAAGAATACTGTTAGATTCATAAATCCTTCCTTCACACAACTTAATTGCTTTCACATTCCATCTCAGTCTTTTGTCTTCTGAAGTAATTGTTCAGAAACACAGTTCGTTACATCAAAAAGGCAATGTTATTCCCACATTAGGCTTCAATTGCTACACATACTGAATCTCATCTCATTACCCTTTGGTTCAATTTTAAGAGCGTTCCTTCGCTCTATTATCAGCTGATATTTGCCTTACATGTTCAACACTTTAATACACATAAGTTGGTGGAATGAAATTGCACTTGCAGCCAGTCTATAATACTTGACATTCCCACTGTAAGAATAGCTAAAGTGAAAGCCTAACCCTTATTCAGAAGGAAGGCATGGGATTATGGTAGGCTGGAATAGTCTTTCACATTAGTGGTTTACTAAGAACTGTCCTTCCTTGAAGTGACCAGAGTTCTTCTTGGTTCAAAGGCTACAGACTTCATGGAAGATGATCACTTCCTGGAGCTGCTCTAACAACAAGCAGTGTGGTCCAGACTTGACTCCCTTACATAGAGGGAGCAGCAAAGATGTTGGACGACATTTGAACAACTCTCGTGAGATTCTGGCCTCCTTTAGAACTATTGTTGGATATTTCCAGAGCCAGTGAAAACAAGAACTAAGCCATCACTCAAAGGGAATATGAAGTAGCTTTGTGAAAACACTGTATATTTGCTCTATAGTGGCAACAGCTATGGGATACAGGGTATATCCAGTGAACATAACAGTATAATAGTACAACAAACTCTTGGGAGAGATATAGTTCAATGGTGGCACGGTGTCTTTGTCAAGGGGGTTGAAAGGTGCAATGAGGGGAGTATGTCTGTGCTTTAGGCAGGAACAGCGTGCACCTACGGGAACAAAGTGGCCTTTAACAAGGTGCATGTGTGGAGGGGAACTGAGCGTAACCACAAGATAGAGAGGGACAGTGCAGGCATGTAGGGCTGAGTAGATCTGACAAGGAACCCCTTACAGACTGATTGGACCTCCCTCAACAATATTGCAGCTCCTCATTTCGTCAGCAATGACAGAACAAAATCATCAGGAGAGAAAAGGATTGTGATATTTCAGAAGTCTTTTAGGTGCAGTTCTAAATGGAAATAGAAGAGACAGACCAGGCGACCCACTCATAGAGTGGAGTCACTCCTGGCATCTCTCTCTCAAGCAGCCCGCTTTCTGTGGGTATTCCTCACATATTAACATGCTGGGCTTCTCCTCCTGGAAAGTTTCTCCTGCAGGCCTATGTGTCATTTTTCCCTCTCTCAGGAGGAAGGTGGGCTTTTAAGCACTTGGCAGACACTCAGTTCCTTCAGCAGAAAGTGAAAACTTCAGGTGAATGTCGTCTCAACTCTTAGAGCTGCCTGTCAAGCTTATAACAGCCCTGGTCACACAGCAGTTCTTTCAGTACTCTTTGGAAAATACCCTTCCTTGGTCCTGAAGAACTTGGAACCTGAATGAAGTGGAGTGGTTCGGACCCCACTTTGATGCTCCTTTCCAGACTTGTGATGTGTATCTACTGTCTCAAGCTTCAGAACCAGTTTGGATTTTTGCAAACTTCTATTTTGAAGTGACCTTCACAGGATGTGGACCAGCCACATTCTTTGTTTAAATTAATACTTCTCACAGCAAGTAACACCAACAACATAGGCACAAAGAACTGTGAGTTTTGTGCACCTGGCTGCCATTTGCCTTTTTTAAATCAGGAATTCTGAACAGAAAAAAGGACAGGCCTGATCAAGAAACTTCCTCTCTTTGACCAACAGAAACTGCAACTCTATCCTGTTGAATTGGGCCCTCCCTGCAGGGTCACCCCAAATTTCTGCCTTCCCTTGCTGAACTTAGCTATTAGGACTCAGTGCATTTAACTACTGCTAACTAGTGGTTTAGCGTTTGTGCTCTCCCTTCTTAATATGGTAAAATTGTTCTACTACCGATTGGATTGGTACATACGGGGGCCGATTCCGATCCTGGAAAAACCGGGTACGAACCGTCGGTCGGAGCGTT
Source organism: Triturus cristatus (assembly GCF_964204655.1). Classification (NCBI taxonomy): domain Eukaryota; kingdom Metazoa; phylum Chordata; class Amphibia; order Caudata; family Salamandridae; genus Triturus; species Triturus cristatus. The sequence goes on along the minus strand of NC_140584.1, from coordinate 748,663,188 downwards.
TTCTCCGTCCGACTCGTACCCGGGAAAAAAACATTACAAACATGCAAGTACGATTTGCACGGAAACACCATTTCCGTACGAATCGTAAAAAACACCGACCGACGAAAAAATACATACCAATGTGATCCGGGACAGCGCCGACGTGACGTCGGGACGCATTCAGGCTGCGTTTCACGAACCAGGAAGTACGATTCGAACCAAAAGCAGTCCGGACGGCAATATTTTCACGGCACCCAAAAAGTGCCGGAAAAGCGAAGTACGCCGCGATGCGAGTGGAATTGAGGGCCCGGTACGCGCCTTCCCCCCCCAGCCCCCGTATGTACACGCCGAACACCCCCCAGCCCCCCGTATGTACATGCCGAACACCCCCCAGCCCCCGTATGTACGCGCCGAACACCCCCAGCCCCCCGTATGTACGCGCCGAACACCCCCCCAGGCCGCGGATGGACGCGCCGTACCCCTAGCCCCCCCCCCGTGGATGGACGCGCCGTACCCCTAGCCCCCCGCGGATGGATGCGCCGTACCCCTAGCCCCCCCCGCGGATGGACGCGCCGTACCCCTAGCCCCCCCGCGGATGGACGCGCCGTACCCCTAGCCCCCCCGTGGATGGACGCGCTGTACCCCCACCCCCCGTATGTACGGTGAGGACCCCCACCCCCGTATATAGGGTGCGGACCCCCACCCCACCCCCCGTATGTACGGTGCGGACACCCACCCCACCCCCCGTATGTACGGTGCGGACCCCCACCCCACCCCCCGTATGTATGGTGCGGACCCTCAGCGCTACGAAGTAGAGTCAGCGACCCGTACCGACACAGTAAGATCAGTATAGAGCAGGGACAGGTAGGATATAAAGCGCGGGCCGAGATTCAATCTACGTAGTAGAGCGGAGAGATACCCCCAGCTAAGGGAATCAAATGCCCGGTCCATATCTGCTAGCAACAGCACCGCCCAGTCGCAACGCCCCAGAATAGCCGCAATGGCCACTTGTGCGTGGCATATAGTGTGCCGAGTTGCCCTCTGGGGCATGAACCCGGATTGATCGGGGTGAACAAGAGTGGTGAAGTAGGCCCGCAAGTGGTTAGCCAATGCCTTGGCCAAACTTTTGGCTGCTACGATTAGAAGCGAGATGGGGCGATACAAAGCATGCCGGTCCGGGGGTCTGCCCAGTTTATGGAACACCACCACTTCTGCATGTCTGCAATCCCGAGGAAGGCAACCCCGCTCACGGGACTCCTCCACCACCCTAAGGTAATGGGGTCCTAGTTTCAAAAAGAATTTCTTAAAGAACTCACAGGGAAACCCATTGGGCCCTGGGACCTTACCCGAATTGAGGTCTCCCAGGGCTGCACCTAATTTGTCCTCTGTGAGCGGGAGATCCAGCTCCGCGCTCGCCTCGTCGGGCGAGGCCTGAGGCGGGAGGTCATCCAGGAACTGGCCTATCTCTTCCTGATGGAGACATTCTTCGGGGGCGCCCACCTCTGTAAAATATGTAGAAAAGCTTTTGGCGATATCTAAGGAGTCCGTGAGAGGCCGTCCATCCGGGGCGACTATCCCAGGAAGGGGCTGAGAGTGAAACAACCCCTGACAAAGCCTGTGAAGCATCTTAGTAGATTTATCCCCCCCACTGATAGACTCGGCTGTGTGTTGCCAGCCAGGCAAGACGGGCCTCATCCATGAGGAGGGCTGCATAGTTCTGTTGCACCAGTTGCAGCTGCCGCCATATATGATGTTCCCCCCACGCCTTGACTACGATGTTTGAGATCCCCAATATTTGTCTCTGCTTGAAGAAGAACCTCCCTCCAAGTCCTACAGGCTGCCGCACAAAAGGAAATATCCACTCCCTGCAAGGTGGGCTTCATTGCCTCCCATATAGGTTCGGCCTCCGAGACCGACCCCACATTAAGCGTCAAGTATTGATCCAGCGCGACCTCTAGGCACTCCTTGTAGTCTGCCTTCTGCAGGTTCCACTTCGAGAGACACCAGCGGAAGGGCCGCCTTGCCGAATCCATCTGTAGCGTAAGAGTAATCGGCAAGTAATAAGAAAGACCCCTCGGAAGAATATTCGCCTCCACCACCCGAGCCGCAACCGCCTGAGGAACGAACAGATAATCAAGGCGGGAGAAGGAATTGTGAACCGCAGAGAGATATTTATAGCCCTGTGCCTATCTGTGCATCCGGCGCCAGGGGTCCATCCAGTCGAGCCCATGTCTAAGACATCATTCCAGTCTCCCTCTATCACGGACAGGCCGTCTGGCATATCCGCCCACAGTGCCATGAGCCGCTCAACAAGTTCCCAGGAAAGAGGAGGGGAGGCATAGACACATCCCAACACCACTGGTTCCTCCCTGATCGTGCCACGCAGAAACAAGTAGCGCCCCTGTGTGTCTACCCACGTCTTAATGTGTGTGTATAGGACTCGGCGGTGAATCAAAATCGCCACCCCCGTGACCCCTGCACAAACCCGGAGTAAAACAGCTGTGTATAGCCATAACTCTGGAGGCAGAGCGCCTTCGAGCCCATAAGATGCGTTTCCTGTAGCATAAGTATGTTGGCATGGGCCCTCCTAGCATATTGGAGGCTAGCCCCCCGCTTGATTTTATCAAGAACTCCCCTGACATTCCAGCTTACCACCTTGAGAATCTATGGGGAATCCCGTGTTGTTTTTACTTTTCAAGGGGTTAAGGGTGGGTATTAAATACAATTTATTTATTTAATTATTAGTTGTTAATAGTAGTAGTTTTAAATTTTAAAATAAGTTTTAATTTTTTTATTTTATAGTTTAATTTAGGTGTGTGTTGTGGATATTATAGTGTTAAAGTTTGTGCAGTTAATCAATGTTTCTTAGTTATTTTTATTAATAATATTTTAATCGATTATTAATTATGTTAATTATGTAATTAAATTTAATTTAAAAGTGTTTTGTTATTGGTGTGGTAGGAAATAAAATAAATACATTTATGTTTTAATAAAAAAGTTTTGTTTGTAAATATTTTCTGGCTTAAAAGAATTACATTTTTGTAAATTCATGTATTATTTTATTGTATATAATATTTCTAGGTTTTGTTATATGTAATTGATATTTAATATGTGTTCTTTTTATATCTTTAATATTTTTATATGTATTTTTTAAATATTGTTTATTATTTTTATTTTCTTTATTTTATTCTTTTTTTTGTTTAAGTGTTTGAGTGTACTTTTTTTTCTCTTTTCTCCGCTATCCAACACTTTCCCTACTGTTGTGTTCACTGGAGTGGGAATGGTAATTTTTACCCCTCCGCTATCCAGCATTTTCCCTACTGTTGCACTCACTGGAGTAGGAATAGTAATTTGTACCTCTCCGCTATCCAATACTTATTCTACTGTTGCACTCAGTGGAGTGGGAATCGTAATTTTTACCCCTCTGCTATCCAACACTTTCCTTACTGTTGCTCTTACTAGAGTGGGAATAGTAATTTTTACCCCTCCGCTATCCAACACTTTCCCTACTGTTGCACTTACTGGAGTGGGAATAGTCATTTTTTCCCCTCCGCTATCCAACACTTTCCCTACCTTTGCTCTCACTGGAGTGGGAATAGTAATTTTTACCCCACCACTAACCAACACTTTCCCTACTGTAGCACTCTTTGGAGTGGGAATAGTAATTTTTACATCTTCGCTATCCAATACTTCTCCACTGTGGCTCTTACTGGAGGGGGAATAGTAATTTTTATCCCTTCCCTATCCAACACTTTCCCTACTGTTGCACTTACTGGAGTGGGAATAGTTATTTGTCCCCCTCTGCCATCCAACACTTTCACTACTGTTGCTCTCACTGGAGTGGGATTAGTCATTTTTACCCCTCCGCTATCCAACAATTTCCCTACTGTTGCACTCTTTGGAGTGTGAATAGTAATTTTTACATCTTCGCTATCCAACACTTTCCCTACTGTTGCACTCACTGGAGTTGGAATAGTAAATGTAATTATTTTGCTATCCAACACTTTCTCTACTGTTGCACTTATTGTATTAGGCAATTTAAGTTTGAATATTTTTTATAGTTAAATATATGTATATGTATAAATTTTTATGTTTATGTGTTTATTTTTTATTAAGTTTATTTGTTATGTTTTGTAAAAATGTATATTAAATGTAATTAATTTTGTTAAAATTAATACTAATATTTAATATATATTATTTTATTTTATATATATGTTTAAATCTATATTTTTTACATCTATATTTTTTACACGGATATTTTTGATTCAATATTTTTGTACTTACCTGTTTAGTTATAGGAGTCGATATTTTTGTATTCTATATATTTTTTCTATATTTAGAACATCAATATTTTTTAGATCGACATTCTAGCAGTGAACCCTGTAAATTAAATTCTATTAGTGGACAGCAGCACTCATTGTGCCACCCATTAAGGTAACCCTGTAAAACATGTCTCAGGCTTGCTGCTGCAGCCTGTGATACAATTTTCAGTTGCCATTTCAACCTGGCAAAATTCTTTGTGTCACAAAAAGGAGCCTAGTTAGGTCCCAAACAAGATAAACAGCCAAATATATAATGACTCCAAGATCTTCAACCATTTTATCATATGTTTATTCTAAAGTACTCCATATTTAATCCAATAGTTTTTTATACTCTATCAATTCATTTTCATCAATATTTCATCACAATATGTTCACAAGTGCCTCTGAAGGCTTTTCTTAGCAGCACTAGAGGGTTCAATATTCCTCATGATGCTTTATCTTTACATAGTACCCTATGCATTGCAAGATAAATCCCTTCCTTAGGGGTACCTACAATGTAAAATGGCAAAAAAGACGCCCATCAGTGCTCCCAATTAAACATAAACTAAATGAAAGTCTACAAAGCAACATGAATCCATAATACCATTTGAGGGTGCAAGCAGTGTGGATACCATGGCAAGCTCATTGATTGTAATAGGGACAATTACAGCAACACCTTAATTAATTACAGTAGCGGTCCGTGGAGGGAGTTCGGTGGGGCAGTGAGGTGGGGCGGGGGAGGGGCAGGGTGGGGAAATGTAAACACTGGAATATGGATGAACGGAGGTAAGTACACATTTAAATAAATAAAACAAATTCCTTTGCGCGAGCTGCATCGCAAAATGCGAGTTCGGGCAGTAAACTAAACAATCCCAAAATGTAACCATAAGGGAAATTAGTGTGAATAATACCTTGGAGTCTGGCTGATTCTACAAGAACTGGGTTATACTGAGGTCAGCTTCATATAAAAAAAACTGCTAGCCCCTAATATTGAACATATAGGTAGCAATACACAAGTGTTTGGACCCAAACTGCCTAAACAACTTCTCCTGAAGACATTGGACGGTTTGTGAGTTTTTTTTGAGATTCAGTAAGAAATTAGATTCAGTAAGAAATGAGTACAGGTGTGTGAACAAACCAAAAACAAGGAGATGATGGACGGAGTGCTGAAACTTTTCAGACACACCCCCGTTACAGATCTGGGTTTCATCCATTATCACACTTTAGCTCACTTTGCCACCCCAGTTCAGACCCAGCCGTATGCAAATCAGTCTTGACCCTGTTCCTCATGGGATCAGTCCAGCCTGAACTTCCAAGCCAGATCTTCCCTGGACCGGAAACAAGCATCCTGGGACCGGTTCCAGGGTAACACCCCTCATCATCCAGCCTACCTTGAATCAAGTGGCAAAGTGTGAATTCATGTAACTTTTTTACGCAGTTTCATGACATTTCAAAATTACACTTTTGTATTGAACTGGTTTCTTTCGTCATGTTTTTTACTCAAGTGGGCACTTCACAGAAAATGTCTCCAGGCTCTGGTTAAAAAGTTACAAAAATTACGTAATAATACATTTCATAAATTTTACATAACATGAAAATTCAGGAATTGCGCAAATTTCAGCAACATAATTAAAATTACATTCTTATTTGTTGGTAGGAGCAGCATTGCAATTCTACCTTACAAACCTAATCCTTGGTGGGGGTCTTCTGAAATAACTTTGCATTTGATATGATTCATTACTTTGACCTGACACTTTGTCCCTATATATCTAAAAAAAAGTCAGAAGAATGTAAGAAAAGGCAATCTATAATAATGCCACCTGCACAACTGTTTTTTCTCATTTGTTTAGCTGCTCTCAAATTATCAAATCAAATCATATCGCTCCATTGTACTACTTTGAAGCGGGTCCCTTCCACGCACCTCTCCTCCCCAGCGAGACTCCCCAGTTTCAGGCTATTCGTTATTTCCTGCCCGACCTGCTCTGCACTGCCCATGCATGTTCGTAGCGATGATAAATGTTAATCGATCATCAACACCTGTTGCCGGCCAAGGAGCTAAGCCTTTTGGCATTGTCCTTGCAAATATCAAATCCGAGTTGCCTTGTAATAAACACATCCTAAAAGTTCCTTTGAATTCGGCCTACATTTGCCTTAATTCCTCTAACAAAGACTTTGCCTCTGCTGAGCAGAAACAAAAGTAAGATTGAACAGCTAGTATGACTTTTAGTTTAGTCAAAGTTTGCTAGGAGACCTTAATTAATTCCTGAAATGGGTCGTGTAAGTTGCTTTTAAGTATGAATTTCGCTCATTCTCGGTTTTATATCATGTCTGGCGAAGAGAGTCATTAAATCATTGCCTGGGCTTACTGGGACTGGGCAGAACTGTCTGAAGGTAGATTGAGGCAGTAGGCAGTTTTTCCAGTAGTGCGAGGCATGCCTAGAAATCCTTCCCGCTAATACTTTTCCTTTTGTGGGAGGAAAACATTAAAAGCTGGGCGAGCTGGGACGGGGCTTGTCTTGAAGGGGAGGGGGGGGGGGCAGCAGAGGCTGCCGACGTGCCGTGGATAATGCTGCATTTAGTTATGTTTTTCTCAGCGTGGACATTCTGGCTCGCTCCTGCAGGCAGCTGGGGGAATCATTGTTAACATTTTCCGCTGCCTCTCATTTGGTAATGCTTGTTTAGAGTGATGTTATGGCTGAAACCTGGCGTTATAACCAGCGAGATGATCTCCAGACTGCAGAATTCATTCCACTGACCGCTCCTCTGCTTGCAATTAACCGCACGAGCCTGCAGGATGGAATATCAGACCAGACCAATTTCCCCAAGTGCGCAACTTCTTACGGAAGTGCTTTAGAGCCTAATCAGAGGCAGATATCGAGGCCACACAGACACCGCGCATCTGTGACGTCACAGGACGCGATTTGTAAAGGGGTTGACTTTCTCCTGAAGAGAGCGTAACTACTTACTTGTAAGTAACGCGCATATACTTCAGAAACCAGACACGTCAACTACGCATTGGTGAAGATAAAAATGTCTGTGGTATACATGTGCAATTTACGCACGTGGTGTGCCTTTGATTCATAAGATTGGACGGCACCGTATGCCTGGTGGCATCGGGCGCAGCTCCACCAGAAGACCCAAATATTAGGTCATGTGTAAAAGGAAATGTCGGAGCGCAGCGCTGCGCCAAAATTGGCAGCACTGCCTCCATTTCCAAAACGCAGGGATGCGCTTTATTTAGAACTATACAGCGCATCCTTTTGTTTTCACTAGCACTGGTGCTAAAATCAGCTGTCTAGAGCCAACGTAGGCACCTTTGCACCATAGTGCAAGGGTTCCTGCGTTGCAGGAAAGGATTGTTTATGTGCAGGAAGGTTTCCTGCACATAAACAATCAATAATGGCGATTTTGTGACACATAGATGCAGCAAATCGTCATTATATAATGATTATTTATATGCAGGAAAGGACACCTTCCTGCACATAAACAATCATTCGTGGCGTTTTGCTCTTTCTGCAGCACACATAGAAAAGGCAAAAACGAGGAGAAATAAAAGAATTTCTCATCGTTTCATTGTTCTAACGCCTGCTCTTGAATGGCGTTAGTTTTTGGTGCTGCCTCAGATTAACAGATCCTCGTAAATCTGGGGCCGTGTTAAAAAGCAATGGGTGTTGTGGTGGAACACCCACAACAACACCTACTGCATGCCTCTTTCATGCAAATAGCTGCCTGAAAGGGTACCATATTTACAAAGCGCATTAAGCCACAAAAAGTGGCTTAACGTCCCCTTGTAAATATGGAGCAGGGCATTGTGACACAGGAATGTCATTAAAAGTGACGTTCCTGTGACGCACTGCCCTTGTAAATATGCCCCATTGTTTTAGAAGAATAGCAATTGTGCAGTGCTGCCTCCTGCATACTGTAGGAGATGCCGCCAACAAGCTCTAATGCTTTTCTGAGTGACAACAGTAGTCGAAAGAAAAAGCACATGCATGAGGGCACTCACCCTGTCACACGTTCTCTTACATATTTTTGGGAAGCTGGCACCCTTACATCTCTAAGTGCGCCAGGTATGCCCAGACGTGGGTCCGAGCTCACTGTGCCACTGGATTCAAGCTAGCCTGGCTGATGAGGGATGATGTCCCGAAACTGGCCCCAGGATGCTTGCTTCCGGTCCAGGGTGGACCTGATTTGTCAGTTCGGTCTGGACTGTTCCAATGTGGCATAGTGTAAAGACTGATTTGCACATGGCTGGGTCTAAACTGAGGTGGCATGGTGAGAAAAAGAATAATGGATTTAACCCAGATCTATTGACTGGGGGACAATGTTTAATTAGCTCTGCATTCCATCCATCATATGCGTGTCTTTTGCTTTCTCGTCCTAAGTGCGCCGGGTATGCCCAGATGTGGGTCCCGGGCTCACTGTCCCACTGGATTCAAGCTAGCCTGGCTGATGTGAAGCGATGCCCTGAAACCAGTCCCAGCATGCTTGTTTTCGGTCCAGTGAGGACCTGGCTTGGCAGTTCGGTGTGGACTGTTCTCATGCGGCACAGGGTCAAGACTGATTTGCATATGGCTGGGTCTAAACTTGGGTGGCATGGTGTGCAAAAGAACGATGGATTTAACCCAGATCTATTGACTGGGGGAGAGTGTTTGATTTGCTCTGCATTCCGTCCATCTTCTGTGTGTCTGTTGCTTTTTTGCCCTTATATCTCTGGCAGACATCTAGAAGCAACAGAACAGCCCCCATCGCCTAAAATTGGTCTGATTTACAAGATGATAGACGAAGTAAAGGCAGTCAGGATGGCAAAGGACTTTATGTCTGCCACCCTGCCTTTACACTGCCCGCCAAATTTAGAGTTCACAGTCAGCCCGGCGATTAACTGTATGGGTTTGTATGAACCTCCATCATGGTGGTTTATACAAAGTAATTTTAAAGTTTTATGTGTTGCCATCATTCGTGATGGACACTTACTCTAAACCTTTACAAGTTTTAACTTTTTTCCCAAAGCAAACTCCCAAAGTGGGTGTTCATTTTTAGAAAAGTAAAAATTAATTAATCCCAGAACCATGAGCGTTTTCGCCAATGGTGTGGTGCTCATTGTTTTAAGTCTTCTGTACCCCAGTGCCAGGAAATTCCTAGCAGTGACCAGAAGTAAAAAAAAGCTCTCCAACCACTCTAATTAGGGTAGAGGGTCAGATGGCTTACCTCTGATGGCACTTATCCCTCGGGCCGTAGCAGGAGGAAATCTTACTCTGTCGCCATATACCTGGTGGTCCTCCTAACTCAAAATTGGGTGGGTGGTCTGAGAGTTTGACAGGGTACTCTGTCACCATTGCGATGGAGTACCCTGTTCGTCAAACTTGAAATCAGGCTCAGAGTGCTTTGCTTGCACATCCTAAAGCACGGCAGCCAATCATACCACTTAGCAGCATAAGATCGACGTGTTGGCTGGTCATGCGTTCACACTCACACAGTGTGACCAACAGCTTTGGGCCTGCCAAACATTGCCAATCAATATGCAAATTGTTGCAAGGTGAATTACCATATTACATAGTCTTTTTTACACATATAAGATGCATTCTTTAATGCAGTCCTCTTATGCTATCCCTGAGCAATTGCTAGCGGTTAGACTTATTGCAAGCATTCCTCCCATCAACTCTTGTAAGTTTGATGTATTGCTCTTAGTCACAATAGTATGCCCAGATGTGGGTCCCATGCTCACTGTGCCACAGGAACATATCTACACCCGACTGAAGAGTCTCAATCAGTGTGAAACTGGTCTTGGGTTTCTTGTCTTCCACTTTAGGGAGAGCCTGGCAGTTTAGGCTGGGCTGAGCATATTGGAGCAGGGTGTAGACTGATTTGCATATGGCTGAGTACAAACTGAGGTGGCATGGTGGGCAAAAGAACAATGGATTGGAATACCAATCTGAGTGAGTACCAGAGGTTAGACTTATTGCAAGCATCAGAAAAGGCCGGGGCCATACATTTTAGACCTGTTTTAGAGTCACAATTCTGTGGCTCTTTTTCATAGCATGAAAGTGTAAAGGGTAGAAAAGTTGTTAGGAGGCCAATCTATTAGTCAATAATTCCCTTAGATACATAGTAACCACAGACAACTACTTAGGGTTAGTCTTATTTATTACAAAGCCAAAAATAACTAAACCTAAAGACACCTCAATATGAGAATGTAGAAATACATAGGAATTAGCATGAAGCCAAATCTGTGTATCCAGTTTAGACGATGCAACATAAGCAATACAATTAGTTCAAGAAGTAGGATACAGAAGATCATGAAACATGAGTCCAAGTTCCCCTGCATCGAGGGTAGGTGAGTGAAAAACATTTAATCCATCCCTACTCTAGCAGTAAGATAACATCCCTGCTTAAGCATTTTCAGATGGAGGGGTGAAAAGGAGTCAGTACGTGGAGTCTTCCTAAGAAGCCTTTCCATGATCAATGGCTCATGTAGAATAAAGCTACCAATACAGAGCTTGCTCTAAGATGCTCTCTTTGCGAAGGCAAAAAGAAGAAGCGGCGCTCTATCCCTATCTCCAATAACAAGTTATTCGTAGACAGCATTCCCAGGGGACAGAGTGAGTCACACCATCTGCTCTGAGTACAGTCCTGGAAGTGATTCTCCGCGGGACAACAGTGTACTTTTCTTGATACATTATGTCCTTGGTTCCCAGGCCTTCTCCTGTATGAAGCACAGCGACCTTCCTTTATCAACTCAAGCTACATGATTGTAACTTCCTCTTTCCTTGCCCGACTACTAAGACAAAGATATTATTCTAATTAACAAGAGAGCTTTTTCACCTGCAACACAAAATATGAGAAATAACAAATTTCACAGCACATCAAATTCAAACTGTGAATTCTAAAGTGAGAGTTTGCATGCAACTGCATTTCAGGCTTACAAGGTGAAGAAAAACTTCATATAAACTTTACGAGTTCACATAACTTTAATGCATCTCCAACTAATGCATTTACCTACGTTGAGAATGACATGATTAATTAGCACATTTAATTCATGGTTAGTTGTCAATTGCACAACACGAGTTCTTCATATTATTGTTTTCTGCTAGTTACATTCACTTTCTACGTTGATTCGCCATGCTACATTTCAATGGCCTAAAACATGTCACATTTCCATGTTAATACAATTCACCAATTCTAACACTTTACATTACTATCACAAAGGATTATATGCGGGTGTGGTCTATACGTGATTATAATGCACCCCTAAAAAAAAAATATTTGTTCCACTCTATAAGGTCCCCCCTCAGATGACGCTGAGTCATCATAAAACACTTCAAATTCCTGCAGAGTAGACCGATCGAAACAGATGTCGTAGCTAATCTCCCCTGTCTGAACTCCTTCAATCTTTACAAATTATTGTAATGACTGCCCTGCAGTCTTCCCACCCTTCTCTCTCTTTCCCTTAAGGGGCTCTCTACTTGCCTCACCTTGTGCCACTTGTATCATTCCTACCAAGATGATAACACAGATTACAACACTTGTAATTGGCTTCAAGATGAATCCAAGGATTCCACTCCCTAAATTTGCAAACCAACTTCCAACTGCACCAAATCCTTTTCCAATCTTATCCCAAACTCCCTCAGCTGTCAGATCCTGTATCTCATGATGTATATCCGTAATGTTGTATATATATACCCTCAGATCCTTACTTCCATCAGGGATATAACTACAACACGGTTGGACCTTCAGCATCAGACAGACACCACCTTCCTTTGCCAGTAACACATCTATTGCAAGACGGTTGTGCATCACCATGCCCTTATCAAAGCCATCTCCCCGTCCATGAGTAACAATGACTGAGCTGTTTTAACTGACAACTTATGCATAATAGTAGACAGCTTCATGATTTTAATGTCGTTCAGCACCACTCCTAAACTAGGTATCCTAAACTAGGTATCATCACTCCAAATATATCTCCAACAACCTCACCAGCACTCAGACCACGTTTTTACCTGTGGTTTGATTTTCCTTCCAAACCCTCAACATGGTATATCTTTGGAAACACAACTGCCATATAACAAGTACCATACCAATTGATCGGAAGCCAAACATATACAATCTTCCCACACATAAAATACACTCCGGGCACCATTCGAACTGACTCTTGCAGAAACGTCTTCCAAGGACCAATGACTAGAAAGATATGGTCGCACACACTATGTCCCACAGTGTCATAACGACTCTGAACGTGACGTATGCAAAGCTTGCCTCATTTGTTCCCAATCTTTATCTATATGACCAGAACTTCCTTTAGCCTTGTAAGCTAACTAGTCCATGGTCCATCCAAGATTTTTGTCCTTATTGTTAGACTTAACAACTAATCCTCTATGCCTATCATCTACTTGATCTATAAATTTCTCTTCTTTGTCCGTTAATATGCATGTTAGATTATGTCTAGGTACGTAAGCAGTATCTAATGTTACTGTGGGTGCAAAATACTTTCCATTCTCTCTATTTGCTTATAGTAATCATATTTGTTCAAATGTTTATAGACTGGAATTTCTGAGAGTACCACATCATAATTTGAGGAGTAGTACTCATAATGACCCTTTCCATACAACATGCTAAGAAGTAAACTACAACTAATGCCATATGTCAAAGGTGGGTGATGGCAGCGAGTACCCTCTTCATCTGAAGCAGGCAATGGCATACACTCATAACAATCTCTCAGATTATAACTTGCAAGAGTATCAACACACAGAGTCTCATTCTCTCTGCCTCTTATTTATGTACAACCGAGTCCTTGAGCAACTTCCTTTGAAGTCTTGAAAAATTCTTTTCAACAGTTGTGCAATATTTTCACAGCATGGAAGACTTACATAGCCCTCTTTCTTCTTTTAGATGAAAGTCCCTATTTTTATTCTTCTTCCACTTGGGCCTAAAATATCTTCTTTCAAACATTTTATGAACAGTTCAAAAGTTCAATTTACATCCCTTATGACATCAGAGCCAGTCTCCTCAATGACTCGCTGTAACAGTTCAGCTCTCAATGCTTCAATGTCTTGAGGAGACTGTGGAGCTCCAAAGCTTGGGAATTCGATATCCTCCAAAATCAGAGTCTGTAAGCCACTCAACCTTGGTGAGAAAGGCATAGCTTCAATTTCAGGAACTCTCAGCAAAATCTCGACAATCAGTATCGAAATCTGAGACCTCGGTCTCGCCGGCAATTATAACCATATAAGTCCACTCGGTAGAGGAATATCTCCGACATGGCACTCAAGCTCTCCCAGACCTCCTAGCACTTCCTGTGGCTTGCTCAGGTTCACTCAAACCAGACTCCGAAGATTCACTTATCGGTGCAAGTTCTCTTTCGGATGCAAGTCTCAGGTTTCTTCTCCTCTATCTCACAGGCCACATCTCACCGCAGCATCTTTCTTCCTTAACTGCACATGGCCATTTGTTACATCAATCTCTTCTGCTGATTCAGACTCTATACCACTCACAACGTTACTGTCTCCCTCAGAGTCAATACCATGGTCTTGTGTAGCGTGAACCCCTCAGATTGATCTGATGTGTATCCAGCCTCTCCAGGAAACTCCACAGCTTGACTTGTTCTCTCCAGTGACCCCTCGGTCGCTGATGGAAATTCTTCTGGCAGAGGAGCTCTTTAAGCAGAGGGACCTCTGACTCGTTGGGTATGAGAAGCATGAACCCAGTTTGGTATTCCGCCACAGTTCACAGAAGTATTTGTCAACAGTATTGCTTGATATGGTTCATGGCACCGAGAGTCAAGACAATTCTTCCTCACGTGTTTTCTGATGAGCACCCAATCACCTAGGCTCACTTTATGGCAGAGGTCTTTTGAAGTCTGTGGAGTCACTGCTTCAACCTGATGAGATACAGAACGAACCACATCAGTCAATCCTTTACAGTAGTCAAGGATCAAGTTGTCTGTGATATTTACTAATGCAGTCGCAGGCACAGTAGGCAAGCGCATTCCTCTTCCCATTAGGATCTCATGTGGTTACAACCCATTTCTCCTGTCAGGAACACTGCAGCAACTCATTAGCACCAAAGGCAACGCATCAGGCCATTTCAGAGACATAGAAGCACAAGCTTTAGCCAGCCTCGCCTTTAAGGCCCCGTTGATTTGTTCCACCATGCCTGATGCCTCCGGCCTGTAACTACAATGAAGTCGTTGATCCACGCTCAAGACGGTGCACAACAACTTCATGATTTCCTTGTGAAAGTGTGTTCCTCTATCCGACTCCAATGTCGTTGGAAATCCGAATCTAGCAATGAGTTCCCTCAAAAATAACTTTGCTACTGTGAGACTATCACACTTTCTAGTTGGGTAAGCTTCAACACATCAAGAAAAGATGCACACAACCACCAGAATGTATCTAAACCCATTATACACAGGAATGTCAACAAAATACATTTGGATCCGATTGAGGGGACCTCCCGATCTGCCAATGTGACTCAAGGTAACAACTGTCATTATCTCAGCATTAATTTGTTGGCACGTGACATACCGATGACAAACTGTTGCTGCAATCACATGAAATCTCAGATTGAACCAAGTCTGCCTGAACAATCTCACCATTGCATCCCTTCCTACATGAGTTGTTCCATGATTTTGCCTTGCCATTGGATGCAACAGAAAATCTGGTAATACTGCCTTGCCATCAACTGACACCCAGGTGTCATTTTCCCATTACTCACAACCTGCTCTGATCCAATCCACTTACTCCTTGTCTGTGGTTTCCATTTGCAAATGCCTGACTTCATCCCATGTGTCGGCAACAGCTAACATCATGATAAGTTCGGTCTTCTCTGTACTCCCGTCAATATATTCCCCGTTGAAAACACATGCATGCATAGCACAGAATCGTGCGACTTCATCTGCGTACCTATTCCCTGTAGTAAAAAAGTAATCTCCCTTTCCATGGGCTACACACTTAATGACAGTCACTTCTCTTGGTAACTGCAAAGCTTCCAGCAGTTGACTCACATACCCCCCATTCCCGATTGGAGAACCTGATGACATTAGAAACTCTCTCTGAGACCATAGCTGTCGAAAGTCATGAACCACACCAAAACAGTACTGGCTATCAGTATGGATGGTGACTCGGATCTTTTCAGAAACTCAACATACACGGTTCAAAGCAATGATTTCAGCCACTTGTGCAGAGTGTACTCCCTGTAAACAAGCAGCTTCCACCACTCCAGAGATGGTACAGACAGCAACTGCTGCTCTCAAATTACCCTCATTGTCTCTTAACTGACTATATTCATTTGCCTTAACAAAGGCTCTTTGGCATTGGACCCTATACCTCACCAATCTTAACTAACCTTCTCTGGCGCAGCATTTCTCTCTTTGCATAAGTTGCCATTTCACTCTATATGTGACTTTCTATCAGAACTACATATATTTAATGAAACGTGCTAAGTACTATCAAGCCCTAATACCCACTAAATCGATGAGTAATACTAAATAACACTAACCTGTTCACAATAACCTGAAAGAGACAAGTCACATTGACATTCACCTATGGATACGGGTTCCTACAGCATCACATATTCAATCTTATTTTCTAAAATTCTCACAGGGTGCGGTCACATTAACTCCTTTCAGCTCACACAATAATTTCCCCCAGGATTTATCCCTCTTTGTTTTTCTTCCCTTTTTTCGTACAGCCTTGAGAAAGCCCCGGCCCAAACTGCGCCAAGGGGGCGAAACACGTGTTGGCTGTCCATGTTCACTTGATTATTCATGTTCATTCATATCACGAATAAAAAGAATTCTTTGGATTTACCAAGAGTCTGGATACGGTTTATTATAAGAGAGAGGGAAACTGACTCACTACTACAAGGACTTATGAATGTTTAAGGCCATAGAGGTCCAGTGCCTTGAGTCTATTCCCTCGAGAACACAATTCACCTGAATTGAGCAATACTCTCCAGGACCTGGGATCCCTGGGCCTCAGAACTCTTAATCATACTCAATAAGGATTCCACTATCCCTGGAGCGCTAGATACACTTCGACTACTAAACCTCCTAATAAACAGATACTCTGTCCAAATTGTAGATATTCACTACCTTGCACCAAAAAAGGAAAATCTGAACGAAAAATGGCAACCTATGATAATAGGAGAGAAAGAAGGAACATCAGACTTGAAGACATTTTTGACCCATTAGGAACCAATACAACACGAGCAACGAATGTACTCAATACACAATCTGCAAAAAGTACTTTCCAAGCATTGGAAAAAGCAGTCAAAAAAGAAACATCTAAATGGTGGGAAGGAGCGTCACTCAAGAAATACCTAGAACATAACTTGATACCGAGAGGTCTGAGAATCCTGATATTTCCACCAATAGAAACCACATTACCTGAAAAATTACAACTCTGGGAAGACAATCTTAGAACGGCATCCAACAACATGCTGAGACAACTAATAGATATTGCCCAGGAAGAATATGATAAATACAAACTGGAAGTGGATACACTGTCCAAAACTATTGAAGAAGCCAACTGGGGTGACATCACAGTTAAAAATTATGCTATTCTGAACAAAGTCCTCGATGACTTCGAGGAAGACATTATTCAAAGGAAGAACCGCAAATTCCGACCAGACATGACTGATTATCAACAAGGCAGAGTCTATACTTTTGCAAAAAAGTATGACAACATTACTCCTCCTACTACCACAACTCATGCAAGCAGCTCTTCTGAAATGATACCATCATCCGATGCAGAATCCATAGAACAACCAGAAGAGGTGAGAAATATGAGACCACATGTAAATTTTCACGAGGAAGTTCGCCGACATCGTCTAGGAAATGTACAAGACAACCGAACCCGACCACCAAATATACAAACTACAAAACCAAGTACATTGGGAGTGCAAACACGGGCACGAAGCAAAGAACTGACAAAGTCGGGACCGCCAGAACAGAAGTAACACCATGCAACCTAGTGGTCAATCTCTCAAATAAGACCCTGACCCCAATCCACCACCAAATATTAAATAAGGGCCTATCGTTTTGTCCCACATCTAGTTGGGACTTGGTACAGACCCAAGTGGATCTATACAAATTCACTCGGAGATTGAAACTACATTCCTTTTTCTCGGATGGAACTCAACAACAGAGACAAGCAGGTCACCCCAACATCACAAGTCATCTCTCAGCCAAAGACTTAGAAGACATCAACTTATTAACCCATTTGTCTACGGATGCTCCAACAGATGATTTGGAATCTCTTACCAGTACGGCAGAAGAATTGGATATAGACATTTTTTACTGCAAAAATACAACACTCAGGGGCAAATCAAAATTCACGCCAATCCTACCAGCTGGTAACTCAATAGACACCTTCTTCTCGGCAGTGAACAACGACCTGGTATCTGAACATCATAAATACTTGGCTAAACAAAAATATCTCACACATAACATAACACGGAAAGAAGAACATGCACTATTGGAACTCAAAAATGACCCATCACTAATAATTAAGGAAGCAGACAAAGGAGGCAACATTGTCATCCTCAACACACCTGATTATCTTCAAGAAGCCGAACGCCAATTGCAAGACCCCGTCTGCTACAGCAAACTCATCAATAATCCAACTAAAGAAATACAAAATAAACTGCTGTCCCTACTGAACAAATGGTATGACAAAGGCCTTCTCACATTAGCAGAAAAACAACTTCTCTTTATAGAGACCCCAGTAACTCCGACTCTATATCTGCTGCCCAAAGTCCACAAACCAGGTACACCTCCGAAAGGAAGACCTATTATTGCAGGTATCGACTCTATATGCTCCAGGATTGGGGCATATATCGATGAAGAACTACAGCCGTTCATGAGAGACCTTCCCTCATTCATCCGTGATACCAAGGATGTACTACAGAAGCTGAACAATATCACATGGCAACCGGACTATCTTCTCTCAACCATTGATGTCGTCAGTCTATATACGTCAATCCGACATCCTGATGGTATAGCGGCAGTAAGGAAATGCCTACTAGGAAGATCAGTACACTTCACCGCGAGAAATAACATGATTTTGGAATTCCTGGAATTTTGTCTATACAATAACTTTTTCCTATTCAATGGTACCTATTACCTACAGACTCAAGGTACGGCGATGGGGGCAAAATTTGCTCCTCCGTACGCCTGTATCTTCATGGGGGAAGTAGAGCGCCACTGGATTTGGAAGGACAACGAACCAAACTACTCTGAGAACATAGTAATGTGGGGAAGATACATCGATGATATGCTGCTAATATGGCAAGGATCTGAAGAACACCTACTCAACTTCATCAGAACTCTGACACCAAATCAATGGGATATCAATGTCACCTTTACCATATCCAAAAACGAAATAGAGTTCTTGGACTTAAAAATATCTGTTGAAGACAATTTCTTACTAACACAGTTTCACCGCAAGTCCACAGCCGCTAACTCTATCTTACATGCGACCAGTAGTCATCCACAACATACCATCAAAAATATACCATCAGGAGAATTCCGTAGGGCCAGAATCAATTGTAGCTCAGACCAAGGATTTGAAACACACTCAAGGGACATCACATCAAGACTCGCCCAACGAGGATATAACATTTGCTCTCTTAGAAACATCCAACAACAAGTCTCCAACCTGGACAGAAACAATCTCCTCCAAAACAGGAAAAAGAAAGAGATGGAACCTATCATACGCTTTCTCACTCCTTTTCACAATGGTCATCACCACATACGCAAAGTGCTCAAAAAACATTGGAATCTACTAACATTTAACCCAACAGTCAGATCTGCAGTAAAAGACCAACCACAACTCAGCTTCAAGAGAAGCAAAAATCTAAGAGACTCACTATGCCCATCATTTTTTGAAGCCAAACAAAAAATGACATCTGTTTTACAGAGACCACATGGATTCTACACATGTTCCAACTGCTCGATATGTAAACTAGGCCAATCAAAACTACAACATACAACAATAAATGGACATACCATTGTTATCAATGATTTCATTAACTGTGAGAGCACCTATGTGATTTATCTTATCACATGTCCGTGTGGGCAACATTATATAGGGAGCACAACCCGCCCACTCAAAAAGCGAATACAGGAACACTATCGCAACATTCATAAAACAGACGATAGACAACCCCTAGTTGAACACTACAACCTGTACCATGAACACAATCGGAACTTTGTCTTCTGCGGCTTAGAAAAGATCCGACAACCCGACAGAGGAGGCAATTTGGAACAACGTTTGAGACAGAAGGAAAGTTCCTACATAATCCGTTGTGGGACTGTAGAGTCTGGTCTCAATAAAGATCACGAGTGGCATCATTAGTTGTAAGATACATCAATCTAAAGTCTGGGCACCAAACAGAAGAAGTACCCCGAAGGTCGAAGAGCACTACTATCCTACCTTGCCACATCACAGTGCTACTGAAAAGATAGAAATGCATGTTGAACTCTTTTCAGACATTATGATGATGATATCTATGTGTATATATACAATTCGGTTTACCCCTAAGAAGAACAATGCCTTGCTTTTTCCTTCCTATTAGCTTGTCCCTCGACCTGAAAGCTATAATTATTCTCGTTTTTCCTCCTGACTGGCCCTACAAATAATTCTGTGAACAAAATGAGCAATTAGCTCCATACATGAAAACTCTTTTAGAAGTTCCTTCTCACCAAAAAAACGTGAAAAATAAAATAATTACAACCTAAAAGGATACGTATGCAATAAAATTATAGGAGTAAAGTAAACCCTACGCACTCGCGGTCACTGTTCTTAATAAATATAGACCAGATGCCAATAACTTACTCAACTTTACACTGCTCCGTGGCCATTCCAAGATGGCGCCGGTGGCTCCAATAAACTACTAGTGTTAAGCAATAAGATTAACAATGAAATCTCGCAAGTCCGCCGCCTTATCCCCATAGTCAGAGGGTGAAAGGAATAATAAATAGACAGCAGTATAATTAATAAAATAATCTCCCTCTTTCTGTCGTTCGAAAAATCGAAACATGGATGATGTAAAATCAACTCAACTAAATGGAGCACCTGCAGCTCCTAACTCCTATGACCACATTAAAAGATGGCGCTGACCAACCAAGTAACTCCTTACAGCCGGTCGCGCAAATTTAAATAAAACTTTTCTAAAAAAACGAAGTAGGGAAAAGAGTAAGTAAAAACAGAACACAATAAGATGGAAATCTTCATCGCTTTGATGACAATATATAAACCAGATTTAAGATGTAGACCCTTCCGTAATAAATAAAACAACACTCTAAGATGGCGCCGAAAACAACCTTGTTTAACGTAAGAAACACGTGACTGGCCGCATTAACCCCTTTAAGATGGCCGCGGACCAGAACGCGAATACATCGCGCCGAAGAACACCAGAGACGGTAATCCCTCCGTGACCCTGATCTTCAAGCCCAACAGTAAGTAATCAGCTTCTAGGAGACGTTTCTTAAACAAAGCACAGTTTACGCTTGGGTCCCCTGATTGTTCTGCAAACCCCCCTCCCCATGGGCCTATACGATGATATTTAAACGGGTTGCCTTACTCCCCATAACCGTAAAATAAATACACAAACTCCTTTTCTTAAAAATCCACTATTGGGCTCCCGGAACCTTTTTACTACTATAATAAACCTAAGAGGTGTGACCAACAATGTGAATAAGATCGTCACAATGTTAATGCATAGCTTAAATTCAGATCATTAAATACCGGGCGGTCCTTTGTATGTATTGCTTTGTATTGAAAAACAATTTCTCTTCTTGATCCCTCCTCATTATGTTTACTCTGTTGCAATTTTGCTATTACACATACATATATTGTTTCGTGCAGAGGCTGGTATACCTGTATTGTACAAGTAACCTTTGAAAGAATGAAGAGATAATGAAGAAATAATGATAAATTTGAGATGGTACACACGGAAATTAATTTGAAGCATATTCCCAGGTAAA
The DNA here is from genome assembly GCF_964204655.1 of Triturus cristatus. Classification (NCBI taxonomy): domain Eukaryota; kingdom Metazoa; phylum Chordata; class Amphibia; order Caudata; family Salamandridae; genus Triturus; species Triturus cristatus. Next base: position 748,641,924 of record NC_140584.1, on the reverse strand, counting down.
AACCTGACTATATTCATTTGCCTTAACAAAGGCTCTTTGGCATTGGACCCTATACCTCACCAATCTTAACTAACCTTCTCTGGCGCATTATTTCTCTCTTTGCATAAGTTGCCATTTCACTCTATATGTGACTTTCTATCAGAACTACATATATTTAATGAAACGTGCTAAGTACTATCAAGCCCTAATACCCACTAAATCGATGAGTAATACTAAATAACACTAACCTGTTCACAATAACCTGAAAGAGACAAGTCACATTGACATTCACCTATGGATACGGGTTCCTACAGCATCACATATTCAATCTTATTTTCTAAAATTCTCACAGGGTGCGGTCACATTAACTCCTTTCAGCTCACACAATAATTTCCCCCAGGATTTATCCCTCTTTGTTTTTCTTCCCTTTTTTTCGTACAGCCTTGAGAAAGCCCCGGCCCAAACTGCGCCAAGGGGGCGAAACACGTGTTGGCTGTCCATGTTCACTTGATTATTCATGTTCATTCATATCACGAATAAAAAGAATTCTTTGGATTTACCAAGTGTCTGGATACGGTTTATTATAAGAGAGAGGGAAACTGACTCACTACTACAAGGACTTATGAATGTTTAAGGCCATAGAGGTCCAGTGCCTTGAGTCTATTCCCTCGAGAACACAATTCACCTGAATTGAGCAATACTCTCCAGGACCTGGGATCCCTGGGCCTCAGAACTCTTAATCTCTCTGAGACCATAGCTGTCGAAAGTCATGAACCACACCAAAACAGTACTGGCTATCAGTATGGATGGTGACTCGGATCTTTTCAGAAACTCAACATACACGGTTCAAAGCAATGATTTCAGCCGCTTGTGCAGAGTGTACTCCCTGTAAACAAGCAGCTTCCACCACTCCAGAGATGTTACAGACAGCAACTGCTGCTCTCAAATTACCCTCATTGTCTGTTAAGCATGAACCATCAACAAAAAGGACTTGATCAGGATCAGGCAATGGCTCTTCGACAATGTCAGGTCTTGGCTTCATGCAAAGCTCAGTGACATCCAAACAGACATGGTCAGGACCACATGGACGTGGTCTTCACAAACTTCCCCATCAGCATTTGGAACACGTAACAAGGTAGCAGGATTTAACACAGAACAACGCTTCAGGGTTACAATCTCGGCAGCGAGCAACACCTGCCTGTACCTTGTCAACCTGTTATTTGTAAAATGCTGTGTTTTGGTTCTCGTCATCAGGAGCTCAACTGAATGTGGTACATATATCATAAGTGGATGATCCATCACAATGCTCTCACATAGTTAAATACTGACACCTGTTGCAACAACAGATTCGAGACATCCAGGCAACGCTAAAGCGACAGGATCTAATGTAGCTGAGAAATAGGCCACTGGTCTACAGGCACCCCCATGTGTTTGCGTGAGTACAGAAAGAACACAACCCTCCTGCTCATGACAAAATAATGAGAAAGCACTGTTGTAATCAGGCAAAGCTGGAGCGTTACACAGGCACTCTCTCAACTCCAGGAAAGCAAGCAGACCGTCATCATCCCAAGGCATCAGATACCAAATATCCTTGTGGGTCAGCATCTGTAAAGGCTTTGCCATTAAGGAGGAATTAGGAATCCCTTGTCGACAGTAGCCAACCATTCCCAAAGACATCCTGACCTCTTTCTGAGTACTAGGCAGATTCATTTTTATGATCACCTTCACTCGTTCTGGTGACACCTTCCTCTTGCCTTTTTCAATTTGGTGACCCAAATATTGTATCTCATTTAGAGAGTACTAGAGCTTACTCTGAGACACCTTATGCCCATTGTCAGGCAGAATGTTCAGTAAGGCTATAGTATCATCCTTGCAAGCCTCACGCATTTCAGACGCAATGAGGAGGCCGTCTTTGTACTAGACCAACACTGAGTTTCAGGGCAGAATCAAGCTCTCAAGGTTCTTCTTCAAGACCTGATTGAATATGGATGGACTTTCGGTATACCCTTGAGGGATAAAAAACCATGTTAAGACACGATTCTCCAGACGGAAAGCAAACAAAAATTGGCACTCCACGTGCAATGGGATGGAGAAAAATGCCTGGCAGAGGTCAATCACTGTGAACCACTGAGCTTCACAAGAAATCACAGAAGGATTCGATACCATGGGACAACATGGAATCACTATGTTAGTGACATTTCTAAGGTCCTCAACAATGCAATTCTTCCCATTCGGTTTCTGCAATCATATGATAGGTGAGTTGCACGGACTTTCCATGATTTCCTTCAAAATTAACTGCGCAATCATGGACTCAATTACAGGTGTAATTCCTGCAACAGTTTCTGACATCAAATTGTACTGTGGTGTTCTTGGAAATTCTGCATTAGGCTTAATCTATATGCGAACTGGCTCGACTCCTCGAATCAGTCTGATTTCCTCCCCAGAGAAGTCTCATACCACCAGAGAGACGGTGTCTCTCGAATCCAACTGCATGTCCTCGACTGTCAATAAAGGAAACATGGCTGTGTCAAGTAGGAAAAAACTTTACATGGTGTTTCTCTTCATGTGTTTGTCACAAAGGGTATATTTTAAAGCTGACTGGAGCAGTAATGCTGGCAAGAACTGTATGGGATGCAAAATGGGATGGGTCAAGGTCAACAGCAGAATAATTTTCACTGGGCACAGGTAGGATCAGAGTATAGAGAAGGCCTGTCAGTGTTGACATACAGACTAATTACTTGACAATGGCAAGGTCAGAGGCCACTGCTTTCCTATCATTGGGCACATGTAGGGTCAAAGGCTGCACAAGGCCTGTCACTGGACACAGTTGCTTTAGAGGCCACATCAGACCTATCACCAGGCACAGGTAGAGCCAGAGACTACCACAGTTCTATTAACAGTCACGGTTATGGTCACAGGCACAGCAGGCCTATCACTGGACAAAGGTAGAGACAGAGACAAAGGGTAGGCCAATCACTGACCATGGCCAGGCCAGATAACAAAGGTAGACCAATGACTGGTCACATTAGGGTGATGGGAAGCAGGCAGCCCTAGTGATAGTTCCAGGTATGGTCATAGGCCATAAAAGGCCTAACACTCAGCACAGGTCACAGAAGCATGATCATAGACCACTACAAGCCTATCAAAAGACATAGCCACACGCCTGTAGAAAGAATGTGTAGGTTGCCCCAGATTGGACTATGGGTCCTGAAAAGAGGGCCTTACAATGATGTAACTATAAAGACATCTGAGGAGATGCCTAGGTTTTTTCTTGAAGGGATAAAGGAGGAATTGGGCAGAAGATAGATGAATAGTAGAAAAAGAGGATGGAGGGATGGGAGAAGAATGCACAGGAAAGAGGTAGGTCAGAAAAGACCAGAGAGTGAAGAGATGTTAAGTGGAAGAGGTTGAAGTAGAAAGGGCATGGAAAGTGAGGAGAATATATAGTCTTTGAGAGACAGGTTGAGTGACGTGGGTAGGTGCAGAAAAGATTACATAGAAGTTTAGAAGGATGATGAAGGAGAAGGCTTACTCATGTGAAGGGGCATCAGGGAGGGCAAATAGGGCAGGCAATAGCCAAATGAAATGGGCATCAGGCAGCAAAATACATGAAGCTCACAAAGGTCTCGCAGGAGGTATCTGATGTGCATTCCAGAGACGCCTTAGAATTGATTCAAAGGAGTGAACTTCAATTGGTTGAAGGTGCCACTGTGGCATACATGCTTGGTCTAAAGACAGGCCAGAGACTTGTCTCTACATCAACAGTACCTAATACAGCAGTGCCTAACGCAACACATATTCTGAGTATAATCAATTTGTCTATTTCCTCGGGAAATCCCTGGCAAAATGTACACTGGTAAATGTGGCCAAAATGTGGGAGAAACATATGGGAATTAGTTCCTGAGGCTATTTCCTATTCCTCATGGGAATACTCAGAAATTCAAAGTACTACAGAACTCTGAAATTACCATGTCATATCATATATAATATACCGTACCAAAAACATGTAAAAAAACAAACAAATAAAAAATAATAAAAAAGCTTTGTCTCTCAATGCACTACTCTCTCACCTTATACCTCTCTTAGTGAATCCTCTACCTCCACTCTCTGACTCATCCCAAATCTCATTCTACTAATATGATATGTAAAATAAAGCTTTCTCGACTCTTCCCCCCTCTATCCCACCTTGGCTCACCCAAAATCTCATTTTACTACTATGATTTCCCAAGCAACCCTTTTAATTTCTTCCCTCGTGTGTCCCTCCTTTGGCGCGTCCCAAACCTCATTTTACTACTATGGTTTCCCTAATTCCTTTCTAGAGACTTTTCCCTCTTCCATCTCTCCTCTTACTCATCCAAAGCCTTATCTTACTACTGTGATCTCCCAAATAAAACTTTCTAGACTCTTCCCTCTTCTATCCCTCCATTATCCTATTCAATCGTACTAATAGACTGGCATGTCCATTGTTCAAATTAACACACTTTTTCCTATACAAATCCACCACTAATCCTTTTTGGGTTCCGGATCAGCATGCTACTCCCCGAAAAGTGCTTTGCTGTCTCGTCAAGGGTAATAAGCGCCACATAAATACAATTACAATCTATTGCAGTATGGATATTTCCAGGTGTTGTATTCCCAACGCAGTTTACCCACACGTCATAACGAGTTCCTTAGGGGGAACAGTTGGAACACCGTGGTCTAAACCACAAGTGTTCCGACTCCGCAAGCCCAACCACGCATGCCTTAACCACGCATATGCCTTACCACACATGTGCGGGGTTAAGGCAATGCGTGATAGGGCTTGCAGACAGACGGAAGCAGGAAGCAGAGAGCTCCATGGTGGGATAAGTGGAGTTGGGGGGTGGGTCGGGGTACTTTTGTGAAATGGGGAGGTCGGGTTTGTTTTGTGATCTGGGGTGAGTCGGTTGTTTTAAGAGGGTCTAGGGGATGGGTCGTGGTACTTTTTTGGGCTGGGGTCAGGTTGTTTTGTGGCCTTGGGTGGGTCAGGAATGTTTTGTGGACCTGAGGGGTGAGTCAGGAGTATTTTTTTGGGCTGGGGATGGGTCAGAGAAGTCTAGCTTCAGAAGGATGGAAGCAGAAAGCAGGGAGAGATTTGCGGTGAAGTTAGTGGGGCTGGGGCAGTGGGTCGGGGTACTTTTGGGGGCTGGGGGTTGGGATTGTTCTGTGGGCTGGGGGTGGGTCAGGTTGGTTTAAGTGGGGCTGTGGGGTGGGTCCGGGTAGTTTTGTGGGCTGGGCAGTGGGCTGGGCGGTGGGCTGGGCGATGGGTCGGGGTAGTTCGGTGAGCTGGGGGTTGGTCGGGGGTAGTTTTGTGGGCAGAGGGCGGGGTAGTTTTTTGGGCTGGGAGATGGGTCAGAGGTAGTTTTCTGGGCTGGGGGGTTCTGGGCTAGTCTTCAGGGCTAGGAGGTCGGAGGTAGTTTTCAGGGCTGGGTGATTGGGGCTAGTTTATACGACTGGGGTGGGGCTTGTTTTCAGGGCTAGGGGGTGGGGCGAGTTTTCAGGGTTGGGGTCAGGGGTAGTTTTCAGGGCTGGGGAGTCAGAGTCGTTGTTAGGGTTGGGGGAGTGTTGGGTAGTTTTTTAATTAGGGGTTAGGGTATTAGGCCTCAGGTGAAGCGAAATGAGTAGTCTGGGTAGTTTATCGGGCTTAGGGGAGGGCATGGTATTTCTTTGGGCTGGGTCAGGGCATGGCCAGGGTCAGGTTAAGGGACAGGGCTAAGGGACAGGGTTATAGGCATCAGGGCAGGGGGATGGCACAGCGTGGGGATAGGGAGGGGTAGGAGTATTTGCACCTCAGAGTGGGAGGGGAAAGGAGAGTTTATGCCTTAGGGCGGTGGGGAGGGAGATGTCGACCTTAGCCACACATACCCCTTTACCATGCATGCCTTTACCACAAAAATAAATCATGAAGGCATGCGTGGTAAAGCAATGCGTGGTTAAGACGCGGTCGTTATTCAGACCACGTTGTTTAGGCAGGCAGGGTTAGGGATTTCATTGTTCCATCATACAACTGTGCCTTAGTGTTGTCTCAGCCACCAAATTCCTTGGAGGACGAGTGGAATTCAGCATACAAGTCAGTGAATTTTTCTTTCCCCTCCACAGAGATACCTTCAGCCCAAAGCCTTTCTCACACCATTGAAGAGGTCACTTCTAGTTTTGTTTGTGAGGGGTCGATCGCATGAGGGGGAACAGAGAGGAAAAGAAAGTGTTATGGGGGCTGGCAGACAATCAAGTCAAAGAGGAAGGGTCTGCAGGAAGGACACCATGGATTCTGTCATTACCAAGGGGGCAGTATGAGCACCTCTGTAGAATCAGTTGCACACCAGTCATCATAATAGTGCACCGGGTTACAAATACGTGCACTTTCTACACACATAGCAAATCCAGTTCTTAATGTTTGAATAAACTGCAAAGGTTCCGAAAATTTTAATTTCACATACATCAACAAGAATATACTTTCTTGTTACACATATAAATGCTTAAACATGTGTACTACACATACTCATTATTTCATTAGCTTCACAATGAGACACATCTAAACTTTAATTTTTTCTCGAATATTAATGTTCAAACGTTACAAAGACCTTTATGAGCCACATTTCTATGCTCACAATTGACAAATCTCATTAGTTTTAAAGTGGAGTACTTTAAATATGCAATACCCCATCTTTTCTTAGTAACATTAATCACACAGAAAAAATTCAAGTGCTTACTACACATAATTATGAAGCACTCTTACAGTATCTCAGGATGGGATCAAAATGATGCTGCTCCAGGGCAGTGCAAAAAATAAATGTAGGAAGGAAGGGAATGGGAGCATATGCTGGTGGGGACAAAAGAGGTCTGATGACAGTGACTCGCCGATAGTGGCTTGCTGCTCCAGGACTGGTGGGAATAGGTCTTCTGCTGTGGCCTGACTAGTACGATGATGAACAGCTCAGTCGTGGACATACTAAACACTTACATATGCACATATGTTTATAGAGCTCATTGATGCGCATTACAAACACTGGGCCTCATTTACAAAAAAATTACGCAGCGCGTCGCTGCAAGCCATTTTGCTGCTCCGAGCTGTGTTATTATAAAAGCAGAGGGATTTGTCCTATTAACAACAATACAACACATCTGTGTGCTTTCCCCTGTGCTGAAGCACAATTGGCTGCCATGCACCAGTGCAGGCACCCTTGCGTCATGTTGTAAGGGTGCCTGGGTTGCAGTGATGATTGTTTTTGTGCCGGAAGGTACACCTTCCTGCACAAAAACAATCATAGATGGCATTTCCCTCTTTCTATGCGTGCTGCATAATGCAGCATACATAGAAAGAAAAAAACCAAGGAGAAATATAAGTATTTCTCTTTGTTGCGCCACTCCTATGCCTCTCTGACGCATTCCTAGCTTTACAAAACTGTAAATCTGGGAATGTGTCAGGTTCCATAGATGTTGCTTGGTAACACCCGAAGCAACATCCATAAAAAGCCCCGATCACGCAGAGTAATGCATGAAAGGGGCCCATATTTACAAGGCCATGAAAAGTCATGCAGTGTGACTTTACGTGGCCTTGTAAATATGGGCAGGCACACTATCCTGCTGGTGCATCAAAGAAAGTGACGTACCGGCGGCTCAATGGCCTTGTTAATGAGGCCCACTCTATCCTGTATATGCTACCATGTTCATATCCCCGTCTCACCCCATTTTCGCTATGTCATTCCACTCAAACGTCCATACTCCCCCTTATGTAGCTTACACCCAGTAGAGCTATCTGCTTTCACTGGCATCTGTTTTATATTCTCCATCTGCCAGGTATTGCAAAACTGTGATCTAAGAGGTGTGTTCACAGCCAGCTCCTGTGAGTCACTGCAAGACCCTACAGATGCATTAGTACTGCCAGTGGTTATTCATAGCATATATTGTGAAAGTCGTCACACGTCTTGGGCAGAGATGAAAGTAAAGTTGGCTGAATGATATTAACAGCCCCAGCGTTTGCATTGTAGCCCATTTTAGCAGAATTTCATATGGCATGCCTCCCAATGAAGTGATGATTGTGCAATCACTGGCTCAGACCTAGAGCTCTGCTCATGACCCTAACCCGAGAAGTCTGTCCCTGAGTACAGTTCAGGCGAAGCCTGGTCTCAGTTAAAGGCAGACCTGCTGGAAACCATGGGTTCTTTACAAGCCACTGGCACCGCCTGTGCGTCACGTTTATTATGGGAAAAAGTGATGTACTGACGGCGCAAGAGACTTGTAAATAAGCCCCCATATTCAAATCAGGCATCAAAGCTGCAGTCAGTGCAAAAGCATCGGTAAATGTCGGTGCTAGGCAACTATTGTCACTGGCACTCCCTGTGAAGAGTGCAGAGTCAGATTGGGATCTACATTTTCTCCAACACCAAAAAAAAATGTCTCTTTCGGATTGGGAAGAACATTTTCTCCAACACCAAAAACGTGGCTCTTTCAGATTGGAATCAACCTTTTCCCCAACACCCAAAAAACTAAGGGGCTCACATTTACGAATTGCACGACATTGCTCGGTTAGTTCAGGGGTGGGGCAAACGAGGATGAATGGAGCTGTCAAAGTGTGTCAAAGCAGAGTCGATTTAAGGCATGGGCAGAGTGGGCTCTGGCCCAGGGCCCCCTGATACAGCCAGCTCTGTTCTGCAGAGTCTTGCCCTGATGACGCTCAATTACTCTTAAATAGATTGTTTTAAATACCGTTGTCCTTTCATTTATTTTTATGTGTTTGATGTGTGAGAGTCTATTACAGACATTTTGCACAGAAAGTGCGTTTATGTTTCATGTAACATGCATAAAAAAGTTTCTTTTAGATCAAAACAGGACATCACATAAGAGAAATGTAAGGGTGTCACAGAGAGTATTTGCATTAATTAATGAGCCGCTGCTGTGTTACAATATTGAAAACACAGGTCACTACCCCTGAATATTAGATCTAAACCCATTTATAATTTAGACGAGTGTGCCTGTGTCTGTGAAAAGAGCATCAAATAGCTGAAATGGGATCCTAAATTCAAAGCTGTTCGGAACAGGGGCCCCCAAAATACGTTTGGTACAGGGCCCCCAAAAACCTTAAGATGTCCCTGGGTCAAAGTGTGATGACGCGAGGTACAGTTCACGAACGAGGACATGCCAAGCATGGCTGAGGGTGTGCAGCATGTGATGGTATGAAGAGTGCACGGGGTGGATGATGCTGGTCAATTGTTAGAGCCGCATATGTTCATGTGTTTTGTCTGTTATATATATAATCTTATAAGACAGTGTTACTTGAAAGAACAAACAAAAATGTATATATTTAACATATAAAACCCTTAACCTGTTGGAACCCAGTATGCTTCTAAAATGGTAGTTAGCGATAGTACATTGACAAGGTAGACACGTAACTCTTCACTCCTTACCAGGAAGCAGACTGTAGAACTTCAATCTCTCTGCCCCCAGGCCAGCACCACCAGCTCCATACTAGGCCAGCAGTAATCATGTATGTTACCTTTTGCCTTACCCTTCTTCGCATGTTCTGTCCTTATGCACAGCCTATAAATATTTCAAAGATTAATGAGGTTCTCTACTTTTAAATGTCGATTTTCTTCTTAATAATGAATCCAATTGCTAGTCACATTTTGCGTTTTTACACGTAGGTCCTAAGTAACAAAAGATTATGTAAACCTGTACTTGTCCCACGAACAGTTGCAGACTTAGGTGTTTATTTACAAGCCCTATGCGCCTCAGGAAGGTCATTTTCCTCGGTTCCAGTGGTGCACAGGGCTTTGTCATAAATACAAGGATATATAAAGTCACTCTGAGTGGCTTTTCATGGCCTTGTCGATATGGAGTAGGGCGAAGCAGCACAAGTAGCTTCCTTTCCATACTCTGCTTGAAAGAGGCGTTCCATAGGTGTTGTGGTGGGTGTTCCCCCACAACACCCATTGACTTTGATGCTGCCCCAGATTTACAATATCTTGTAAACCTGGGGCAGTGCCAAAACCTTGTTCCTCCTCAGAACAGGCGTAACGAGGAGAAATGTTTACATTTCTCCTTGTTTTATCCTCTTTCCTCGCAGCACACATAGAACGAGAAAAACGCCTCTCATGAACGAGAAAAACGCCTCTCATGATTGTTTTTGAGTCGGAAGGTATTCCTTCCAGTGGGGTGACGTAGGCCCCCACAGCCCCCTCGGTGCGGGTGGCCCCTGAGCTACAGGGGGCCCCCTAAGCACAGTATCCCTGCCTGAGAGCTCCTGACTGAGTCTAGAGGGGGGCCCCTCCATGTAGTTTTCAGGGGGCCCCACTCAAGTTTCATTACGCTAGTGGTCCCTTCCTGCACAAAAACAGTCATCCCAACAACACAGACACCATTCCACCATGGTGTAAGGGTGCTTGCATTGGTGCACGGCTGCTAATTGTGCACCAGTGCTGGCTGAAAGGACATGAATGCACCATATCTTGAAAATGTGGTGCATTCCTGCTCTTTCGAATTGGCATGCAGCAGCGCAGCAAAATGACTTAGGGTGCTGCCTACGCCAATTCTTTGTAAATATGACCCTTACTACTTTTTGCAATTTACAAACATTGTCAGTTACTTGCGTGGGAATCCATGCCAGGCTTGGGGTGCCAGACACCCTACTGGGAATACTATGTGACATTTTTAAACAATTTTATTTTCCTAACCCAGAATACTAGGCAGACTACAATTTTGCATTTTAACATCTTTTCTTCTCAGATTTGTCCACATTTTTAAAAAAATTCCCATTGGAGAAAGCCCTTTCCCTACAACCTTATTGACGTTCTGCTCCCCTTTCCACCCTGGAATAGGATTTACTCCAGCCCTTTGCATTGGCAAACCTCTGATCACTTTAAGTGTGGGAAAAGGTTAGGAAGAAGTTCTGAATACTGACAAGCTGACAGACTTTCCAGTATTGTAGACATTAACAGAAACAGAAGGCAAGGCACACCTTGAGGCTCCCACTCCTGTCCCTCTTGAATCAGATCTAATACTGCAGAATTATATGTACTTGAGGCATACAAATATGAAGCTGTAAATGAATTTACTCCTGGTAGGTATCTCTTTTTGTAGACTTGACTGCCATTTTCATCAGTATATGCATGACTGTATTTGGGTATACTCTTCAATAATAATATGTTGGCTGTGAAAGGACGCAACCACAATACTACAGCAACAGGATAGAAACTCTTAGGAACACAGAAAGCAATATCAGAATGCAAGCAATGCTGAGGGTGTGAAGCCACAATTTGGAAGTCCCTAGAGAGTGAGTTTCATGTGGTCTCAAATATTCCTATGATAAACAGCTTTTGGATGTAACAAAGACCAGAGGAGTAGTAATCTCAGCCTCCAAAACCAGAGCGGAACACACAATCAGACATTGGGGCTCAAGGAGGTGTCCAAGGAAGAGGGCCCATCTCCAAACATGAAATCAGGCATTCTCCCTCTAGAATCCATTCCTTTGAACCTAAAAGCAGAAATACATACAACATTTGAGATCTCAGAAAGTAACAAGAGGGGAATTCAAGGACCATTTTATGTCTTAAAGTGTAAATTAGATGATTTGTCAAAGAGAGCTAAAATATCAAAAAAATGGAAGAAGTAAACTCAGATTTACCAAAAACACCTATGACAAAGAAAGAAAAACGAAAACTACAAAATAGATATCTGACAGCCAATAAATAGAGTATAGAATCACTCTCACTAAACAACCTAGGGCTTTTGAATGTACCTGAGGAAGCAGAGGACAATGACCTGAAAGGGTTTATAATAAAGATCTTTCAAGAGGGAGTCCTGATAAATAATGTTGATTATAACCCTAGATGTAAAACTCCCAGGAAAGTATTTGTAACTTCCACACTAAAAGAGCAGATATTGGGGAGTGCAATGAATTCAAAAGCTATGACACAGGATAACCTACATAATAAGATCAGATAGTGGCAGAATGGTTGTGCATCCCCAATGGGAGTTGGGGAGCAGAATAGAAAACATACAAAACTGGGAGCAAATGTCTGATTAAAATTTCCGGCTATGTTAAAAATATTGTGGAAGAATGAAGTGTTCAATCTCAAAATAGGAGAAGCAGTGGATGAAGTGACAAGGAAAATAAAGTCTACAACATAAAATTGGTTAATAAGAAGGAGCGACAAAATGTACATTATAAATGCACATTGATTCGTCATCCACGTAGGAAGGCCCTGAATTGACTGACGATGATGCCAGAGAATTAAGAGCAGTTTCCTCACGGGCAGCACTGGGTGGGGAGCATACCAAATGGATAAAAACAGAAAAGGAGGCCAAACAAAATTTTGTAGCAAATAAACTTCTGAGGCATAATCTAGAACAGAGAGAATGATGGAATATGATTGGAGCAACTGCGAAAATGGGTTATGAGAAAATTGATTGATATTGGCACTTGGAATATAAATGGATTACGTTCTAGGAAAAAACAAAATATAATTATGCAATATATGACGGACCTTAATGCACAAATCATCATACTTCAAGAAACTAGTTTATAAAGATTAGAATGCAGGGTATTATTCAGAAAATGTAAATAGGTCCAAGAAATAATATGCACTGACCAGATGAGCAGCACGAGAGGGGTGGCAATAATCATAAAAACAGAACTTCAAAATTGGGATGATAAACTACTACTGCTAAAAAGAGATGGATTCTCTCTACAATAGGGATCACACAAACAATATGGATATGAGTGGGATTCTATGGCCCAAATTGTGAGAATTCTGCATTCTTGTACTGCTTGGAGTCCCACCTAATTAATGCTCCTTCCTCCTATCTGGTGGGAGGAAATTTTAATACCATTCTAGGTACAGATCTAGACAGATCTTCTAAAAGTGAATACGTATCCACCCTGAAAGTGTACCGCAAATCAAAAGATATGATTGGGTCTATGCAAAATTTGGCAAAAGAAACCTGGTGATCAGAAAGAATATAAGAATGAAAGCAAAAGTATGGCCATCACTCCAAGATAGATTGCTTTTTGCCTGGCCAATCTTTGATTAAAGTAGTTAAAAAGGTAACGTGTGCCCTAGAATATATCTCTGACCATTTTGCAGTTGTCTTAGGTTTAGATTTTCTGGCAATAAACACACAAACTTGATGGACATTGAAAACAGCACTGCTACCAGCAACAAAGATTATATAAGAGTTAGTAGAAAAAATCAAGGAATATTTTAACAATAACATGGGCAACAGCTTTTTGCAGTAAAGTCTAGGATGCACATAAGATCTATATTAGAGGGGTTATTAGCATAATACCGCACAATCGTAACATGAGGCCTGAAGAGGAAGGTAAGAATTTGGAGGATCAGATTGCACAACAAAAAAGGGAGAGATAACAACAAAGTTTAATTGCACATGGTAAATTCAGATTTGCGGCCAGAGTTAGAAAACATCCAGAATGGTTTAGAGTAAATTTGGAAAAAAATGCAAGACCGCTAGAGCTAGCAAGATGCTACTAACATGGTAAACAAAAACTGATGAGAACAGAACTTTTATAAACACGTTAATATGGAATGAACCAAAAAAGATATGAACTTCCAGAGAGACATAGAAATGGAGATGCTTCAAAACTTCAGCACATTATCCAAGGAATTTCTAAAATCAGGATCCAACTAAGATTAGGAAGTGGTTGACAGAGAAAAAAACTGTTGGTAATAGCAGTCACTCAATCCGCAGCCTAAGCAAATGAAATTACAGAAGGGGTAATAAGACAAATAAATAAATTAAGGAATGGAAAAGCAACATCACTGGATAAGATCCCAGATGAGTTTTATGAGAGTAGTCAAGTTGGTAACAATGCGGAAAATAATCTTCAACCTCACATATTATAATAAAGAAAAAGATCCGCCTTCTTGTAATGAAGCCACCATTACATTGATTAACCAAATAAAGACCCTAGGAAAATTGATTCCTACAGCCCTGTATCCATATTCGATTGCAACTATTAAGTAATTTCGAGCATTATAGCCAAACGATTTCTGGACATCATCTCCTCAATTATACATCTGCGCAAAAATGTTTTATACCAGGTAGACAGATTAATGCACTGACACACAATCTGAGATGTTCAGTATAAATACCAGTGACCTATAGCACACCATTAGCAGGACTGCCTTAAATGCAGCCAAGACCTTTGACCAGGTAACTCGGTATGCCTTTGTGAAATGTTAAAATATTTTAGATTAAGCCAGAATCTAATCAAAATCATAAAACCCCTGAATAAAACTTCCTTTGCAACAATTCTTATAAATGGTATGGTAATGAGTAAAGTATGTATTATAAGAGGGACAAGACAAGGATGCTCTCTTTCTCCAACGTTATTTAAAGTATAGACCAAGCCATTCACCAAGTTAATTAGAATTGATCGTAGCATTATTCTGTTCGAAGCTTAGGGTTGTTAATTAAGGTAGCATCATATGCAGATAACATAATTCTTTACACAACTGGCCCAGTCCATTTAAAAGCAAAAGTGGAGAAGCTTGCAGGATAATTTAGGAATATCTCTGGCTATCACATTAACAAAGAGAAAATGGAGGTAATGTTGTGGAGATCTAGAGAAGCCACACAGAATATATAAAAAAAAACAGATAGTGTCTCTCAAAGAAACTCCTATTTTATTTAATTCTTTTGAACAGAAGAGAATTTGCAAAAAAAATGGGTGCTACCAGAGGGTTCTGTAATGCTAGAATTGAAGCATAGGCAAAGTTTGGAAATGTTTTGCAAACTGGCAACTCAGTTCCGAAGCTCAATGATTGCACCACTAAGTTGTTGAACTGAAACAGCATATGCCTCTCAACTTATATCGGCGAAATACTAGAGCCATTCATCCAGAGAATATATGCTCTGTAAAACATTACATGATATTGCAATTTGTTATTGACAGCAACATAAAGGCAACATAAATAAATAAAAATATTGGATGTGTTTGAGCACAGACCCTCCAAATGATCATTTGTTTAAATGAATCTAAAACAGTGGTTCCATATTTGCCAAGTCACAATTTTACACTAACTTTTCTTGAAAA
This sequence comes from Triturus cristatus, assembly GCF_964204655.1. NCBI lineage: Eukaryota > Metazoa > Chordata > Amphibia > Caudata > Salamandridae > Triturus > Triturus cristatus. The sequence goes on along the minus strand of NC_140584.1, from coordinate 748,626,875 downwards.
AAAGGCATAGCTCAACCGTGACTTATACATCCATCAGTCACTAACTTCCCACTGGTGCCAAATGCATAAGATGACGACTGGAAGGAAGGAGTGTGACCAATTGACTTGGTATGTCAGGGTTCTCTGTCCTACCCTTAGTACAATGTGGTATCCTCATCTACCAATCCATCTCTTCTCCAGAGGATAAGGTTAAACTCAGCAATGGGCAGGGGCTGATTGCCTGTGAAGGTGGTTGGCAGGGTTAGCACCTTTGGTGAAAGCACTCACTGAACGTTTAGCACCACCCAGGTGAAAAGTAAGGCACCCTTCTTTACAGCACCTGTTTTCATACACAATACAGGCACATGCACACACATGCACACACACATAACTCTTAACAACAATCTTTCAGTTCAGTAGCACTGTCACTCGTAAAGGTTTTCTTACTTACATCAGTAATGTTTGAAAGATGAAAAGCTGAGATGGCCTAAATGAAATCTGAACCAGTGGCCTGTTGATTGTGCACAGATTTCCATAGCTGGAAATGAGCTATATAAAGGTTTAGTTCTGCTGGCTAGGTGTATCAGCTGATAACCAGTAGTGGTAGGCTTGTACCGAGGGTGCTGAGGAGGAGGAGGGTGTGGCGGACACACAAAAAAATTCACCTCCCTCCACAGTGAGGCATTGTCCTCTCTTGAGTGTCTTCAAGGAAGCTCCTGATACAGCAAACTGCACTCCCCAATCTTGGCGCTGCTTTCACAGCATGAAAGCAGCGCCACGATTGGATACAGCAGAATCTCCCAGCCAGGGCCGGACTGGGAACCGAAACCGGCCCTGGCAAACTGCTCGGCCGACCCCCCGGGGTGGGGGACTGAGAAGGTGCGGCAGAGGTGTTTGGAATGGCTGGTATCAGCCGATTTTGTTACCGGTGGCTGATATTTCAGGCCCCCGGTAACAAAAACGGCTCACCAGGGGCCCAAACCTGGCCCCCACCCTGGCGGCCCACCAGGGAGTATAGAAAAAGGTTTATGCTGTTCCTCTGAAGTAAGAGTCAAGTAAAGGAAATAAGGACCAACCTGACCAGAGTGGTTCAAAGTTGAAAATCCATTGTATTGGATTATAATGCCCTCACACACCCTGTCGGGTGTCATGCTTCATCATCGGGCTGCTCCACATCAGGTCGGCGGTGCAATACCCGACGGGCTCCCTATAGTAGGGGCACTTTAGCGGAGATCTTTTTCCAACAGCCGTTTGGTGAAGTGGGGGGTGAGGGGGTTTAGTGTGTGTAGATGAATGTGTGTTTAGAGTGTGTATTCAAGTGATTCTAAAATAGGGTTTGGAGTACCTACAACAACAACTTTAATCAAGGGGTCTCCTACCCTAAGTAAAAACAAGGATATAAGGTGCTAGGCTGAGGTTATGTCTCAGGTTGTGGCGCTCTTATATGTGATCGGTCAACATTTTTTGTACAATAAACTGTGCTCCCATTGACCGACACCGCTTCTAGACCTGAATAAAAGGGTTGAAGACCCCCGACTGCAGACCACCTTTATTTGCATCTTCAAAGATTCCACATGGTCACATGTGGTTGTTTTTAGTTGCGGACGCCAACCTATGTGACTCCCCTTAGCGTCTTGGTTTAATTCTTTAATTGTTTTGCAAAGCGCCACCTTATGACGAACTGCCGCTTCGTAGCACATGTTGAAATATGCCCACGGTAAAGAGTGTGGTGAATTGCAAGGCATTTGGATGTGTGGGAGTCTGTTGGGAGGTAAATGTACCCCTAAAACAAACAAGCATTGAAAATGCAATAGGTCTCGCCTTTAATTAAGTTAAAGCCATTTGCTTTTCTAATGGTATTATATAGCAAAGCAAATGGCTTTTACTTTATGAAAGGCGAGATCTATTGCATTTTTAATGCTTGTTGTTAAAGGGGGATGGTTTTGCAGTAGTGTCCCCGTGTAACAAGAGCACAGCAGCAGTGTATCCATCCCCAAGGGGCTGGTCAGGAGGTAATTGCCAGGGCTGGCTTGCGATCCCAGTCTGGCCTTGCCTGATCATGTGCCACTGGGAGAGCCAGCCTCGATAGAAAATACTGCTCACAACTATACTGTGGCTGAGGCTCATATGGCAAGGCGGGATTTTGTCTATGACCTATCCAGTCATGGAAGGGTGGCAATGCAGCCTCCATGAGATGAACAGGGCATACCCTGGTCATTAAGATTGGTGGGGGTACCGGGGGAGCGTGAGCTTCAGATTTCCAGACAATCATGCTGGCATATAATGTTGAAATACATTAGACGACAGGCAGGGTGCATGAGAGGGACTTATGGGGCAGTGAAAAAGGAGGGAAATGCAGTCTGATAGGAATGCTATGTGAGAGAAACACAGCATTTTGTAAAATAATCACAAGGACTTTCAAAACAGAGATGAGAAAGAGTGTGTGTGTGTGTTTTTGACATGTATGCATGCAAAAACCAAAGGTAAAGTCTGACAGACACCTCACCTAATCCGACTGAAAGCACCTGTACCCAACTATTAATCAGAAAATACATTTATTAGGGGGTGTAACAGCCCAAACACCCCCTTCGTCCCAGAAGCTACACCCCTGGAGACGAATGTTGGAATACTTTAAGCTTCTAGCTGCTGCATCCTTTATATATGCTGCTTTTGGAGAAGGAATGGATAAGCCTCATCAGAGATGAACATAGATTTCACAAAAGCACATAGGATGTCAAGGCTGTGAATCCCAGTTTACCTCTTATGCTAACCATGATGCTTTCCAGCAGGTAGCAGGCACAAGATTTGTGAAACAGCAGGCCCAGATTGAGAGATGGGATGGCTGCTTGCTGTAGCCAGGCATAACAGCATGGGCCTGGACATGGGAGAGAGTTCAAGGTATCCTGTCTAATGTTCAATATATTTCTGTGCCCACGAGAAACTCATGGATCACAGGTAAGTTTGGACCCAGCTCACAGTCTAAACTCATTCTGTTACTGCAGTGATGTCCACGTCTCTACGCTCTCAGGTATGACTTCATTATGACTTCATTATGACTTCCTTGGCCAGGTTCTCAGCCTGTCCCAGTCTCTCCAAGTCAGCAATGTATCCCTGTCTAATACTTCAGTCTCTTTTCACTGGATAACAAGAGCAGCGAGACTGTGTGAAAAACTATTGTCAACTCTCTGAGCATGTGCTGTGTAAGCCTGGGCAAAGCACTACGCTACGCTCGCGTAGTTTGTGAAGTTTGCGCTACTTCGCACTACGCGAACTGCACGTAGCACAGTGCGAACATGCGTAGCATAGTGTTGCGTAGTGCTGCAGTCATTTTTTGCTTGCTCGCGGTCCTCAACGTCAAGTTGGCGACCGCGAGAAAGCAAAATGACATCCCGGCGAGATTTTTTCCTTGTTCGCGATCAGCAACATCAAGTTGGCGATCGCGAGCATGGAAAATAAACCTCCCGGCGAGATTCCCAACGCGAGGAGGTCAGGTTTCTCATTGCGAGTGGTCGCGTATGCTCGCGACCGCTCGCGATGAGAAACTACCAGTTCGCGTTGAGAAAGCTGCCGCTCGAGTAAAAATCTACTCGAGCAGCAGAAAACTACAGCTCGCACTGTGCAAGATGCCATTTTCAATGATTGCACATTGCCGGTTGCTTGTCCGCACTGTGCAATCATTGAAAACGACATCTGGCACAGTGCGAACAAGATACTACGCAGTTCACGATGTGCTACGCGTAGCTCGCGTAGTGCGAACTGCATTTTGCGTAGCTGCGCGAAGTGCTACTTCACGAACTACGCCCAGGGTTAGTGCTGTGTCTCCTTCGTTGTGGTACCCATAATATCTTTGCTTGGAATAATGGCGACCAGAAATAGCAAGCAAGGCCCGGTTTTTGGCCTAAGGAACACATATTAGCCATCTTCATTAAAGTATGCTCTGTAATGTGCTGTTACCTTATTTGTACGTCCTTTGCTAGTCACATAAAGGGTACTCATGCGTGCAATATGGTGTTCTTGCTTTCGACTAACGTGGCAAAGCACAGACTTTTTTGACATATTTGCTGTATCAGATACAACAAAATGATGACATTAAAATATCCCTGAAAAATTATCTTTATAAACACAAAAACAGATAACAGATGTGGAGGCCCAGAGTTTCGCTACATAATCGTAAAGGAGTGTTTCTGCCTCTGCTGCAAACAGCACCTAATCAACCAGAGGAAGGCAAGGCGGGAAACATTGCAGAATGACGCCACTTTACTTCCAAGGGATTTCTCATGTGCACAGCTTTATCTGAAAAATGTAAGATCTTTTGGCAACTTCATAGTGGCCTCGAGGTCTCTGACGGATAAGATTAAAAAAATGCCATAGAGTAACGTTGCCAGTAGGTTTGACGAACTTGTCGTGGTCTATGACTAGCTTTATTTACTCAAAGGTATATTTCTGAGCAGCAGAAAGTTTTGATTCTTGGACAACGGGATTCTCTTTAACATGTAAACGATTTGTCACAGAATTTTATACAAGCTGGATCATGACTGATGTCTTGAAGGTTTTTATTGTGTAATGATTTCAAGAAGGTTATAATTGCCTGCTTTGGCGAAAGTAGGAATGCACTTTGTTACAATGTTTTCAGTAATTTCCATTTACATTACACTATTTCCATTGTGAATCAGAAGCAACATTGCATCACTTTTCCTCAATTTTCACACATTTTCCTGATAATTGACCACGCTATTTTCAGTGAATACCGTAGATAGGCATTAATCAAACTTGGGTAGTTTCTAGCCTATGAGGTGCCAAAATCACACTTCATGTTTCAACAACTGTGCACATGCCGATTACACAGCACCAATGTACTCCATTGCCCGGTTGTGGAATATAGTAGAAATTAGGGGTGGGCGGGACCCGCGGAGTTTCATTCTGGGTATTCCGCGGAGGTGCATGAAAACTCCCCGAGATTTTGTGGAGTTCTGCATACAGGTGGAAATCAGTGCGTCGTGCTGCTCAAGCTGATTTTTAGCATTTAGAGCTTGTTCCTCAATGCAAAATCAGCGCGAAAGGCACCATGCAGAGCGGCAGAGTGCATTGTTTCTTTGCTGTCACTTCAGTAGAGAAAATCTTGCCGGGTGCCCTCCTAGTGCCCAAAAATAGCGCTAGGGGATGCCAATCCTTGCTCTCACTCACCAATTTACTGTTTGCGAGCCATGTGTGAGAAAAAACTCTGAATGCGCAGTGGTTGGCAGGGTTTGGCTGGAACTCCGTGTTACAAGCGTGATACGGAGTGGTCAAAACTCTGTGAACTCGGCTGTCGGAGCGGAATTTATCACCCAACCCTAGTAGAAATCAGGTTGTGACATGTTTAATAATTCCATGCTGTTAGGATGGTAACTTCAATCCTCAGAAGAATACAAGTAATGAAGTAATGTAGCTCTTTATTGAAGTTAGTAGCCTGCGTGGAAAGCGATGCTCATCGTAGGCCAACCAGTCATCAACTGCCTAGTTCAGAATCTCCTACTCCTAGGTGGAACGTGGAATGCACTAGGCACAGTGTTCCACACTCCATGCTAGGAGAGAACTTAACATAGAGAAGATTACAACACATCCTCTCCTCTTATACAAATTGATGAAATCAAAAAGGAAGAAGATAAATGGTGAATAAGAATAAAGAGACTAAGAAAAGATGAGGGAGAAAGAAGGAGAGAGGAAACTGGGAGGCACATAGTGAAATACTTTTAAAATAACACAGCACAGATAATGCCTTAAAAATATGTTATCATTTAAACAACTTGGAAAAGAACCCTGAGATGCAAAGAATATATACATTAAGTACATATGTAATCTTTCAGATAACTTGGAGGGTGACGACCTCTAACATGTCTCACCTCTCTTGCAACAGGAACAATTGGTTCAGCCTCATTTGAAGAGACAGATGCGTCACCGCCCCCTTTCATTACATTGTGGGTGGAACTCCTGGCATAAGAACTGCTCATGAGATCATTGTCAGACATAGATAGGAAAATATTACTAGAACCAGTGTTTTGACATTCAGCTCTGACATTACCATTAGCACTACTTTTCTGGTACAGGGCTACACGTGTGTAATTACACTTGTCACCATTATCCAAAACTACACCATAAGGCAAAGTGTGTTTGACCTTGTAAGGACCTAAAAACTTTGAAAGACGTGCACCTGGTCTACCACTGCGTATTTTCACCCAATCGGAGGAAATACGTTTCTCAGCTTTCTTATTGGTACGCCCTCCTTGTTGAGGAGAAAAGGAAGAAGTATCAATGGGAGTGGAATCTTTCAAAACAATGTCTTTAATCCAAGTGGGAACAAGTTTGGTATTGGGAAGTCTACCGCGCATCATTTCAAACGGCGTCTTGCCTGTGACTCCATGCACACTTGAGCGATATACCCAAAGCATTTCAGACACTAACCAGTTGACCTTTTCCCACAGGACATGGCCATTTGAATACCACCTTTGATGAGGCGGTTTGCCCTCTCAACCATACCATTGCCTTGTGGATTATAAAGAGAGGTGCGAATGTGTTTGATGCCAAAAGAACACAAAAACTTCTGCATCTCATCAGACGTCAGCTGAGTACTATTGACTGTTATCAATATTGATGGTATACCTACCTCCCCGCAAATTTCCTTCAAGGTATTAATGGTAGTTGATGTAGTAATATCTTTCAAGAACTTAACTATTAGCCACTTTGTATGGACATCAACCACTACCAAACCAAAACGTAAACTATCCTTGAGATCATTCATGGGTCCAATGAAGTCTAAGCAAATAGTATGCCATGGTTGACCTGGATCGGTTATGTGGCCCATGGCGGCTTGGATCCCCAATTTCAAACGCTTGTCACTTTCCTTACAGATCTCACACTTTACGACCTCAGTGTCCATACCAGGCCACCACCAATTCACTCTCAATCTTTTTTTGTTCTTGTTTTTTGTTCTTGTTTGGCCTAAATGCCCCTCATGAGCTAAACTGATTAGATTGTGTCTTAAGGCAACAGGTGGAATAAATAATTCTCCTCTCATGATTACAACGTCACTACATACAGATAACTCCAGAATCTTAACATAAGGTCTGATGGAGGGAGAAACTGAGCTTTCTCTCCTATTGCCTAGTAGGATTAATCGTTTGAGTTCTAACATGGAATTATCCTTTGACATTTCTCTGATCCAATCAGTTTTAGTTAGGGCTTGAGATTCAAACACACTTAGTACATCTTGAACTGATGCAACAGCTCCTTCTCTTTGTTTCTTTAGAACAACATTTTTATCAACAGTCTCCCAATCAAGAGACAGTCTCGACAGTTGCACATTTTTCCAACCTTGAATGTAAACTATATTGTAACAATACTCCTGAAGACGAGAAGCCAATCTAGCTAACCTCGCCGAACATTTAGCGGTACCACCCGGTAACAAAACCTTTATAAATGGTTTATGGTCTGACTTAAGTGTGAATTTGGAACCCCACAAATAAGTTCGAAAGTATTCACAATCCCAAGCAGCTGCAAACGTTTCACGTTCTATCACTGAATAATTATTTTCAGAATTAGTCAGCGTTCTAGATGCAAATGCCACTGTTTTTTCATGACCATTGTACAATTGAGCCAAGACAGCACCAAGACCAGTGGCACTGGCAACCACAGTGAGTACGGATTGGCATTTGGCATCAAAAGGAGTGAGAATACCTGCTTCACAAATACTTTTTTTTATGTCTTCAAAGCAATTTTGTAGAGGTGCGCCCCAGACAAAAGTGACACCTTTCTTTAGGAGAGATCTCAAAGTGACTGTTTTGGTAGAAAAATCATTGACAAACTTTGAATAATATTCGATGAGTCCTAAGAAGGACCTCAGCTTGTCCTTGTCAGAGGGAATGGGAGCTAAATGCATAGCATCTAATAGATTTTGTTTGGGTTTTACCCTAAGGTCCGAAATTTCACACCCTAGATAATCAACTTTATCAACAACAAAATTTTCACGTCTGAGGGTTAAGCCAGATTCTCTGATTTTGAATAAAGCCTCTCTGAGCATGTGATCATGTTGATCTATTGTGTCACCAAAAATAAGGATGTCATCTTGAAAGAAGACAATGTTTTTAACATCTTTAAAAAGTACGTTCATCATTCTTTGAAAGATGCTGGCAGCTGAGCAAAGGCCGAACGGCATCCTGGTGCACTGAAAAATGCCATCCATAGTGATAAAGGCTGTGTTTAGATTCATCATGTAGTTTAATCTGGTAATAAGCATTTTTTAAATCTAATTTTGAAAAGAATTTACCACCACTCAGAGCCAGAATCAACTCATTGATATTCGGCAGAGGAAAGGTGTCAACTACCACATTTTGATTAAGGGACCTGAGGTCAATGCAGAATCTACATTTTCCTCCTGATTTTTCAGTGATGACCACCGGAGAAACCCACATGGAGCTCTCCACTGGTTCAATTACCCCAGAAGTAACCATATCTTTCAACATTTCTTTAACAGCTTCTCTGGCAATTAAGGGTGTCCTGCGCACCTTATGTTGCATAGGAATGGCATTGGATTTTAGAATTATTTTATGTACATAACCCTTAAAGCAACCTAGTTCATCCCTAAATACATCTTTCGCTTCCTCTAAAATTTTCCCTAAAGATGGGTTTTCGATCACCATCACTTGAGTAGGAGCTCTGGGATCAACTATGATCGAGAGATCATATTGATGCATCCATCCAAGGATGGGTGGTCCATCAGTGGCAACATATACCTTACCTTGTATGGATCTGCCACTAAATTCTATGGTGGAATTCATGTATCCCAGCAGATTTATTGTTTACCCTTGACAACCCCCAGGATTAATATCTTTGGGCAGTAGGGTAACATCCGACCATGACATATCATATATGTTTTTGGGAATGATGGTATACATGGACCCACAGTCCATCATCAATTGCACTGGTTTGCTATTAATCAAGAAGTCTGCTTTAGGTCTATTCTTTCCACCTATTTGGTCATCAATACTTAAAATGTTATCAGCAGGATCATCTACACTTAAAATATTATCAACTTGTTGAGTAGGTGTTTTAGTTATACAGGATGAAACAGTGTTTTGAGGCATTGCGTTAGAGTTATCTTCTAATATGGCAACTCTCTGTTTGAAAGATTGCCTGCACATATTAGAAAAATGACCTCTGCGTCCACATTTCTTGCAAATTTTATCATTTGCGATAGTCTGCATTATGAAACGAGCTGCCACATCTATAGCATGATCTAATTTGTTGTCTACCTCTTTGTGAAAATTTACCTGACTTAAATACAGCTGCAACATCTGAACCATCTCTAGACACAACAGATACACTATCAGAATTATTTTCTTGATTTTTGGTCAACTCACGCATACAATATTGAGATTGTTCAAGAACTTTGGCAATATCTATTGCATCTTTTAAAGATGGATTTTTTGCAGCCCAAAGTCGCTCCTGTGTTTTTTTGCATTTGCACTGTACTATTAATTGGTCACGAACAAGTTTGTCAGTCATTGCACCAAAGTTGCACTTTAGGGATAGTTCACGAAGTTTTGATACAAAATCATCGACAGATTGATTTTCCTCTTGCTTATGCGTATAAAAATGATACCAATTCATGACAATATTGATTTCTTTGGCAAAGCTTGTTTCGAGACGTTTCTTTGCTTCCAAATAAACATCTTCAATGGCATTCCCATTAGGTAAAGTAGCAAGGGGAAGATATTTAAAAATGAGTTGACCTTCCTTGCCGAGGTTGTTTAACAAAAGTGCCTTTTTCCTTGCAGCACTGAATTTGGAACCATCAAGTGCGTCTATGTAGTTTTCAAACATCGGTAGCCAGTCCTCCCATTCAATGGATAGAGGTCCCGAAGAGGCTAAGAAAATGGGAGGTGAAATAATTGAGCCCTGAGATTCCATTGCTGTAATCACAGTAAGATGAAGAGATTTTTTTAAAATAAAAATAGAACTAATGTGAATGAAACCTTTCTGCAGTGCAAATGTGTAAAACTCAATCAGGTGTGTGAATCACCGAAGAAATGTAGAGCTCTGGTAAACACACAAATACTTTGCTGTTTAAAATAAAGCAAGCATAAGATAGTCAAATTTTTGAATGTTGAAAAAATAAACTGTGAGTACCTTAGAGCGAAGAAAAATCCTTGCCATGCGAGTCGACGAAAACGAGTAAATGATTACCGGTTGCAATGCGTAAGGAAAAAGAGTAGATGAGGCATTAGTAGTTGAAGGAACACACCAAAAATAACTTTAGCAAGATGGCCGCTGACGTCGTAATGATGTGCTTTTTGAAGGCAGTGGAGCTTGTTCTGTAAACGTGCATAGCGTGCGTGACTTCTTGTTTTGAAGAGTAGTTGGGCACAGGATTTCAGGAGGAGACTGTGACGTCCGAGTGAAGCCTCACGCGCTACTGCGCGTGCGTGCGAGCAATGGCTCGAGCACCGGCAGTAACTCCAAAGAACCAACAGTCATCCGCCTCAGGGAAAACGAGGGATTCTCACCGTTTTTTCACGCCCAACTACCTGAAGAAGGAATTTGAAGTCTGGATGGTCCAACGTAGCGTTATGCTCCGATGAACACCGCAGAGAGCACAAATCCTCCGTGAAGTTGCACACCGCGTGGGTCTAGAGCCACTACCACAGCAGGAACGCTGGCCAACTCGTCGCCAATGTTAGAATGGTAACATCAATCATCAGTAGAACACAAGTAATGAAGTAATGTAGCTCTTTATTGAAGTTAGTAGCCTGCGTGGAAAGCGATGCTCATCCTAGGCCAACCAGTCATCAACTGCCTAGTTCAGAATCTCCTACTCCTAGGTGGAACGTGGAATGCACTAGGCACAGTGCTCCACACTCCATGCTAGGAGAGAACTTAACATAGAGAAGATTACAACACATGCCAACAATGATGATGATTTTATCGGGTTGAAATTCAAAAGCAAGTGTAGAAAGTAAGCCTTGCAAACTCAAAAAAACAGAGAGTCTACAGGAATATAAGTTCCTTGTCTTATGGTCACAGAGTCAGACTACACAAAGGGGACTCTACTTGGCTTGGTTGCTGCAAGTATATATACTGCAGCAGTGCAATCTATGTAATCACCTCTTAATTGACAGATTACATTCTGCTGTCACTCCAGACTCATTCAGCCAATGCTTCCCTCCTTCTTACAAGTGACTATCTGATAAAAGGGGAATTAAAGGCAAAAAAGACCAAAAGGCTCGGTATGCTGGTGCCCTCACCAGCACCCCTCCCACAATTCTGCTCCTGCGTCTAGTATTGCTAAGAGGTGTCCAGAGCAGGCACGCAATGCCCATTGGGCTCAAAGGGCTTCGGCCCCTCCTGTTGTGTGTGTCAGCCCGGGCTGAGACAGCTTACCGAGCTGGCTGGTCTAACTGCTGTTTTATTGCAGCCACACCCGAGTACTTCACAGGTCTTTAAAAGACCATTTACTTGCTAACGAGGCTTTGTTGTGTTTTCACCCACTCTTAGAGCCCCTGCAGGAAGAATTAGCCCCCCTCCGAAATTTGTATCAGTCCCGCCTCTGGTCCAGAGCTTGGGATTATTTGCTATTGGTATTGCTATTTTTAAAATGAAAATCTGACTATGAGCAGCACGGACAATGTCCAAAAGTAATAAATTGTATTCCAGGAATCATTTTTATAGACATCACATACTTATTTAGATGCATACAAGACAAATTAGCTCCTGTTTTATTTAATTTGTCATTTGCTGCCACAGTCCTGAGCTAAAGTACGCCGTGAATATTATCTGTTATTATCCAACTCAGGGGTACTTGCTGAATCAACATTAGAAACGCTATCTTGGCTACAGCTCCATTTAACCTTTCACCTTGCAGTAGCAGCAGATTTGCACATGAACATTTTATGAAAATAATCCATGGAGGTATCTAAATGAGGATACCTGCTGGACATGTTTATCAGTGGATGTAAGAAAGTGCCCTCTTTTTGCATGTTTGCCCCCACTTTTTGCCAAACTGCTGAAGTACTTTGACTGAGTGTGCCCATGGTTCCTGCCAAACAGGTATCCAGCGCCTATGTTCTTTCCTTAAAACTGTATTAAGACAAAACCCACTTGGTATTCTTTGGCCGCAGGTCAGTCCCTTATAAATGGTACCATAGGTACCAAGGTCACTTGGCCAGGGAAAGCCTCTAAGGGCTGCAGCACTTATTGTGCACCCTCAGACGCCCTGTACCCTTATGCACACACACACTTCCATTGCAGTCTGCGTGTTTCATAGCAGAACAAAGTGAAGAGTCAACATGGCACACATCCCTGTGTGCCATGCTTACAACCCACTGCCTTGGCATATGTCGGTCACCCCTCTAGCTGGGTGCACTATACCAGTAGTGAGGGTGCAGGTGCATGAGCCCTGTACCCCTACAGTGTCTAAGCCAATTCTTAGACAATGTAAGTGCAGTAATGCCATTAAGAGTATATGGTGCGGGGAGTTTGTCATTATAAACTCCACAGCACCATTATGACTTTACTGATGCCAGTGTGGGATTTAATGAAAAATGCACTCAGAGCACATCTTAGAGATGCCCCCTGAAAAATGACCTAAGTCTAGTGTTCTGGCTGAGTGGCTGATCGCCAGCTGCCATCACCAGACATGTTTCCAGACCCCTAGGTCAAGAGCCTGCTGCTCTTGGGGTCCTCAAACAATGCACATCCTGTGACGATGTGCAAAGCCTCCTCCCCCAGGATGGGCTGGGTTCACCAAGGGGAAGCTTCAAAGGCTTGCCACCTTTGTGAGCTACCCCAGCCATTTGCAGCTTTCGGCAACTAACCCGCCAGTTCTGACCCCACTTTGGGCAGGAGAATCGGTGGGAAAACCAATTGAGGAAGGGAGGTGTGCCTGCCTCTGCTCCACTCAGTTGGGGGAGGCGAGGTGAAGCACAACTCTCAGTCCCTGCCATCTTGCAGATAGGGGGACGCAGCCAACCAGAGAGAGGCATATGCCCCCTCCCACTGGAGGGTGGCATAATAGGGGGTGCACCCTTCCCAAAGAAGGGACCCATTGGTCCCAAACTTTGCTTACCTGTAACGCCCTTAAATCTAGTATTTAGGGGCAACCCCGAACCTTGCCTCCTCAGACAAGAACTGACCAGAAGAAGAGAAGAAGAAGGACTGAAGAAGCTGTGCTGAACTAGGAAGAGGAGGACGCCCACTGACTTGGCCCAAGCTCTACCGGCCTGTCCGCACCTCAAATCTGCTCCAGCACAATCCTGGTGTGTCCAGCAGCCCTCAAGAACCTGAAGGACCTGTCCTGCCTTTCAAACCCAAGACTTTGTCTTCCGTGAATACCGGATTTGCTCACCAACAGACTCTAGCCCCAGGCAAAACCGCGAGTCTGCACCACTCTGCACCCGATGCCCACAGCCCAAGTTCGAGTGGCCCAATACCACGAGGTCTTCCCGGTGATCCTGACCTGGGATCTGGTGATCTCTGACCTGCCTCGAATCTCCAATCAACGCCTGCAGCCTCTTTCTGGAGGATCCCCCCAACCGGGATGGAAGCTGGTAAGAAAGCCCGACGCCTAAAGACACCCCTGCACCCGACACCCCACAGCCTTGGGTGGCCCAACCAATGGTGTCCCAGCATCTCCAGGCATCCCAACTTACCTCTCCAACTGGTGGTCACCTCCAGAAGATCTTCGTCCCCGGGCCTGCAGTCTTTGGTGCAACTGGAGAATCCCCATTGAAAACAACACGGCATCTGATGCTAAAACAGCACCCTGCACCCAGCCGCCCTGCGCCGCTGCGGGTGTACTTTGGGTGCTAACTCGGATCCCCCTTTCCCTGAGCATAACACAAGGAGCTTTGCTCCCACAACCTTGTGGCCTGCTCGTGAGCAGCCACCAACCTGAGCCCCTTATCCCCCTTTGGATAACATTGGGCCTCAGCACTCTGCACCCGGCCGCCCTAGTGCCGCTGAGGGTGCTTTGAGAGTGCATCCTTGACCCTGGGGGAACCTTGGTGCTAACCCTAGAAAACCAACTCCCAAACCCAAGTACTTATCTTGAAACCGATAACCTCATTTCCTCTCCTAGGACTGCATTGACTGCTTTCTTGTGAAAATTGTTGTGTGGAGTTGGTTTTGTATGAGAACTTGAAAAACTGAAAATATCTAAAAACTGCTTTACTTACCTTTTCTCTAGGAATTGTCCCAGTGTGATATCTAGGCATATCACACTGAGTAGAAAAGGTAATCTTTAAAGAAATCTGAAAAGTAATCAAGAGTAATCTAACAGTAATTCGCACTTGATTCAAAATATTTGCAAACCTGTAACAAAGTCATTTTCATTCAGTTTGCTTGTATTGTTCAACCTGCCTTGGAAAGTACCATTTATACTTACCTGGCTAGGCTTGCTTGGTTCTAGTAAATAAATATAACAAAATAATATTTTTATACAATCAAATTGGTCTGAGTTCAGTTTTTGAGTGTGTGACATCATTTCTTGCCTGAGTGTGAACAGCAAATGCTTAACACTACCCTCTGATAAAACCTTACTGCTCACCCACACTACCACAAATAGAGAGTAATGTGCTATCTACTTTTACCTCTGCATACCTTTGGGGTTCCACTGGACTCTGTGCATACTATACCTCATTTTGGCATAGTATATACAGTGCCAGCTTCCTCCAGCTAGTAAGATAGCTTGGTAGGTTATTTCACATACCTCAAAAATCTATGTGTATTTCCCGCATTTATACTATGCAACAAGATATAATTATGCTAATATTACATGGTCCTTACTGGCATACTCGTTCACTTGAAGCTACACTACATTAAATATGCGGTACATACAGGAGACATTAATTTTCTCCACAGAAATTTTTTCTATCTTTCCTTGTCTTATATAGGTATTAGAACATACATGTAATTATGTTTTAAATAACACCTTGAATTCTTATGTCAGTCATAAACAATATTGATACTAAATAATAATTGTACCTTTTAAGGAATATAGTGCCATATTATCAAGAACGGCGCAAACATTATGGCCGCTTTTGCGGCAGGAAAATGCCGCTAAAGTAGTGATAAGGGGCTTGATAATATGCCCTAGAGAATTCCTGTAGAATCCCAGGTTCTGGTGTCAAGGACATCAAACCTGGACTTCTATTGGATTTCTCTAGGGCATATTATCAAGCCCCTTATCGCCGCTTTAGCGGCAGTTTCCTGCCGCTAAAGCGGCAATAATATTTGCGCCATTCTTGATAATAATATGGCCCGTAGTCTCAATTAGTCCTTAAAGATGTCTGTATGAGGTCTGCGCTGTTTATATCAAGCACCTTAATCTATTCTCATCCTCCTATACTCAAAGATACAACAAAACTATAATTTAGAACAACCAAAATATCAGATAATGTTCAATTGCAGGGAGGATTTCGTCTTGAAATGATTCATATTGAAACAACATACAATAAACACTAACATGTAATGCAATAATCGAAATAATTTTGACAGAAATGTAGTACAATCATGTCTACTATGGAATATATTGTTTACGTTTATGTTGAAAAATTAATTTATTTTCTCTGACAATACACATATATAACCAATAATTATCATACACACATGAATCATCAATCGAGCGTTCATTCATCGCTCATTTCTAATGAATAAGGGGATGACATATTGCAATGTACCCAATCACTCTCCAGATCAGCTAGTAAGGCATCTCAAAATAACAATACTTGCACTAAGATTCAGTTCAGTGAACTGCTGTGCCACACATGGATGATTAAAATCCATTAATAAAACCTTTAAATCCAATCTATTTTTTGGTTAACCCCCAAATTCACCTTGACATAACAGTTCCATTCCTCAAATATCTGAAGGGGCATCTATACAACTGTCTTACTGAAATATCATGGCTATATTTTTCCAGAATAATTGGTAAGTGGTGTGATAGGTTGTAGCAGACATCTCAACACTTATGCTTCCATCTGATATCCCAAATCTATACAACGAGAATAGAAAAGGTGTATATATATCTTACCTACTGGTGGTCGCCAGTAGGTAGTTATAGTTAGAACCTAGTTACCATAGGAAAAGCGTTTTTTGATTTGCTAATAACTTTGGCGTCGTTTGACGAATCTTCGCGAAATTCTCAAAAAAAAAGTCTATCAAGGTCAGCCCCTATCCTGGAAGTTTGGGAGAGATTCGTCAAGCAGGGGCTGAGAAAAAAGGGGGTCCAAAAACGTGTTTTTCATGTGTTAATTTCTGTAGGAAATTTCGAGACAGGCTACAGCCCGAACTGCTTAACGGAATTACCCCTAATTTGGCAACAAGGTAGTGCTTGGTTCAGAAAGCGACCTTTTTTTTAAATGGTGTAAATCCGTTCAGTAGTTGCTAAGAAATTCAAAAAATAAGAGTCAAAAAATCTATTTCCCATAGGAAACTTTAGGCAAGGCTACAGCCTGAACTGCTGAATGGAATTACCCCATATTTGGCAAAAAGGTAGTGCTTGGCTCAGAAAGTGACCATTTTTTAAAATGGTGTAAATCCGTTCAGTAGTTGCTGAGAAATTTAAAAAATAAAAGTTTCGATATCTATGGCTGCGGTTGATTCGCGAACCCTCCTGACCACGAGCTTTATTCTAATTGGCTGTCAACACTCCAAACCAGGAAGTGTCGTCAGCCATCTTGTGACTAGGTAGAACCGAGTCACAAGAAAACAGTGAAAAAAATGTTTAAAAACAAGAAAATGGTGGCAGGGTAGAAACACCCTGACCCCCTAGACCTGCTCAGTGGGTCCCACAAGGTCCCCCAGGGCCCAAAAAAGCATTTTTTTTTTACATTTCAGTGAAATTCGCACTGTGGTCGTAAATCCCGCCATTTTTTTTTAAAAAAAATGCGCCTAATTTAATTGAGGCCACCAGGTGGGCCCGGTCCCAGGGGCATTGCAAAAATATATTAGCGGGGGCCCGTGAGGGACCCCGCAGCCCCGGGGACCGCCACCCCCAGGGCTTATTTAATTTGTGGGGGGCATCCAAGACCCTCCTAAGCCCCGGGGAACGCCATCCCCCGGGGCTTTTGTGAAATATTGGCAGGGGGCACACAGCCCCCCCGCAGTCCCGGGGACCGCCACCCCCGGGGCTTCTATTTAAAAAATAAATAAACCTGTGTGGGGGGCTCGAGCCCCCCACACGCCCCAGGATCCGTCACCTCCCCAGGGCACTAATAATGCAGATTCAGGGGTCCGTTACGGACCCCCGAGCCCTGGTGGCCACCACTTCCCTGGGGCTTCAATCACATTGGGATGGGGGCCATGCGTTCCTCCTTCTGGAGCCCTTGGTGGCCCTGGGACCACCACCCCTCAGGGATAGCTCCTGCAGTGTCCCGGGGTGCCCACCCCAGGGACACTGCTGTTTGCTATGGCAGAGCGGGAGCCGTGCGGCTCCCGTCCTGTCATAGCAAACTTGCTTTGGATTTTGGAAGCGAGAGCAGGGAAACCTGCTCTCTCGTCCAAAATCCAAAGCAGATTGCTTTTCCACAAATCCCCCAACTTAAAACGAGCCACGTGGCGCGTTTGCACAGTGGTGAAGGCAGGGGACGGGGCCTGATGTGACAAGTGTGCAAACGCGCTCCGAGGCATGTTGTAAGTTGGGGGATTAAGTCCCCTTGAATCCTGAGGGTCCCTTGGGTCCAACTAGCCCACCAGGTACCTCCAGTAAGCACCAGAGAGCTGTGTTGCAGAGAGGTATAAAAAGGGGCGTGGCCTTGTACCACCTCTCTGCAATACAGTTCTGTGGTGCTTACTGAAGGTACCTGGTGGGCTAGTTGGCCCCAGGGACCCTCAGGATTCAAGGGGAATTCATCCCCCAACTTAAAACCTACCAGGGGGCACGTTTGCACAGTGGGGAAGGGAGGGGGCGGGACGGATGTGACATGTATGTACTTATCTAATCACTCCGCCAAAACCCAAGCACTTATAAATTCACCATGCACTCTCCTTGCAGTACTCTAATCATCCAGTCAGTACTAATGCACTCATGCAATGACCCATGCACTAACTCATGCACTGCTACAATACCCTGAGCACTACCCATGCAGTCCAGCCATCGCCCTGTCAGTACCCATGCACTCCTTTAATCACCCAGTCAGCACCATGTACTTATCCAATCACTCCACCAAAACCCAAGTACTTATAAATTCACCATGCACTCTCCTTGAAGTACTCTAATCTTCCAGTCAGGACCCATGTACTCATGGAATGGCCCAGGCACTAACACATGCACTGCTACAATCCCCTAAACATTTCCCATGCAGACCTCTAACCACCTACACACTACTGATTCACTCCTCCAATTACCCAGGTAGTACCCATGCACTCCAGAAAACCCTCTGTCACTACCCATGCACTCCTCCAATCACCCAGCCAGCACGATGTACTTATCCAATCACTCCGCCAAAACCCAAGCAGTTATAAAATCAATATGCACTGTCCTTGCAGCACTCTAATCATCCAGTCACTACCCATATACTCATGCAATGACCCAGTCACTAACACATGTACTGCTGCAATCCATTAAGGACTACCTATGCAGTCTAGTAATCTCCCTGGTACTACCTATGCAGTCCTCCAATCACCCAGCCAGTCCTATGTCCTTATCCAATCACTGCGCCGAAACCCAAGCACTTATAAATTCACCATGCACTCTCCTCGCAGTACTCTAATCATCCAGTCACTACCCATGTAGTCATGCAATGATCCAGGCACTAACACATGAACTGCTACAATTCCTGTGTACTACTCATGCAGTCCTCTAAACACCTGCATACTTCTCATTTGCTCCTTCAATTCCCCTGGTAGTACCCATGCAGTCCAGCAATCACGCTGTCACTCCCCGTGCAGTCCTGCAGTCACCCAGCCACCACCATGTACTAATCCAAACACTCCGCCAATACCCAAGCACTTATAAATTCACTCAGGCACTCTCCTTGCAGTATTCGAATCTTTCAGTCAGTAGCTATGTACTCATGCAATGATCCAGGCACTAACTGATCACTTTTACAATCCGACATGCCCTAACCATACAGTGCTGTATCCACTTACACACTTCCTATTTGCTCCTTCAATTCCCCAGGTAGTACCCATGCAGTCCCACAATCACACTGTCACTCCCTGTGCACTCCTCCAGTCACCCAGCCACTACCATGTACTAATCCAAACAATCCTCCAATACCCAAGCACTTATAAATTCACCATGCACTCTCCTTGCAGTACTCTAATTATCCACTCAGTACCTTCAGTACCTATGTACTCATGCAATGAACCAGTCACTAACACGTGCACTACTGCAATACCTTGAGGACTACTAATGCAGTCCATTAATCTCCCTGGTACTAGCTATGCAGTCCTCCAATCACCCAGCCAATCCTATGTGCTTAACCAATCACTGTGCCAAAACCCAAGCACTTATAAAATCACCATGCACTCTCCTTGTATTACTCTAATCATCCAGTCACTACTCATGTAATCATGCAATGACCCAGGCAGTAACTCATGGCAAATACAGAGGAGGTCATGCTAATCACAGGGGTACAGCAACGCATAGAGGTTCCCTAGTGTATGTAAGTATTTTCACTGTATTTTAAGTGTCTTTTAGCATAGCACTGGCTCTAGGCCTGGTTAGTCAGAGTCAGTTACCACCAGTACCCATCAGCAAAAGGTTGGGGGCACAGGTGGACTTTCTGCTCCTCTGTTGGTTCTTTCTGCACATCTCTTCTTCCTGCACTTTTTTGTCTTTCTGGACTTTCTGCATTTGTCTTGCTTCTTTCTGAGCTTTTCTTCCTCTTTATTCACATGTCCTACCTTTGTAGGCATAGTTAGAAATTAGTATTTAAAAAACCTTAGAAATTCACTGAAAAAACTATAGGTTTCAGGGACGTTATAGTTAGAAATTAGCATTTAAAAAACCTTCGAAATTCACTGAAAAAACCAAAGGTTTCAGGGACGTTATAGTTAGTTGGAGATTTCACTCGTACAAAACCATAGAAATTCAGCCGCTATAGTTAGTAAACCTAACTATAACTCGCACCCCTGCAATGCACTGCTGATGACATCACTCATGACATGCTCAGTGACATCACTGATGACATCTCAAATGACATCACTGATGACATCACTGATGACATCATCCATGTGATCATCTGATGCACCTCCTCATACCCTAAAATAACCTTACATACACCCACTCTAAAATACAGACCACCAATACCGAAACCATAGTCAGACCAATAGCAGTTAGCACATACCTGCTCAGTGATTCATATGTCTACACACATATCCACCCACTAACCCATACAGTCACTCATACACACAGTCATTCATCTATACAGCCACTGATATATCCACTCATGTACCCATATAGGCACTCACACACTGCCACTCACCCAAAGAGTTACTCATACACCTGGTCAGTCATGCAAAGAAACTATCGCACATCCATTTCCTTGCTTATACAGTCATACACACACCACCACACTTATTTATACAGATACTAACATATACTTACTCTCTTAAACAATCACTCATAGAAACACACACTCATCCATACAGATATACTTGCAATCACTCACTCTCACATGTAGTCATTTATATACTCCAACACTCACATATACTGCTTTAAAACATATGTAGTTACTCACACATGCACCACTGAGACATCCATTCACTCACCAACACACCAATACACACACTCACCCCCCATACAGCTGTTTCCATATGCACTCTTGAACCCATACAGCCAGTGAAACAACCACTCACAAACCTATGCACAGAGTCACACACCCTCCCACAAAGATACTCAGGCACCCATACAGATACTCAGACAGCCAATAAATAACCCATATAGACACTCATGTAGCTACTCACTAAGCCATGCGGCCACTTACACACCAACTAGCAGACTAATAAAGACATTCACACAGTTTAGTCACTAACCCACATTTAATCACTCACTTATACAGTCAGTCACACACCTTCAGACACTCATACAACCACTCCTACTTCAATACACCTTGGCATATATATATGAAACATATTTTTATACTTTACAGAAACACACATTCACTGGATGATGTCATCAGTGATGTCATCAGTGATGTCATTTGAGATGTCATCAGTGACGTCATCAGTGATGTCACTGAGCATGTCATGAGTGATGTAATATGTGACGTCATCAGCAGTGCATTGCGGGGGCACAAGTTATAGTTAGATCTACTAACTATAACGGCCGAATTTCTATGGTTTTGTACGAGTGAAATCTCCAACTAACTATAACGTCCCTGAAACCTATGTTTTTTTCTGTGAAAATATATATATATATATATTATTTTTTTTTTTTGCTACGTTGCTTGTCAGTTTCCACGCTCTCAACACAGCGGGTGCCACAGCCGCGAGGACGAAACTCGCGTAGTCTGACAAACGCAGTTCAAAGATGCTGCAGACCCCGGCCATAATTAAAGATGATTTATTTCATGATTTCGAGCAAACAAGATCAACTGACAAACGCGTGTCAGCCTCCCGGCCTTCGTCAATGTCAGTTATTCCCTGCATAAACACACTATTTAACCACAAATGTTCTCATTGGTTACCGGCAGGAACTAAAAAAACATACAAAAGGGGACTTATCAATTCAATCCTTTGTTCAGAAAGGTGTTGGCCATCTTAACACTATACACTTTCATTCTATGGGGACTATGTCCATGCCTTTCTTGTACTTTTCAGAATTGGATATTTGTATCAGTCAGTCAGTCATAAGTCTTTATTTCGATTTTATCAATCATAAAAGACAAAAAGTTAAAAAACCTTTTTTTAAAACAGGTCATATTAAAAGTCCATGATTGAAAAGAATATAAAAGTAAACGACCAACATTTAGAAGTAAAGGGCCCTCAGTATATAAAACACATGATAATTAAAAAATATGAAAATATACAATAGTACATACATATATACAGATACATAGACATATATATTTATATTCACGCTCCAAGGTTGCCCATTGATTAAGGACGCACTCGCACTGCAACCAGTTTTGAAGTCCTTTATTAGGTACAGACGTGCACCACCATGCCGAATCCATTTGGCAGCTTACATGCCGATAAGCCTGACGCGTTTCAGAGGTTGATTCCTCCTTCCTCAGAGGCTCGACAGTTCAGTGGTGTGCTTGCTCTGACACGCCCCCATTAAGTAAATGATTAACTGCACTCTGATGTGCTCCGCCGATGCGGTGCTCGCATTGCTTGCTGGGATTCGTAGTCCGTGTCATATTTATTAAGCTCTTTATAGATGCACAATGTCTCTGCTGGAAACTTCTCTAAGCCCTCTGAAACGCGTCAGGCTTATCGGCATGTAAGCTGCCAAATGGATTCGGCATGGTGGTGCACGTCTGTACCTAATAAAGGACTTCAAAACTGGTTGCAGTGCGAGTGCGTCCTTAATCAATGGGCAACCTTGGAGCGTGAATTTACTTGCGGCAGTCCGGCCGTAGAGGATGCACCACCCGATAATTGGGGGCCATGTAGCTCGGAATCACCGGGCTGTGTTATGGGTCTGCAACGAAGGATTGAAAACGTGCCCCACCCGCTGAGGCCCATCTAAGGGCTTAGAGAAGTTTCCAGCAGAGACATTGTGCATCTATAAAGAGCTTAATAAATATGACACGGACTACGAATCCCAGCAAGCAATGCGAACACCGCATCGGCGGAGCACATCAGAGTGCAGTTAATCATTTACTTAATGGGGGCGTGTCAGAGCAAGCACACCACTGAACTGTCGAGCCTCTGAGGAAGGAGGAATCAACCTCTGAAACGCGTCAGGCTTATCGGCATGTAAGCTGCCAAATGGATTCGGCATGGTGGTGCACGTTTGTACCTAATAAAGGACTTCAAAACTGGTTGCAGTGCGAGTGCGTCCTTAATCAATGGGCAACCTTGGAGCGTGAATTTACTTGCGGCAGTCCGGCCGTAGAGGATGCACCACCCGATAATTGGGGGCCATGTAGCTCGGAATCACCGGGCTGTGTTATGGGTCTGCAACGAAGGATTGAAAACGTGCCCCACCCGCTGAGGCCCATCTAAGGGCTTAGAGAAGTTTCCAGCAGAGACATTGTGCATCTATAAAGAGCTTAATAAATATGACACGGACTACGAATCCCAGCAAGCAATGCGAACACCGCATCGGCGGAGCACATCAGAGTGCAGTTAATCATTTACTTAATGGGGGCGTGTCAGAGCAAGCACACCACTGAACTGTCGAGCCTCTGAGGAAGGAGGAATCAACCTCTGAAACGCGTCAGGCTTATCGGCATGTAAGCTGCCAAATGGATTCGGCATGGTGGTGCACGTCTGTACCTAATAAAGGACTTCAAAACTGGTTGCAGTGCGAGTGCATCCTTAATCAATGGGCAACCTTGGAGCGTGAATTTACTTGCGGCAGTCCGGCCGTAGAGGATGCACCACCCGATAATTGGGGGCCATGTAGCTCGGAATCACCGGGCTGTGTTATGGGTCTGCAACGAAGGATTGAAAACGTGCCCCACCCGCTGAGGCCCATCTAAGGGCTTAGAGAAGTTTCCAGCAGAGACATTGTGCATCTATAAAGAGCTTAATAAATATGACACGGACTACGAATCCCAGCAAGCAATGCGAACACCGCATCGGCGGAGCACATCAGAGTGCAGTTAATCATTTACTTAATGGGGGCGTGTCAGAGCAAGCACTCCACTGAACTGTCGAGCCTCTGAGGAAGGAGGAATCAACCTCTGAAACGCGTCAGGCTTATCGGCATGTAAGCTGCCAAATGGATTCGGCATGGTGGTGCACGTCTGTACCTAATAAAGGACTTCAAAACTGGTTGCAGTGCGAGTGCGTCCTTAATCAATGGGCAACCTTGGAGCGTGAATTTACTTGCGGCAGTCCGGCCGTAGAGGATGCACCACCCGATAATTGGGGGCCATGTAGCTCGGAATCACCGGGCTGTGTTATGGGTCTGCAACGAAGGATTGAAAACATGCCCCACCCGCTGAGGCCCATCTAAGGGCTTAGAGAAGTTTCCAGCAGAGACATTGTGCATCTATAAAGAGCTTAATAAATATGACACGGACTACGAATCCCAGCAAGCAATGCGAACACCGCATCGGCGGAGCACATCAGAGTGCAGTTAATCATTTACTTAATGGGGGCGTGTCAGAGCAAGCACACCACTGAACTGTCGAGCCTCTGAGGAAGGAGGAATCAACCTCTGAAACGCGTCAGGCTTATCGGCATGTAAGCTGCCAAATGGATTCGGCATGGTGGTGCACGTCTGTACCTAATAAAGGACTTCAAAACTGGTTGCAGTGCGAGTGCGTCCTTAATCAATGGGCAACCTTGGAGCGTGAATTTACTTGCGGCAGTCCGGCCGTAGAGGATGCACCACCCGATAATTGGGGGCCATGTAGCTCGGAATCACCAGGCTGTGTTATGGGTCTGCAACGAAGGATTGAAAACGTGCCCCACCCGCTGAGGCCCATCTAAGGGCTTAGAGAAGTTTCCAGCAGAGACATTGTGCATCTATAAAGAGCTTAATAAATATGACACGGACTACGAATCCCAGCAAGCAATGCGAACACCGCATCGGCGGAGCACATCAGAGTGCAGTTAATCATTTACTTAATGGGGGCGTGTCAGAGCAAGCACACCACTGAACTGTCGAGCCTCTGAGGAAGGAGGAATCAACCTCTGAAACGCGTCAGGCTTATCGGCATGTAAGCTGCCAAATGGATTCGGCATGGTGGTGCACGTCTGTACCTAATAAAGGACTTCAAAACTGGTTGCAGTGCGAGTGCGTCCTTAATCAATGGGCAACCTTGGAGCGTGAATTTACTTGCGGCAGTCCGGCCGTAGAGGATGCACCACCCGATAATTGGGGGCCATGTAGCTCGGAATCACCAGGCTGTGTTATGGGTCTGCAACGAAGGATTGAAAACGTGCCCCACCCGCTGAGGCCCATCTAAGGGCTTAGAGAAGTTTCCAGCAGAGACATTGTGCATCTATAAAGAGCTTAATAAATATGACACGGACTACGAATCCCAGCAAGCAATGCGAACACCGCATCGGCGGAGCACATCAGAGTGCAGTTAATCATTTACTTAATGGGGGCGTGTCAGAGCAAGCACACCACTGAACTGTCGAGCCTCTGAGGAAGGAGGAATCAACCTCTGAAACGCGTCAGGCTTATCGGCATGTAAGCTGCCAAATGGATTCGGCATGGTGGTGCACGTCTGTACCTAATAAAGGACTTCAAAACTGGTTGCAGTGCGAGTGCGTCCTTAATCAATGGGCAACCTTGGAGCGTGAATTTACTTGCGGCAGTCCGGCCGTAGAGGATGCACCACCCGATAATTGGGGGCCATGTAGCTCGGAATCACCGGGCTGTGTTATGGGTCTGCAACGAAGGATTGAAAACGTGCCCCACCCGCTGAGGCCCATCTAAGGGCTTAGAGAAGTTTCCAGCAGAGACATTGTGCATCTATAAAGAGCTTAATAAATATGACACGGACTACGAATCCCAGCAAGCAATGCGAACACCGCATCGGCAGAGCACATCAGAGTGCAGTTAATCATTTACTTAATGGGGGCGTGTCAGAGCAAGCACACCACTGAACTGTCGAGCCTCTGAGGAAGGAGGAATCAACCTCTGAAACGCGTCAGGCTTATCGGCATGTAAGCTGCCAAATGGATTCGGCATGGTGGTGCACGTCTGTACCTAATAAAGGACTTCAAAACTGGTTGCAGTGCGAGTGCGTCCTTAATCAATGGGCAACCTTGGAGCGTGAATATATATTTATATATACATATATACAGAAAAGCAATGGTGGCCATAAGACCACCAAAAATCGTATATCAAAATACTTTACACACTAAGTAACACACTGTCAGACACAGAAGTGTGTGTCAAAGCAAACATAATACTACTATGCTGGTCCCATGCCCAAACTCTTTGTATAATTATTAATATAAAACCTGACTAGAGTTATATTGATATTTGTATCAATTGATAAGAAATAGGCAAATCAACAAACAAACAAAATTATTAATGAGAGAACAGTTAATTCAAAATGCAATTAGTTAATGCCATTACAGATAAATCAAACTCTGCCCTTGCAAATAAATGAACAATTCATGAATATTTAATCCTATTTACATGGGCTTTCCCTGCTCTCATCTCATGGATGAATGAAAACTTCAATCAAGCTCTGTATGAGCATACTTTGCCCGTTGTGGACATCCCTATAATTTTCCACCTATGGCCCCTGAATCTACTCTTGCAGTTTTACTACCTTCCCTGGTTGGCTCGCAAGTCTTCCTATCCAATAAAGGACCACAGTTGCTCTTCCTGGTTCAACCCCCATGGTGCTCATGTACGGAGGTCCACCTCCTCTCTCTACCACTGGGATTTGATCAATACAGTAGTATGTTAGTCTGTGGCTCCTGGCTTCATGTATCCTTGAAAAGTGCCTCGCCACAGGATATGTTTTAATCATTAATGGTAATTGCCCTTTTGTGTCAAGAATGCGCTTTTTTGCCGAATGCACCGTACTCCTGATGTACTGCAGCCCGCAAGGGCAGGTTAAGCAGTACACCACTAAATTGGAGTTACAATTCAACAACTTGTTGATGGGCCTCTTCTCCTTCTTCCCCGGCACTACATAATCATTCACCTTCTTGCAGTTTTTGAATGCCTTGCAAGTTGTGCAAGGGAAAAACCCTGTGATCATGGGCTTTACCTGGGGTCTATCCTGAAAATGGCGTTGCACTAGGATATCCTACAAGGAGGCGCTCTTCCTAAATGTAATATCTGGTCTATTAGGAATGAATTTCCCAATTACACCATCGTTTTGAAGGATATTCCAGTTTTTCTGAATTAGGTCTCTGATCTTCTGCGCCTGTGCCGAGAAGGTCATAATCAACCTCACTTTTGATTGTTCGCTCTCGGTTTCCCTGCTGCTAGATTGTCTGTACGTTAGTAGCTCCTGTCTATCCTTGCAGCTGACCTTTTCCACCGCTTCCTGCAATACCTTACTTCTGTATCCCCGATTAGCAAATCTCTTCAGGGTCTCTTTAGCAGCTTCCGGATAGGCATCTGGGCGGGAAATGCTGCATTTGAGTCTCAGCAACTCCCCGTAAGGTATGCTGTTTATTAAGTTTCGGGGATGCTGGCTCCAAGAGTGTAAAACTGTGTTCCCTGCAGTGGGTTTACAATAGAGCTTTGTGCACAATTTTATTATCGGCAACAAAGACTAGAATATCTATGAAAGCAACCTCCCTCTCACTGATGTTGCTCATGAATTTAAGATTGAATTCATTGTCATTCAAGATCCTCACATAGTCTTCTGCCTCTGCACGGGTGCCCTTCCATACTATAAACAGGTCATCTATGTACCTTGCCCCCAGGGCTATCTTCTCCAGCCAAATTTCATTATCTTCCGTCCAGGGCACGTGCTTCTCCCAGCAGCCCACAAATAAATTCACGTAGCTGGGGGTGAAGCACGTGCCCATCGCGGTTCCCTTTGCAAAAAGGAAAATGTTATGTAGACAGAACGACAAGCATTTTGTTATGCTTCTGAAATTTTAAAGCTCTTGTTTTTAGAAAAAATTCCAGAGCAGCCAAGCCTTGAGAATGTATAATACGGGTATAAAGGTGTGTTATATCCAGGGTAATTAGTAGCAGATCATTGTCCCAAGTGATACTCTGAATTTGACGAATGAAATCCTTTTTGTCCAGAATAAATTAACTGAGGTCCTTTACGATGGGAAACAAAAGGGAATCAACATAAATGGAGGATTTCTCCAGTAGGCTTCCTATAGAGGAAACGATTGGATGACCTGGCGGATTATTCAAGTCTTTGTGCACTTTTGGCAGGTGGTAGAATGTAGGTAGCACCGGGCATTCGATTTTCATAAATTATAGTTCGCTGGCCTCCAGAATTCCCTTAGCGCTCCATTATTGTAGGAGATCATGGAAGGCCTCCAGAATTCCCGTAGAGCTCCATTGCTGTAGGAGATCATGGAAGGCCTCCACACTCCTATTGTAATCATCTCTTTTTATTCGTGAGTAGCTATTGGAATCGCTTAGAAGACGTAAAGCTTCTTGCTTGTACAAGTCTTTTGACATTACAACGACGTTTCTGCCTTTGTCTGATTGCTTTATGACTAGTTCTGGATCAACTCTGAGAGATTTCACAGCCTCCCATTGTAATATTGTAAGATTGTAATTTGCTTGAAAACATGAAATAAATCATCTTTACTTACGGCCGGAGTCACAGCATCTTTGAACTCTGTTTGTGATATATATATATATATATATATATATATATCACATACTGGCGACTGTTATAGTTAGGACCTAGTTACCATAGGAAAATGGCAACATTCTATCCACAATAACTTTGGCTCCGATTGACGAATCTTCGCGAAATTTTCAAAACTAATTCTTTGTTGAGATCATCCTCCTATGTTGAAAGTTTGGGGGTGATTCGTCAAGGGGGGGCAGAGAAAAAAGGGGGGTCCCAAAACGTGTTTTCTCCATGTTAATTTCCATAGGAAACTTTAGACAAGGCTACAGGTCAAAC
Source organism: Triturus cristatus (assembly GCF_964204655.1). Classification (NCBI taxonomy): domain Eukaryota; kingdom Metazoa; phylum Chordata; class Amphibia; order Caudata; family Salamandridae; genus Triturus; species Triturus cristatus. Next base: position 748,598,211 of record NC_140584.1, on the reverse strand, counting down.
GGGTGAACGGAATTACCCCAAATTTGGCAGGGAGAAGGGTCTTGGTCTAGAAAGCACGCTTTTGTTTATTTGGTGTAAATTTGTTCAGTAGCTTTTGAGAAATATCAAAATTTATAGATATCGCTATTTGGGAATTCTGCCATCTGATTGGCTGAGGCGTTACGAGCACAAGCTTGTTGCTGATTGGCTGCGAGCGGGGCAAGCGGTTGCAACTAGGAAGTGTTGGCCGCCATTTTGTGATTCCGTTGAAGTGAGTAAGGTGAAAAAAGGGGGGAAAAAGTGGGAAATAGGAGGGTAGGAGCACTGTAACCTCTGTGGGGTGTTTAGGGTGTGCTATAGAGGAGGTGCGAAGCGAAGTTTTTACCCCTACCGGTGTGTAAGTGGTGGTCTAAGGAAATTAAGTGAGGTATTGGGTAGAGTCTGATGCAGGTAATGTGAGCTGGTGTGGGACTCAGGGATTAAAGCGTGAGCCCAAATTGTGTGTCTTATGCTGTGAAGTCATGTGCTGTGGCCGCTGCACTACAGTTGTGGAAGTAGTGTCCGGAGGTGTTTATAACTACTAGGACGAACTACTGACCCATACTGGTATGAAAGTCCTGGGGTACGGAATATATGTGAGGTATTGTCTAGAGTCTCATGTTGCTAAGCTGAGCTGCTGCCAGAGTCGGGGATTAAAGCGTGAGCCCAAACTGTGTGTCATATGCTGTGAACTCATGTGCTCTGGCTGCTGTGCCACATCTGTGCAAGTAGTGTCAGCATGTAGTTATAGGAACTTGGATGAACTTTTGTTTAGAACATTGTAGCTTCTGTATGGTGCTTAGGTGGTGTTGTATAGGGAGTGCGAAGGTAAATCAATATGGTATTTGTAGAGCTGTGGATCAAAGCGAGAGGTCTGTGCTGCAAAGTGAGATGGTCTGGCCGCTGCGCCACAGCTGTGTGGAGAATGCATTTTGGCGAGGGTGCAGGAGTTTGGCGTTGTATGGCCCAAAAATAGGGGGCTAAGTTGTAAGTTATAGGGTGGCTCTAAAAATAGCCCTTGTGTTCATTAGTTGGAGCTACATAGAAGTGTGGATGCATAGCTTCAAGTTATTCAGGAAAACTTGGTTTCCCTGATCTGTGAAGTGTACTCCATCACTTCTGTATATTGCCGCCATATCAAAATGTATGTTGTTGTTGTAGATGGACCCCATTTTGTGGTCTCTGAGGTATGCAGAGACAGCTTTGTTGACTTTTTTTCAATCTGAGGACAAAATTGTTTAGACCATTTCCACTTCTGTCTTTGGCATATATTGGAATATACAAAGACAGTTTGAGGCAAAAGTAAGATCAATTGTCCAAAGGTGTCCTTCATAAGCATTTCCAAATCTACCCCAGTCAATGTGCCTAGGTCGTTTCCACCACAGTGCACAATCATGGTGCCACTTCAATCCTCTCTGTCCAAACCATTTAATGTCCGCATTTTGTAAACCTAGGTCTAAGTCAATACGTCCCTGTTCTGCATACCTCTTGCACCAGAAAACATAGCTATGTCCTACGATCCACACTAGCATTTTGAAGGTATAGCTGGAAGGTATGGAAAGGTGTCTGTAGCTCATGCAGTTCCTTCGTAGAATAAGAGATATGTTTAAAGATGGGGAACTAGTTTCTTTTCGCATACAAAACGGTACCTGACTGGGAGATGAAAAGCCTTCTTTTTTAAAAGTAGGGAGCACATTCGTTTTGTGGAAAAGTATGTTTGTGATTGGTTAAGAAAAAGCAGTTTGCACGTACATATTATAGTACATATTATAGGATAAAATTTGCTCAACTCAACCACACCTGCTACTTGCATTTGAAAGGCACTGTTCAAACTTAAAACAATCATGAACTTTTAACCTGCACATGCCGTTAAATGTTCGAGAAAATGTTGCAAAAATATATCGTTAGGTTTAAAAAAATTGATGAACTTTTAACCTTCACGTGTTGTAGAATGTTCTAGAAAGTGTGTTGACAGAATACGTTGCATTTCTGACTTCGACGTGTACTTAAATATTTAAAAAACTATTTATATGGAAAAGTAGAAAGACAGTAATAGAGATAATTTTTGAAAGCTAAAAGAATCAAGGAACTATTGTAATTTGTTCTTGATTACCTACTGGCGGTTGCCAGTAGGTAGTTATCACTGTTAACGGTCTGAAAGTGCGGTGTGGCATGGTGGTGATATGATATGGTGCTACACTCGGGTATGAAACCGAGAATCTAAACCGTGAGGTCATTGCTGTAAAGTGATGTGGTCTGGTGTTTGTAGCATACGTGTGCAAGTAGTGTTAGTAGGCGTTTATACCATACAGGGAGTGGGGAGTGAACTACTGACCGCTACTGTGTGTTGATAGTATACTGGAAGCGGGAAGCAAAGTAGTTACGCCTACCGGTGTGAAGACTTGGGGATGAAACCGAGCTGATTGCTGTAAAGTGATGGGCTCTGGGCGGTGTAGGATACTAGCCGCTGTAGTATAAGAGTGTAAGTAGTGTTAGTATGCGTTTATAGTATATAGGGAGTGGGAAGTGAACTACTCATCCCTACTGGTGTGAAGATTTGGGGATTCAACCGTGAGCCTAAATTGTGAGCTCATTGCTGTAAGGTGATGTGATCTGGGCGCTGTAGCATACTTGTGGAAGAAGTGTTAGTTTACGTTTATACAATATAGGGAGTGGGAAGCGAAAGTCTTACCCCTACCGGTGTCAAGACTCGTGGATGAAACTATGAGCTCATTGCTGTAAAGTCATGTGCTCTGTGTAGTATTCCATTGTAAGTCATAGTAGAATGTTAGTATGTAATTCTACTAGAATCTAAGGGGAATATTATCAAGGAACGGCGTTAAAATTATCGCCACTTTAGCGGCAGGAAACTGCCGCTAAAACGGTGATAATGGGCTTGATAATATGCCGTAGAGAATTCCAATAGAAGCCCATGTTAACGCGAGAACATGGGCTTCTATTGGAATTCTCTACGGCATATTATCATGCCCATAATTGCAGTTTTAGCGGCAGTTTCCTGCCGCTAAAGCGGCGATAATTTTAACGTCGTTCCTTGATAATATGGCCCTCAGTATGTAATGTTAGAATGTAGGGCTGTCATGAGGGGAACCTTGCGGAGTTTGTACACGGTGCTGGATTAGAAGGTTGCTTTGCTGTCTGCTGCTGTTGGTGGTTGTTTCAGGTGTCTTGTTTTCTTGTAATAAATCTATTTATTGGATTCACTGCTGTCTGCCTCTTCACTACATAAATTTGGTGACGAGTGGGAGAAGGCAAAAAGAAGGCACCACTCAGCAATATTTCAAAATTGCTTGCGTTGTCCTGAAGACCCGTTTTGTTTGTGTAGCTGCTTCTACTCATGCCAGGGTCTCCGGCTCATTGAACTTTGTCATCCGACTTCTGGTAGGATTTATAATTTTAGATTTTGTGCTTCCTCTGCTTCTTCCCTACATTCTGGTTGTTGTACTACACGTGTGTAAGTAGTGTTAGTATGCGTTTATACTAACAAATGCATCATGGTAGTAGGGAGGGCGACCTCTCAGGCACAGCTCATACAATGTCCCGGGGTGTACATTCGCTGGACATTTGTGTTCGCTATTAGAGGGTGGTACATGACTTCCACCCTGTGATAGCAAATTCAACAAGTTCAACTACTTGAAGCGAGAGGAGGAAAACCTCGTATCGCTGTAATAGAGGGGATGTGGATGGTAAAAATGGAGAGAAAAGAACAAAAACAGAAAAAAGCGGGGTCTCACCCGTTCTTTTAAATGAGGCCCCTGGTGGGTGGGTGATGTTCCGTGGCCAATCCAATTATTATATTGCGGTGTCTCTGTAGGACTGGGGATCTAAATGTCACATGTAAATTAGGCGCGGAAGGGCACAGAGACGTTTTGCAGCCTAAGGGAGTGCCACCTTCCTGGGAATTGTTAACTAGTTGTTCAGGGGGTTCGAGGCCAAGTGAAGTCCGGGGATCGCCACACTCCGGGTCTTTATTTAAATATGCAGGGTGGGCCTCGGCAGTCCCTGAAGCCTCGGTGGTCCTCGGCAGTGCCTTATTTGTTCTGTAATCACAGGGGCAGTACTTATGGTGTTATAAAGTGATACACTCATAGAACTCTTGCAGCTGTACAATTACCCAGGCTTCATTTGTCTAATAGTCAGTTAGATTATGTTTGGTAGGTGCACTCTAATATTAAATAATGTTGTCCTTAAAATCGCCTATAAATAGATGATTTTCACAATAAACAATAGACAAGTGTCGTCAGAAAAAGAAGACCTATACACTCAGTTATTTATTTGAAAAAAAGGCAACCTTTAATAAAACAGAAATAAATAGAAATGTAACTTTAATAGAACAGTACAATAAAAAAAACGTGGGTTGGACTCCAGTGGAAGCAGCGTAGGAAACCTGCAAGACAAAAATGAAACATAAGTATGTGTGCTATGTGGAAGAGGTAAAGAAAGGTAGTCTGAATGAAAGGACCATAGTGAGAATGGAAAGGAGGGGGAGTGGGTGGAAGGGAGAAGGGGAGGGAGAGTCAAAAGAAGAGAGGGAGGAGGAGACAGAGCATCGGCCTATTGCACCCAGCCCTTAGTGTTTACCCTCCGTCACCCGTTTGTCTAGAGCGCTGGGGTCTGCGAGAAAGAGTGTGGTTCCGCAAGTCCTTAAAATTAAATACATGAGGCCAGAGATTATGGGCCATATTATGAAGGAAGGGCGATAACATTATCGCCGCTTTTAGCGGCAGGAAACTGCCGCTAGAGCCGCACTAAGGGGTTGATAATATGCCCTTGGGAATTCCCTTAGAAGCCCAGGTTCTGGTGTGAACCTGGGCTTCTATGGGAATTTAAAATGGCTTATTATCAACCCTTTATTGTCGCTTTAGCGGCATTTTCCTGTCGCTAAAGTGGTGATAATGTTATCGCCGTTGTTTGATAATATAGTCCTACATATTAGCTACGGGAAAATCGCTTGCATGCACCTGTGCACCCAGGGTGCTGTTCCCCACCCCCTTGCCCCACACTGTGCTCAATTGTAGGTCTTGCACACCGAAGCTTCACTGCTCACCTGCCACCACTGGTGTGTCCCACGACGTGTTGTTGCAAGCTCCTAGTCTGGGGTATGTTTGTACGATAGACCAGGTCTCCGGTCGGGGACGGTGTCTTGATACCATGATGGAAGGTGTCAGAATGCCAGGGCATCATTGCGGGGTCAGCTCCCGCTCCGCCCTTCTTGTGGTAATCAATAGAATGTCTGAAAAGGGAGAAATAATTTAATGGTGGAAACGTCTGGAGGTAAATGAAGGTTTATTTCAAGCTTGAGAGAAAATAGGAGTTGAGTGCATCCTTCGTTTTTGAAGTACGATCTACCAACTGTTAGTGGTAATCATGGTTCAAAGAGGAGTTGGGTGCACGAGAATACACAAGGTTTAATAATAATATGTTATGACAATGTTCACATACAAAGGAACAGAGCGCATGCTAGAAGCATAATGTGCCCATGTAATGCACTGGCGGAAGCCTATGTGCATGTACACTTAGAAAGGAGCTCACTACAGTGTCCTAAAAGACAACGCCACGTGTCTGTAGGGCAGCGCTGCCCGCTGGCTCAGGCCAACAGTACGGTCCAGCAGGTCCTTAAAGGTAGACCGATGTGACTGAATGAGGTCAGAGATCACATTATTACGCACGGCAACATCGCTTTTTCACACGTGCGCACTCAGGGTGATGCACCCCACCCCTCCCGCAGAACCGTCCTCAACAGCTGTCTGCTTCCCGCTGTCATTGTTGTGTGAGCAAACACTACGGGCAGCAGTGCTCACAATTCAGATGGACTGTTTGCAGGAGAGTGTACACCTTATGGATCCCTTTCGTAGACGACGGGCAGTAAGGCTCACAATTTAGAGCCCGTGTTGCTTGCCAGGATGGAGTACACCTCATGGATCCATTTCTTTTTTTTATTGCGCATTGTGATATGCGAGGTGGATGCAGCAAATCATTTGAGGTTATCCTATTAATACGTACGCAAAGTGGGCTGTGCTTGCGTATGCCAGGCGAACGTAGGGGTGTGAATAATTGTTCCGGGGACTTGTGCATTGTTCAGTTCCTGCCTGGCCAGGAAGTGTACTTATGTGTGTTTCTTTTGTAGTTTTGACCTCGCAGTGTGTGCAATTTAGATTAGTGTAGCATGTGTCGGGAGGCCAGAAACTATCGTTAATGAGATGGCACAGGCAAATTTCTATATGAGTCATATATGAGTTTATATGAGTCAAATGTTCAACTAACTATAACATCCCTGAAACCTATGTTTTTTTTAGTGTATTTCTAAGGTTTTTTAAATGCTAATTCCTAACTATAACGTCTGTAAAACCTATGTTTTTTTCAGTGAATATATATATATATATATATATATATATATATTGTCATTGAAAAAAACCATAGGTTTCAGGGACATTATAGTTAGCTGGACATTTCACTCTTACATAACCATAGAAATTCCACTGTTATAGTTAGTTCAGCTAACTATGACTCGCGCCCCCGCAATGCACTGCTCATGATGTCACATATTACATCATTCATGACATGGTCAGTGACATCACTGATTACATCACTGATGACATCCCAAATGACATCACTGATGACATCACTGATGACATCATCCACATGAAAATCTGATGCACCTCCTCACACTCTAATATAACCTTTGATACACCCACTGTAAAATACAGACTACCATTTTCTAAATCATCGACACACCAATACCAGTTACTACATATGCACTCACTGATTCCTAGGTCTATACACAAACATCCACTCATTCATTTCTATGGATTTGTAAGAGGGAAATGTCCAGCTAACTGTAACATCCCTGAAACCTATGGCTTTTTCAGTGAATATATATATATATATATATATATATATATTATCTACTGGCGGTCGCCAGTAGATAGTTATAGTTAGGACCCTGTTTCCATAGGAAATCCGCAACATTCTATTTGGAATAACTTTGGCGCCGGTCGATGAATCCTCGCGAAATTTTCAAAATAGGTGGGGCGCTACGCTCCGCTCCTACCCTGAAAGTCTCGGGGGGATTCGTCAAGCGGGGGCTGAGAAAAAAGGGGGGTCCCAAAACGCGTTTTTCCCATGCATTTTTCCATAGGACCTTTAGACACAGCTACAGCCCGAACGGCTGAACAGAGTTACTTGAAATTTGGCAGAGAGGTAGTCCTCAGGTCAAGGAAGTGCCTTTTGTAGGTCTGGTGTAAATCTGTTCAGTAGTTCCTGAGAAAATAGCATTTAAATCAATATATATATGTGGGCGGAGCCTAACCACACATCTCATCCTGAGATCTGATTGGCTGTCAGCACTTCATCCAAGAAGTGTTGGCAGCCATCTTGGGACCAATATACATGATAGCACCTCATTAAAAAGCATTGCAGTTAATAGAAGGTTTTAAGACTTTAGTTACATTATAAATCATTTGTTGATGGTACCATACTCATTTTAGGAATTGTGGTATGTTCTAAGGTGATTTCACCATGTAAAAAAGCCTTCTGCTGGGATATCATGATTGAGAGAAAAATATTTTCTCATGCTTTTCCCACAGAGGTTTGGAAGGTGATCTATAAGCTAAACTGAGAGCTTATTTTCTGTAAATTCACATTATCTTTCTCAGTCATGTGAGAATGAAGTCTGACATTCTCAGTAAAACATGTACATCCAACAAGGGCAGAGACTGTCAGTTGATTCCTTTGTGTTCTACTGCAGCTTTCCAGAGTGTTCCAAAGAACTACTAGAGCGCTAACCGTCCTACTTATGATAAATGTATGGCACACCTGAAGCCATCTTGCTTGGATTAAAGTGGTAACTCTTAAAACATTTAATTTAAAAAGGAACAAAATGAGGGGGTTCATTTTTCCATAAAAAGTATGATTAGTGCTGCAGAAAGAAAAATTAGGGCACATTTTGAGTGACTTCTCAAATCCTCTTCTATTTCATTAAAAAATTCTGACATGCAGACTGAAACATGCACTTTCAATACCAGCAGCAGTTTTCCCTGGTGAGCAGTAGCTTTACTACAGTGATCTAATGAGCAAAAAGAGTGCTAACATTCTGATTTTATGGCAAATGTGTGACACATTTGAATGCCTTCTTGATGGAATCAAAGTAAAAAACTGAAAGTATTTCCTACTGAGGAGACTGCAGTAAATGAGGAAATTAGGAAACTTCATAACAAATAAGTCTCCCAAGATGGCCACCAGAGACAAAAGAGCCCAAATGTAGCCCAAATATCACCCAGATGTAGCCCAAGTATAGCCCAATGACAGAATGTCCAAGAATGTTCTTAAAAACAACTAGAGCACTTACTGTCTTCATTATGACAAAAGTATGGCACACCTGAAGCCATCTTGATTGGAACAAACTGGTAACACTTAAAACATTTAATTTAAAAAGGAACACAATGAGGGGGTTCATTTTGCCATAGAAATTATGATTAATGCTGAAGAAAGAAAATGAGGGCACATTTTGAGTGACTTCTCAAATCCTCTTCTATTTCATTAAAAAATTCTGACATGCAGACTGAAACATGCACTTTTAATACCAGGAGCAGACTTCCATGGTGAACAGTAGTTTTACTACAGTGATCTAATGAGCAACTAGAGTGCTAACATTCAGAATTTATGGCAAATGTGTGACATATCTGAATACCATCATGATGGAATCAAAGTAAAAAACTGAAAGCATTTCCGACTGAGGAGACTGCAGTACATGAGGAAATTAGGAAACTTCATAACAAATAAATCTCCCAAGATGGCCACCAGAGACAAAAGAGCCCAAATGTAGCCCAAAATCACCCAGATATAGCCCAAATATAGCCCAATGACAGAAGTGTGCAAAACACTTATTATTTTGTGTTTTTGCAGTGTTATATAGTGCAGACTTGTCAGGTATTGGAGTGCTTTACATGAGCATTGGTTACATCACACAAGAACAAATTCATTTTGGTTGTAGACATGGGGAGACTAAGTGATTTGACCAGAATCACAGACTGTTGAGCTGAAGCAGAAACTCCAACCTGGTTCCCCAGTTGCAAAGTCTGCAGTTCTGGAAGTAACACCACATCCTCCCCCCTATGTGCAACATTTAATCAAGTTGTCAACTAGATAAAAAAACATAAAGATAACAAATAATTTAAAAGTGCTTTGTCGCTATTTGAAAACTCAGAAAATATGTCCTTATTTTAGTCTTTTAGAGCACTAACCATAATTTTGAAGCCAATAAGACCCTCTCATATATGTAATTTCTAAAGGAATGCTCTAGGTATTACAGTTTTGATTACGTTAAGATGATGTCAGGCGTTCCACACTTTTGTAATAAATATAGAATGTTAGCAATCTAGTTGTTCATTAGGATACTGTTGAGAGGCAGAGGCCAGGGGCACGGACTCTGAAAATTGAAGGCAGGTAGGAGGGTGCAAAGGCAACAATTTAACCACACTGAGCAGGCAGGAAGGGCCGTGGAAGCACAACAGACTATGGAGGGCAGTGGAAAGGGGGGCAGGGGCAACAAACCAACAATACAGGACTTGCAAGAGAGGCTGTGGGAGGGAAGATCTATTACGGGTCAAGGAAGCTAGGGGCGGTCCCCAGAGCCCCGGAAGCCACCACAGAACTGAGCAGGAGAGTGAGTCAGGGACAAAAGGGGCACCTTAATTTGAGCCGGGGTGCCTAGGAACGCTTGCTCCAAAAATGAAGAAAACAGACATATGAGACATGGAATTGGAGGCAGAATACAATGGCAGTTTAATGAGAAGATGCAACTTCAAAGAAACCGCAGAATAGAGACATAAAGTACAAAATACAGAATCCAGATAATCATACAGCTGTCATGATATTCTCTGTATCTCAATTAATGGACTGACAGAGAGAGAGAGAAAACACATCTATAAATGCATCATGAGAAACAAGTTACACCAAGGAAAATGTTACCTAGGGACACTCACATTTACTCTTAGAGCAAGCATTCCTGCAATTACAATACAACATCTTTTAAATGCAAAAGTAAAGAGAACAATGGTTAAACATAACATGACATTTCATATAGGTAAAATAGAATAAGATACTTCAAGCAAAGCAGAGCAAGACGTTTTAAGCAAAGGAAGACAAGAGCTCCCAGTTCTTGGGGAAAACCTGCACAGCCTGTTAACCTACATACAGACGGCGAGGTTGTCCGTCGATATCTGTGGGTGCTCCCTTTTTATATCATTTTGTGGGCTCCTTTGCACGCTACATCTACCTACGTATGCTACCCAAAAGCTTCGTCTGCAGATTTTACCAGACATTTCGTCATTTACCCACTTAATGCTGACAATGGACTGGGTGAAAAGGTCAGTCTCTCAGGCCAATCGCTTATCGTAAGTTCCATAGAGCAAGCAGAAAATAATGGGTATTGTACAGGAATTCAATATATTCATGTATAAAATCTCCTCAGTTCTCCTAACTTGACGCTCTGCGGTTGCCACTTCCTTAAAAGCGGGAAACCTGCCCAGGAAGCAAGTACCAGTCCAGGATGCAGCCTACTGTATGTCGACAGCTTCAGGGGGATGTTGAACTTTGATACCGAGCACGGAGCACTCGGGTAGGGTGGGGGCTACTAGTTTGGAGCAGAAGGCCTCGCAGACCTGCCTTCAGACTGCTATACACTAAAATTGCAGAGCTATGGTCAATTTAACAAAGAGGCCTACATATTGAACAGAAGAGCCTACACAGGGGTTTTATGCTGGCTGAGTGGTAAGGATGTCTCAGGATAATTATATAGCAACACAGGACCCGCTGGTCAATTTAATACGGCCTACAAATGCGGCTGGCAGGGCAAGGACAAGGGTCTCATACTTCAGGTGTGGACAGAACGGGCCAGGGGCCCCCTGTGATACAAAATCTACCCTCCTTCAAGGCTGTGGCAATGTAATAGACCATTGTGGGCAGAAGGAAGAGGCAATGGTAGTACAACCATACATGCCAACAGACCCGATACAGCCAGGAAACGTCCAATGTTTTTAAGCTCAAATGGGCTTTATTTGATCTGTCTCCTGTCTACAATATCCTCTTTTTCAATGTAACTCAAAGGGGAAAATCAATACCCCAGTTTTTTTTCAAAATCTCCCTCTTACCAAGTTCAAAATGTTCGCAAGTATGGTACATTGGATCATGGAAGGAAATGGGATAGGGACATGGACTTGGATAACAGAGGACAGGAGAGACATGGAGAGGTGCACCAAACTGACCCTGCAGGGCAGGCATCAGGGTTTGCAGCAGCACAATACACCACACAGGGCATGCAGGACGGGAGTGCAGCACAACAATCCATAGAAAGCAAGAGGGAGGGGACAGGACCATGCACATGGACAACAGAGAACAGAGGGGCAAGAGGCAATGGTAGCTAGCTGACCATAATGGACAGACAGGAGAGAAGGCTGCAGCATAACAGACCATAAAGGGCAGGAGGGACGGATCAGGGGCATTACAATGGAACAGACAAGCCAGGAGGGAGGGAGTAGGGGTCTGCACATGTAAACAGAGGGCTGGGGGCAAGGGGGCAGGGCAGGAGCAGCAAGATAGCCATGGAGGTCAGGCAGGATGGGCACTAGAAGCAAGACACAACATGAACAGCAACAGTGAGACTGTGATGGCATACACACAGACCATGGAGGGAAGGTGGGAGGGGGTCAGGGGCAGCTAACTGACCACACAGGGAAGGTGGGAGGGGCCATGGCAGCACAGAAGACCATGCATGGCAAGTGGGAGTGTTAGTGGCAGCACAATGGCTATGATGGGCAAGAAGGAGGGTGCAGGGGCATGCACAAAGGACGATGGAGGATAGAAGGGAGGGTCAGGACCTGTGCACAGACAAGAAAGTTCAGGGGAAGGGGCCTCACAACAGACCACACGGGGCAGGCAGGAGGAGCAGTTGCAGCACAACAGACCAGGGAGGGCAGAAGGGTGTGGCAGTACAATGGACCATGTAGGACAGGAGGAAGAGGATAGAGGCATGGCATGTGGACAGGCAGGGTGGAGGTGGCAGGGACAGGTTACAGTCATCTGACAATGCTAGGCAGGTGGGAGGGGAGTGGCAGCTCAACAGAACACTCAGAGTAGATAGGAGTGGCAGGTCCATGGGACATGGTGGGCAAAAAGGATGGAGCAGGGGCATGCACAAAGACATCGGAGGGCAGGGGGAAGGAGAATAGGGGCAGCAAGCTAAGCACAGAGTTTAAGCAGGAGGTCAATGATGGGGCATAGAATTGGGCAATGGAGGGCAGGAGGAGTGGACTGGTACATCATACTAAATTGAGGGCAGTGGCAGCACATCAGACCATGCATGGCAGGAGGGAGGAGGCTAGTCCATGGATTCACACAACAGAGGATAGGGAGGAGGGGGATGGGGCAGCAAGCTAACTGTTCAGAGAAGGCGGGTATTAGAAACTTTATTGTTTTTAAAACATTTTGTCTGTGCAAACTACTTAAAATATGAACAAGTATGCAGCATAATCTCACTTTTATTCAGGAAGAAGAAGACGTTAGTGACTGTGACTCCGGGCTCACTTGGCAAAAACACCCCCTGACCCTCCACCCCCTATCGCAAAATGTAATGCCCGTGAAAAGGGTAGGTGAACACAGTGTTATATAGAACATAGTCCTGAGAGCACGATTGAAAATGAAAACTAGATATAGTGTATGGTATAAACTATGCACCAAAAAGTGTGATATAAGATGAACCAGGCGTGAAATATAATATGCAATACATTGTGCGCAATGACAGATTCATTGGAGAGCGCGAGATAGCACAGGCACTAGCGCGTGCTATGCGATATGCGCCTTGGAGTGTAATATGCACAGGGCAGTGTTGTGTAACCTAACTAGTCTCTAAAGTTGTAATATAAAATATGTGCTGGGGAGTGTAACGTTGCATATGCACTGTGACAAAGATATGGATCCCAAATTGTAATATGTATGGCATAGCACTGTGCGTTATAACATAGGCATCGAGGAAGGCACGTTAGATAGGGCAATATAACCCGTGCGAAGACAAGTGTGGCATGACATTTTCACGGGGTGGTGTTACAGTGCACATGGGCTAGAGAGTGTCATAGCATATGCACTAGCTAGTGGAATACAATACAGAGGTGTGTGGCACTCGGCAGGCAATGGTGGGTGTAACACAGCATTGGGCTCTGTCAGGAGCGCGCTGTGACTCGCAAGTGATGTTCGTCCCCTTTCCAGAGAGTAAAATAAAAAGTATTACACATCCGGCAGTGGATGTGTGTTTTATTAACTGTGAGGGGGGGTTCTTGCATTGTTTTGGTCGAATTTTTGTCGAATCCCCTTTGAATGGCTTAGTGTGCATGTGTATTAAATGTGCCCGTCAATAGCTACCCATGTTTGTATAAATAAACGACAAGGGTGTCTACCGGGATTAGGCACGGTAGAGCATCAGACATGTCAGAGCTTCACTAGTGGTGTAAATACATTCCACGTGGATTAATTGCATGCATAGTCGCCTTTTAATGAATATCACGCAAATCGTCATGGTGATAGGTACGTACGGTTTGTCCAGCATGTCCTAGGTGTGTCTATAAATATATATTTTTTAAAAATAATAAAAAACAGTGGCCGGCCCTGGGGATTGGGGTCAAAAAAATATAATTAGGAGACAGGCCCTGGGGGATGGGGTCATCAGGGCCAATAAATTAGAATAAGAAGGGGAACCACACAGCCCCCCTTCTTAAAAAAATAAAATAAATAAAAGACTGGCATCGTCCCGGAGGCCATGCCCCCTCCATGCAGCACTCTGCAAACGCGCCCCCAACAGGCATCTCCAGTATGCGCCAGGGAGCTGCGCTGCAGACAGGTGTTCTGAGGCCAAGCCCCTTTTTACACCTCTCTGCAACGCAGCTCTGTGGCGCTTACTGGAGGTACCTAGTGGTCTAGTGTGACCCTAGGGACCCTTAGGATTCAAGGGGACTTAATCTCTCAACTTAGAACAGCCACAGGGCGCGTTTACACAGTGGTGAAGGGAGGGGACGGGGCCTGAGGTGACGTGTGCAAACACGCACCATGGCACGTTTTAAATTGGGGATTAATTTCCCTTCAATACTGAGGGCCCCTGGGGGCTAACTAGCCCACCAAGTGCTTCCAGTAAGCGCCACTGAGCTGCATTGCAGAGAGGTGGTCCAGGCCGTGCCACGTTTTACACCTCTCTGCAACGCAGCTCTGTGGCACTTACTGGAGGTACCTAGTGGGCTAGTTGGACCCTAGGGACCCTCAGGACTCAAATGAACTTAATCTCCCAACTAAAAACGGACACAGGGCGTGTTTACACAATGGTGAAAGGAGGGGACGGGGCCTGAGTTAACGTGTGCAAAAACGCCCTGTGGCCTGTTTTAAGAGGTAGTTTTAATCCCCATGCCCTATTATATACTAGGGGCTTATAGAGGAGGTAAGGCTAATCACAGGGGGACCCCAACGCATAATGTTCCCTAGTGTATGTAGGTGTTTTCACTGTATTCTAAGTGTCTTTGAACATAGCACTGGCTCTAGGACTGGTTAGTCAGACTCAGTTACCACCAGTATCCGTCAGAAAAAGTTGAGGGTACAGGATGATTTTGCAACAAGGCTTCTTTCTGCTCTTCTTTTTGTTCTTTCTGCACGTTATCCTTCTTCCTGCACTTATCTTCGTATTTGAGGACTTCTGTTGCTTCTTTCTGCACTTCTTTTGTTTCTTTCTGTGCATTTTTTCTTCTTTCTTCACATGTCCTATCTCTGTAGGCATAGTTAGAAATTAGCATTTAAAAAACCTTTGAAATTAACAGAAAAAACCATAGGTTTCAGGCACGTTATAGTTAGGAATTAGCATTTAAAAAACCTCAGAAATTCACTGAAAAAACCATAGGTTTCAGGGGTGTTATAGTTAGCTGGACTTTTCACTTGTACAAAACCATTGAAATTCCCCCGTTATAGTTAGTTCAGCTAACTATAACTCGCGCGCCCGCAATGCACTGCTGATGACGTCACATATTACATCACTCATGACATGGTCAGTGACATCACTCATGACATCACTGATGACATCTCAAATGACATCACTGATGACATCACTGATGACATCATCCTTGTGATAGAGTGGCAGACCTCCTCTCTCCCTAATATAACCTTTGATACACACATTCAAAAATAGAGACTAAAATTTTCAAAACAATGGACATACAACAACAACCTCTTCAGTAATTCTAAGATCCACATACACATCCACTCATTCACCAACAGTCCAATACAGTCACTCATACATGTACTCACTCATCATATGTACTCATACACCTATACATCCTGTTACACAATGCCACTCATCCATAGAGTTACTCACACACATAGTCACTCATGCTAATAAAGAATCAAACATACATTTACTTGCATATACAGTTATACACACACCACCACACTTACTTCTACGGAAACTTACACATACTTAGTCTTTTAAACAATCACTTATAGAAACACATACTTATTCATACAGGAACTCTTTCAATCTCTCACTCTCACATATACTCACATATATACACCAATGGTCACATATACTAGTTTAAAACATATGTAGTTACTCATAAAGACACTATTGAGACAGTCATTCACTCACTAACACACCCATACACACACTCATCCACCCATACAGTCCTGCACACATACTGTGTTCAACACATACAAACAGTGAGTCACTCATTCATGCACCTATGCACTACGTAATACCCCCACCGAACCATGCAGACACTCAGACTGATACTCAAAAAACCAACTAATAACCTATATAGACACCCATGTAGCTACTCACCAACCCATGCAGCCACTTATACACAAAGTGAGAGACTGATACAGATATTTACATATTTAAACATTACTCACTAAGCCATGTATTCACTATGATACACTTATAATCAGTCAGTTACACAATCAATTTTTCAAAAACAAATCATCCATTTAGACACTTATATACCCATTTATTCTTCCATCGACCTTGAGATATACATATATAAAACATATTTAATTTTCAGAATAACACACATTCACTGGATGATGTCATCAGTGATGTCATCAGTGATGTCATTTGAGATGTCATCAGTGATGTCATGAGTGATGTCACTGACCATGTCATGAGTGATGTAATATGTGACGTCATCAGCAGTGCATTGCGGGCGCGCGAGTTATAGTTAGCTGAACTAACTATAACGGGGGAATTTCAATGGTTTTGTACAAGTGAAAAGTCCAGCTAACTATAACACCCCTGAAACCTATGGTTTTTTCAGTGAATATATATATATATATATGTTTCAGGGACATTATAGCTAGCTGGACATTTCACTCTTACAAAACCATAGAAATTCCACTGTTACAGTTAGTTCAGCTAACCATAACTCGCGCACCCGCAATGCACTGCTCATGATGTCACATATTACATCATTCATGACATGGTCAGTGACATCACTGATTACATCACGGATGACATCTCAAATGACATCACTAATAACATCACTGATGACATCATCCACATGAAAATCTGGTGCACCTCCTCACACTCTAATATAACCTTTGATACACCCACTGTAAAATACAGACTACCATTTTCTAAATCATCGACACACCAATACCAGTTACTACATACGCACTCACTGATTCCTAGGTCTACACAAAAACATCCACTCATTCATTTCTATGGTTTTGTAAGAGTGAAATGTCCAGCGAACTACAACGTCCCTGAAACCTATGTTTTTTTCAGTGAATTTCTAAGGTTTTTTAAATGCTAATTTCTAACTATAACGTACCTGAAGCCTATGGTTTTTTTAAATGAATTTCAATGCTTTTTTAAATGCTAATCTCTAACTATAACATCCCTATTAAGTCCCCTTAAGTCCTTAAAGTCCCTGGTGGCCAATTAGCCCACCAGGTACATCCAGGAAGCGCCGCAGAGCTGCGTTGCAGAGAGGTGTTCTGAGGCCACGCCCCTTTTTACACCACACTCCAAACATGGCTTCCCACTTGTGTCTTGAGGTCCTCAGGACACAAGAGGACCTCATCGGCCCACCAGCAGTGCACCAGAAGCCGCATTTGCAGAGTGGTGTAAAAAGGGGCGTGGCCTCGGAGCACCTCTCCGCAACACAGCCCTGTAGCATTATCAGGAGGTACCTGGTGGACTAGTTGGCCCCCAGGGACCCTCAGGTCTCAAGAGGACTTAATCCCCCGATTTACAATGCACCAGGGGGCGCGTTTGCACAATGGTGCAGAGAGCGGGCGTGGCCTGATGTGACAAGTGTGCAAACGGGTCCTGTGGCGCGTTTTAAGTTGGGGGATTAAGTCCCCTTGAATCCTGAGGGTCCCTGGGGTCCAACTAGCCCACCAAGTACCTCCAGTAAGCTCCACAGAGCTGTGTTGCAGAGTGGTGGAAAAAGGGGGCATGCCTTGGACCACCATTCTGCAACGCAACTCCCTGGCACTTACTGGAGATACCTGGTGTGCTAGTTGGCCCCCAGGGACCCTTAGGATTGAAGGGGATTTAATCCCCCAACTTAAAACGCACCACAGGGCACATTTGCACACTTGTCAAATCAGGCCACGCCCCCTCCCTGCACCACTGTGCAAACGCGCCCCATGGCACGTTTTAAGTTAGGGGATTAATTCCGCTTGAATCCTGAGGGTCCCTGGGGGCTAACTAGTCCACCTCCTGTAAATGCCACAGAGCTGTGTTGCAGAGAGGTGTTAAAAGGGGCGTGGCCTCGGGGCACCTCTCTGCAACTGGAGGTACCTGGTGGGCTAGTTGGCCCCCAGGAACCATCAAGATTGAAGGGGAATTAATTCCCCAACTTACAACGCGCTACAGGGCGCGTTTGCAGAGTGTTGCTGGGAGGGGCGGGGCCGCCGGCACAATGCCGGTCTTAGAAGGGGGCTGTGTGGCCTCCCTTCTTTTTCCATTTTTTGGGCCCTGGAGACCCCATCCCCCAGGGCCTGACCCCTGTTTTAAAAATATAAATAAAATCTAAACGGGAACGGGGCCACGTGGGCCCCCCTCCCGTGGCCAATTTCGGCCCCGGGGATCCCATCCCCCGGGGCATGGCCATATATATATTTAAAAAATATATATTTTTAAGGAGGGGGGCTGCGTGGCCCCCCTCCTGAGGCTTCTATTAGGCCCAGAGACCCCACTTCCCCCCCCCCCCCCCATTCCCGGGGCTCTGTCTCATTTTTTAATTTTTTTATTGGGGACGGCGGCCACGTGGCCCCCCGCCTGGGCCACTTCTAGCCCCATTGGGGAATGCGGGGGGAGCCCCAATTCCCCCATGGTCCCGCCGGCTCCCCACCTCCTGCATTGCTTTTCCACAAGGGGAGCTGCTGACATGCAGCTCCCCGAGAGGAAAGGCAATCTGCTTTGGATTTTGGAAGCGAGAGCAGGAAACCTGCTCTCGCTTCTAAAATCCAAAGCAGAGTTTGCAATGACAGGGTGGGGGCTGTATGGGGTGGGCACTGCAGGAGCCGGCCCTGGGTTGTGGCAGTCCCCAGGGCCATCAAGGGCTCCAAGAGGGGGGCCGTGAGGCCCCCCTCACTTTATTTACATATCCCCAGGGAGGTGGTGGTCCCCAGGGCTTGGAGGGCCATAATTGACCCCCACATTTGCATTTCAGTGCCGCGGGGAGGTGGAAGTCCCCAGGCGTGTGGGGGGGCTCGAGCCCCCCACACAGGTGTAATTTAAAAAAAAAACAAGCCCCGAGGTGGCGGTCCCCGGGGCTGAGGGGGGGGGCATGTGCCCCCGCAAATATTTAAAAAAAAGCCCCCCACAAATTAAAGAACAAGCCCCGGGGGTGGCGGTCCCTTGGGCTCCAGGGCCCCCGCGGTCCCTTGCAATAACAAATTGACCATTAGACAATGCCCCCGGGACCTGGACCACCCAGGGGCTTATAGAAAATGAAACGCTGGAGCCCGCACTTCGTTTTTTAAAAATATTTTTGGCCGGATTCGTGACCCCAACGCGATTTCCGCCAAAATTATTGAAAAAAAATGCTTTTTAGGGCCCTGTGGATCCTTGTGGGACCCCCTGAGCAGGCCTGGGGGTTAGGGTGTTTATACCCTGCCCCCTTTTCTTGTTTTTCACCTTTGTTTTTACTGTTTTCTTGTGACTCGGTTCTACCGAGTCACAAGATGGCTGCCAACATTTCCTGGTTTGGAGTGTTGGTAGCCAATCACAGTGAAGCTCATGGTCGGGAGGATTCGCAAATCCACCACGTCCCTAGATAATAAAACTTTATTTTTTGAATTTCTCAGCAACTACTTACACCATTTTAAAAAAAGGACGCTTTCTGTACTAAGCACTACCTTTTTTGCCAAATTTGGTGTAATTCCATTCAGCAGTGCGGGCTGTAGCCTTGGCTAAAGTTTCCTATGGGAAATTGATTTTCCAACCTCTATTTTTTTAATTTCTCAGGAACTACTAAACGGATTTACACCATTTAGCCGTGTCTAAAGTTTCCTATGGAAAGTAACATGGGGCAAACACGTTTTGGGACCCCCCTTTTTTCTCGGCCCCTGCTTGGTGAATCACCCCAAAACTTTCAAGACAGGAGCTGACCTGAGCTGATCACAAGTTTTGAACATTTCGCGAAGATTCGTCAACCGGCACTAAAGTTATTGAAAAACAAAAAACGCTTTTCCTATGGAAACTAGGTCCTAACTATAACTACCTACTGGCGACCACCAGTAGGTAATAAATATATATATATATATATATATTACCTACTGGCGGTCGCCAGTAGGTAGTTATAGTTAGGACCGTGTTTCCATAGGAAATCCGCAACATTCTATTTTGAATAACTTTGGCGCCGGTTGACGAATCCTCACGAAATTTTCAAAATAGGTGGGGCGCTCCGCTCCGCTCCTTCCCTGAAAGTCTCGGGGGGATTTGTCAAGTGGGGGCTGAGAAAAAGGGGGGGTCCCAAAACACGTTTTCCCCATGCATTTTTCCATAGGACCTTTAGTCCTAGCTGCAGCCCGAATGGCTGAACAGAATTACTTGAAATTTGGCAAAGAGGTAGTCCTCAGGTCAGGGATGTGCCTTTTGTAGGTCTGGTGTAAATGTGTACAGTATTTGTTGAGAAAATAGCATTTGAATCAATATATATATCTATAGGCGCGCTCCGAGCGCTTACGGTAAGCTTACCGTACGCGCACGGTGCCATGCGCGAGCTCAATTCTGATTGGTGGTTACATGACTGTAAACATTCGAATCGGCCGAAATGAGGAAGTGTCTCCATTTTGTGTGCCTCACACTGATAAAAAAAAGGAGGAGAATGTGGAAAGGGGGCAACGAAGAGAGTTGCAGACCCCCTAGCGTTTGTCAGGGGGTCCAAGAAGGCCATAAAAGTATGAAAAATACATTTAAATGTTTTTAAAAAAAATCGCGGGGTGAGCGTACGGTAAGCTTACCGTACGCGTACGGTAGAAAATAAAAAAAAGAAGAAAAAAACAAATTTAAGTGTTAAGATATTAGGGGGCTCTAAAAAGAGCCGTTGTGTTCATTGAGTGTTTTTTGGTACCTACAAGTAAGTACCGATGCAGAGTCTAAAGTTTAAGAGGAAGACTCTGTTCCCTTCATCATTGAAATGTACACCGTCTCCTCTATAAATGTCTTGCATGTTGTAACGCAAGTTGTTGTGGTATATAGAACCCATACCATAGTCTCTGAGGAAAGCAGAAACAGATTTGTTGACGTGCTTTCTTGCTTTGTCAATCTGCGGACAAAATTGGTAGGACCAGTTCCACTTTTGCCTTTGGCATATGTTAGAATATACAAAGGCAGAATGAGGAAAAAGCGACATCAATTGCACAAAGGTGTCCTTAATAAGCATTTCCAGACCTACACCAGTTAAAGTGCCTAGGTCATTTCCAGATAGGAGGACGGCTGGGGTAGGTGGTTAAGAGGCCACGCCGGAGCTAAACTCACATGAAGGTGTGTACGCTCGTCCCCTAATCTATGGAGCATCATTCTCCCCATTTTTAGGCTTTTATCCTGGAGCGACTTTACTCTTACACAGAGAGCAGGGTTATCTTTACCTGTACGCCCGGATATTGACTGTGGGTAGTATCCCTTAGTCCACACTCACAATTCACTACCTTTATTTTGGTCCTGAGGAAGCGCCAAGGATCCATTTTGGACCAGTGGGGCGCTAAACATGTCGACCACATATTAGTCACCTGATGGTACATTATTTCCAGTAAGGTAACACCTAACCTACGGGTTTTTTAGTATGTCAAGGGTGCCACTTATATTAAATTCTATTTCATTAGCAACCCTTAGACATTTTTAATTTATCACGTCACTGACACACTCACATCACCACGTATCTTTTTATTAGGACCCAAACCACACACCCGCATGCACCCAACGGCGTTTTCTCTAAAAGATCTCCGCTAAAGTGACCCTTCGAGGGACCCGTAGGGCATTGCAGCGCCGGCCCGACGAGGAGCAAAACGCCCAATGATGAAGCATGACATCCTTCGGGGTGTGTGAGGGCAACAAGAGAAATTAAGGTGTGCCTCCCCCTCGATCTATTTTTGGGCCTAATATTAGCCTAGGACTTTAATCTCTCCTATTCTCCTTGAGTTTCTCTCGTTTTCCTTTTCTTATTTAGGAACAGTGTCTCTTTTTGAGAATTATAGGTCATTTCCACCACAGTGCACAATAATAAGGTTAGGGTGTGGGAGTTGTAGAAAGGTTTTCACCAAAGGCATTAATTGGTGCCACTTTAACCCTCTCTGACCAATCCATTTAATGTCTACATTTGGCAAAGCAAGGTCTCTCACCATACCTCTTTTTTCTGCAATTTTTTCACTCCAGAAGACATAGCTGTGACCTACAATCCACACTGTGAACATCTTTCAAGGAGATATGGATGCACTCTGAAGGTGTCTTTCAGTAGAATGGCAAAATGAAATGAAAGACAGTTTGAAAATGGAGGCATACATATTTTTTTAAAATAAAAAGAACTCATTGGCTGTTTCACACCATTCTACACTAAAAACTAGGCTGTATGTGTACATTTATAGAAGCATGTTTTGTATTGGTTCAGAAAATTGTGTTCTCACAGAAGAATAGTTTGAATTTGCTGTTAGTTTGGACAGGTGAAGCACTCTTGGTCTTTCGATTTGAAACATTGTGTGGTGAACTTCTGACCTCTCTCCTCACAGCAGTGTTCCATGAGCTGTTGCTATGGTAGCAGGCAAAAGTCAAGTTGGGGGAAGGGAACATTTGGAAAAGGGTTGAAGTTTTCAACCAATAGAAATGTATGATTTCATTAAAAAAAAAAAGTGGGAAGCACTGAGATTTGTAATTAACATGTATATGTGTGAAAAAAGAGAGGGAAACATTGCCATTAATTGGTTCTGCTCAAAGGAGAGAGGTGTACAGCTCTGATATTCTGACTCTGATAGTCTGCTGTTTGAGTGCCACATTTCTTTCTCAACTAACACATTTTAAAGGTGAGTTATGAGTTTGAGAGGGGATGTATGTGGTGAATTTTACATGAGTCTGTGAGCACAGAGGAATTGCTGTCAGAGATGTATTTCGTGTTTCTCTGGTTCTTTTGGGAAATAACCATGCGTATGTCTCTTGCAACTGAAAATACACAGTCTGCATAAGCAGAATGTTAGCACACACCCAGCAGTTTATCCTGTAGAATCATGCTGAGTATTCACAAGTGACTGGTGTATTATGGAAGCAGTGAGTAACGCTAATACATTCAACATCACTAAGGCTGATTTCTTTTGCTGGAGTGTAGTCAGTCACCAAGGTCACACATGTTCATGGTCAGAAAAAGCTGTTTGCACATGTGCTGTTTTCTGTGTCTGAAAACTGTAATGAAAATGTATGCAACTGTTAGAGTAATTAACGCTAGCAGGAAAAAAACAGTATAAGTGTGCTTTGAAATTGGCAAGCAAATTTCATTTTACGCGTAAAATCACAGCATGAGTCTGTGAGCATAGTGGATTTGCTGTCAGAGATGTATTTGGTGTCTCTCTGGTTCTTTTGGGAAGTAACCCTGCGTATGTCTCTTGCAACTGAAAATACACAGTCTGCATAAGCAGACTGTTAGCACACACCCAGCAGTTTAACCTGTAGAATCATGCTGAGTATTCACAAGTGACTGGTGTTTCATGGAAGCAGTGAGTAACACTAATACATTCAACATCACTAAGGCTGATTTCTTTTGCTGGAGTGTAGTCAGGCACCAAGGTCACACATGTTCATGGTCAGAAAAAGCTGTTTGCACATGTGCTGTTTTCTGTGTCTGAAAACTGTAATGAAAATGTATGCGACTGTTAGAGTAATTAACGCTTGCAGGAAAAAAACAGTACTAAGTGTGCTTTGAAATTGGCAAGCAAATTTCGTTTTCTGCCTAAAAACACAGAAAACAGTAGTAAGTGTGCTTTGAAAATGGCAAGCAAATTTCATTTTACGCGTAAAATCACAGCATGAGTCTGTGAGCATAGAGGAATTGCTGTCAGAGATGTATTTGGTGTCTCTCTGGTTCTTTTGGGAAGTAACCATGCGTATGTCTCTTGCAACTGAAAATACACAGTCTGCATAAGCAGACTGTTAGCACACACCCAGCAGTTTATCCTGTAGAATCATGCTGAGTATTCACAAGTGACTGGTGTTTTATGGAAGCAGTGAGTAACGCTAATACATTCAACATCACTAAGGCTGATTTCTTTTGCTGAAGTGTAGTCAGTCACCAAGGTCACACATGTTCATGGTCAGAAAAAGCTGTTTGGACATGTGCTGTTTTCTGTGTCTGAAAACTGTAATGAAAATGTATGCAACTGTTAGAGTAATTAACGCTTGCAGGAAAAAAACAGTACTAAGTGTGCTTTGAAATTGGCAAGCAAATTTCGTTTTCTGCCTAAAAACACAGAAAACAGTAGTAAGTGTGCTTTGAAATTGGCAAGCAAATTTCATTTTCCGTGTAAAATCACAGCATGAGTCTGTGAGCATAGAGGAATTGCTGTCAGAGATGTATTTGGTGTCTCTCGGGTTCTTTTGGGAAGTAACCATGCGTATGTCTCTTGCAACTGAAAATACAGAGTCTGCATAAGCAGACTGTTAGCACACACCCAGCAGTTTATCCTGTAGAATAATGCTGAGTATTCACAAGTGACTGGTGTTTTATGGAAGCAGTGAGTAACGCTAATACATTCAACATCACTAAGGCTGATTTCTTTTGCTGGAGTGTAGTCAGTCACCAAGGTCACACATGTTCATGGTCTTAAAAAGCTGTTTGGACATGTGCTGTTTTCTGTGTCTGAAAACTGTAATGAAAATGTATGCAACTGTTAGAGTAATTAACGCTTGCAGGAAAAAAACAGTACTAAGTGTGCTTAGAAATTGGCAAGCAAATTTCGTTTTCTGCCTAAAAACACAGAAAACAGTAGTAAGTGTGCTTTGAAATTGGCAAGCAAATTTCTTTTTACGCGTAAAATCACAGCATGAGTCTGTGAGCATAGAGGAATTGCTGTCAGAGATGTATTTGGTGTCTCTCTGGTTCTTTTGGGAAGTAACCATGCGTATGTCTCTTGCAACTGAAAATACACAGTCTGCATAAGCAGAATGTTAGCACACACCCAGCAGTTTATCCTGTAGAATCATGCTGAGTATTCACAAGTGACTGGTGTATTATGGAAGCAGTGAGTAACGCTAATACATTCAACATCACTAAGGCTGATTTCTTTTGCTGGAGTGTAGTCAGTCACCAAGGTCACACATGTTCATGGTCAGAAAAAGCTGTTTGCACATGTGCTGTTTTCTGTGTCTGAAAACTGTAATGAAAATGTATGCAACTGTTAGAGTAATTAACGCTAGCAGGAAAAAAACAGTATAATTGTGCTTTGAAATTGGCAAGCAAATTTCATTTTACGCGTAAAATCACAGCATGAGTCTGTGAGCATAGTGGATTTGCTGTCAGAGATGTATTTGGTGTCTCTCTGGTTCTTTTGGGAAGTAACCCTGCGTATGTCTCTTGCAACTGAAAATACACAGTCTGCATAAGCAGACTGTTAGCACACACCCAGCAGTTTAACCTGTAGAATCATGCTGAGTATTCACAAGTGACTGGTGTTTCATGGAAGCAGTGAGTAACACTAATACATTCAACATCACTAAGGCTGATTTCTTTTGCTGGAGTGTAGTCAGGCACCAAGGTCACACATGTTCATGGTCAGAAAAAGCTGTTTGCACATGTGCTGTTTTCTGTGTCTGAAAACTGTAATGAAAATGTATGCGACTGTTAGAGTAATTAACGCTTGCAGGAAAAAAACAGTACTAAGTGTGCTTTGAAATTGGCAAGCAAATTTCGTTTTCTGCCTAAAAACACAGAAAACAGTAGTAAGTGTGCTTTGAAAATGGCAAGCAAATTTCATTTTACGCGTAAAATCACAGCATGAGTCTGTGAGCATAGAGGAATTGCTGTCAGAGATGTATTTGGTGTCTCTCTGGTTCTTTTGGGAAGTAACCATGCGTATGTCTCTTGCAACTGAAAATACACAGTCTGCATAAGCAGACTGTTAGCACACACCCAGCAGTTTATCCTGTAGAATCATGCTGAGTATTCACAAGTGACTGGTGTTTTATGGAAGCAGTGAGTAACGCTAATACATTCAACATCACTAAGGCTGATTTCTTTTGCTGAAGTGTAGTCAGTCACCAAGGTCACACATGTTCATGGTCAGAAAAAGCTGTTTGGACATGTGCTGTTTTCTGTGTCTGAAAACTGTAATGAAAATGTATGCAACTGTTAGAGTAATTAACGCTTGCAGGAAAAAAACAGTACTAAGTGTGCTTTGAAATTGGCAAGCAAATTTCGTTTTCTGCCTAAAAACACAGAAAACAGTAGTAAGTGTGCTTTGAAATTGGCAAGCAAATTTCATTTTCCGTGTAAAATCACAGCATGAGTCTGTGAGCATAGAGGAATTGCTGTCAGAGATGTATTTGGTGTCTCTCGGGTTCTTTTGGGAAGTAACCATGCGTATGTCTCTTGCAACTGAAAATACAGAGTCTGCATAAGCAGACTGTTAGCACACACCCAGCAGTTTATCCTGTAGAATAATGCTGAGTATTCACAAGTGACTGGTGTTTTATGGAAGCAGTGAGTAACGCTAATACATTCAACATCACTAAGGCTGATTTCTTTTGCTGGAGTGTAGTCAGTCACCAAGGTCACACATGTTCATGGTCTTAAAAAGCTGTTTGGACATGTGCTGTTTTCTGTGTCTGAAAACTGTAATGAAAATGTATGCAACTGTTAGAGTAATTAACGCTTGCAGGAAAAAAACAGTACTAAGTGTGCTTAGAAATTGGCAAGCAAATTTCGTTTTCTGCCTAAAAACACAGAAAACAGTAGTAAGTGTGCTTTGAAATTGGCAAGCAAATTTCTTTTTACGCGTAAAATCACAGCATGAGTCTGTGAGCATAGAGGAATTGCTGTCAGAGATGTATTTGGTGTCTCTCTGGTTCTTTTGGGAAGTAACCATGCGTATGTCTCTTGCAACTGAAAATACACAGTCTGCATAAGCAGAATGTTAGCACACACCCAGCAGTTTATCCTGTAGAATCATGCTGAGTATTCACAAGTGACTGGTGTATTATGGAAGCAGTGAGTAACGCTAATACATTCAACATCACTAAGGCTGATTTCTTTTGCTGGAGTGTAGTCAGTCACCAAGGTCACACATGTTCATGGTCAGAAAAAGCTGTTTGCACATGTGCTGTTTTCTGTGTCTGAAAACTGTAATGAAAATGTATGCAACTGTTAGAGTAATTAACGCTAGCAGGAAAAAAACAGTATAATTGTGCTTTGAAATTGGCAAGCAAATTTCATTTTACGCGTAAAATCACAGCATGAGTCTGTGAGCATAGTGGAATTGCTGTCAGAGATGTATTTTGTGTCTCTCTGGTTCTTTTGGGAAGTAACCATGCGTATGTCTCTTGCAACTGAAAATACACAGTCTGCATAAGCAGACTGTTAGCACACACCCAGCAGTTTAACCTGTAGAATCATGCTGAGTATTCACAAGTGACTGGTGTTTCATGGAAGCAGTGAGTAACACTAATACATTCAACATCACTAAGGCTGATTTCTTTTGCTGGAGTGTAGTCAGGCACCAAGGTCACACATGTTCATGGTCAGAAAACGCTGTTTGGACATGTGCTGTTTTCTGTGTCTGAAAACTGTAATGAAAATGTATGCAACTGTTAGAGTAATTAACGCTTGCAGGAAAATAACAGTACTAAGTGTGCTTAGAAATTGGCAAGCAAATTTCGTTTTCTGCCTAAAAACACAGAAAACAGTAGCAAGTGTGCTTTGAAAATGGCAAGCAAATTTCATTTTACGCGTAAAATCACAGCATGAGTCTGTGAGCATAGAGGAATTGGTGTCAGAGATGTATTTGGTGTCTCTCTGGTTCTTTTGGGAAGTAACCATGCGTATGTCTCTTGCAACTGAAAATACAGAGTCTGCATAAGCAGACTGTTAGCACACACCCAGCAGTTTATCCTGTAGAATCATGCTGAGTATTCACAAGTGACTGGTGTTTCATGGAAGCAGTGAGTAACGCTAATACATTCAACATCACTAAGGCTGATTTCTTTTGCTGGAGTGTAGTCAGTCACCAAGGTCACACATGTTCATGGTCAGAAAAAGCTGTTTGCACATGTGCTGTGTTCTGTGTCTGAAAACTGTAATGAAAATGTATGCGACTGTTAGAGTAATTAACGCTTGCAGGAAAAAAACAGTACTAAGTGTGCTTTGAAATTGGCAAGCAAATTTCGTTTTCTGCCTAAAAACACAGAAAACAGTAGTAAGTGTGCTTTGAAAATGGCAAGCAAATTTCATTTTACGCGTAAAATCACAGCATGAGTCTGTGAGCATAGAGGAATTGCTGTCAGAGATGTATTTGGTGTCTCTCTGGTTCTTTTGGGAAGTAACCATGCGTATGTCTCTTGCAACTGAAAATACACAGTCTGCATAAGCAGACTGTTAGCACACACCCAGCAGTTTATCCTGTAGAATCATGCTGAGTATTCACAAGTGAATGGTGTTTTATGGAAGCAGTGACTAACGCTAATACATTCAACATCACTAAGGCTGATTTCTTTTGCTGGAGTGTAGTCAGTCACCAAGGTCACACATGTTCATGGTCAGAAAAAGCTGTTTGGACATGTGCTGTTTTCTGTGTCTGAAAACTGTAATGAAAATGTATGCAACTGTTAGAGTAATTAACGCTAGCAGGAAAAAAACAGTATAAGTGTGCTTTGAAATTGGCAAGCAAATTTCATTTTACGCGTAAAATCACAGCATGAGTCTGTGAGCATAGTGGATTTGCTGTCAGAGATGTATTTGGTGTCTCTCTGGTTCTTTTGGGAAGTAACCCTGCGTATGTCTCTTGCAACTGAAAATACACAGTCTGCATAAGCAGACTGTTAGCACACACCCAGCAGTTTAACCTGTAGAATCATGCTGAGTATTCACAAGTGACTGGTGTTTCATGGAAGCAGTGAGTAACACTAATACATTCAACATCACTAAGGCTGATTTCTTTTGCTGGAGTGTAGTCAGGCACCAAGGTCACACATGTTCATGGTCAGAAAAAGCTGTTTGCACATGTGCTGTTTTCTGTGTCTGAAAACTGTAATGAAAATGTATGCGACTGTTAGAGTAATTAACGCTTGCAGGAAAAAAACAGTACTAAGTGTGCTTTGAAATTGGCAAGCAAATTTCGTTTTCTGCCTAAAAACACAGAAAACAGTAGTAAGTGTGCTTTGAAAATGGCAAGCAAATTTCATTTTACGCGTAAAATCACAGCATGAGTCTGTGAGCATAGAGGAATTGCTGTCAGAGATGTATTTGGTGTCTCTCTGGTTCTTTTGGGAAGTAACCATGCGTATGTCTCTTGCAACTGAAAATACACAGTCTGCATAAGCAGACTGTTAGCACACACCCAGCAGTTTATCCTGTAGAATCATGCTGAGTATTCACAAGTGACTGGTGTTTTATGGAAGCAGTGAGTAACGCTAATACATTCAACATCACTAAGGCTGATTTCTTTTGCTGAAGTGTAGTCAGTCACCAAGGTCACACATGTTCATGGTCAGAAAAAGCTGTTTGGACATGTGCTGTTTTCTGTGTCTGAAAACTGTAATGAAAATGTATGCAACTGTTAGAGTAATTAACGCTTGCAGGAAAAAAACAGTACTAAGTGTGCTTTGAAATTGGCAAGCAAATTTCGTTTTCTGCCTAAAAACACAGAAAACAGTAGTAAGTGTGCTTTGAAATTGGCAAGCAAATTTCATTTTCCGTGTAAAATCACAGCATGAGTCTGTGAGCATAGAGGAATTGCTGTCAGAGATGTATTTGGTGTCTCTCGGGTTCTTTTGGGAAGTAACCATGCGTATGTCTCTTGCAACTGAAAATACAGAGTCTGCATAAGCAGACTGTTAGCACACACCCAGCAGTTTATCCTGTAGAATAATGCTGAGTATTCACAAGTGACTGGTGTTTTATGGAAGCAGTGAGTAACGCTAATACATTCAACATCACTAAGGCTGATTTCTTTTGCTGGAGTGTAGTCAGTCACCAAGGTCACACATGTTCATGGTCTTAAAAAGCTGTTTGGACATGTGCTGTTTTCTGTGTCTGAAAACTGTAATGAAAATGTATGCAACTGTTAGAGTAATTAACGCTTGCAGGAAAAAAACAGTACTAAGTGTGCTTAGAAATTGGCAAGCAAATTTCGTTTTCTGCCTAAAAACACAGAAAACAGTAGTAAGTGTGCTTTGAAATTGGCAAGCAAATTTCTTTTTACGCGTAAAATCACAGCATGAGTCTGTGAGCATAGAGGAATTGCTGTCAGAGATGTATTTGGTGTCTCTCTGGTTCTTTTGGGAAGTAACCATGCGTATGTCTCTTGCAACTGAAAATACACAGTCTGCATAAGCAGAATGTTAGCACACACCCAGCAGTTTATCCTGTAGAATCATGCTGAGTATTCACAAGTGACTGGTGTATTATGGAAGCAGTGAGTAACGCTAATACATTCAACATCACTAAGGCTGATTTCTTTTGCTGGAGTGTAGTCAGTCACCAAGGTCACACATGTTCATGGTCAGAAAAAGCTGTTTGCACATGTGCTGTTTTCTGTGTCTGAAAACTGTAATGAAAATGTATGCAACTGTTAGAGTAATTAACGCTAGCAGGAAAAAAACAGTATAATTGTGCTTTGAAATTGGCAAGCAAATTTCATTTTACGCGTAAAATCACAGCATGAGTCTGTGAGCATAGTGGATTTGCTGTCAGAGATGTATTTGGTGTCTCTCTGGTTCTTTTGGGAAGTAACCCTGCGTATGTCTCTTGCAACTGAAAATACACAGTCTGCATAAGCAGACTGTTAGCACACACCCAGCAGTTTAACCTGTAGAATCATGCTGAGTATTCACAAGTGACTGGTGTTTCATGGAAGCAGTGAGTAACACTAATACATTCAACATCACTAAGGCTGATTTCTTTTGCTGGAGTGTAGTCAGGCACCAAGGTCACACATGTTCATGGTCAGAAAAAGCTGTTTGCACATGTGCTGTTTTCTGTGTCTGAAAACTGTAATGAAAATGTATGCGACTGTTAGAGTAATTAACGCTTGCAGGAAAAAAACAGTACTAAGTGTGCTTTGAAATTGGCAAGCAAATTTCGTTTTCTGCCTAAAAACACAGAAAACAGTAGTAAGTGTGCTTTGAAAATGGCAAGCAAATTTCATTTTACGCGTAAAATCACAGCATGAGTCTGTGAGCATAGAGGAATTGCTGTCAGAGATGTATTTGGTGTCTCTCTGGTTCTTTTGGGAAGTAACCATGCGTATGTCTCTTGCAACTGAAAATACACAGTCTGCATAAGCAGACTGTTAGCACACACCCAGCAGTTTATCCTGTAGAATCATGCTGAGTATTCACAAGTGACTGGTGTTTTATGGAAGCAGTGAGTAACGCTAATACATTCAACATCACTAAGGCTGATTTCTTTTGCTGAAGTGTAGTCAGTCACCAAGGTCACACATGTTCATGGTCAGAAAAAGCTGTTTGGACATGTGCTGTTTTCTGTGTCTGAAAACTGTAATGAAAATGTATGCAACTGTTAGAGTAATTAACGCTTGCAGGAAAAAAACAGTACTAAGTGTGCTTTGAAATTGGCAAGCAAATTTCGTTTTCTGCCTAAAAACACAGAAAACAGTAGTAAGTGTGCTTTGAAATTGGCAAGCAAATTTCATTTTCCGTGTAAAATCACAGCATGAGTCTGTGAGCATAGAGGAATTGCTGTCAGAGATGTATTTGGTGTCTCTCGGGTTCTTTTGGGAAGTAACCATGCGTATGTCTCTTGCAACTGAAAATACAGAGTCTGCATAAGCAGACTGTTAGCACACACCCAGCAGTTTATCCTGTAGAATAATGCTGAGTATTCACAAGTGACTGGTGTTTTATGGAAGCAGTGAGTAACGCTAATACATTCAACATCACTAAGGCTGATTTCTTTTGCTGGAGTGTAGTCAGTCACCAAGGTCACACATGTTCATGGTCTTAAAAAGCTGTTTGGACATGTGCTGTTTTCTGTGTCTGAAAACTGTAATGAAAATGTATGCAACTGTTAGAGTAATTAACGCTTGCAGGAAAAAAACAGTACTAAGTGTGCTTAGAAATTGGCAAGCAAATTTCGTTTTCTGCCTAAAAACACAGAAAACAGTAGTAAGTGTGCTTTGAAATTGGCAAGCAAATTTCTTTTTACGCGTAAAATCACAGCATGAGTCTGTGAGCATAGAGGAATTGCTGTCAGAGATGTATTTGGTGTCTCTCTGGTTCTTTTGGGAAGTAACCATGCGTATGTCTCTTGCAACTGAAAATACACAGTCTGCATAAGCAGAATGTTAGCACACACCCAGCAGTTTATCCTGTAGAATCATGCTGAGTATTCACAAGTGACTGGTGTATTATGGAAGCAGTGAGTAACGCTAATACATTCAACATCACTAAGGCTGATTTCTTTTGCTGGAGTGTAGTCAGTCACCAAGGTCACACATGTTCATGGTCAGAAAAAGCTGTTTGCACATGTGCTGTTTTCTGTGTCTGAAAACTGTAATGAAAATGTATGCAACTGTTAGAGTAATTAACGCTAGCAGGAAAAAAACAGTATAATTGTGCTTTGAAATTGGCAAGCAAATTTCATTTTACGCGTAAAATCACAGCATGAGTCTGTGAGCATAGTGGAATTGCTGTCAGAGATGTATTTTGTGTCTCTCTGGTTCTTTTGGGAAGTAACCATGCGTATGTCTCTTGCAACTGAAAATACACAGTCTGCATAAGCAGACTGTTAGCACACACCCAGCAGTTTAACCTGTAGAATCATGCTGAGTATTCACAAGTGACTGGTGTTTCATGGAAGCA
Source organism: Triturus cristatus (assembly GCF_964204655.1). NCBI lineage: Eukaryota > Metazoa > Chordata > Amphibia > Caudata > Salamandridae > Triturus > Triturus cristatus. The sequence goes on along the minus strand of NC_140584.1, from coordinate 748,565,630 downwards.
GTGAGTAACACTAATACATTCAACATCACTAAGGCTGATTTCTTTTGCTGGAGTGTAGTCAGGCACCAAGGTCACACATGTTCATGGTCAGAAAACGCTGTTTGGACATGTGCTGTTTTCTGTGTCTGAAAACTGTAATGAAAATGTATGCAACTGTTAGAGTAATTAACGCTTGCAGGAAAATAACAGTACTAAGTGTGCTTAGAAATTGGCAAGCAAATTTCGTTTTCTGCCTAAAAACACAGAAAACAGTAGCAAGTGTGCTTTGAAAATGGCAAGCAAATTTCATTTTACGCGTAAAATCACAGCATGAGTCTGTGAGCATAGAGGAATTGGTGTCAGAGATGTATTTGGTGTCTCTCTGGTTCTTTTGGGAAGTAACCATGCGTATGTCTCTTGCAACTGAAAATACAGAGTCTGCATAAGCAGACTGTTAGCACACACCCAGCAGTTTATCCTGTAGAATCATGCTGAGTATTCACAAGTGACTGGTGTTTCATGGAAGCAGTGAGTAACGCTAATACATTCAACATCACTAAGGCTGATTTCTTTTGCTGGAGTGTAGTCAGTCACCAAGGTCACACATGTTCATGGTCAGAAAAAGCTGTTTGCACATGTGCTGTGTTCTGTGTCTGAAAACTGTAATGAAAATGTATGCGACTGTTAGAGTAATTAACGCTTGCAGGAAAAAAACAGTACTAAGTGTGCTTTGAAATTGGCAAGCAAATTTCGTTTTCTGCCTAAAAACACAGAAAACAGTAGTAAGTGTGCTTTGAAAATGGCAAGCAAATTTCATTTTACGCGTAAAATCACAGCATGAGTCTGTGAGCATAGAGGAATTGCTGTCAGAGATGTATTTGGTGTCTCTCTGGTTCTTTTGGGAAGTAACCATGCGTATGTCTCTTGCAACTGAAAATACACAGTCTGCATAAGCAGACTGTTAGCACACACCCAGCAGTTTATCCTGTAGAATCATGCTGAGTATTCACAAGTGAATGGTGTTTTATGGAAGCAGTGACTAACGCTAATACATTCAACATCACTAAGGCTGATTTCTTTTGCTGGAGTGTAGTCAGTCACCAAGGTCACACATGTTCATGGTCAGAAAAAGCTGTTTGGACATGTGCTGTTTTCTGTGTCTGAAAACTGTAATGAAAATGTATGCAACTGTTAGAGTAATTAACGCTAGCAGGAAAAAAACAGTATAAGTGTGCTTTGAAATTGGCAAGCAAATTTCATTTTACGCGTAAAATCACAGCATGAGTCTGTGAGCATAGTGGAATTGCTGTCAGAGATGTATTTGGTGTCTCTCTGGTTCTTTTGGGAAGTAACCACGCGTATGTCTCTTGCAACTGAAAATACACAGTCTGCATAAGCAGACTGTTAGCACACACCCAGCAGTTTAACCTGTAGAATCATGCTGAGTATTCACAAGTGACTGGTGTTTCATGGAAGCAGTGAGTAACACTAATACATTCAACATCACTAAGGCTGATTTCTTTTGCTGGAGTGTAGTCAGGCACCAAGGTCACACATGTTCATGGTCAGAAAAAGCTGTTTGGACATGTGCTGTTTTCTGTGTCTGAAAACTGTAATGAAAATGTATGCAACTTTTTGAGTAATTAACGCTTGCAGGAAAAAAACAGTACTAAGTGTGCTTTGAAATTGGCAAGCAAATTTCGTTTTCTGCCTAAAAACACAGAAAACAGTAGTAAGTGTGCTTTGAAAATGGCAAGCAAATTTCATTTTCCGCGTAAAATCAGAGCATGAGTCTGTGAGCATAGAGGAATTGGTGTCAGAGATGTATTTGGTGTCTCTCTGGTTCTTTTGGGAAGTAACCATGCGTATGTCTCTTGCAACTGAAAATACACAGTCTGCATAAGCAGACTGTTAGCACACACCCAGCAGTTTATCCTGTAGAATCATGCTGAGTATTCACAAGTGACTGGTGTTTCATGGAAGCAGTGAGTAACGCTAATACATTCAACATCACTAAGGCTGATTTCTTTTGCTGGAGTGTAGTCAGTCACCAAGGTCACACATGTTCATGGTCTTAAAAAGCTGTTTGGACATGTGCTGTTTTCTGTGTCTGAAAACTGTAATGAAAATGTATGCGACTGTTAGAGTAATTAACGCTTGCAGGAAAAAAACAGTACTAAGTGTGCTTTGAAATTGGCAAGCAAATTTCGTTTTCTGCCTAAAAACACAGAAAACAGTAGTAAGTGTGCTTTGAAAATGGCAAGCAAATTTCTTTTTACGCGTAAAATCACAGCATGAGTCTGTGAGCATAGAGGAATTGCTGTCAGAGATGTATTTGGTGTCTCTCTGGTTCTTTTGGGAAGTAACCATGCGTATGTCTCTTGCAACTGAAAATACACAGTCTGCATAAGCAGACTGTTAGCACACACCCAGCAGTTTATCCTGTAGAATCATGCTGAGTATTCACAAGTGACTGGTGTTTCATGGAAGCAGTGAGTAACGCTAATACATTCAACATCACTAAGGCTGATTTCTTTTGCTGGAGTGTAGTCAGTCACCAAGGTCACACATGTTCATGGTCAGAAAAAGCTGTTTGCACATGTGCTGTTTTCTGTGTCTGAAAACTGTAATGAAAATGTATGCGACTGTTAGAGTAATTAACGCTTGCAGGAAAAAAACAGTACTAAGTGTGCTTTGAAATTGGCAAGCAAATTTCGTTTTCTGCCTAAAAACACAGAAAACAGTAGTAAGTGTGCTTTGAAAATGGCAAGCAAATTTCATTTTACGCGTAAAATCACAGCATGAGTCTGTGAGCATAGAGGAATTGCTGTCAGAGATGTATTTGGTGTCTCTCTGGTTCTTTTGGGAAGTAACCATGCGTATGTCTCTTGCAACTGAAAATACACAGTCTGCATAAGCAGACTGTTAGCACACACCCAGCAGTTTATCCTGTAGAATCATGCTGAGTATTCACAAGTGACTGGTGTTTTATGGAAGCAGTGAGTAACGCTAATACATTCAACATCACTAAGGCTGATTTCTTTTGCTGGAGTGTAGTCAGTCACCAAGGTCACACATGTTCATGGTCAGAAAAAGCTGTTTGGACATGTGCTGTTTTCTGTGTCTGAAAACTGTAATGAAAATTTATGCAACTGTTAGAGTAATTAACGCTTGCAGGAAAAAAACAGTACTAAGTGTGCTTTGAAATTGGCAAGCAAATTTCGTTTTCTGCCTAAAAACACAGAAAACAGTAGTAAGTGTGCTTTGAAATTGGCAAGCAAATTTCATTTTCCGCGTAAAATCACAGCATGAGTCTGTGAGCATAGAGGAATTGCTGTCAGAGATGTATTTGGTGTCTCTCTGGTTCTTTTGGGAAGTAACCATGCGTATGTCTCTTGCAACTGAAAATACACAGTCTGCATAAGCAGACTGTTAGCACACACCCAGCAGTTTAACCTGTAGAATCATGCTGAGAATTCACAAGTGACTGGTGTTTCATGGAAGCAGTGAGTAACACTAATACATTCAACATCACTAAGGCTGATTTCTTTTGCTGGAGTGTAGTCAGGCACCAAGGTCACACATGTTCATGGTCAGAAAAAGCTGTTTGGACATGTGCTGTTTTCTGTGTCTGAAAACTGTAATGAAAATGTATGCAACTGTTAGAGTAATTAACGCTTGCAGGAAAATAACAGTACTAAGTGTGCTTAGAAATTGGCAAGCAAATTTCGTTTTCTGCCTAAAAACACAGAAAACAGTAGTAAGTGTGCTTTGAAAATGGCAAGCAAATTTCATTTTACGCGTAAAATCAGAGCATGAGTCTGTGAGCATAGAGGAATTGGTGTAAGAGATGTATTTGGTGTCTCTCTGGTTCTTTTGGGAAGTAACCATGCGTATGTCTTTTGCAACTGAAAATACAGAGTCTGCATAAGCAGACTGTTTGCACACACCCAGCAGTTTATCCTGTAGAATCATGCTGAGTATTCACAAGTGACTGGTGTTTCATGGAAGCAGTGAGTAACGCTAATACATTCAACATCACTAAGGCTGATTTATTTTGCTGGAGTGTAGTCAGTCACCAAGGTCACACATGTTCATGGTCAGAAAAAGCTGTTTGCACATGTGCTGTGTTCTGTGTCTGAAAACTGTAATCAAAATGTATGCGACTGTTAGAGTAATTAACGCTTGCAGGAAAAAAACAGTACTAAGTGTGCTTTGAAATTGGCAAGCAAATTTCGTTTTCTGCCTAAAAACACAGAAAACAGTAGTAAGTGTGCTTTGAAAATGGCAAGCAAATTTCATTTTACGCGTAAAATCACAGCATGAGTCTGTGAGCATAGAGGAATTGCTGTCAGAGATGTATTTGGTGTCTCTCTGGTTCTTTTGGGAAGTAACCATGCGTATGTCTCTTGCAACTGAAAATACACAGTCTGCATAAGCAGACTGTTAGCACACACCCAGCAGTTTATCCTGTAGAATCATGCTGAGTATTCACAAGTGACTGGTGTTTTATGGAAGCAGTGAGTAACGCTAATACATTCAACATCACTAAGGCTGATTTCTTTTGCTGGAGTGTAGTCAGTCACCAAGGTCACACACGTTCATGGTCAGAAAAAGCTGTTTGGACATGTGCTGTTTTCTGTGTCTGAAAACTGTAATGAAAATGTATGCAACTGTTAGAGTAATTAACGCTAGCAGGAAAAAAACAGTACTAAGTGTGCTTTGAAATTGGCAAGCAAATTTCGTTTTCTGCCTAAAAACACAGAAAACAGTATAAGTGTGCTTTGAAATTGGCAAGCAAATTTCATTTTCCGCGTAAAATCACAGCATGAGTCTGTGAGCATAGTGGAATTGCTGTCAGAGATGTATTTGGTGTCTCTCTGGTTCTTTTGGGAAGTAACCATGCGTATGTCTCTTGCAACTGAAAATACACAGTCTGCATAAGCAGACTGTTAGCACACACCCAGCAGTTTAACCTGTAGAATCATGCTGAGTATTCACAAGTGACTGGTGTTTCATGGAAGCAGTGAGTAACACTAATACATTCAACATCACTAAGGCTGATTTCTTTTGCTGGAGTGTAGTCAGGCACCAAGGTCACACATGTTCATGGTCAGAAAAAGCTGTTTGCACATGTGCTGTTTTCTGTGTCTGAAAACTGTAATGAAAATGTATGCGACTGTTAGAGTAATTAACGCTTGCAGGAAAAAAACAGTACTAAGTGTGCTTTGAAATTGGCAAGCAAATTTCGTTTTCTGCCTAAAAACACAGAAAACAGTAGTAAGTGTGCTTTGAAAATGGCAAGCAAATTTCATTTTACGCGTAAAATCACAGCATGAGTCTGTGAGCATAGAGGAATTGCTGTCAGAGATGTATTTGGTGTCTCTCTGGTTCTTTTGGGAAGTAACCATGCGTATGTCTCTTGCAACTGAAAATACACAGTCTGCATAAGCAGACTGTTAGCACACACCCAGCAGTTTATCCTGTAGAATCATGCTGAGTATTCACAAGTGACTGGTGTTTTATGGAAGCAGTGAGTAACGCTAATACATTCAACATCACTAAGGCTGATTTCTTTTGCTGAAGTGTAGTCAGTCACCAAGGTCACACATGTTCATGGTCAGAAAAAGCTGTTTGGACATGTGCTGTTTTCTGTGTCTGAAAACTGTAATGAAAATGTATGCAACTGTTAGAGTAATTAACGCTTGCAGGAAAAAAACAGTACTAAGTGTGCTTTGAAATTGGCAAGCAAATTTCGTTTTCTGCCTAAAAACACAGAAAACAGTAGTAAGTGTGCTTTGAAATTGGCAAGCAAATTTCATTTTCCGTGTAAAATCACAGCATGAGTCTGTGAGCATAGAGGAATTGCTGTCAGAGATGTATTTGGTGTCTCTCGGGTTCTTTTGGGAAGTAACCATGCGTATGTCTCTTGCAACTGAAAATACAGAGTCTGCATAAGCAGACTGTTAGCACACACCCAGCAGTTTATCCTGTAGAATAATGCTGAGTATTCACAAGTGACTGGTGTTTTATGGAAGCAGTGAGTAACGCTAATACATTCAACATCACTAAGGCTGATTTCTTTTGCTGGAGTGTAGTCAGTCACCAAGGTCACACATGTTCATGGTCTTAAAAAGCTGTTTGGACATGTGCTGTTTTCTGTGTCTGAAAACTGTAATGAAAATGTATGCAACTGTTAGAGTAATTAACGCTTGCAGGAAAAAAACAGTACTAAGTGTGCTTAGAAATTGGCAAGCAAATTTCGTTTTCTGCCTAAAAACACAGAAAACAGTAGTAAGTGTGCTTTGAAATTGGCAAGCAAATTTCTTTTTACGCGTAAAATCACAGCATGAGTCTGTGAGCATAGAGGAATTGCTGTCAGAGATGTATTTGGTGTCTCTCTGGTTCTTTTGGGAAGTAACCATGCGTATGTCTCTTGCAACTGAAAATACACAGTCTGCATAAGCAGAATGTTAGCACACACCCAGCAGTTTATCCTGTAGAATCATGCTGAGTATTCACAAGTGACTGGTGTATTATGGAAGCAGTGAGTAACGCTAATACATTCAACATCACTAAGGCTGATTTCTTTTGCTGGAGTGTAGTCAGTCACCAAGGTCACACATGTTCATGGTCAGAAAAAGCTGTTTGCACATGTGCTGTTTTCTGTGTCTGAAAACTGTAATGAAAATGTATGCAACTGTTAGAGTAATTAACGCTAGCAGGAAAAAAACAGTATAATTGTGCTTTGAAATTGGCAAGCAAATTTCATTTTACGCGTAAAATCACAGCATGAGTCTGTGAGCATAGTGGAATTGCTGTCAGAGATGTATTTTGTGTCTCTCTGGTTCTTTTGGGAAGTAACCATGCGTATGTCTCTTGCAACTGAAAATACACAGTCTGCATAAGCAGACTGTTAGCACACACCCAGCAGTTTAACCTGTAGAATCATGCTGAGTATTCACAAGTGACTGGTGTTTCATGGAAGCAGTGAGTAACACTAATACATTCAACATCACTAAGGCTGATTTCTTTTGCTGGAGTGTAGTCAGGCACCAAGGTCACACATGTTCATGGTCAGAAAACGCTGTTTGGACATGTGCTGTTTTCTGTGTCTGAAAACTGTAATGAAAATGTATGCAACTGTTAGAGTAATTAACGCTTGCAGGAAAATAACAGTACTAAGTGTGCTTAGAAATTGGCAAGCAAATTTCGTTTTCTGCCTAAAAACACAGAAAACAGTAGTAAGTGTGCTTTGAAAATGGCAAGCAAATTTCATTTTACGCGTAAAATCACAGCATGAGTCTGTGAGCATAGAGGAATTGGTGTCAGAGATGTATTTGGTGTCTCTCTGGTTCTTTTGGGAAGTAACCATGCGTATGTCTCTTGCAACTGAAAATACAGAGTCTGCATAAGCAGACTGTTAGCACACACCCAGCAGTTTATCCTGTAGAATCATGCTGAGTATTCACAAGTGACTGGTGTTTCATGGAAGCAGTGAGTAACGCTAATACATTCAACATCACTAAGGCTGATTTCTTTTGCTGGAGTGTAGTCAGTCACCAAGGTCACACATGTTCATGGTCAGAAAAAGCTGTTTGCACATGTGCTGTGTTCTGTGTCTGAAAACTGTAATGAAAATGTATGCGACTGTTAGAGTAATTAACGCTTGCAGGAAAAAAACAGTACTAAGTGTGCTTTGAAATTGGCAAGCAAATTTCGTTTTCTGCCTAAAAACACAGAAAACAGTAGTAAGTGTGCTTTGAAAATGGCAAGCAAATTTCATTTTACGCGTAAAATCACAGCATGAGTCTGTGAGCATAGAGGAATTGCTGTCAGAGATGTATTTGGTGTCTCTCTGGTTCTTTTGGGAAGTAACCATGCGTATGTCTCTTGCAACTGAAAATACACAGTCTGCATAAGCAGACTGTTAGCACACACCCAGCAGTTTATCCTGTAGAATCATGCTGAGTATTCACAAGTGAATGGTGTTTTATGGAAGCAGTGACTAACGCTAATACATTCAACATCACTAAGGCTGATTTCTTTTGCTGGAGTGTAGTCAGTCACCAAGGTCACACATGTTCATGGTCAGAAAAAGCTGTTTGGACATGTGCTGTTTTCTGTGTCTGAAAACTGTAATGAAAATGTATGCAACTGTTAGAGTAATTAACGCTAGCAGGAAAAAAACAGTATAAGTGTGCTTTGAAATTGGCAAGCAAATTTCATTTTACGCGTAAAATCACAGCATGAGTCTGTGAGCATAGTGGAATTGCTGTCAGAGATGTATTTGGTGTCTCTCTGGTTCTTTTGGGAAGTAACCACGCGTATGTCTCTTGCAACTGAAAATACACAGTCTGCATAAGCAGACTGTTAGCACACACCCAGCAGTTTAACCTGTAGAATCATGCTGAGTATTCACAAGTGACTGGTGTTTCATGGAAGCAGTGAGTAACACTAATACATTCAACATCACTAAGGCTGATTTCTTTTGCTGGAGTGTAGTCAGGCACCAAGGTCACACATGTTCATGGTCAGAAAAAGCTGTTTGGACATGTGCTGTTTTCTGTGTCTGAAAACTGTAATGAAAATGTATGCAACTTTTTGAGTAATTAACGCTTGCAGGAAAAAAACAGTACTAAGTGTGCTTTGAAATTGGCAAGCAAATTTCGTTTTCTGCCTAAAAACACAGAAAACAGTAGTAAGTGTGCTTTGAAAATGGCAAGCAAATTTCATTTTCCGCGTAAAATCAGAGCATGAGTCTGTGAGCATAGAGGAATTGGTGTCAGAGATGTATTTGGTGTCTCTCTGGTTCTTTTGGGAAGTAACCATGCGTATGTCTCTTGCAACTGAAAATACACAGTCTGCATAAGCAGACTGTTAGCACACACCCAGCAGTTTATCCTGTAGAATCATGCTGAGTATTCACAAGTGACTGGTGTTTCATGGAAGCAGTGAGTAACGCTAATACATTCAACATCACTAAGGCTGATTTCTTTTGCTGGAGTGTAGTCAGTCACCAAGGTCACACATGTTCATGGTCTTAAAAAGCTGTTTGGACATGTGCTGTTTTCTGTGTCTGAAAACTGTAATGAAAATGTATGCGACTGTTAGAGTAATTAACGCTTGCAGGAAAAAAACAGTACTAAGTGTGCTTTGAAATTGGCAAGCAAATTTCGTTTTCTGCCTAAAAACACAGAAAACAGTAGTAAGTGTGCTTTGAAAATGGCAAGCAAATTTCTTTTTACGCGTAAAATCACAGCATGAGTCTGTGAGCATAGAGGAATTGCTGTCAGAGATGTATTTGGTGTCTCTCTGGTTCTTTTGGGAAGTAACCATGCGTATGTCTCTTGCAACTGAAAATACACAGTCTGCATAAGCAGACTGTTAGCACACACCCAGCAGTTTATCCTGTAGAATCATGCTGAGTATTCACAAGTGACTGGTGTTTCATGGAAGCAGTGAGTAACGCTAATACATTCAACATCACTAAGGCTGATTTCTTTTGCTGGAGTGTAGTCAGTCACCAAGGTCACACATGTTCATGGTCAGAAAAAGCTGTTTGCACATGTGCTGTTTTCTGTGTCTGAAAACTGTAATGAAAATGTATGCGACTGTTAGAGTAATTAACGCTTGCAGGAAAAAAACAGTACTAAGTGTGCTTTGAAATTGGCAAGCAAATTTCGTTTTCTGCCTAAAAACACAGAAAACAGTAGTAAGTGTGCTTTGAAAATGGCAAGCAAATTTCATTTTACGCGTAAAATCACAGCATGAGTCTGTGAGCATAGAGGAATTGCTGTCAGAGATGTATTTGGTGTCTCTCTGGTTCTTTTGGGAAGTAACCATGCGTATGTCTCTTGCAACTGAAAATACACAGTCTGCATAAGCAGACTGTTAGCACACACCCAGCAGTTTATCCTGTAGAATCATGCTGAGTATTCACAAGTGACTGGTGTTTTATGGAAGCAGTGAGTAACGCTAATACATTCAACATCACTAAGGCTGATTTCTTTTGCTGGAGTGTAGTCAGTCACCAAGGTCACACATGTTCATGGTCAGAAAAAGCTGTTTGGACATGTGCTGTTTTCTGTGTCTGAAAACTGTAATGAAAATGTATGCAACTGTTAGAGTAATTAACGCTTGCAGGAAAAAAACAGTACTAAGTGTGCTTTGAAATTGGCAAGCAAATTTCGTTTTCTGCCTAAAAACACAGAAAACAGTAGTAAGTGTGCTTTGAAATTGGCAAGCAAATTTCATTTTCCGCGTAAAATCACAGCATGAGTCTGTGAGCATAGAGGAATTGCTGTCAGAGATGTATTTGGTGTCTCTCTGGTTCTTTTGGGAAGTAACCATGCGTATGTCTCTTGCAACTGAAAATACACAGTCTGCATAAGCAGACTGTTAGCACACACCCAGCAGTTTAACCTGTAGAATCATGCTGAGTATTCACAAGTGACTGGTGTTTCATGGAAGCAGTGAGTAACACTAATACATTCAACATCACTAAGGCTGATTTCTTTTGCTGGAGTGTAGTCAGGCACCAAGGTCACACATGTTCATGGTCAGAAAAAGCTGTTTGGACATGTGCTGTTTTCTGTGTCTGAAAACTGTAATGAAAATGTATGCAACTGTTAGAGTAATTAACGCTTGCAGGAAAATAACAGTACTAAGTGTGCTTAGAAATTGGCAAGCAAATTTCGTTTTCTGCCTAAAAACACAGAAAACAGTAGTAAGTGTGCTTTGAAAATGGCAAGCAAATTTCATTTTACGCGTAAAATCAGAGCATGAGTCTGTGAGCATAGAGGAATTGGTGTAAGAGATGTATTTGGTGTCTCTCTGGTTCTTTTGGGAAGTAACCATGCGTATGTCTTTTGCAACTGAAAATACAGAGTCTGCATAAGCAGACTGTTAGCACACACCCAGCAGTTTATCCTGTAGAATCATGCTGAGTATTCACAAGTGACTGGTGTTTCATGGAAGCAGTGAGTAACGCTAATACATTCAACATCACTAAGGCTGATTTATTTTGCTGGAGTGTAGTCAGTCACCAAGGTCACACATGTTCATGGTCAGAAAAAGCTGTTTGCACATGTGCTGTGTTCTGTGTCTGAAAACTGTAATCAAAATGTATGCGACTGTTAGAGTAATTAACGCTTGCAGGAAAAAAACAGTACTAAGTGTGCTTTGAAATTGGCAAGCAAATTTCGTTTTCTGCCTAAAAACACAGAAAACAGTAGTAAGTGTGCTTTGAAAATGGCAAGCAAATTTCATTTTACGCGTAAAATCACAGCATGAGTCTGTGAGCATAGAGGAATTGCTGTCAGAGATGTATTTGGTGTCTCTCTGGTTCTTTTGGGAAGTAACCATGCGTATGTCTCTTGCAACTGAAAATACACAGTCTGCATAAGCAGACTGTTAGCACACACCCAGCAGTTTATCCTGTAGAATCATGCTGAGTATTCACAAGTGACTGGTGTTTTATGGAAGCAGTGAGTAACGCTAATACATTCAACATCACTAAGGCTGATTTCTTTTGCTGGAGTGTAGTCAGTCACCAAGGTCACACACGTTCATGGTCAGAAAAAGCTGTTTGGACATGTGCTGTTTTCTGTGTCTGAAAACTGTAATGAAAATGTATGCAACTGTTAGAGTAATTAACGCTAGCAGGAAAAAAACAGTACTAAGTGTGCTTTGAAATTGGCAAGCAAATTTCGTTTTCTGCCTAAAAACACAGAAAACAGTATAAGTGTGCTTTGAAATTGGCAAGCAAATTTCATTTTCCGCGTAAAATCACAGCATGAGTCTGTGAGCATAGTGGAATTGCTGTCAGAGATGTATTTGGTGTCTCTCTGGTTCTTTTGGGAAGTAACCCTGCGTATGTCTCTTGCAACTGAAAATACACAGTCTGCATAAGCAGACTGTTAGCACACACCCAGCAGTTTAACCTGTAGAATCATGCTGAGTATTCACAAGTGACTGGTGTTTCATGGAAGCAGTGAGTAACACTAATACATTCAACATCACTAAGGCTGATTTCTTTTGCTGGAGTGTAGTCAGGCACCAAGGTCACACATGTTCATGGTCAGAAAAAGCTGTTTGCACATGTGCTGTTTTCTGTGTCTGAAAACTGTAATGAAAATGTATGCGACTGTTAGAGTAATTAACGCTTGCAGGAAAAAAACAGTACTAAGTGTGCTTTGAAATTGGCAAGCAAATTTCGTTTTCTGCCTAAAAACACAGAAAACAGTAGTAAGTGTGCTTTGAAAATGGCAAGCAAATTTCATTTTACGCGTAAAATCACAGCATGAGTCTGTGAGCATAGAGGAATTGCTGTCAGAGATGTATTTGGTGTCTCTCTGGTTCTTTTGGGAAGTAACCATGCGTATGTCTCTTGCAACTGAAAATACACAGTCTGCATAAGCAGACTGTTAGCACACACCCAGCAGTTTATCCTGTAGAATCATGCTGAGTATTCACAAGTGACTGGTGTTTTATGGAAGCAGTGAGTAACGCTAATACATTCAACATCACTAAGGCTGATTTCTTTTGCTGAAGTGTAGTCAGTCACCAAGGTCACACATGTTCATGGTCAGAAAAAGCTGTTTGGACATGTGCTGTTTTCTGTGTCTGAAAACTGTAATGAAAATGTATGCAACTGTTAGAGTAATTAACGCTTGCAGGAAAAAAACAGTACTAAGTGTGCTTTGAAATTGGCAAGCAAATTTCGTTTTCTGCCTAAAAACACAGAAAACAGTAGTAAGTGTGCTTTGAAATTGGCAAGCAAATTTCATTTTCCGTGTAAAATCACAGCATGAGTCTGTGAGCATAGAGGAATTGCTGTCAGAGATGTATTTGGTGTCTCTCGGGTTCTTTTGGGAAGTAACCATGCGTATGTCTCTTGCAACTGAAAATACAGAGTCTGCATAAGCAGACTGTTAGCACACACCCAGCAGTTTATCCTGTAGAATAATGCTGAGTATTCACAAGTGACTGGTGTTTTATGGAAGCAGTGAGTAACGCTAATACATTCAACATCACTAAGGCTGATTTCTTTTGCTGGAGTGTAGTCAGTCACCAAGGTCACACATGTTCATGGTCTTAAAAAGCTGTTTGGACATGTGCTGTTTTCTGTGTCTGAAAACTGTAATGAAAATGTATGCAACTGTTAGAGTAATTAACGCTTGCAGGAAAAAAACAGTACTAAGTGTGCTTAGAAATTGGCAAGCAAATTTCGTTTTCTGCCTAAAAACACAGAAAACAGTAGTAAGTGTGCTTTGAAATTGGCAAGCAAATTTCTTTTTACGCGTAAAATCACAGCATGAGTCTGTGAGCATAGAGGAATTGCTGTCAGAGATGTATTTGGTGTCTCTCTGGTTCTTTTGGGAAGTAACCATGCGTATGTCTCTTGCAACTGAAAATACACAGTCTGCATAAGCAGAATGTTAGCACACACCCAGCAGTTTATCCTGTAGAATCATGCTGAGTATTCACAAGTGACTGGTGTATTATGGAAGCAGTGAGTAACGCTAATACATTCAACATCACTAAGGCTGATTTCTTTTGCTGGAGTGTAGTCAGTCACCAAGGTCACACATGTTCATGGTCAGAAAAAGCTGTTTGCACATGTGCTGTTTTCTGTGTCTGAAAACTGTAATGAAAATGTATGCAACTGTTAGAGTAATTAACGCTAGCAGGAAAAAAACAGTATAATTGTGCTTTGAAATTGGCAAGCAAATTTCATTTTACGCGTAAAATCACAGCATGAGTCTGTGAGCATAGTGGAATTGCTGTCAGAGATGTATTTTGTGTCTCTCTGGTTCTTTTGGGAAGTAACCATGCGTATGTCTCTTGCAACTGAAAATACACAGTCTGCATAAGCAGACTGTTAGCACACACCCAGCAGTTTAACCTGTAGAATCATGCTGAGTATTCACAAGTGACTGGTGTTTCATGGAAGCAGTGAGTAACACTAATACATTCAACATCACTAAGGCTGATTTCTTTTGCTGGAGTGTAGTCAGGCACCAAGGTCACACATGTTCATGGTCAGAAAACGCTGTTTGGACATGTGCTGTTTTCTGTGTCTGAAAACTGTAATGAAAATGTATGCAACTGTTAGAGTAATTAACGCTTGCAGGAAAATAACAGTACTAAGTGTGCTTAGAAATTGGCAAGCAAATTTCGTTTTCTGCCTAAAAACACAGAAAACAGTAGTAAGTGTGCTTTGAAAATGGCAAGCAAATTTCATTTTACGCGTAAAATCACAGCATGAGTCTGTGAGCATAGAGGAATTGGTGTCAGAGATGTATTTGGTGTCTCTCTGGTTCTTTTGGGAAGTAACCATGCGTATGTCTCTTGCAACTGAAAATACAGAGTCTGCATAAGCAGACTGTTAGCACACACCCAGCAGTTTATCCTGTAGAATCATGCTGAGTATTCACAAGTGACTGGTGTTTCATGGAAGCAGTGAGTAACGCTAATACATTCAACATCACTAAGGCTGATTTCTTTTGCTGGAGTGTAGTCAGTCACCAAGGTCACACATGTTCATGGTCAGAAAAAGCTGTTTGCACATGTGCTGTGTTCTGTGTCTGAAAACTGTAATGAAAATGTATGCGACTGTTAGAGTAATTAACGCTTGCAGGAAAAAAACAGTACTAAGTGTGCTTTGAAATTGGCAAGCAAATTTCGTTTTCTGCCTAAAAACACAGAAAACAGTAGTAAGTGTGCTTTGAAAATGGCAAGCAAATTTCATTTTACGCGTAAAATCACAGCATGAGTCTGTGAGCATAGAGGAATTGCTGTCAGAGATGTATTTGGTGTCTCTCTGGTTCTTTTGGGAAGTAACCATGCGTATGTCTCTTGCAACTGAAAATACACAGTCTGCATAAGCAGACTGTTAGCACACACCCAGCAGTTTATCCTGTAGAATCATGCTGAGTATTCACAAGTGAATGGTGTTTTATGGAAGCAGTGACTAACGCTAATACATTCAACATCACTAAGGCTGATTTCTTTTGCTGGAGTGTAGTCAGTCACCAAGGTCACACATGTTCATGGTCAGAAAAAGCTGTTTGGACATGTGCTGTTTTCTGTGTCTGAAAACTGTAATGAAAATGTATGCAACTGTTAGAGTAATTAACGCTAGCAGGAAAAAAACAGTATAAGTGTGCTTTGAAATTGGCAAGCAAATTTCATTTTACGCGTAAAATCACAGCATGAGTCTGTGAGCATAGTGGAATTGCTGTCAGAGATGTATTTGGTGTCTCTCTGGTTCTTTTGGGAAGTAACCACGCGTATGTCTCTTGCAACTGAAAATACACAGTCTGCATAAGCAGACTGTTAGCACACACCCAGCAGTTTAACCTGTAGAATCATGCTGAGTATTCACAAGTGACTGGTGTTTCATGGAAGCAGTGAGTAACACTAATACATTCAACATCACTAAGGCTGATTTCTTTTGCTGGAGTGTAGTCAGGCACCAAGGTCACACATGTTCATGGTCAGAAAAAGCTGTTTGGACATGTGCTGTTTTCTGTGTCTGAAAACTGTAATGAAAATGTATGCAACTTTTTGAGTAATTAACGCTTGCAGGAAAAAAACAGTACTAAGTGTGCTTTGAAATTGGCAAGCAAATTTCGTTTTCTGCCTAAAAACACAGAAAACAGTAGTAAGTGTGCTTTGAAAATGGCAAGCAAATTTCATTTTCCGCGTAAAATCAGAGCATGAGTCTGTGAGCATAGAGGAATTGGTGTCAGAGATGTATTTGGTGTCTCTCTGGTTCTTTTGGGAAGTAACCATGCGTATGTCTCTTGCAACTGAAAATACACAGTCTGCATAAGCAGACTGTTAGCACACACCCAGCAGTTTATCCTGTAGAATCATGCTGAGTATTCACAAGTGACTGGTGTTTCATGGAAGCAGTGAGTAACGCTAATACATTCAACATCACTAAGGCTGATTTCTTTTGCTGGAGTGTAGTCAGTCACCAAGGTCACACATGTTCATGGTCTTAAAAAGCTGTTTGGACATGTGCTGTTTTCTGTGTCTGAAAACTGTAATGAAAATGTATGCGACTGTTAGAGTAATTAACGCTTGCAGGAAAAAAACAGTACTAAGTGTGCTTTGAAATTGGCAAGCAAATTTCGTTTTCTGCCTAAAAACACAGAAAACAGTAGTAAGTGTGCTTTGAAAATGGCAAGCAAATTTCTTTTTACGCGTAAAATCACAGCATGAGTCTGTGAGCATAGAGGAATTGCTGTCAGAGATGTATTTGGTGTCTCTCTGGTTCTTTTGGGAAGTAACCATGCGTATGTCTCTTGCAACTGAAAATACACAGTCTGCATAAGCAGACTGTTAGCACACACCCAGCAGTTTATCCTGTAGAATCATGCTGAGTATTCACAAGTGACTGGTGTTTCATGGAAGCAGTGAGTAACGCTAATACATTCAACATCACTAAGGCTGATTTCTTTTGCTGGAGTGTAGTCAGTCACCAAGGTCACACATGTTCATGGTCAGAAAAAGCTGTTTGCACATGTGCTGTTTTCTGTGTCTGAAAACTGTAATGAAAATGTATGCGACTGTTAGAGTAATTAACGCTTGCAGGAAAAAAACAGTACTAAGTGTGCTTTGAAATTGGCAAGCAAATTTCGTTTTCTGCCTAAAAACACAGAAAACAGTAGTAAGTGTGCTTTGAAAATGGCAAGCAAATTTCATTTTACGCGTAAAATCACAGCATGAGTCTGTGAGCATAGAGGAATTGCTGTCAGAGATGTATTTGGTGTCTCTCTGGTTCTTTTGGGAAGTAACCATGCGTATGTCTCTTGCAACTGAAAATACACAGTCTGCATAAGCAGACTGTTAGCACACACCCAGCAGTTTATCCTGTAGAATCATGCTGAGTATTCACAAGTGACTGGTGTTTTATGGAAGCAGTGAGTAACGCTAATACATTCAACATCACTAAGGCTGATTTCTTTTGCTGGAGTGTAGTCAGTCACCAAGGTCACACATGTTCATGGTCAGAAAAAGCTGTTTGGACATGTGCTGTTTTCTGTGTCTGAAAACTGTAATGAAAATTTATGCAACTGTTAGAGTAATTAACGCTTGCAGGAAAAAAACAGTACTAAGTGTGCTTTGAAATTGGCAAGCAAATTTCGTTTTCTGCCTAAAAACACAGAAAACAGTAGTAAGTGTGCTTTGAAATTGGCAAGCAAATTTCATTTTCCGCGTAAAATCACAGCATGAGTCTGTGAGCATAGAGGAATTGCTGTCAGAGATGTATTTGGTGTCTCTCTGGTTCTTTTGGGAAGTAACCATGCGTATGTCTCTTGCAACTGAAAATACACAGTCTGCATAAGCAGACTGTTAGCACACACCCAGCAGTTTAACCTGTAGAATCATGCTGAGTATTCACAAGTGACTGGTGTTTCATGGAAGCAGTGAGTAACACTAATACATTCAACATCACTAAGGCTGATTTCTTTTGCTGGAGTGTAGTCAGGCACCAAGGTCACACATGTTCATGGTCAGAAAAAGCTGTTTGGACATGTGCTGTTTTCTGTGTCTGAAAACTGTAATGAAAATGTATGCAACTGTTAGAGTAATTAACGCTTGCAGGAAAATAACAGTACTAAGTGTGCTTAGAAATTGGCAAGCAAATTTCGTTTTCTGCCTAAAAACACAGAAAACAGTAGTAAGTGTGCTTTGAAAATGGCAAGCAAATTTCATTTTACGCGTAAAATCAGAGCATGAGTCTGTGAGCATAGAGGAATTGGTGTAAGAGATGTATTTGGTGTCTCTCTGGTTCTTTTGGGAAGTAACCATGCGTATGTCTTTTGCAACTGAAAATACAGAGTCTGCATAAGCAGACTGTTAGCACACACCCAGCAGTTTATCCTGTAGAATCATGCTGAGTATTCACAAGTGACTGGTGTTTCATGGAAGCAGTGAGTAACGCTAATACATTCAACATCACTAAGGCTGATTTATTTTGCTGGAGTGTAGTCAGTCACCAAGGTCACACATGTTCATGGTCAGAAAAAGCTGTTTGCACATGTGCTGTGTTCTGTGTCTGAAAACTGTAATCAAAATGTATGCGACTGTTAGAGTAATTAACGCTTGCAGGAAAAAAACAGTACTAAGTGTGCTTTGAAATTGGCAAGCAAATTTCGTTTTCTGCCTAAAAACACAGAAAACAGTAGTAAGTGTGCTTTGAAAATGGCAAGCAAATTTCATTTTACGCGTAAAATCACAGCATGAGTCTGTGAGCATAGAGGAATTGCTGTCAGAGATGTATTTGGTGTCTCTCTGGTTCTTTTGGGAAGTAACCATGCGTATGTCTCTTGCAACTGAAAATACACAGTCTGCATAAGCAGACTGTTAGCACACACCCAGCAGTTTATCCTGTAGAATCATGCTGAGTATTCACAAGTGACTGGTGTTTTATGGAAGCAGTGAGTAACGCTAATACATTCAACATCACTAAGGCTGATTTCTTTTGCTGGAGTGTAGTCAGTCACCAAGGTCACACACGTTCATGGTCAGAAAAAGCTGTTTGGACATGTGCTGTTTTCTGTGTCTGAAAACTGTAATGAAAATGTATGCAACTGTTAGAGTAATTAACGCTAGCAGGAAAAAAACAGTATAAGTGTGCTTTGAAATTGGCAAGCAAATTTCATTTTCCGCGTAAAATCACAGCATGAGTCTGTGAGCATAGTGGAATTGCTGTCAGAGATGTATTTGGTGTCTCTCTGGTTCTTTTGGGAAGTAACCATGCGTATGTCTCTTGCAACTGAAAATACACAGTCTGCATAAGCAGACTGTTAGCACACACCCAGCAGTTTAACCTGTAGAATCATGCTGAGTATTCACAAGTGACTGGTGTATTATGGAAGCAGTGAGTAACGCTAATACATTCAACATCACTAAGGCTGATTTCTTTTGCTGGAGTGTAGTCAGTCACCAAGGTCACACATGTTCATGGTCAGAAAAAGCTGTTTGCACATGTGCTGTTTTCTGTGTCTGAAAACTGTAATGAAAATGTATACGACTGTTAGAGTAATTAACGCTTGCAGGAAAAAAACAGTACTAAGTGTGCTTTGAAATTGCCAAGCAAATTTCGTGTTCTGCCTAAAAACACAGAAAACAGTAGTAAGTGTGCTTTGAAAATGGCAAGCAAATTTCATTTTACGCGTAAAATCACAGCATGAGTCTGTGAGCATAGAGGAATTGCTGTCAGAGATGTATTTGGTGTCTCTCTGGTTCTTTTGGGAAGTAACCATGCGTATGTCTCTTGCAACTGAAAATACACAGTCTGCATAAGCAGACTGTTAGCACACACCCAGCAGTTTATCCTGTAGAATCATGCTGAGTATTCACAAGTGACTGGTGTTTTATGGAAGCAGTGAGTAACGCTAATACATTCAACATCACTAAGGCTGATTTCTTTTGCTGGAGTGTAGTCAGTCACCAAGGTCACACATGTTCATGGTCAGAAAAAGCTGTTTGGACATGTGCTGTTTTCTGTGTCTGAAAACTGTAATGAAAATGTATGCAACTGTTAGAGTAATTAACGCTTGCAGGAAAAAAACAGTACTAAGTGTGCTTTGAAATTGGCAAGCAAATTTCGTTTTCTGCCTAAAAACACAGAAAACAGTAGTTAGTGTGCTTTGAAATTGGCAAGCAAATTTCATTTTCCGCGTAAAATCACAGCATGAGTCTGTGAGCATAGAGGAATTGCTGTCAGAGATGTATTTGGTGTCTCTCTGGTTCTTTTGGGAAGTAACCATGCGTATGTCTCTTGCAACTGAAAATACACAGTCTGCATAAGCAGACTGTTAGCACACACCCAGCAGTTTATCCTGTAGAATCATGCTGAGTATTCACAAGTGACTGGTGTTTTATGGAAGCAGTGAGTAACGCTAATACATTCAACATCACTAAGGCTGATTTCTTTTGCTGGAGTGTAGTCAGTCACCAAGGTCACACATGTTCATGGTCTTAAAAAGCTGTTTGGACATGTGCTGTTTTCTGTGTCTGAAAACTGTAATGAAAATGTATGCAACTGTTAGAGTAATTAACGCTTGCAGGAAAAAAACAGTACTAAGTGTGCTTAGAAATTGGCAAGCAAATTTCGTTTTCTGCCTAAAAACACAGAAAACAGTAGTAAGTGTGCTTTGAAATTGGCAAGCAAATTTCTTTTTACGCGTAAAATCACAGCATGAGTCTGTGAGCATAGAGGAATTGCTGTCAGAGATGTATTTGGTGTCTCTCTGGTTCTTTTGGGAAGTAACCATGCGTATGTCTCTTGCAACTGAAAATACACAGTCTGCATAAGCAGAATGTTAGCACACACCCAGCAGTTTATCCTGTAGAATCATGCTGAGTATTCACAAGTGACTGGTGTATTATGGAAGCAGTGAGTAACGCTAATACATTCAACATCACTAAGGCTGATTTCTTTTGCTGGAGTGTAGTCAGTCACCAAGGTCACACATGTTCATGGTCAGAAAAAGCTGTTTGCACATGTGCTGTTTTCTGTGTCTGAAAACTGTAATGAAAATGTATGCAACTGTTAGAGTAATTAACGCTAGCAGGAAAAAAACAGTATAAGTGTGCTTTGAAATTGGCAAGCAAATTTCATTTTACGCGTAAAATCACAGCATGAGTCTGTGAGCATAGTGGAATTGCTGTCAGAGATGTATTTGGTGTCTCTCTGGTTCTTTTGGGAAGTAACCATGCGTATGTCTCTTGCAACTGAAAATACACAGTCTGCATAAGCAGACTGTTAGCACACACCCAGCAGTTTAACCTGTAGAATCATGCTGAGTATTCACAAGTGACTGGTGTTTCATGGAAGCAGTGAGTAACACTAATACATTCAACATCACTAAGGCTGATTTCTTTTGCTGGAGTGTAGTCAGGCACCAAGGTCACACATGTTCATGGTCAGAAAAAGCTGTTTGGACATGTGCTGTTTTCTGTGTCTGAAAACTGTAATGAAAATGTATGCAACTGTTAGAGTAATTAACGCTTGCAGGAAAATAACAGTACTAAGTGTGCTTAGAAATTGGCAAGCAAATTTCGTTTTCTGACTAAAAACACAGAAAACAGTAGTAAGTGTGCTTTGAAAATGGCAAGCAAATTTCATTTTACGCGTAAAATCAGAGCATGAGTCTGTGAGCATAGAGGAATTGGTGTCAGAGATGTATTTGGTGTCTCTCTGGTTCTTTTGGGAAGTAACCATGCGTATGTCTCTTGCAACTGAAAATACACAGTCTGCATAAGCAGACTGTTAGCACACACCCAGCAGTTTATCCTGTAGAATCATGCTGAGTATTCACAAGTGACTGGTGTTTCATGGAAGCAGTGAGTAACGCTAATACATTCAACATCACTAAGGCTGATTTCTTTTGTTGAAGTGTAGTCAGTCACCAAGGTCACACATGTTCATGGTCAGAAAAAGCTGTTTGCACATGTGCTGTTTTCTGTGTCTGAAAACTGTAATGAAAATGTATGCGACTGTTAGAGTAATTAACGCTTGCAGGAAAAAAACAGTACTAAGTGTGCTTTGAAATTGGCAAGCAAATTTCGTTTTCTGCCTAAAAACACAGAAAACAGTAGTAAGTGTGCTTTGAAAATGGCAAGCAAATTTCATTTTACGCGTAAAATCAGAGCATGAGTCTGTGAGCATAGAGGAATTGCTGTCAGAGATGTATTTGGTGTCTCTCTGGTTCTTTTGGGAAGTAACCATGCGTATGTCTCTTGCAACTGAAAATACACAGTCTGCATAAGCAGACTGTTAGCACACACCCAGCAGTTTATCCTGTAGAATCATGCTGAGTATTCACAAGTGACTGGTGTTTTATGGAAGCAGTGAGTAACGCTAATACATTCAACATCACTAAGGCTGATTTCTTTTGCTGGAGTGTAGTCAGTCACCAAGGTCACACATGTTCATGGTCAGAAAAAGCTGTTTGGACATGTGCTGTTTTCTGTGTCTGAAAACTGTAATGAAAATGTATGCAACTGTTAGAGTAATTAACGCTTGCAGGAAAAAAACAGTACTAAGTGTGCTTTGAAATTGGCAAGCAAATTTCGTTTTCTGCCTAAAAACACAGAAAACAGTAGTAAGTGTGCTTTGAAAATGGCAAGCAAATTTCATTTTACGCGTAAAATCAGAGCATGAGTCTGTGAGCATAGAGGAATTGGTGTCAGAGATGTATTTGGTGTCTCTCTGGTTCTTTTGGGAAGTAACCATGCGTATGTCTCTTGCAACTGAAAATACACAGTCTGCATA
Source organism: Triturus cristatus (assembly GCF_964204655.1). Taxonomy (NCBI): domain Eukaryota; kingdom Metazoa; phylum Chordata; class Amphibia; order Caudata; family Salamandridae; genus Triturus; species Triturus cristatus. The sequence continues at coordinate 748,543,348 of NC_140584.1, read as the reverse complement.
AGCAGACTGTTAGCACACACCCAGCAGTTTATCCTGTAGAATCATGCTGAGTATTCACAAGTGACTGGTGTTTCATGGAAGCAGTGAGTAACGCTAATACATTCAACATCACTAAGGCTGATTTCTTTTGCTGGAGTGTAGTCAGTCACCAAGGTCACACATGTTCATGGTCAGAAAAAGCTGTTTGCACATATGCTGTTTTCTGTGTCTGAAAACTGTAATGAAAATGTATGCGACTGTTAGAGTAATTAACGCTTGCAGGAAAAAAACAGTACTAAGTGTGCTTTGAAATTGGCAAGCAAATTTCGTTTTCTGCCTAAAAACACAGGAAACAGTAGTAAGTGTGCTTTGAAAATGGCAAGCAAATTTCATTTTACGCGTAAAATCAGAGCATGAGTCTGTGAGCATAGAGGAATTGCTGTCAGAGATGTATTTGGTGTCTCTCTGGTTCTTTTGGGAAGTAACCATGCGTATGTCTCTTGCAACTGAAAATACACAGTCTGCATAAGCAGACTGTTAGCACACACCCAGCAGTTTATCCTGTAGAATCATGCTGAGTATTCACAAGTGACTGGTGTTTTATGGAAGCAGTGAGTAACGCTAATACATTCAACATCACTAAGGCTGATTTCTTTTGCTGGAGTGTAGTCAGTCACCAAGGTCACACATGTTCATGGTCAGAAAAAGCTGTTTGGACATGTGCTGTTTTCTGTGTCTGAAAACTGTAATGAAAATGTATGCAACTGTTAGAGTAATTAACGCTTGCAGGAAAAAAACAGTACTAAGTGTGCTTTGAAATTGGCAAGCAAATTTCGTTTTCTGCCTAAAAACACAGAAAACAGTAGTAAGTGTGCTTTGAAAATGGCAAGCAAATTTCATTTTACGCGTAAAATCAGAGCATGAGTCTGTGAGCATAGAGGAATTGGTGTCAGAGATGTATTTGGTGTCTCTCTGGTTCTTTTGGGAAGTAACCATGCGTATGTCTCTTGCAACTGAAAATACACAGTCTGCATAAGCAGACTGTTAGCACACACCCAGCAGTTTATCCTGTAGAATCATGCTGAGTATTCACAAGTGACTGGTGTTTCATGGAAGCAGTGAGTAACGCTAATACATTCAACATCACTAAGGCTGATTTCTTTTGCTGGAGTGTAGTCAGTCACCAAGGTCACACATGTTCATGGTCAGAAAAAGCTGTTTGCACATGTGCTGTTTTCTGTGTCTGAAAACTGTAATGAAAATGTATGCGACTGTTAGAGTAATTAACGCTTGCAGGAAAAAAACAGTACTAAGTGTGCTTTGAAATTGGCAAGCAAATTTCGTTTTCTGCCTAAAAACACAGGAAACAGTAGTAAGTGTGCTTTGAAAATGGCAAGCAAATTTCATTTTACGCGTAAAATCACAGCATGAGTCTGTGAGCATAGAGGAATTGGTGTCAGAGATGTATTTGGTGTCTCTCTGGTTCTTTTCGGAAGTAACCATGCGTATGTCTCTTGCAACTGAAAATACACAGTCTGCATAAGCAGACTGTTAGCACACACCCAGCAGTTTATCCTGTAGAATCATGCTGAGTATTCACAAGTGACTGGTGTTTTATGGAAGCAGTGAGTAACGCTAATACATTCAACATCACTAAGGCTGATTTCTTTTGCTGGAGTGTAGTCAGTCACCAAGGTCACACATGTTCATGGTCAGAAAAAGCTGTTTGGACATGTGCTGTTTTCTGTGTCTGAAAACTGTAATGAAAATGTATGCAACTGTTAGAGTAATTAACGCTTGCAGGAAAAAAACAGTACTAAGTGTGCTTTGAAATTGGCAAGCAAATTTCGTTTTCTGCCTAAAAACACAGAAAACAGTAGTAAGTGTGCTTTGAAATTGGCAAGCAAATTTCATTTTCCGCGTAAAATCAGAGCATGAGTCTGTGAGCATAGAGGAATTGCTGTCAGAGATGTATTTGGTGTCTCTCTGGTTCTTTTCGGAAGTAACCATGCGTATGTCTCTTGCAACTGAAAATACACAGTCTGCATAAGCAGACTGTTAGCACACACCCAGCAGTTTATCCTGTAGAATAATGCTGAGTATTCACAAGTGACTGGTGTTTTATGGAAGCAGTGAGTAACGCTAATACATTCAACATCACTAAGGCTGATTTCTTTTGCTGGAGTGTAGTCAGTCACCAAGGTCACACATGTTCATGGTCAGAAAAAGCTGTTTGCACATGTGCTGTTTTCTGTGTCTGAAAACTGTAATGAAAATGTATGCAACTGTTAGAGTAATTAACGCTAGCAGGAAAAAAACAGTATAAGTGTGCTTTGAAATTGGCAAGCAAATTTCATTTTACGCGTAAAATCACAGCATGAGTCTGTGAGCATAGTGGAATTGCTGTCAGAGATGTATTTTGTGTCTCTCTGGTTCTTTTGGGAAGTAACCATGCGTATGTCTCTTGCAACTGAAAATACACAGTCTGCATAAGCAGACTGTTAGCACACACCCAGCAGTTTAACCTGTAGAATCATGCTGAGTATTCACAAGTGACTGGTGTTTCATGGAAGCAGTGAGTAACACTAATACATTCAACATCACTAAGGCTGATTTCTTTTGCTGGAGTGTAGTCAGGCACCAAGGTCACACATGTTCATGGTCAGAAAAAGCTGTTTGGACATGTGCTGTTTTCTGTGTCTGAAAACTGTAATGAAAATGTATGCAACTGTTAGAGTAATTAACGCTTGCAGGAAAATAACAGTACTAAGTGTGCTTAGAAATTGGCAAGCAAATTTCGTTTTCTGCCTAAAAACACAGAAAACAGTAGTAAGTGTGCTTTGAAAATGGCAAGCAAATTTCATTTTACGCGTAAAATCAGAGCATGAGTCTGTGAGCATAGAGGAATTGGTGTCAGAGATGTATTTGGTGTCTCTCTGGTTCTTTTGGGAAGTAACCATGCGTATGTCTCTTGCAACTGAAAATACAGAGTCTGCATAAGCAGACTGTTAGCACACACCCAGCAGTTTATCCTGTAGAATCATGCTGAGTATTCACAAGTGACTGGTGTTTCATGGAAGCAGTGAGTAACGCTAATACATTCAACATCACTAAGGCTGATTTCTTTTGCTGGAGTGTAGTCAGTCACCAAGGTCACACATGTTCATGGTCAGAAAAAGCTGTTTGCACATGTGCTGTGTTCTGTGTCTGAAAACTGTAATCAAAATGTATGCGACTGTTAGAGTAATTAACGCTTGCAGGAAAAAAACAGTACTAAGTGTGCTTTGAAATTGGCAAGCAAATTTCGTTTTCTGCCTAAAAACACAGAAAACAGTAGTAAGTGTGCTTTGAAAATGGCAAGCAAATTTCATTTTACGCGTAAAATCACAGCATGAGTCTGTGAGCATAGAGGAATTGCTGTCAGAGATGTATTTGGTGTCTCTCTGGTTCTTTTGGGAAGTAACCATGCGTATGTCTCTTGCAACTGAAAATACACAGTCTGCATAAGCAGACTGTTAGCACACACCCAGCAGTTTATCCTGTAGAATCATGCTGAGTATTCACAAGTGACTGGTGTTTTATGGAAGCAGTGAGTAACGCTAATACATTCAACATCACTAAGGCTGATTTCTTTTGCTGGAGTGTAGTCAGTCACCAAGGTCACACACGTTCATGGTCAGAAAAAGCTGTTTGGACATGTGCTGTTTTCTGTGTCTGAAAACTGTAATGAAAATGTATGCAACTGTTAGAGTAATTAACGCTAGCAGGAAAAAAACAGTATAAGTGTGCTTTGAAATTGGCAAGCAAATTTCATTTTCCGCGTAAAATCACAGCATGAGTCTGTGAGCATAGTGGAATTGCTGTCAGAGATGTATTTGGTGTCTCTCTGGTTCTTTTGGGAAGTAACCATGCGTATGTCTCTTGCAACTGAAAATACACAGTCTGCATAAGCAGACTGTTAGCACACACCCAGCAGTTTAACCTGTAGAATCATGCTGAGTATTCACAAGTGACTGGTGTATTATGGAAGCAGTGAGTAACGCTAATACATTCAACATCACTAAGGCTGATTTCTTTTGCTGGAGTGTAGTCAGTCACCAAGGTCACACATGTTCATGGTCAGAAAAAGCTGTTTGCACATGTGCTGTTTTCTGTGTCTGAAAACTGTAATGAAAATGTATACGACTGTTAGAGTAATTAACGCTTGCAGGAAAAAAACAGTACTAAGTGTGCTTTGAAATTGGCAAGCAAATTTCGTTTTCTGCCTAAAAACACAGAAAACAGTAGTAAGTGTGCTTTGAAAATGGCAAGCAAATTTCATTTTACGCGTAAAATCACAGCATGAATCTGTGAGCATAGAGGAATTGCTGTCAGAGATGTATTTGGTGTCTCTCTGGTTCTTTTGGGAAGTAACCATGCGTATGTCTCTTGCAACTGAAAATACACAGTCTGCATAAGCAGACTGTTAGCACACACCCAGCAGTTTATCCTGTAGAATCATGCTGAGTATTCACAAGTGACTGGTGTTTTATGGAAGCAGTGAGTAACGCTAATACATTCAACATCACTAAGGCTGATTTCTTTTGCTGGAGTGTAGTCAGTCACCAAGGTCACACATGTTCATGGTCAGAAAAAGCTGTTTGGACATGTGCTGTTTTCTGTGTCTGAAAACTGTAATGAAAATGTATGCAACTGTTAGAGTAATTAACGCTTGCAGGAAAAAAACAGTACTAAGTGTGCTTTGAAATTGGCAAGCAAATTTCGTTTTCTGCCTAAAAACACAGAAAACAGTAGTTAGTGTGCTTTGAAATTGGCAAGCAAATTTCATTTTCCGCGTAAAATCACAGCATGAGTCTGTGAGCATAGAGGAATTGCTGTCAGAGATGTATTTGGTGTCTCTCTGGTTCTTTTGGGAAGTAACCATGCGTATGTCTCTTGCAACTGAAAATACACAGTCTGCATAAGCAGACTGTTAGCACACACCCAGCAGTTTATCCTGTAGAATCATGCTGAGTATTCACAAGTGACTGGTGTTTTATGGAAGCAATGAGTAACGCTAATACATTCAACATCACTAAGGCTGATTTCTTTTGCTGGAGTGTAGTCAGTCACCAAGGTCACACATGTTCATGGTCTTAAAAAGCTGTTTGGACATGTGCTGTTTTCTGTGTCTGAAAACTGTAATGAAAATGTATGCAACTGTTAGAGCAATTAACGCTTGCAGGAAAAAAACAGTACTAAGTGTGCTTAGAAATTGGCAAGCAAATTTCGTTTTCTGCCTAAAAACACAGAAAACAGTAGTAAGTGTGCTTTGAAATTGGCAAGCAAATTTCTTTTTACGCGTAAAATCACAGCATGAGTCTGTGAGCATAGAGGAATTGCTGTCAGAGATGTATTTGGTGTCTCTCTGGTTCTTTTGGGAAGTAACCATGCGTATGTCTCTTGCAACTGAAAATACACAGTCTGCATAAGCAGAATGTTAGCACACACCCAGCAGTTTATCCTGTAGAATCATGCTGAGTATTCACAAGTGACTGGTGTATTATGGAAGCAGTGAGTAACGCTAATACATTCAACATCACTAAGGCTGATTTCTTTTGCTGGAGTGTAGTCAGTCACCAAGGTCACACATGTTCATGGTCAGAAAAAGCTGTTTGCACATGTGCTGTTTTCTGTGTCTGAAAACTGTAATGAAAATGTATGCAACTGTTAGAGTAATTAACGCTAGCAGGAAAAAAACAGTATAAGTGTGCTTTGAAATTGGCAAGCAAATTTCATTTTACGCGTAAAATCACAGCATGAGTCTGTGAGCATAGTGGAATTGCTGTCAGAGATGTATTTGGTGTCTCTCTGGTTCTTTTGGGAAGTAACCATGCGTATGTCTCTTGCAACTGAAAATACACAGTCTGCATAAGCAGACTGTTAGCACACACCCAGCAGTTTAACCTGTAGAATCATGCTGAGTATTCACAAGTGACTGGTGTTTCATGGAAGCAGTGAGTAACACTAATACATTCAACATCACTAAGGCTGATATCTTTTGCTGGAGTGTAGTCAGGCACCAAGGTCACACATGTTCATGGTCAGAAAAAGCTGTTTGGACATGTGCTGTTTTCTGTGTCTGAAAACTGTAATGAAAATGTATGCAACTGTTAGAGTAATTAACGCTTGCAGGAAAATAACAGTACTAAGTGTGCTTAGAAATTGGCAAGCAAATTTCGTTTTCTGCCTAAAAACACAGAAAACAGTAGTAAGTGTGCTTTGAAAATGGCAAGCAAATTTCATTTTACGCGTAAAATCAGAGCATGAGTCTGTGAGCATAGAGGAATTGGTGTCAGAGATGTATTTGGTGTCTCTCTGGTTCTTTTGGGAAGTAACCATGCGTATGTCTCTTGCAACTGAAAATACACAGTCTGCATAAGCAGACTGTTAGCACACACCCAGCAGTTTATCCTGTAGAATCATGCTGAGTATTCACAAGTGACTGGTGTTTCATGGAAGCAGTGAGTAACGCTAATACATTCAACATCACTAAGGCTGATTTCTTTTGTTGAAGTGTAGTCAGTCACCAAGGTCACACATGTTCATGGTCAGAAAAAGCTGTTTGCACATGTGCTGTTTTCTGTGTCTGAAAACTGTAATGAAAATGTATGCGACTGTTAGAGTAATTAACGCTTGCAGGAAAAAAACAGTACTAAGTGTGCTTTGAAATTGGCAAGCAAATTTCGTTTTCTGCCTAAAAACACAGAAAACAGTAGTAAGTGTGCTTTGAAAATGGCAAGCAAATTTCATTTTACGCGTAAAATCACAGCATGAGTCTGTGAGCATAGAGGAATTGCTGTCGGAGATGTATTTGGTGTCTCTCTGGTTCTTTTGGGAAGTAACCATGCGTATGTCTCTTGCAACTGAAAATACACAGTCTGCATAAGCAGACTGTTAGCACACACCCAGCAGTTTATCCTGTAGAATCATGCTGAGTATTCACAAGTGACTGGTGTTTTATGGAAGCAGTGAGTAACGCTAATACATTCAACATCACTAAGGCTGATTTCTTTTGCTGGAGTGTAGTCAGTCACCAAGGTCACACATGTTCATGGTCAGAAAAAGCTGTTTGGACATGTGCTGTTTTCTGTGTCTGAAAACTGTAATGAAAATGTATGCAACTGTTAGAGTAATTAACGCTTGCAGGAAAAAAACAGTACTAAGTGTGCTTTGAAATTGGCAAGCAAATTTCGTTTTCTGCCTAAAAACACAGAAAACAGTAGTAAGTGTGCTTTGAAAATGGCAAGCAAATTTCATTTTCCGCGTAAAATCAGAGCATGAGTCTGTGAGCATAGAGGAATTTGTGTCAGAGATGTATTTGGTGTCTCTCTGGTTCTTTTGGGAAGTAACCATGCGTATGTCTCTTGCAACTGAAAATACACAGTCTGCATAAGCAGACTGTTAGCACACACCCAGCAGTTTATCCTGTAGAATCATGCTGAGTATTCACAAGTGACTGGTGTTTCATGGAAGCAGTGAGTAACGCTAATACATTCAACATCACTAAGGCTGATTTCTTTTGCTGGAGTGTAGTCAGTCACCAAGGTCACACATGTTCATGGTCAGAAAAAGCTGTTTGCACATGTGCTGTTTTCTGTGTCTGAAAACTGTAATGAAAATGTATGCGACTGTTAGAGTAATTAACGCTTGCAGGAAAAAAACAGTACTAAGTGTGCTTTGAAATTGGCAAGCAAATTTCGTTTTCTGCCTAAAAACACAGGAAACAGTAGTAAGTGTGCTTTGAAAATGGCAAGCAAATTTCATTTTACGCGTAAAATCACAGCATGAGTCTGTGAGCATAGAGGAATTGCTGTCAGAGATGTATTTGGTGTCTCTCTGGTTCTTTTGGGAAGTAACCATGCGTATGTCTCTTGCAACTGAAAATACACAGTCTGCATAAGCAGACTGTTAGCACACACCCAGCAGTTTATCCTGTAGAATCATGCTGAGTATTCACAAGTGACTGGTGTTTTATGGAAGCAGTGAGTAACGCTAATACATTCAACATCACTAAGGCTGATTTCTTTTGCTGGAGTGTAGTCAGTCACCAAGGTCACACATGTTCATGGTCAGAAAAAGCTGTTTGGACATGTGCTGTTTTCTGTGTCTGAAAACTGTAATGAAAATTTATGCAACTGTTAGAGTAATTAACGCTTGCAGGAAAAAAACAGTACTAAGTGTGCTTTGAAATTGGCAAGCAAATTTCGTTTTCTGCCTAAAAACACAGAAAACAGTAGTAAGTGTGCTTTGAAATTGGCAAGCAAATTTCATTTTCCGCGTAAAATCACAGCATGAGTCTGTGAGCATAGAGGAATTGCTGTCAGAAATGTATTTGGTGTCTCTCTGGTTCTTTTGGGAAGTAACCATGCGTATGTCTCTTGCAACTGAAAATACACAGTCTGCATAAGCAGACTGTTAGCACACACCCAGCAGTTTATCCTGTAGAATAATGCTGAGTATTCACAAGTGACTGGTGTTTTATGGAAGCAGTGAGTAACGCTAATACATTCAACATCACTAAGGCTGATTTCTTTTGCTGGAGTGTAGTCAGTCACCAAGGTCACACATGTTCATGGTCAGAAAAAGCTGTTTGCACATGTGCTGTTTTCTGTGTCTGAAAACTGTAATGAAAATGTATGCAACTGTTAGAGTAATTAACGCTAGCAGGAAAAAAACAGTATAAGTGTGCTTTGAAATTGGCAAGCAAATTTCATTTTACGCGTAAAATCACAGCATGAGTCTGTGAGCATAGTGGAATTGCTGTCAGAGATGTATTTTGTGTCTCTCTGGTTCTTTTGGGAAGTAACCATGCGTATGTCTCTTGCAACTGAAAATACACAGTCTGCATAAGCAGACTGTTAGCACACACCCAGCAGTTTAACCTGTAGAATCATGATGAGTATTCACAAGTGACTGGTGTTTCATGGAAGCAGTGAGTAACACTAATACATTCAACATCACTAAGGCTGATTTCTTTTGCTGGAGTGTAGTCAGGCACCAAGGTCACACATGTTCATGGTCAGAAAAAGCTGTTTGGACATGTGCTGTTTTCTGTGTCTGAAAACTGTAATGAAAATGTATGCAACTGTTAGAGTAATTAACGCTTGCAGGAAAATAACAGTACTAAGTGTGCTTAGAAATTGGCAAGCAAATTTCGTTTTCTGCCTAAAAACACAGAAAACAGTAGTAAGTGTGCTTTGAAAATGGCAAGCAAATTTCATTTTACGCGTAAAATCAGAGCATGAGTCTGTGAGCATAGAGGAATTGCTGTCAGAGATGTATTTGGTGTCTCTCTGGTTCTTTTGGGAAGTAACCATGCGTATGTCTCTTGCAACTGAAAATACACAGTCTGCATAAGCAGACTGTTAGCACACACCCAGCAGTTTATCCTGTAGAATCATGCTGAGTATTCACAAGTGACTGGTGTTTTATGGAAGCAATGAGTAACGCTAATACATTCAACATCACTAAGGCTGATTTCTTTTGCTGGAGTGTAGTCAGTCACCAAGGTCACACATGTTCATGGTCTTAAAAAGCTGTTTGGACATGTGCTGTTTTCTGTGTCTGAAAACTGTAATGAAAATGTATGCAACTGTTAGAGCAATTAACGCTTGCAGGAAAAAAACAGTACTAAGTGTGCTTAGAAATTGGCAAGCAAATTTCGTTTTCTGCCTAAAAACACAGAAAACAGTAGTAAGTGTGCTTTGAAATTGGCAAGCAAATTTCTTTTTACGCGTAAAATCACAGCATGAGTCTGTGAGCATAGAGGAATTGCTGTCAGAGATGTATTTGGTGTCTCTCTGGTTCTTTTGGGAAGTAACCATGCGTATGTCTCTTGCAACTGAAAATACACAGTCTGCATAAGCAGAATGTTAGCACACACCCAGCAGTTTATCCTGTAGAATCATGCTGAGTATTCACAAGTGACTGGTGTATTATGGAAGCAGTGAGTAACGCTAATACATTCAACATCACTAAGGCTGATTTCTTTTGCTGGAGTGTAGTCAGTCACCAAGGTCACACATGTTCATGGTCAGAAAAAGCTGTTTGCACATGTGCTGTTTTCTGTGTCTGAAAACTGTAATGAAAATGTATGCAACTGTTAGAGTAATTAACGCTAGCAGGAAAAAAACAGTATAAGTGTGCTTTGAAATTGGCAAGCAAATTTCATTTTACGCGTAAAATCACAGCATGAGTCTGTGAGCATAGTGGAATTGCTGTCAGAGATGTATTTGGTGTCTCTCTGGTTCTTTTGGGAAGTAACCATGCGTATGTCTCTTGCAACTGAAAATACACAGTCTGCATAAGCAGACTGTTAGCACACACCCAGCAGTTTAACCTGTAGAATCATGCTGAGTATTCACAAGTGACTGGTGTTTCATGGAAGCAGTGAGTAACACTAATACATTCAACATCACTAAGGCTGATATCTTTTGCTGGAGTGTAGTCAGGCACCAAGGTCACACATGTTCATGGTCAGAAAAAGCTGTTTGGACATGTGCTGTTTTCTGTGTCTGAAAACTGTAATGAAAATGTATGCAACTGTTAGAGTAATTAACGCTTGCAGGAAAATAACAGTACTAAGTGTGCTTAGAAATTGGCAAGCAAATTTCGTTTTCTGCCTAAAAACACAGAAAACAGTAGTAAGTGTGCTTTGAAAATGGCAAGCAAATTTCATTTTACGCGTAAAATCAGAGCATGAGTCTGTGAGCATAGAGGAATTGGTGTCAGAGATGTATTTGGTGTCTCTCTGGTTCTTTTGGGAAGTAACCATGCGTATGTCTCTTGCAACTGAAAATACACAGTCTGCATAAGCAGACTGTTAGCACACACCCAGCAGTTTATCCTGTAGAATCATGCTGAGTATTCACAAGTGACTGGTGTTTCATGGAAGCAGTGAGTAACGCTAATACATTCAACATCACTAAGGCTGATTTCTTTTGTTGAAGTGTAGTCAGTCACCAAGGTCACACATGTTCATGGTCAGAAAAAGCTGTTTGCACATGTGCTGTTTTCTGTGTCTGAAAACTGTAATGAAAATGTATGCGACTGTTAGAGTAATTAACGCTTGCAGGAAAAAAACAGTACTAAGTGTGCTTTGAAATTGGCAAGCAAATTTCGTTTTCTGCCTAAAAACACAGAAAACAGTAGTAAGTGTGCTTTGAAAATGGCAAGCAAATTTCATTTTACGCGTAAAATCACAGCATGAGTCTGTGAGCATAGAGGAATTGCTGTCGGAGATGTATTTGGTGTCTCTCTGGTTCTTTTGGGAAGTAACCATGCGTATGTCTCTTGCAACTGAAAATACACAGTCTGCATAAGCAGACTGTTAGCACACACCCAGCAGTTTATCCTGTAGAATCATGCTGAGTATTCACAAGTGACTGGTGTTTTATGGAAGCAGTGAGTAACGCTAATACATTCAACATCACTAAGGCTGATTTCTTTTGCTGGAGTGTAGTCAGTCACCAAGGTCACACATGTTCATGGTCAGAAAAAGCTGTTTGGACATGTGCTGTTTTCTGTGTCTGAAAACTGTAATGAAAATGTATGCAACTGTTAGAGTAATTAACGCTTGCAGGAAAAAAACAGTACTAAGTGTGCTTTGAAATTGGCAAGCAAATTTCGTTTTCTGCCTAAAAACACAGAAAACAGTAGTAAGTGTGCTTTGAAAATGGCAAGCAAATTTCATTTTCCGCGTAAAATCAGAGCATGAGTCTGTGAGCATAGAGGAATTTGTGTCAGAGATGTATTTGGTGTCTCTCTGGTTCTTTTGGGAAGTAACCATGCGTATGTCTCTTGCAACTGAAAATACACAGTCTGCATAAGCAGACTGTTAGCACACACCCAGCAGTTTATCCTGTAGAATCATGCTGAGTATTCACAAGTGACTGGTGTTTCATGGAAGCAGTGAGTAACGCTAATACATTCAACATCACTAAGGCTGATTTCTTTTGCTGGAGTGTAGTCAGTCACCAAGGTCACACATGTTCATGGTCAGAAAAAGCTGTTTGCACATGTGCTGTTTTCTGTGTCTGAAAACTGTAATGAAAATGTATGCGACTGTTAGAGTAATTAACGCTTGCAGGAAAAAAACAGTACTAAGTGTGCTTTGAAATTGGCAAGCAAATTTCGTTTTCTGCCTAAAAACACAGGAAACAGTAGTAAGTGTGCTTTGAAAATGGCAAGCAAATTTCATTTTACGCGTAAAATCACAGCATGAGTCTGTGAGCATAGAGGAATTGCTGTCAGAGATGTATTTGGTGTCTCTCTGGTTCTTTTGGGAAGTAACCATGCGTATGTCTCTTGCAACTGAAAATACACAGTCTGCATAAGCAGACTGTTAGCACACACCCAGCAGTTTATCCTGTAGAATCATGCTGAGTATTCACAAGTGACTGGTGTTTTATGGAAGCAGTGAGTAACGCTAATACATTCAACATCACTAAGGCTGATTTCTTTTGCTGGAGTGTAGTCAGTCACCAAGGTCACACATGTTCATGGTCAGAAAAAGCTGTTTGGACATGTGCTGTTTTCTGTGTCTGAAAACTGTAATGAAAATGTATGCAACTGTTAGAGTAATTAACGCTTGCAGGAAAAAAACAGTACTAAGTGTGCTTTGAAATTGGCAAGCAAATTTCGTTTTCTGCCTAAAAACACAGAAAACAGTAGTAAGTGTGCTTTGAAAATGGCAAGCAAATTTCATTTTACGCGTAAAATCAGAGCATGAGTCTGTGAGCATAGAGGAATTGCTGTCAGAGATGTATTTGGTGTCTCTCTGGTTCTTTTGGGAAGTAACCATGCGTATGTCTCTTGCAACTGAAAATACACAGTCTGCATAAGCAGACTGTTAGCACACACCCAGCAGTTTATCCTGTAGAATCATGCTGAGTATTCACAAGTGACTGGTGTTTTATGGAAGCAATGAGTAACGCTAATACATTCAACATCACTAAGGCTGATTTCTTTTGCTGGAGTGTAGTCAGTCACCAAGGTCACACATGTTCATGGTCTTAAAAAGCTGTTTGGACATGTGCTGTTTTCTGTGTCTGAAAACTGTAATGAAAATGTATGCAACTGTTAGAGCAATTAACGCTTGCAGGAAAAAAACAGTACTAAGTGTGCTTAGAAATTGGCAAGCAAATTTCGTTTTCTGCCTAAAAACACAGAAAACAGTAGTAAGTGTGCTTTGAAATTGGTAAGCAAATTTCTTTTTACGCGTAAAATCACAGCATGAGTCTGTGAGCATAGAGGAATTGCTGTCAGAGATGTATTTGGTGTCTCTCTGGTTCTTTTGGGAAGTAACCATGCGTATGTCTCTTGCAACTGAAAATACACAGTCTGCATAAGCAGAATGTTAGCACACACCCAGCAGTTTATCCTGTAGAATCATGCTGAGTATTCACAAGTGACTGGTGTATTATGGAAGCAGTGAGTAACGCTAATACATTCAACATCACTAAGGCTGATTTCTTTTGCTGGAGTGTAGTCAGTCACCAAGGTCACACATGTTCATGGTCAGAAAAAGCTGTTTGCACATGTGCTGTTTTCTGTGTCTGAAAACTGTAATGAAAATGTATGCAACTGTTAGAGTAATTAACGCTAGCAGGAAAAAAACAGTATAAGTGTGCTTTGAAATTGGCAAGCAAATTTCATTTTACGCGTAAAATCACAGCATGAGTCTGTGAGCATAGTGGAATTGCTGTCAGAGATGTATTTGGTGTCTCTCTGGTTCTTTTGGGAAGTAACCATGCGTATGTCTCTTGCAACTGAAAATACACAGTCTGCATAAGCAGACTGTTAGCACACACCCAGCAGTTTAACCTGTAGAATCATGCTGAGTATTCACAAGTGACTGGTGTTTCATGGAAGCAGTGAGTAACACTAATACATTCAACATCACTAAGGCTGATATCTTTTGCTGGAGTGTAGTCAGGCACCAAGGTCACACATGTTCATGGTCAGAAAAAGCTGTTTGGACATGTGCTGTTTTCTGTGTCTGAAAACTGTAATGAAAATGTATGCAACTGTTAGAGTAATTAACGCTTGCAGGAAAATAACAGTACTAAGTGTGCTTAGAAATTGGCAAGCAAATTTCGTTTTCTGCCTAAAAACACAGAAAACAGTAGTAAGTGTGCTTTGAAAATGGCAAGCAAATTTCATTTTACGCGTAAAATCAGAGCATGAGTCTGTGAGCATAGAGGAATTGGTGTCAGAGATGTATTTGGTGTCTCTCTGGTTCTTTTGGGAAGTAACCATGCGTATGTCTCTTGCAACTGAAAATACACAGTCTGCATAAGCAGACTGTTAGCACACACCCAGCAGTTTATCCTGTAGAATCATGCTGAGTATTCACAAGTGACTGGTGTTTCATGGAAGCAGTGAGTAACGCTAATACATTCAACATCACTAAGGCTGATTTCTTTTGTTGAAGTGTAGTCAGTCACCAAGGTCACACATGTTCATGGTCAGAAAAAGCTGTTTGCACATGTGCTGTTTTCTGTGTCTGAAAACTGTAATGAAAATGTATGCGACTGTTAGAGTAATTAACGCTTGCAGGAAAAAAACAGTACTAAGTGTGCTTTGAAATTGGCAAGCAAATTTCGTTTTCTGCCTAAAAACACAGAAAACAGTAGTAAGTGTGCTTTGAAAATGGCAAGCAAATTTCATTTTACGCGTAAAATCACAGCATGAGTCTGTGAGCATAGAGGAATTGCTGTCGGAGATGTATTTGGTGTCTCTCTGGTTCTTTTGGGAAGTAACCATGCGTATGTCTCTTGCAACTGAAAATACACAGTCTGCATAAGCAGACTGTTAGCACACACCCAGCAGTTTATCCTGTAGAATCATGCTGAGTATTCACAAGTGACTGGTGTTTTATGGAAGCAGTGAGTAACGCTAATACATTCAACATCACTAAGGCTGATTTCTTTTGCTGGAGTGTAGTCAGTCACCAAGGTCACACATGTTCATGGTCAGAAAAAGCTGTTTGGACATGTGCTGTTTTCTGTGTCTGAAAACTGTAATGAAAATGTATGCAACTGTTAGAGTAATTAACGCTTGCAGGAAAAAAACAGTACTAAGTGTGCTTTGAAATTGGCAAGCAAATTTCGTTTTCTGCCTAAAAACACAGAAAACAGTAGTAAGTGTGCTTTGAAAATGGCAAGCAAATTTCATTTTCCGCGTAAAATCAGAGCATGAGTCTGTGAGCATAGAGGAATTTGTGTCAGAGATGTATTTGGTGTCTCTCTGGTTCTTTTGGGAAGTAACCATGCGTATGTCTCTTGCAACTGAAAATACACAGTCTGCATAAGCAGACTGTTAGCACACACCCAGCAGTTTATCCTGTAGAATCATGCTGAGTATTCACAAGTGACTGGTGTTTCATGGAAGCAGTGAGTAACGCTAATACATTCAACATCACTAAGGCTGATTTCTTTTGCTGGAGTGTAGTCAGTCACCAAGGTCACACATGTTCATGGTCAGAAAAAGCTGTTTGCACATGTGCTGTTTTCTGTGTCTGAAAACTGTAATGAAAATGTATGCGACTGTTAGAGTAATTAACGCTTGCAGGAAAAAAACAGTACTAAGTGTGCTTTGAAATTGGCAAGCAAATTTCGTTTTCTGCCTAAAAACACAGGAAACAGTAGTAAGTGTGCTTTGAAAATGGCAAGCAAATTTCATTTTACGCGTAAAATCACAGCATGAGTCTGTGAGCATAGAGGAATTGCTGTCAGAGATGTATTTGGTGTCTCTCTGGTTCTTTTGGGAAGTAACCATGCGTATGTCTCTTGCAACTGAAAATACACAGTCTGCATAAGCAGACTGTTAGCACACACCCAGCAGTTTATCCTGTAGAATCATGCTGAGTATTCACAAGTGACTGGTGTTTTATGGAAGCAGTGAGTAACGCTAATACATTCAACATCACTAAGGCTGATTTCTTTTGCTGGAGTGTAGTCAGTCACCAAGGTCACACATGTTCATGGTCAGAAAAAGCTGTTTGGACATGTGCTGTTTTCTGTGTCTGAAAACTGTAATGAAAATGTATGCAACTGTTAGAGTAATTAACGCTTGCAGGAAAAAAACAGTACTAAGTGTGCTTTGAAATTGGCAAGCAAATTTCGTTTTCTGCCTAAAAACACAGAAAACAGTAGTAAGTGTGCTTTGAAATTGGCAAGCAAATTTCATTTTCCGCGTAAAATCACAGCATGAGTCTGTGAGCATAGAGGAATTGCTGTCAGAAATGTATTTGGTGTCTCTCTGGTTCTTTTGGGAAGTAACCATGCGTATGTCTCTTGCAACTGAAAATACACAGTCTGCATAAGCAGACTGTTAGCACACACCCAGCAGTTTATCCTGTAGAATAATGCTGAGTATTCACAAGTGACTGGTGTTTTATGGAAGCAGTGAGTAACGCTAATACATTCAACATCACTAAGGCTGATTTCTTTTGCTGGAGTGTAGTCAGTCACCAAGGTCACACATGTTCATGGTCAGAAAAAGCTGTTTGCACATGTGCTGTTTTCTGTGTCTGAAAACTGTAATGAAAATGTATGCAACTGTTAGAGTAATTAACGCTAGCAGGAAAAAAACAGTATAAGTGTGCTTTGAAATTGGCAAGCAAATTTCATTTTACGCGTAAAATCACAGCATGAGTCTGTGAGCATAGTGGAATTGCTGTCAGAGATGTATTTTGTGTCTCTCTGGTTCTTTTGGGAAGTAACCATGCGTATGTCTCTTGCAACTGAAAATACACAGTCTGCATAAGCAGACTGTTAGCACACACCCAGCAGTTTAACCTGTAGAATCATGATGAGTATTCACAAGTGACTGGTGTTTCATGGAAGCAGTGAGTAACACTAATACATTCAACATCACTAAGGCTGATTTCTTTTGCTGGAGTGTAGTCAGGCACCAAGGTCACACATGTTCATGGTCAGAAAAAGCTGTTTGGACATGTGCTGTTTTCTGTGTCTGAAAACTGTAATGAAAATGTATGCAACTGTTAGAGTAATTAACGCTTGCAGGAAAATAACAGTACTAAGTGTGCTTAGAAATTGGCAAGCAAATTTCGTTTTCTGCCTAAAAACACAGAAAACAGTAGTAAGTGTGCTTTGAAAATGGCAAGCAAATTTCATTTTACGCGTAAAATCAGAGCATGAGTCTGTGAGCATAGAGGAATTGTTGTCAGAGATGTATTTGGTGTCTCTCTGGTTCTTTTGGGAAGTAACCATGCGTATGTCTCTTGCAACTGAAAATACAGAGTCTGCATAAGCAGACTGTTAGCACACACCCAGCAGTTTATCCTGTAGAATCATGCTGAGTATTCACAAGTGACTGGTGTTTCATGGAAGCAGTGAGTAACGCTAATACATTCAACATCACTAAGGCTGATTTCTTTTGCTGGAGTGTAGTCAGTCACCAAGGTCACACATGTTCATGGTCAGAAAAAGCTGTTTGCACATGTGCTGTGTTCTGTGTCTGAAAACTGTAATCAAAATGTATGCGACTGTTAGAGTAATTAACGCTTGCAGGAAAAAAACAGTACTAAGTGTGCTTTGAAATTGGCAAGCAAATTTCGTTTTCTGCCTAAAAACACAGAAAACAGTAGTAAGTGTGCTTTGAAAATGGCAAGCAAATTTCATTTTACGCGTAAAATCACAGCATGAGTCTGTGAGCATAGAGGAATTGCTGTCAGAGATGTATTTGGTGTCTCTCTGGTTCTTTTGGGAAGTAACCATGCGTATGTCTCTTGCAACTGAAAATACACAGTCTGCATAAGCAGACTGTTAGCACACACCCAGCAGTTTATCCTGTAGAATCATGCTGAGTATTCACAAGTGACTGGTGTTTTATGGAAGCAGTGAGTAACGCTAATACATTCAACATCACTAAGGCTGATTTCTTTTGCTGGAGTGTAGTCAGTCACCAAGGTCACACACGTTCATGGTCAGAAAAAGCTGTTTGGACATGTGCTGTTTTCTGTGTCTGAAAACTGTAATGAAAATGTATGCAACTGTTAGAGTAATTAACGCTAGCAGGAAAAAAACAGTATAAGTGTGCTTTGAAATTGGCAAGCAAATTTCATTTTCCGCGTAAAATCACAGCATGAGTCTGTGAGCATAGTGGAATTGCTGTCAGAGATGTATTTGGTGTCTCTCTGGTTCTTTTGGGAAGTAACCATGCGTATGTCTCTTGCAACTGAAAATACACAGTCTGCATAAGCAGACTGTTAGCACACACCCAGCAGTTTAACCTGTAGAATCATGCTGAGTATTCACAAGTGACTGGTGTATTATGGAAGCAGTGAGTAACGCTAATACATTCAACATCACTAAGGCTGATTTCTTTTGCTGGAGTGTAGTCAGTCACCAAGGTCACACATGTTCATGGTCAGAAAAAGCTGTTTGCACATGTGCTGTTTTCTGTGTCTGAAATCTGTAATGAAAATGTATGCGACTGTTAGAGTAATTAACGCTTGCAGGAAAAAAACAGTACTAAGTGTGCTTTGAAATTGGCAAGCAAATTTCGTTTTCTGCCTAAAAACATAGAAAACAGTAGTAAGTGTGCTTTGAAAATGGCAAGCAAATTTCATTTTACGCGTAAAATCACAGCATGAGTCTGTGAGCATAGAGGAATTGCTGTCAGAGATGTATTTGGTGTCTCTCTGGTTCTTTTGGGAAGTAACCAAGCGTATGTCTCTTGCAACTGAAAATACACAGTCTGCATAAGCAGACTGTTAGCACACACCCAGCAGTTTATCCTGTAGAATCATGCTGAGTATTCACAAGTGACTGCTGTTTTATGGAAGCAGTGAGTAACGCTAATACATTCAACATCACTAAGGCTGATTTCTTTTGCTGGAGTGTAGTCAGTCACCAAGGTCACACATGTTCATGGTCAGAAAAAGCTGTTTGGACATGTGCTGTTTTCTGTGTCTGAAAACTGTAATGAAAATGTATGCAACTGTTAGAGTAATTAACGCTTGCAGGAAAAAAACAGTACTAAGTGTGCTTTGAAATTGGCAAGCAAATTTCGTTTTCTGCCTAAAAACACAGAAAACAGTAGTTAGTGTGCTTTGAAATTGGCAAGCAAATTTCATTTTCCGCGTAAAATCACAGCATGAGTCTGTGAGCATAGAGGAATTGCTGTCAGAGATGTATTTGGTGTCTCTCTGGTTCTTTTGGGAAGTAACCATGCGTATGTCTCTTGCAACTGAAAATACACAGTCTGCATAAGCAGACTGTTAGCACACACCCAGCAGTTTATCCTGTAGAATCATGCTGAGTATTCACAAGTGACTGGTGTTTTATGGAAGCAGTGAGTAACGCTAATACATTCAACATCACTAAGGCTGATTTCTTTTGCTGGAGTGTAGTCAGTCACCAAGGTCACACATGTTCATGGTCTTAAAAAGCTGTTTGGACATGTGCTGTTTTCTGTGTCTGAAAACTGTAATGAAAATGTATGCAACTGTTAGAGTAATTAACGCTTGCAGGAAAAAAACAGTACTAAGTGTGCTTAGAAATTGGCAAGCAAATTTCGTTTTCTGCCTAAAAACACAGAAAACAGTAGTAAGTGTGCTTTGAAATTGGCAAGCAAATTTCTTTTTACGCGTAAAATCACAGCATGAGTCTGTGAGCATAGAGGAATTGCTGTCAGAGATGTATTTGGTGTCTCTCTGGTTCTTTTGGGAAGTAACCATGCATATGTCTCTTGCAACTGAAAATACACAGTCTGCATAAGCAGAATGTTAGCACACACCCAGCAGTTTATCCTGTAGAATCATGCTGAGTATTCACAAGTGACTGGTGTATTATGGAAGCAGTGAGTAACGCTAATACATTCAACATCAATAAGGCTGATTTCTTTTGCTGGAGTGTAGTCAGTCACCAAGGTCACACATGTTCATGGTCAGAAAAAGCTGTTTGCACATGTGCTGTTTTCTGTGTCTGAAAACTGTAATGAAAATGTATGCAACTGTTAGAGTAATTAACGCTAGCAGGAAAAAAACAGTATAAGTGTGCTTTGAAATTGGCAAGCAAATTTCATTTTACGCGTAAAATCACAGCATGAGTCTGTGAGCATAGTGGAATTGCTGTCAGAGATGTATTTGGTGTCTCTCTGGTTCTTTTGGGAAGTAACCATGCGTATGTCTCTTGCAACTGAAAATACACAGTCTGCATAAGCAGACTGTTAGCACACACCCAGCAGTTTAACCTGTAGAATCATGCTGAGTATTCACAAGTGACTGGTGTTTCATGGAAGCAGTGAGTAACACTAATACATTCAACATCACTAAGGCTGATTTCTTTTGCTGGAGTGTAGTCAGGCACCAAGGTCACACATGTTCATGGTCAGAAAAAGCTGTTTGGACATGTGCTGTTTTCTGTGTCTGAAAACTGTAATGAAAATGTATGCAACTGTTAGAGTAATTAACGCTTGCAGGAAAATAACAGTACTAAGTGTGCTTAGAAATTGGCAAGCAAATTTCGTTTTCTGCCTAAAAACACAGAAAACAGTAGTAAGTGTGCTTTGAAAATGGCAAGCAAATTTCATTTTACGCGTAAAATCAGAGCATGAGTCTGTGAGCATAGAGGAATTGGTGTCAGAGATGTATTTGGTGTCTCTCTGGTTCTTTTGGGAAGTAACCATGCGTATGTCTCTTGCAACTGAAAATACAGAGTCTGCATAAGCAGACTGTTAGCACACACCCAGCAGTTTATCCTGTAGAATCATGCTGAGTATTCACAAGTGACTGGTGTTTCATGGAAGCAGTGAGTAACGCTAATACATTCAACATCACTAAGGCTGATTTCTTTTGCTGGAGTGTGGTCAGTCACCAAGGTCACACATGTTCATGGTCAGAAAAAGCTGTTTGCACATGTGCTGTGTTCTGTGTCTGAAAACTGTAATGAAAATGTATGCGACTGTTAGAGTAATTAACTCTTGCAGGAAAAAAACAGTACTAAGTGTGCTTTGAAATTGGCAAGCAAATTTCGTTTTCTGCCTAAAAACACAGAAAACAGTAGTAAGTGTGCTTTGAAAATGGCAAGCAAATTTCATTTTACGCGTAAAATCACAGCATGAGTCTGTGAGCATAGAGGAATTGCTGTCAGAGATGTATTTGGTGTCTCTCTGGTTCTTTTGGGAAGTAACCATGCGTATGTCTCTTGCAACTGAAAATACACAGTCTGCATAAGCAGACTGTTAGCACACACCCAGCAGTTTATCCTGTAGAATGATGCTGAGTATTCACAAGTGACTGGTGTTTTATGGAAGCAGTGAGTAACGCTAATACATTCAACATCACTAAGGCTGATTTATTTTGCTGGAGTGTAGTCAGTCACCAAGGTCACACATGTTTTGCTGGAGTGTAGTCAGTCACCAAGGTCACACATGTTCATGGTCAGAAAAAGCTGTTTGGACATGTGCTGTTTTCTGTGTCTGAAAACTGTAATGAAAATGTATGCAACTGTTAGAGTAATTAACGCTAGCAGGAAAAAAACAGTATAAGTGTGCTTTGAAATTGGCAAGCAAATTTCATTTTACGCGTAAAATCACAGCATGAGTCTGTGAGCATAGTGGAATTGCTGTCAGAGATGTATTTGGTGTCTCTCTGGTTCTTTTGGGAAGTAACCATGCGTATGTCTCTTGCAACTGAAAATACACAGTCTGCATAAGCAGACTGTTAGCACACACCCAGCAGTTTAACCTGTAGAATCATGCTGAGTATTCACAAGTGACTGGTGTTTCATGGAAGCAGTGAGTAACACTAATACATTCAACATCACTAAGGCTGATTTCTTTTGCTGGAGTGTAGTCAGGCACCAAGGTCGCACATGTTCATGGTCAGAAAAAGCTGTTTGGACATGTGCTGTTTTCTGTGTCTGAAAACTGTAATGAAAATGTATGCAACTGTTAGAGTAATTAACGCTTGCAGGAAAATAACAGTACTAAGTGTGCTTAGAAATTGGCAAGCAAATTTCGTTTTCTGCCTAAAAACACAGAAAACAGTAGTAAGTGTGCTTTGAAAATGGCAAGCAAATTTCATTTTACGCGTAAAATCAGAGCATGAGTCTGTGAGCATAGAGGAATTGGTGTCAGAGATGTATTTGGTGTCTCTCTGGTTCTTTTGGGAAGTAACCATGCGTATGTCTCTTGCAACTGAAAATACACAGTCTGCATAAGCAGACTGTTAGCACACACCCAGCAGTTTATCCTGTAGAATCATGCTGAGTATTCACAAGTGACTGGTGTTTTATGGAAGCAGTGAGTAACGCTAATACATTCAACATCACTAAGGCTGATTTCTTTTGCTGGAGTGTAGTCAGTCACCAAGGTCACAAATGTTCATGGTCAGAAAAAGCTGTTTGGACATGTGCTGTTTTCTGTGTCTGAAAACTGTAATGAAAATGTATGCAACTGTTAGAGTAATTAACGCTTGCAGGAAAAAAACAGTACTAAGTGTGCTTTGAAATTGGCAAGCAAATTTGGTTTTCTGCCTAAAAACACAGAAAACAGTAGTAAGTGTGCTTTGAAATTGGCAAGCAAATTTCATTTTCCGCGTAAAATCACAGCATGAGTCTGTGAGCATAGAGGAATTGCTGTCAGAGATGTATTTGGTGTCTCTCTGGTTCTTTTGGGAAGTAACCATGCGTATGTCTCTTGCAACTGAAAATACACAGTCTGCATAAGCAGACTGTTAGCACACACCCAGCAGTTTATCCTGTAGAATCATGCTGAGTATTCACAAGTGACTGGTGTTTCATGGAAGCAGTGAGTAACGCTAATACATTCAACATCACTAAGGCTGATTTCTTTTGCTGGAGTGTAGTCAGTCACCAAGGTCACACATGTTCATGGTCAGAAAAAGCTGTTTGCACATGTGCTGTTTTCTGTGTCTGAAAACTGTAATGAAAATGTATGCGACTGTTAGAGTAATTAACGCTTGCAGGAAAAAAACAGTACTAAGTGTGCTTTGAAATTGGCAAGCAAATTTCGTTTTCTGCCTAAAAACACAGAAAACAGTAGTAAGTGTGCTTTGAAAATGGCAAGCAAATTTCATTTTACGCGTAAAATCACAGCATGAGTCTGTGAGCATAGAGGAATTGCTGTCGGAGATGTATTTGGTGTCTCTCTGGTTCTTTTGGGAAGTAACCATGCGTATGTCTCTTGCAACTGAAAATACACAGTCTGCATAAGCAGACTGTTAGCACACACCCAGCAGTTTATCCTGTAGAATCATGCTGAGTATTCACAAGTGACTGGTGTTTTATGGAAGCAGTGAGTAACGCTAATACATTCAACATCACTAAGGCTGATTTCTTTTGCTGGAGTGTAGTCAGTCACCAAGGTCACACATGTTCATGGTCAGAAAAAGCTGTTTGGACATGTGCTGTTTTCTGTGTCTGAAAACTGTAATGAAAATGTATGCAACTGTTAGAGTAATTAACGCTTGCAGGAAAAAAACAGTACTAAGTGTGCTTTGAAATTGGCAAGCAAATTTCGTTTTCTGCCTAAAAACACAGAAAACAGTAGTAAGTGTGCTTTGAAAATGGCAAGCAAATTTCATTTTCCGCGTAAAATCAGAGCATGAGTCTGTGAGCATAGAGGAATTGGTGTCAGAGATGTATTTGGTGTCTCTCTGGTTCTTTTGGGAAGTAACCATGCGTATGTCTCTTGCAACTGAAAATACACAGTCTGCATAAGCAGACTGTTAGCACACACCCAGCAGTTTATCCTGTAGAATCATGCTGAGTATTCACAAGTGACTGGTGTTTCATGGAAGCAGTGAGTAACGCTAATACATTCAACATCACTAAGGCTGATTTCTTTTGCTGGAGTGTAGTCAGTCACCAAGGTCACACATGTTCATGGTCAGAAAAAGCTGTTTGCACATGTGCTGTTTTCTGTGTCTGAAAACTGTAATGAAAATGTATGCGACTGTTAGAGTAATTAACGCTTGCAGGAAAAAAACAGTACTAAGTGTGCTTTGAAATTGGCAAGCAAATTTCGTTTTCTGCCTAAAAACACAGAAAACAGTAGTAAGTGTGCTTTGAAAATGGCAAGCAAATTTCATTTTACGCGTAAAATCAGAGCATGAGTCTGTGAGCATAGAGGAATTGGTGTCAGAGATGTATTTGGTGTCTCTCTGGTTCTTTTGGGAAGTAACCATGCGTATGTCTCTTGCAACTGAAAATACACAGTCTGCATAAGCAGACTGTTAGCACACACCCAGCAGTTTATCCTGTAGAATCATGCTGAGTATTCACAAGTGACTGGTGTTTTATGGAAGCAGTGAGTAACGCTAATACATTCAACATCACTAAGGCTGATTTCTTTTGCTGGAGTGTAGTCAGTCACCAAGGTCACACATGTTCATGGTCAGAAAAAGCTGTTTGGACATGTGCTGTTTTCTGTGTCTGAAAACTGTAATGAAAATGTATGCAACTGTTAGAGTAATTAACGCTTGCAGGAAAAAAACAGTACTAAGTGTGCTTTGAAATTGGCAAGCAAATTTCGTTTTCTGCCTAAAAACACAGAAAACAGTAGTAAGTGTGCTTTGAAATTGGCAAGCAAATTTCATTTTCCGCGTAAAATCACAGCATGAGTCTGTGAGCATAGAGGAATTGCTGTCAGAGATGTATTTGGTGTCTCTCTGGTTCTTTTCGGAAGTAACCATGCGTATGTCTCTTGCAACTGAAAATACACAGTCTGCATAAGCAGACTGTTAGCACACACCCAGCAGTTTATCCTGTAGAATAATGCTGAGTATTCACAAGTGACTGGTGTTTTATGGAAGCAGTGAGTAACGCTAATACATTCAACATCACTAAGGCTGATTTCTTTTGCTGGAGTGTAGTCAGTCACCAAGGTCACACATGTTCATGGTCAGAAAAAGCTGTTTTCACATGTGCTGTTTTCTGTGTCTGAAAACTGTAATGAAAATGTATGCAACTGTTAGAGTAATTAACGCTAGCAGGAAAAAAACAGTATAAGTGTGCTTTGAAATTGGCAAGCAAATTTCATTTTACGCGTAAAATCACAGCATGAGTCTGTGAGCATAGTGGAATTGCTGTCAGAGATGTATTTTGTGTCTCTCTGGTTCTTTTGGGAAGTAACCATGCGTATGTCTCTTGCAACTGAAAATACACAGTCTGCATAAGCAGACTGTTAGCACACACCCAGCAGTTTAACCTGTAGAATCATGCTGAGTATTCACAAGTGACTGGTGTTTCATGGAAGCAGTGAGTAACACTAATACATTCAACATCACTAAGGCTGATTTCTTTTGCTGGAGTGTAGTCAGGCACCAAGGTCACACATGTTCATGGTCAGAAAAAGCTGTTTGGACATGTGCTGTTTTCTGTGTCTGAAAACTGTAATGAAAATGTATGCAACTGTTAGAGTAATTAACGCTTGCAGGAAAATAACAGTACTAAGTGTGCTTAGAAATTGGCAAGCAAATTTCGTTTTCTGCCTAAAAACACAGAAAACAGTAGTAAGTGTGCTTTGAAAATGGCAAGCAAATTTCATTTTACGCGTAAAATCAGAGCATGAGTCTGTGAGCATAGAGGAATTGGTGTCAGAGATGTATTTGGTGTCTCTCTGGTTCTTTTGGGAAGTAACCATGCGTATGTCTCTTGCAACTGAAAATACAGAGTCTGCATAAGCAGACTGTTAGCACACACCCAGCAGTTTATCCTGTAGAATCATGCTGAGTATTCACAAGTGACTGGTGTTTTATGGAAGCAGTGAGTAACGCTAATACATTCAACATCACTAAGGCTGATTTCTTTTGCTGGAGTGTAGTCAGTAACCAAGGTCACACATGTTCATGGTCAGAAAAAGCTGTTTGGACATGTGCTGTTTTCTGTGTCTGAAAACTGTAATGAAAATGTATGCAACTGTTAGAGTAATTAACGCTTGCAGGAAAAAAACAGTACTAAGTGTGCTTTGAAATTGGCAAGCAAATTTCGTTTTCTGCCTAAAAACACAGAAAACAGTAGTTAGTGTGCTTTGAAATTGGCAAGCAAATTTCATTTTCCGCGTAAAATCACAGCATGAGTCTGTGAGCATAGAGGAATTGCTGTCAGAGATGTATTTGGTGTCTCGCTGGTTCTTTTGGGAAGTAACCATGCGTATGTCTCTTGCAACTGAAAATACACAGTCTGCATAAGCAGACTGTTAGCACACACCCAGCAGTTTATCCTGTAGAATCATGCTGAGTATTCACAAGTGACTGGTGTTTTATGGAAGCAATGAGTAACGCTAATACATTCAACATCACTAAGGCTGATTTCTTTTGCTGGAGTGTAGTCAGTCACCAAGGTCACACATGTTCATGGTCTTAAAAAGCTGTTTGGACATGTGCTGTTTTCTGTGTCTGAAAACTGTAATGAAAATGTATGCAACTGTTAGAGTAATTAACGCTTGCAGGAAAAAAACAGTACTAAGTGTGCTTAGAAATTGGCAAGCAAATTTCGTTTTCTGCCTAAAAACACAGAAAACAGTAGTAAGTGTGCTTTGAAATTGGCAAGCAAATTTCTTTTTACGCGTAAAATCACAGCATGAGTCTGTGAGCATAGAGGAATTGCTGTCAGAGATGTATTTGGTGTCTCTCTGGTTCTTTTGGGAAGTAACCATGCGTATGTCTCTTGCAACTGAAAATACACAGTCTGCATAAGCAGAATGTTAGCACACACCCAGCAGTTTATCCTGTAGAATCATGCTGAGTATTCACAAGTGACTGGTGTATTATGGAAGCAGTGAGTAACGCTAATACATTCAACATCACTAAGGCTGATTTCTTTTGCTGGAGTGTAGTCAGTCACCAAGGTCACACATGTTCATGGTCAGAAAAAGCTGTTTGCACATGTGCTGTTTTCTGTGTCTGAAAACTGTAATGAAAATGTATGCAACTGTTAGAGTAATTAACTCTAGCAGGAAAAAAACAGTATAAGTGTGCTTTGAAATTGGCAAGCAAATTTCATTTTACGCGTAAAATCACAGCATGAGTCTGTGAGCATAGTGGAATTGCTGTCAGAGATGTATTTGGTGTCTCTCTGGTTCTTTTGGGAAGTAACCATGCGTATGTCTCTTGCAACTGAAAATACACAGTCTGCATAAGCAGACTGTTAGCACACACCCAGCAGTTTAACCTGTAGAATCATGCTGAGTATTCACAAGTGACTGGTGTTTCATGGAAGCAGTGAGTAACACTAATACATTCAACATCACTAAGGCTGATTTCTTTTGCTGGAGTGTAGTCAGGCACCAAGGTCACACATGTTCATGGTCAGAAAAAGCTGTTTGGACATGTGCTGTTTTCTGTGTCTGAAAACTGTAATGAAAATGTATGCAACTGTTAGAGTAATTAACGCTTGCAGGAAAATAACAGTACTAAGTGTGCTTAGAAATTGGCAAGCAAATTTCGTTTTCTGCCTAAAAACACAGAAAACAGTAGTAAGTGTGCTTTGAAAATGGCAAGCAAATTTCATTTTACGCGTAAAATCAGAGCATGAGTCTGTGAGCATAGAGGAATTGGTGTCAGAGATGTATTTGGTGTCTCTCTGGTTCTTTTGGGAAGTAACCATGCGTATGTCTCTTGCAACTGAAAATACACAGTCTGCATAAGCAGACTGTTAGCACACACCCAGCAGTTTATCCTGTAGAATCATGCTGAGTATTCACAAGTGACTGGTGTTTCATGGAAGCAGTGAGTAACGCTAATACATTCAACATCACTAAGGCTGATTTCTTTTGTTGAAGTGTAGTCAGTCACCAAGGTCACACATGTTCATGGTCAGAAAAAGCTGTTTGCACATGTGCTGTTTTCTGTGTCTGAAAACTGTAATGAAAATGTATGCGACTGTTAGAGTAATTAACGCTTGCAGGAAAAAAACAGTACTAAGTGTGCTTTGAAATTGGCAAGCAAATTTCGTTTTCTGCCTAAAAACACAGAAAACAGTAGTAAGTGTGCTTTGAAAATGGCAAGCAAATTTCATTTTACGCGTAAAATCACAGCATGAGTCTGTGAGCATAGAGGAATTGCTGTCGGAGATGTATTTGGTGTCTCTCTGGTTCTTTTGGGAAGTAACCATGCGTATGTCTCTTGCAACTGAAAATACACAGTCTGCATAAGCAGACTGTTAGCACACACCCAGCAGTTTATCCTGTAGAATCATGCTGAGTATTCACAAGTGACTGGTGTTTTATGGAAGCAGTGAGTAACGCTAATACATTCAACATCACTAAGGCTGATTTCTTTTGCTGGAGTGTAGTCAGTCACCAAGGTCACACATGTTCATGGTCAGAAAAAGCTGTTTGGACATGTGCTGTTTTCTGTGTCTGAAAACTGTAATGAAAATGTATGCAACTGTTAGAGTAATTAACGCTTGCAGGAAAAAAACAGTACTAAGTGTGCTTTGAAATTGGCAAGCAAATTTCGTTTTCTGCCTAAAAACACAGAAAACAGTAGTAAGTGTGCTTTGAAAATGGCAAGCAAATTTCATTTTCCGCGTAAAATCAGAGCATGAGTCTGTGAGCATAGAGGAATTGGTGTCAGAGATGTATTTGGTGTCTCTCTGGTTCTTTTGGGAAGTAACCATGCGTATGTCTCTTGCAACTGAAAATACACAGTCTGCATAAGCAGACTGTTAGCACACACCCAGCAGTTTATCCTGTAGAATCATGCTGAGTATTCACAAGTGACTGGTGTTTCATGGAAGCAGTGAGTAACGCTAATACATTCAACATCACTAAGGCTGATTTCTTTTGCTGGAGTGTAGTCAGTCACCAAGGTCACACATGTTCATGGTCAGAAAAAGCTGTTTGCACATGTGCTGTTTTCTGTGTCTGAAAACTGTAATGAAAATGTATGCGACTGTTAGAGTAATTAACGCTTGCAGGAAAAAAACAGTACTAAGTGTGCTTTGAAATTGGCAAGCAAATTTCGTTTTCTGCCTAAAAACACAGGAAACAGTAGTAAGTGTGCTTTGAAAATGGCAAGCAAATTTCATTTTACGCGTAAAATCACAGCATGAGTCTGTGAGCATAGAGGAATTGCTGTCAGAGATGTATTTGGTGTCTCTCTGGTTCTTTTGGGAAGTAACCATGCGTATGTCTCTTGCAACTGAAAATACACAGTCTGCATAAGCAGACTGTTAGCACACACCCAGCAGTTTATCCTGTAGAATCATGCTGAGTATTCACAAGTGACTGGTGTTTTATGGAAGCAGTGAGTAACGCTAATACATTCAACATCACTAAGGCTGATTTCTTTTGCTGGAGTGTAGTCAGTCACCAAGGTCACACATGTTCATGGTCAGAAAAAGCTGTTTGGACATGTGCTGTTTTCTGTGTCTGAAAACTGTAATGAAAATGTATGCAACTGTTAGAGTAATTAACGCTTGCAGGAAAAAAACAGTACTAAGTGTGCTTTGAAATTGGCAAGCAAATTTCGTTTTCTGCCTAAAAACACAGAAAACAGTAGTAAGTGTGCTTTGAAATTGGCAAGCAAATTTCATTTTCCGCGTAAAATCACAGCATGAGTCTGTGAGCATAGAGGAATTGCTGTCAGAAATGTATTTGGTGTCTCTCTGGTTCTTTTGGGAAGTAACCATGCGTATGTCTCTTGCAACTGAAAATACACAGTCTGCATAAGCAGACTGTTAGCACACACCCAGCAGTTTATCCTGTAGAATAATGCTGAGTATTCACAAGTGACTGGTGTTTTATGGAAGCAGTGAGTAACGCTAATACATTCAACATCACTAAGGCTGATTTCTTTTGCTGGAGTGTAGTCAGTCACCAAGGTCACACATGTTCATGGTCAGAAAAAGCTGTTTGCACATGTGCTGTTTTCTGTGTCTGAAAACTGTAATGAAAATGTATGCAACTGTTAGAGTAATTAACGCTAGCAGGAAAAAAACAGTATAAGTGTGCTTTGAAATTGGCAAGCAAATTTCATTTTACGCGTAAAATCACAGCATGAGTCTGTGAGCATAGTGGAATTGCTGTCAGAGATGTATTTTGTGTCTCTCTGGTTCTTTTGGGAAGTAACCATGCGTATGTCTCTTGCAACTGAAAATACACAGTCTGCATAAGCAGACTGTTAGCACACACCCAGCAGTTTAACCTGTAGAATCATGATGAGTATTCACAAGTGACTGGTGTTTCATGGAAGCAGTGAGTAACACTAATACATTCAACATCACTAAGGCTGATTTCTTTTGCTGGAGTGTAGTCAGGCACCAAGGTCACACATGTTCATGGTCAGAAAAAGCTGTTTGGACATGTGCTGTTTTCTGTGTCTGAAAACTGTAATGAAAATGTATGCAACTGTTAGAGTAATTAACGCTTGCAGGAAAATAACAGTACTAAGTGTGCTTAGAAATTGGCAAGCAAATTTCGTTTTCTGCCTAAAAACACAGAAAACAGTAGTAAGTGTGCTTTGAAAATGGCAAGCAAATTTCATTTTACGCGTAAAATCAGAGCATGAGTCTGTGAGCATAGAGGAATTGTTGTCAGAGATGTATTTGGTGTCTCTCTGGTTCTTTTGGGAAGTAACCATGCGTATGTCTCTTGCAACTGAAAATACAGAGTCTGCATAAGCAGACTGTTAGCACACACCCAGCAGTTTATCCTGTAGAATCATGCTGAGTATTCACAAGTGACTGGTGTTTCATGGAAGCAGTGAGTAACGCTAATACATTCAACATCACTAAGGCTGATTTCTTTTGCTGGAGTGTAGTCAGTCACCAAGGTCACACATGTTCATGGTCAGAAAAAGCTGTTTGCACATGTGCTGTGTTCTGTGTCTGAAAACTGTAATCAAAATGTATGCGACTGTTAGAGTAATTAACGCTTGCAGGAAAAAAACAGTACTAAGTGTGCTTTGAAATTGGCAAGCAAATTTCGTTTTCTGCCTAAAAACACAGAAAACAGTAGTAAGTGTGCTTTGAAAATGGCAAGCAAATTTCATTTTACGCGTAAAATCACAGCATGAGTCTGTGAGCATAGAGGAATTGCTGTCAGAGATGTATTTGGTGTCTCTCTGGTTCTTTTGGGAAGTAACCATGCGTATGTCTCTTGCAACTGAAAATACACAGTCTGCATAAGCAGACTGTTAGCACACACCCAGCAGTTTATCCTGTAGAATCATGCTGAGTATTCACAAGTGACTGGTGTTTTATGGAAGCAGTGAGTAACGCTAATACATTCAACATCACTAAGGCTGATTTCTTTTGCTGGAGTGTAGTCAGTCACCAAGGTCACACACGTTCATGGTCAGAAAAAGCTGTTTGGACATGTGCTGTTTTCTGTGTCTGAAAACTGTAATGAAAATGTATGCAACTGTTAGAGTAATTAACGCTAGCAGGAAAAAAACAGTATAAGTGTGCTTTGAAATTGGCAAGCAAATTTCATTTTCCGCGTAAAATCACAGCATGAGTCTGTGAGCATAGTGGAATTGCTGTCAGAGATGTATTTGGTGTCTCTCTGGTTCTTTTGGGAAGTAACCATGCGTATGTCTCTTGCAACTGAAAATACACAGTCTGCATAAGCAGACTGTTAGCACACACCCAGCAGTTTAACCTGTAGAATCATGCTGAGTATTCACAAGTGACTGGTGTATTATGGAAGCAGTGAGTAACGCTAATACATTCAACATCACTAAGGCTGATTTCTTTTGCTGGAGTGTAGTCAGTCACCAAGGTCACACATGTTCATGGTCAGAAAAAGCTGTTTGCACATGTGCTGTTTTCTGTGTCTGAAATCTGTAATGAAAATGTATGCGACTGTTAGAGTAATTAACGCTTGCAGGAAAAAAACAGTACTAAGTGTGCTTTGAAATTGGCAAGCAAATTTCGTTTTCTGCCTAAAAACATAGAAAACAGTAGTAAGTGTGCTTTGAAAATGGCAAGCAAATTTCATTTTACGCGTAAAATCACAGCATGAGTCTGTGAGCATAGAGGAATTGCTGTCAGAGATGTATTTGGTGTCTCTCTGGTTCTTTTGGGAAGTAACCATGCGTATGTCTCTTGCAACTGAAAATACACAGTCTGCATAAGCAGACTGTTAGCACACACCCAGCAGTTTATCCTGTAGAATCATGCTGAGTATTCACAAGTGACTGGTGTTTTATGGAAGCAGTGAGTAACGCTAATACATTCAACATCACTAAGGCTGATTTCTTTTGCTGGAGTGTAGTCAGTCACCAAGGTCACACATGTTCATGGTCAGAAAAAGCTGTTTGGACATGTGCTGTTTTCTGTGTCTGAAAACTGTAATGAAAATGTATGCAACTGTTAGAGTAATTAACGCTTGCAGGAAAAAAACAGTACTAAGTGTGCTTTGAAATTGGCAAGCAAATTTCGTTTTCTGCCTAAAAACACAGAAAACAGTAGTTAGTGTGCTTTGAAATTGGCAAGCAAATTTCATTTTCCGCGTAAAATCACAGCATGAGTCTGTGAGCATAGAGGAATTGCTGTCAGAGATGTATTTGGTGTCTCTCTGGTTCTTTTGGGAAGTAACCATGCATATGTCTCTTGCAACTGAAAATACACAGTCTGCATAAGCAGAATGTTAGCACACACCCAGCAGTTTATCCTGTAGAATCATGCTGAGTATTCACAAGTGACTGGTGTATTATGGAAGCAGTGAGTAACGCTAATACATTCAACATCAATAAGGCTGATTTCTTTTGCTGGAGTGTAGTCAGTCACCAAGGTCACACATGTTCATGGTCAGAAAAAGCTGTTTGCACATGTGCTGTTTTCTGTGTCTGAAAACTGTAATGAAAATGTATGCAACTGTTAGAGTAATTAACGCTAGCAGGAAAAAAACAGTATAAGTGTGCTTTGAAATTGGCAAGCAAATTTCATTTTACGCGTAAAATCACAGCATGAGTCTGTGAGCATAGTGGAATTGCTGTCAGAGATGTATTTGGTGTCTCTCTGGTTCTTTTGGGAAGTAACCATGCGTATGTCTCTTGCAACTGAAAATACACAGTCTGCATAAGCAGACTGTTAGCACACACCCAGCAGTTTAACCTGTAGAATCATGCTGAGTATTCACAAGTGACTGGTGTTTCATGGAAGCAGTGAGTAACACTAATACATTCAACATCACTAAGGCTGATTTCTTTTGCTGGAGTGTAGTCAGGCACCAAGGTCACACATGTTCATGGTCAGAAAAAGCTGTTTGGACATGTGCTGTTTTCTGTGTCTGAAAACTGTAATGAAAATGTATGCAACTGTTAGAGTAATTAACGCTTGCAGGAAAATAACAGTACTAAGTGTGCTTAGAAATTGGCAAGCAAATTTCGTTTTCTGCCTAAAAACACAGAAAACAGTAGTAAGTGTGCTTTGAAAATGGCAAGCAAATTTCATTTTACGCGTAAAATCAGAGCATGAGTCTGTGAGCATAGAGGAATTGGTGTCAGAGATGTATTTGGTGTCTCTCTGGTTCTTTTGGGAAGTAACCATGCGTATGTCTCTTGCAACTGAAAATACAGAGTCTGCATAAGCAGACTGTTAGCACACACCCAGCAGTTTATCCTGTAGAATCATGCTGAGTATTCACAAGTGACTGGTGTTTCATGGAAGCAGTGAGTAACGCTAATACATTCAACATCACTAAGGCTGATTTCTTTTGCTGGAGTGTGGTCAGTCACCAAGGTCACACATGTTCATGGTCAGAAAAAGCTGTTTGCACATGTGCTGTGTTCTGTGTCTGAAAACTGTAATGAAAATGTATGCGACTGTTAGAGTAATTAACGCTTGCAGGAAAAAAACAGTACTAAGTGTGCTTTGAAATTGGCAAGCAAATTTCGTTTTCTGCCTAAAAACACAGAAAACAGTAGTAAGTGTGCTTTGAAAATGGCAAGCAAATTTCATTTTACGCGTAAAATCACAGCATGAGTCTGTGAGCATAGAGGAATTGCTGTCAGAGATGTATTTGGTGTCTCCTGGTTCTTTTGGGAAGTAACCATGCGTATGTCTCTTGCAACTGAAAATACACAGTCTGCATAAGCAGACTGTTAGCACACACCCAGCAGTTTATCCTGTAGAATCATGCTGAGTATTCACAAGTGACTGGTGTTTTATGGAAGCAGTGAGTAACGCTAATACATTCAACATCACTAAGGCTGATTTCTTTTGCTGGAGTGTAGTCAGTCACCAAGGTCACACATGTTTTGCTGGAGTGTAGTCAGTCACCAAGGTCACACATGTTCATGGTCAGAAAAAGCTGTTTGGACATGTGCTGTTTTCTGTGTCTGAAAACTGTAATGAAAATGTATGCAACTGTTAGAGTAATTAACGCTAGCAGGAAAAAAACAGTATAAGTGTGCTTTGAAATTGGCAAGCAAATTTCATTTTACGCGTAAAATCACAGCATGAGTCTGTGAGCATAGTGGAATTGCTGTCAGAGATGTATTTGGTGTCTCTCTGGTTCTTTTGGGAAGTAACCATGCGTATGTCTCTTGCAACTGAAAATACACAGTCTGCATAAGCAGACTGTTAGCACACACCCAGCAGTTTAACCTGTAGAATCATGCTGAGTATTCACAAGTGACTGGTGTTTCATGGAAGCAGTGAGTAACACTAATACATTCAACATCACTAAGGCTGATTTCTTTTGCTGGAGTGTAGTCAGGCACCAAGGTCGCACATGTTCATGGTCAGAAAAAGCTGTTTGGACATGTGCTGTTTTCTGTGTCTGAAAACTGTAATGAAAATGTATGCAACTGTTAGAGTAATTAACGCTTGCAGGAAAATAACAGTACTAAGTGTGCTTAGAAATTGGCAAGCAAATTTCGTTTTCTGCCTAAAAACACAGAAAACAGTAGTAAGTGTGCTTTGAAAATGGCAAGCAAATTTCATTTTACGCGTAAAATCAGAGCATGAGTCTGTGAGCATAGAGGAATTGGTGTCAGAGATGTATTTGGTGTCTCTCTGGTTCTTTTGGGAAGTAACCATGCGTATGTCTCTTGCAACTGAAAATACACAGTCTGCATAAGCAGACTGTTAGCACACACCCAGCAGTTTATCCTGTAGAATCATGCTGAGTATTCACAAGTGACTGGTGTTTTATGGAAGCAGTGAGTAACGCTAATACATTCAACATCACTAAGGCTGATTTCTTTTGCTGGAGTGTAGTCAGTCACCAAGGTCACAAATGTTCATGGTCAGAAAAAGCTGTTTGGACATGTGCTGTTTTCTGTGTCTGAAAACTGTAATGAAAATGTATGCAACTGTTAGAGTAATTAACGCTTGCAGGAAAAAAACAGTACTAAGTGTGCTTTGAAATTGGCAAGCAAATTTGGTTTTCTGCCTAAAAACACAGAAAACAGTAGTAAGTGTGCTTTGAAATTGGCAAGCAAATTTCATTTTCCGCGTAAAATCACAGCATGAGTCTGTGAGCATAGAGGAATTGCTGTCAGAGATGTATTTGGTGTCTCTCTGGTTCTTTTGGGAAGTAACCATGCGTATGTCTCTTGCAACTGAAAATACACAGTCTGCATAAGCAGACTGTTAGCACACACCCAGCAGTTTATCCTGTAGAATCATGCTGAGTATTCACAAGTGACTGGTGTTTCATGGAAGCAGTGAGTAACGCTAATACATTCAACATCACTAAGGCTGATTTCTTTTGCTGGAGTGTAGTCAGTCACCAAGGTCACACATGTTCATGGTCAGAAAAAGCTGTTTGCACATGTGCTGTTTTCTGTGTCTGAAAACTGTAATGAAAATGTATGCGACTGTTAGAGTAATTAACGCTTGCAGGAAAAAAACAGTACTAAGTGTGCTTTGAAATTGGCAAGCAAATTTCGTTTTCTGCCTAAAAACACAGAAAACAGTAGTAAGTGTGCTTTGAAAATGGCAAGCAAATTTCATTTTACGCGTAAAATCACAGCATGAGTCTGTGAGCATAGAGGAATTGCTGTCGGAGATGTATTTGGTGTCTCTCTGGTTCTTTTGGGAAGTAACCATGCGTATGTCTCTTGCAACTGAAAATACACAGTCTGCATAAGCAGACTGTTAGCACACACCCAGCAGTTTATCCTGTAGAATCATGCTGAGTATTCACAAGTGACTGGTGTTTTATGGAAGCAGTGAGTAACGCTAATACATTCAACATCACTAAGGCTGATTTCTTTTGCTGGAGTGTAGTCAGTCACCAAGGTCACACATGTTCATGGTCAGAAAAAGCTGTTTGGACATGTGCTGTTTTCTGTGTCTGAAAACTGTAATGAAAATGTATGCAACTGTTAGAGTAATTAACGCTTGCAGGAAAAAAACAGTACTAAGTGTGCTTTGAAATTGGCAAGCAAATTTCGTTTTCTGCCTAAAAACACAGAAAACAGTAGTAAGTGTGCTTTGAAAATGGCAAGCAAATTTCATTTTCCGCGTAAAATCAGAGCATGAGTCTGTGAGCATAGAGGAATTGGTGTCAGAGATGTATTTGGTGTCTCTCTGGTTCTTTTGGGAAGTAACCATGCGTATGTCTCTTGCAACTGAAAATACACAGTCTGCATAAGCAGACTGTTAGCACACACCCAGCAGTTTATCCTGTAGAATCATGCTGAGTATTCACAAGTGACTGGTGTTTCATGGAAGCAGTGAGTAACGCTAATACATTCAACATCACTAAGGCTGATTTCTTTTGCTGGAGTGTAGTCAGTCACCAAGGTCACACATGTTCATGGTCAGAAAAAGCTGTTTGCACATGTGCTGTTTTCTGTGTCTGAAAACTGTAATGAAAATGTATGCGACTGTTAGAGTAATTAACGCTTGCAGGAAAAAAACAGTACTAAGTGTGCTTTGAAATTGGCAAGCAAATTTCGTTTTCTGCCTAAAAACACAGGAAACAGTAGTAAGTGTGCTTTGAAAATGGCAAGCAAATTTCATTTTACGCGTAAAATCACAGCATGAGTCTGTGAGCATAGAGGAATTGCTGTCAGAGATGTATTTGGTGTCTCTCTGGTTCTTTTGGGAAGTAACCATGCGTATGTCTCTTGCAACTGAAAATACACAGTCTGCATAAGCAGACTGTTAGCACACACCCAGCAGTTTATCCTGTAGAATCATGCTGAGTATTCACAAGTGACTGGTGTTTTATGGAAGCAGTGAGTAACGCTAATACATTCAACATCACTAAGGCTGATTTCTTTTGCTGGAGTGTAGTCAGTCACCAAGGTCACACATGTTCATGGTCAGAAAAAGCTGTTTGGACATGTGCTGTTTTCTGTGTCTGAAAACTGTAATGAAAATGTATGCAACTGTTAGAGTAATTAACGCTTGCAGGAAAAAAACAGTACTAAGTGTGCTTTGAAATTGGCAAGCAAATTTCGTTTTCTGCCTAAAAACACAGAAAACAGTAGTAAGTGTGCTTTGAAATTGGCAAGCAAATTTCATTTTCCGCGTAAAATCACAGCATGAGTCTGTGAGCATAGAGGAATTGCTGTCAGAGATGTATTTGGTGTCTCTCTGGTTCTTTTGGGAAGTAACCATGCGTATGTCTCTTGCAACTGAAAATACACAGTCTGCATAAGCAGACTGTTAGCACACACCCAGCAGTTTATCCTGTAGAATAATGCTGAGTATTCACAAGTGACTGGTGTTTTATGGAAGCAGTGAGTAACGCTAATACATTCAACATCACTAAGGCTGATTTCTTTTGCTGGAGTGTAGTCAGTCACCAAGGTCACACATGTTCATGGTCAGAAAAAGCTGTTTGCACATGTGCTGTTTTCTGTGTCTGAAAACTGTAATGAAAATGTATGCAACTGTTAGAGTAATTAACGCTAGCAGGAAAAAAACAGTATAAGTGTGCTTTGAAATTGGCAAGCAAATTTCATTTTACGCGTAAAATCACAGCATGAGTCTGTGAGCATAGTGGAATTGCTGTCAGAGATGTATTTGGTGTCTCTCTGGTTCTTTTGGGAAGTAACCATGCGTATGTCTCTTGCAACTGAAAATACACAGTCTGCATAAGCAGACTGTTAGCACACACCCAGCAGTTTATCCTGTAGAATCATGCTGAGTATTCACAAGTGACTGGTGTTTTATGGAAGCAGTGAGTAACGCTAATACATTCAACATCACTAAGGCTGATTTCTTTTGCTGGAGTGTAGTCAGTCACCAAGGTCACACATGTTCATGGTCAGAAAAAGCTGTTTGCACATGTGCTGTTTTCTGTGTCTGAAATCTGTAATGAAAATGTATGCGACTGTTAGAGTAAT
This sequence comes from Triturus cristatus, assembly GCF_964204655.1. Lineage (NCBI taxonomy): Eukaryota > Metazoa > Chordata > Amphibia > Caudata > Salamandridae > Triturus > Triturus cristatus. The sequence goes on along the minus strand of NC_140584.1, from coordinate 748,505,073 downwards.
TAACGCTTGCAGGAAAAAAACAGTACTAAGTGTGCTTTGAAATTGGCAAGCAAATTTCGTTTTCTGCCTAAAAACATAGAAAACAGTAGTAAGTGTGCTTTGAAAATGGCAAGCAAATTTCATTTTACGCGTAAAATCACTGCATGAGTCTGTGAGCATAGAGGAATTGCTGTCAGAGATGTATTTGGTGTCTCTCTGGTTCTTTTGGGAAGTAACCATGCGTATGTCTCTTGCAACTGAAAATACACAGTCTGCATAAGCAGACTGTTAGCACACACCCAGCAGTTTATCCTGTAGAATCATGCTGAGTATTCACAAGTGACTGGTGTTTTATGGAAGCAGTGAGTAACGCTAATACATTCAACATCACTAAGGCTGATTTCTTTTGCTGGAGTGTAGTCAGTCACCAAGGTCACACATGTTCATGGTCAGAAAAAGCTGTTTGGACATGTGCTGTTTTCTGTGTCTGAAAACTGTAATGAAAATGTATGCAACTGTTAGAGTAATTAACGCTTGCAGGAAAAAAACAGTACTAAGTGTGCTTTGAAATTGGCAAGCAAATTTCGTTTTCTGCCTAAAAACACAGAAAACAGTAGTTAGTGTGCTTTGAAATTGGCAAGCAAATTTCATTTTCCGCGTAAAATCACAGCATGAGTCTGTGAGCATAGAGGAATTGCTGTCAGAGATGTATTTGGTGTCTCTCTGGTTCTTTTGGGAAGTAACCATGCGTATGTCTCTTGCAACTGAAAATACACAGTCTGCATAAGCAGACTGTTAGCACACACCCAGCAGTTTATCCTGTAGAATCATGCTGAGTATTCACAAGTGACTGGTGTTTTATGGAAGCAGTGAGTAACGCTAATACATTCAACATCACTAAGGCTGATTTCTTTTGCTGGAGTGTAGTCAGTCACCAAGGTCACACATGTTCATGGTCTTAAAAAGCTGTTTGGACATGTGCTGTTTTCTGTGTCTGAAAACTGTAATGAAAATGTATGCAACTGTTAGAGTAATTAACGCTTGCAGGAAAAAAACAGTACTAAGTGTGCTTAGAAATTGGCAAGCAAATTTTGTTTTCTGCCTAAAAACACAGAAAACAGTAGTAAGTGTGCTTTGAAATTGGCAAGCAAATTTCTTTTTACGCGTAAAATCACAGCATGAGTCTGTGAGCATAGAGGAATTGCTGTCAGAGATGTATTTGGTGTCTCTCTGGTTCTTTTGGGAAGTAACCATGCGTATGTCTCTTGCAACTGAAAATACACAGTCTGCATAAGCAGACTGTTAGCACACACCCAGCAGTTTATCCTGTAGAATAATGCTGAGTATTCACAAGTGACTGGTGTTTTATGGAAGCAGTGAGTAACGCTAATACATTCAACATCACTAAGGCTGATTTCTTTTGCTGGAGTGTAGTCAGTCACCAAGGTCACACATGTTCATGGTCAGAAAAAGCTGTTTGCACATGTGCTGTTTTCTGTGTCTGAAAACTGTAATGAAAATGTATGCAACTGTTAGAGTAATTAACGCTAGCAGGAAAAAAACAGTATAAGTGTGCTTTGAAATTGGCAAGCAAATTTCATTTTACGCGTAAAATCACAGCATGAGTCTGTGAGCATAGTGGAATTGCTGTCAGAGATGTATTTTGTGTCTCTCTGGTTCTTTTGGGAAGTAACCATGCGTATGTCTCTTGCAACTGAAAATACACAGTCTGCATAAGCAGACTGTTAGCACACACCCAGCAGTTTAACCTGTAGAATCATGCTGAGTATTCACAATTGACTGGTGTATTATGGAAGCAGTGAGTAACGCTAATACATTCAACATCACTAAGGCTGATTTCTTTTGCTGGAGTGTAGTCAGTCACCAAGGTCACACATGTTCATGGTCAGAAAAAGCTGTTTGCACATGTGCTGTTTTCTGTGTCTGAAATCTGTAATGAAAATGTATGCGACTGTTAGAGTAATTAACGCTTGCAGGAAAAAAACAGTACTAAGTGTGCTTTGAAATTGGCAAGCAAATTTCGTTTTCTGCCTAAAAACATAGAAAACAGTAGTAAGTGTGCTTTGAAAATGGCAAGCAAATTTCATTTTACGCGTAAAATCACAGCATGAGTCTGTGAGCATAGAGGAATTGCTGTCAGAGATGTATTTGGTGTCTCTCTGGTTCTTTTGGGAAGTAACCATGCGTATGTCTCTTGCAACTGAAAATACACAGTCTGCATAAGCAGACTGTTAGCACACACCCAGCAGTTTATCCTGTAGAATCATGCTGAGTATTCACAAGTGACTGGTGTTTTATGGAAGCAGTGAGTAACGCTAATACATTCAACATCACTAAGGCTGATTTCTTTTGCTGGAGTGTAGTCAGTCACCAAGGTCACACATGTTCATGGTCAGAAAAAGCTGTTTGGACATGTGCTGTTTTCTGTGTCTGAAAACTGTAATGAAAATGTATGCAACTGTTAGAGTAATTAACGCTTGCAGGAAAAAAACAGTACTAAGTGTGCTTTGAAATTGGCAAGCAAATTTCGTTTTCTGCCTAAAAACACAGAAAACAGTAGTTAGTGTGCTTTGAAATTGGCAAGCAAATTTCATTTTCCGCGTAAAATCACAGCATGAGTCTGTGAGCATAGAGGAATTGCTGTCAGAGATGTATTTGGTGTCTCTCTGGTTCTTTTGGGAAGTAACCATGCGTATGTCTCTTGCAACTGAAAATACACAGTCTGCATAAGCAGACTGTTAGCACACACCCAGCAGTTTATCCTGTAGAATCATGCTGAGTATTCACAAGTGACTGGTGTTTTATGGAAGCAGTGAGTAACGCTAATACATTCAACATCACTAAGGCTGATTTCTTTTGCTGGAGTGTAGTCAGTCACCAAGGTCACACATGTTCATGGTCTTAAAAAGCTGTTTGGACATGTGCTGTTTTCTGTGTCTGAAAACTGTAATGAAAATGTATGCAACTGTTAGAGTAATTAACGCTTGCAGGAAAAAAACAGTACTAAGTGTGCTTAGAAATTGGCAAGCAAATTTCGTTTTCTGCCTAAAAACACAGAAAACAGTAGTAAGTGTGCTTTGAAATTGGCAAGCAAATTTCTTTTTACGCGTAAAATCACAGCATGAGTCTGTGAGCATAGAGGAATTGCTGTCAGAGATGTATTTGGTGTCTCTCTGGTTCTTTTGGGAAGTAACCATGCATATGTCTCTTGCAACTGAAAATACACAGTCTGCATAAGCAGAATGTTAGCACACACCCAGCAGTTTATCCTGTAGAATCATGCTGAGTATTCACAAGTGACTGGTGTATTATGGAAGCAGTGAGTAACGCTAATACATTCAACATCACTAAGGCTGATTTCTTTTGCTGGAGTGTAGTCAGTCACCAAGGTCACACATGTTCATGGTCAGAAAAAGCTGTTTGCACATGTGCTGTTTTCGGTGTCTGAAAACTGTAATGAAAATGTATGCAACTGTTAGAGTAATTAACGCTAGCAGGAAAAAAACAGTATAAGTGTGCTTTGAAATTGGCAAGCAAATTTCATTTTACGCGTAAAATCACAGCATGAGTCTGTGAGCATAGTGGAATTGCTGTCAGAGATGTATTTGGTGTCTCTCTGGTTCTTTTGGGAAGTAACCATGCGTATGTCTCTTGCAACTGAAAATACACAGTCTGCATAAGCAGACTGTTAGCACACACCCAGCAGTTTATCCTGTAGAATCATGCTGAGTATTCACAAGTGACTGGTGTTTTATGGAAGCAGTGAGTAACGCTAATACATTCAACATCACTAAGGCTGATTTCTTTTGCTGGAGTGTAGTCAGTCACCAAGGTCACACATGTTCATGGTCTTAAAAAGCTGTTTGGACATGTGCTGTTTTCTGTGTCTGAAAACTGTAATGAAAATGTATGCAACTGTTAGAGTAATTAACGCTTGCAGGAAAATAACAGTACTAAGTGTGCTTAGAAATTGGCAAGCAAATTTCGTTTTCTGCCTAAAAACACAGAAAACAGTAGTAAGTGTGCTTTGAAAATGGCAAGCAAATTTCATTTTACGCGTAAAATCAGAGCATGAGTCTGTGAGCATAGAGGAATTGGTGTCAGAGATGTATTTGGTGTCTCTCTGGTTCTTTTGGGAAGTAACCATGCGTATGTCTCTTGCAACTGAAAATACAGAGTCTGCATAAGCAGACTGTTAGCACACACCCAGCAGTTTATCCTGTAGAATCATGCTGAGTATTCACAAGTGACTGGTGTTTCATGGAAGCAGTGAGTAACGCTAATACATTCAACATCACTAAGGCTGATTTCTTTTGCTGGAGTGTGGTCAGTCACCAAGGTCACACATGTTCATGGTCAGAAAAAGCTGTTTGCACATGTGCTGTGTTCTGTGTCTGAAAACTGTAATGAAAATGTATGCGACTGTTAGAGTAATTAACGCTTGCAGGAAAAAAACAGTACTAAGTGTGCTTTGAAATTGGCAAGCAAATTTCGTTTTCTGCCTAAAAACACAGAAAACAGTAGTAAGTGTGCTTTGAAAATGGCAAGCAAATTTCATTTTACGCGTAAAATCACAGCATGAGTCTGTGAGCATAGAGGAATTGCTGTCAGAGATGTATTTGGTGTCTCTCTGGTTCTTTTGGGAAGTAACCATGCGTATGTCTCTTGCAACTGAAAATACACAGTCTGCATAAGCAGACTGTTAGCACACACCCAGCAGTTTATCCTGTAGAATCATGCTGAGTATTCACAAGTGACTGGTGTTTTATGGAAGCAGTGAGTAACGCTAATACATTCAACATCACTAAGGCTGATTTCTTTTGCTGGAGTGTAGTCAGTCACCAAGGTCACACATGTTTTGCTGGAGTGTAGTCAGTCACCAAGGTCACACATGTTCATGGTCAGAAAAAGCTGTTTGGACATGTGCTGTTTTCTGTGTCTGAAAACTGTAATGAAAATGTATGCAACTGTTAGAGTAATTAACGCTAGCAGGAAAAAAACAGTATAAGTGTGCTTTGAAATTGGCAAGCAAATTTCATTTTACGCGTAAAATCACAGCATGAGTCTGTGAGCATAGTGGAATTGCTGTCAGAGATGTATTTGGTGTCTCTCTGGTTCTTTTGGGAAGTAACCATGCGTATGTCTCTTGCAACTGAAAATACACAGTCTGCATAAGCAGACTGTTAGCACACACCCAGCAGTTTAACCTGTAGAATCATGCTGAGTATTCACAAGTGACTGGTGTTTCATGGAAGCAGTGAGTAACACTAATACATTCAACATCACTAAGGCTGATTTCTTTTGCTGGAGTGTAGTCAGGCACCAAGGTCGCACATGTTCATGGTCAGAAAAAGCTGTTTGGACATGTGCTGTTTTCTGTGTCTGAAAACTGTAATGAAAATGTATGCAACTGTTAGAGTAATTAACGCTTGCAGGAAAATAACAGTACTAAGTGTGCTTAGAAATTGGCAAGCAAATTTCGTTTTCTGCCTAAAAACACAGAAAACAGTAGTAAGTGTGCTTTGAAAATGGCAAGCAAATTTCATTTTACGCGTAAAATCAGAGCATGAGTCTGTGAGCATAGAGGAATTGGTGTCAGAGATGTATTTGGTGTCTCTCTGGTTCTTTTGGGAAGTAACCATGCGTATGTCTCTTGCAACTGAAAATACACAGTCTGCATAAGCAGACTGTTAGCACACACCCAGCAGTTTATCCTGTAGAATCATGCTGAGTATTCACAAGTGACTGGTGTTTTATGGAAGCAGTGAGTAACGCTAATACATTCAACATCACTAAGGCTGATTTCTTTTGCTGGAGTGTAGTCAGTCACCAAGGTCACAAATGTTCATGGTCAGAAAAAGCTGTTTGGACATGTGCTGTTTTCTGTGTCTGAAAACTGTAATGAAAATGTATGCAACTGTTAGAGTAATTAACGCTTGCAGGAAAAAAAACAGTACTAAGTGTGCTTTGAAATTGGCAAGCAAATTTGGTTTTCTGCCTAAAAACACAGAAAACAGTAGTAAGTGTGCTTTGAAATTGGCAAGCAAATTTCATTTTCCGCGTAAAATCACAGCATGAGTCTGTGAGCATAGAGGAATTGCTGTCAGAGATGTATTTGGTGTCTCTCTGGTTCTTTTGGGAAGTAACCATGCGTATGTCTCTTGCAACTGAAAATACACAGTCTGCATAAGCAGACTGTTAGCACACACCCAGCAGTTTATCCTGTAGAATCATGCTGAGTATTCACAAGTGACTGGTGTTTCATGGAAGCAGTGAGTAACGCTAATACATTCAACATCACTAAGGCTGATTTCTTTTGCTGGAGTGTAGTCAGTCACCAAGGTCACACATGTTCATGGTCAGAAAAAGCTGTTTGCACATGTGCTGTTTTCTGTGTCTGAAAACTGTAATGAAAATGTATGCGACTGTTAGAGTAATTAACGCTTGCAGGAAAAAAACAGTACTAAGTGTGCTTTGAAATTGGCAAGCAAATTTCGTTTTCTGCCTAAAAACACAGAAAACAGTAGTAAGTGTGCTTTGAAAATGGCAAGCAAATTTCATTTTACGCGTAAAATCACAGCATGAGTCTGTGAGCATAGAGGAATTGCTGTCGGAGATGTATTTGGTGTCTCTCTGGTTCTTTTGGGAAGTAACCATGCGTATGTCTCTTGCAACTGAAAATACACAGTCTGCATAAGCAGACTGTTAGCACACACCCAGCAGTTTATCCTGTAGAATCATGCTGAGTATTCACAAGTGACTGGTGTTTTATGGAAGCAGTGAGTAACGCTAATACATTCAACATCACTAAGGCTGATTTCTTTTGCTGGAGTGTAGTCAGTCACCAAGGTCACACATGTTCATGGTCAGAAAAAGCTGTTTGGACATGTGCTGTTTTCTGTGTCTGAAAACTGTAATGAAAATGTATGCAACTGTTAGAGTAATTAACGCTTGCAGGAAAAAAACAGTACTAAGTGTGCTTTGAAATTGGCAAGCAAATTTCGTTTTCTGCCTAAAAACACAGAAAACAGTAGTAAGTGTGCTTTGAAAATGGCAAGCAAATTTCATTTTCCGCGTAAAATCAGAGCATGAGTCTGTGAGCATAGAGGAATTGGTGTCAGAGATGTATTTGGTGTCTCTCTGGTTCTTTTGGGAAGTAACCATGCGTATGTCTCTTGCAACTGAAAATACACAGTCTGCATAAGCAGACTGTTAGCACACACCCAGCAGTTTATCCTGTAGAATCATGCTGAGTATTCACAAGTGACTGGTGTTTCATGGAAGCAGTGAGTAACGCTAATACATTCAACATCACTAAGGCTGATTTCTTTTGCTGGAGTGTAGTCAGTCACCAAGGTCACACATGTTCATGGTCAGAAAAAGCTGTTTGCACATGTGCTGTTTTCTGTGTCTGAAAACTGTAATGAAAATGTATGCGACTGTTAGAGTAATTAACGCTTGCAGGAAAAAAACAGTACTAAGTGTGCTTTGAAATTGGCAAGCAAATTTCGTTTTCTGCCTAAAAACACAGGAAACAGTAGTAAGTGTGCTTTGAAAATGGCAAGCAAATTTCATTTTACGCGTAAAATCACAGCATGAGTCTGTGAGCATAGAGGAATTGCTGTCAGAGATGTATTTGGTGTCTCTCTGGTTCTTTTGGGAGTAACCATGCGTATGTCTCTTGCAACTGAAAATACACAGTCTGCATAAGCAGACTGTTAGCACACACCCAGCAGTTTATCCTGTAGAATCATGCTGAGTATTCACAAGTGACTGGTGTTTTATGGAACCAGTGAGTAACGCTAATACATTCAACATCACTAAGGCTGATTTCTTTTGCTGGAGTGTAGTCAGTCACCAAGGTCACACATGTTCATGGTCAGAAAAAGCTGTTTGGACATGTGCTGTTTTCTGTGTCTGAAAACTGTAATGAAAATGTATGCAACTGTTAGAGTAATTAACGCTTGCAGGAAAAAAACAGTACTAAGTGTGCTTTGAAATTGGCAAGCAAATTTCGTTTTCTGCCTAAAAACACAGAAAACAGTAGTAAGTGTGCTTTGAAATTGGCAAGCAAATTTCATTTTCCGCGTAAAATCACAGCATGAGTCTGTGAGCATAGAGGAATTGCTGTCAGAGATGTATTTGGTGTCTCTCTGGTTCTTTTGGGAAGTAACCATGCGTATGTCTCTTGCAACTGAAAATACACAGTCTGCATAAGCAGACTGTTAGCACACACCCAGCAGTTTATCCTGTAGAATAATGCTGAGTATTCACAAGTGACTGGTGTTTTATGGAAGCAGTGAGTAACGCTAATACATTCAACATCACTAAGGCTGATTTCTTTTGCTGGAGTGTAGTCAGTCACCAAGGTCACACATGTTCATGGTCAGAAAAAGCGGTTTGCACATGTGCTGTTTTCTGTGTCTGAAAACTGTAATGAAAATGTATGCAACTGTTAGAGTAATTAACGCTAGCAGGAAAAAAACAGTATAAGTGTGCTTTGAAATTGGCAAGCAAATTTCATTTTACGCGTAAAATCACAGCATGAGTCTGTGAGCATAGTGGAATTGCTGTCAGAGATGTATTTTGTGTCTCTCTGGTTCTTTTGGGAAGTAACCATGCGTATGTCTCTTGCAACTGAAAATACACAGTCTGCATAAGCAGACTGTTAGCACACACCCAGCAGTTTAACCTGTAGAATCATGCTGAGTATTCACAAGTGACTGGTGTTTCATGGAAGCAGTGAGTAACACTAATACATTCAACATCACTAAGGCTGATTTCTTTTGCTGGAGTGTAGTCAGGCACCAAGGTCACACATGTTCATGGTCAGAAAAAGCTGTTTGGACATGTGCTGTTTTCTGTGTCTGAAAACTGTAATGAAAATGTATGCAACTGTTAGAGTAATTAACGCTTGCAGGAAAATAACAGTACTAAGTGTGCTTAGAAATTGGCAAGCAAATTTCGTTTTCTGCCTAAAAACACAGAAAACAGTAGTAAGTGTGCTTTGAAAATGGCAAGCAAATTTCATTTTACGCGTAAAATCAGAGCATGAGTCTGTGAGCATAGAGGAATTGTTGTCAGAGATGTATTTGGTGTCTCTCTGGTTCTTTTGGGAAGTAACCATGCGTATGTCTCTTGCAACTGAAAATACAGAGTCTGCATAAGCAGACTGTTAGCACACACCCAGCAGTTTATCCTGTAGAATCATGCTGAGTATTCACAAGTGACTGGTGTTTCATGGAAGCAGTGAGTAACGCTAATACATTCAACATCACTAAGGCTGATTTCTTTTGCTGGAGTGTAGTCAGTCACCAAGGTCACACATGTTCATGGTCAGAAAAAGCTGTTTGCACATGTGCTGTGTTCTGTGTCTGAAAACTGTAATCAAAATGTATGCGACTGTTAGAGTAATTAACGCTTGCAGGAAAAAAACAGTACTAAGTGTGCTTTGAAATTGGCAAGCAAATTTCGTTTTCTGCCTAAAAACACAGAAAACAGTAGTAAGTGTGCTTTGAAAATGGCAAGCAAATTTCATTTTACGCGTAAAATCACAGCATGAGTCTGTGAGCATAGAGGAATTGCTGTCAGAGATGTATTTGGTGTCTCTCTGGTTCTTTTGGGAAGTAACCATGCGTATGTCTCTTGCAACTGAAAATACACAGTCTGCATAAGCAGACTGTTAGCACACACCCAGCAGTTTATCCTGTAGAATCATGCTGAGTATTCACAAGTGACTGGTGTTTTATGGAAGCAGTGAGTAACGCTAATACATTCAACATCACTAAGGCTGATTTCTTTTGCTGGAGTGTAGTCAGTCACCAAGGTCACACACGTTCATGGTCAGAAAAAGCTGTTTGGACATGTGCTGTTTTCTGTGTCTGAAAACTGTAATGAAAATGTATGCAACTGTTAGAGTAATTAACGCTAGCAGGAAAAAAACAGTATAAGTGTGCTTTGAAATTGGCAAGCAAATTTCATTTTCCGCGTAAAATCACAGCATGAGTCTGTGAGCATAGTGGAATTGCTGTCAGAGATGTATTTGGTGTCTCTCTGGTTCTTTTGGGAAGTAACCATGCGTATGTCTCTTGCAACTGAAAATACACAGTCTGCATAAGCAGACTGTTAGCACACACCCAGCAGTTTAACCTGTAGAATCATGCTGAGTATTCACAAGTGACTGGTGTATTATGGAAGCAGTGAGTAACGCTAATACATTCAACATCACTAAGGCTGATTTCTTTTGCTGGAGTGTAGTCAGTCACCAAGGTCACACATGTTCATGGTCAGAAAAAGCTGTTTGCACATGTGCTGTTTTCTGTGTCTGAAATCTGTAATGAAAATGTATGCGACTGTTAGAGTAATTAACGCTTGCAGGAAAAAAACAGTACTAAGTGTGCTTTGAAATTGGCAAGCAAATTTCGTTTTCTGCCTAAAAACATAGAAAACAGTAGTAAGTGTGCTTTGAAAATGGCAAGCAAATTTCATTTTACGCGTAAAATCACAGCATGAGTCTGTGAGCATAGAGGAATTGCTGTCAGAGATGTATTTGGTGTCTCTCTGGTTCTTTTGGGAAGTAACCATGCGTATGTCTCTTGCAACTGAAAATACACAGTCTGCATAAGCAGACTGTTAGCACACACCCAGCAGTTTATCCTGTAGAATCATGCTGAGTATTCACAAGTGACTGGTGTTTTATGGAAGCAGTGAGTAACGCTAATACATTCAACATCACTAAGGCTGATTTCTTTTGCTGGAGTGTAGTCAGTCACCAAGGTCACACATGTTCATGGTCAGAAAAAGCTGTTTGGACATGTGCTGTTTTCTGTGTCTGAAAACTGTAATGAAAATGTATGCAACTGTTAGAGTAATTAACGCTTGCAGGAAAAAAACAGTACTAAGTGTGCTTTGAAATTGGCAAGCAAATTTCGTTTTCTGCCTAAAAACACAGAAAACAGTAGTTAGTGTGCTTTGAAATTGGCAAGCAAATTTCATTTTCCGCGTAAAATCACAGCATGAGTCTGTGAGCATAGAGGAATTGCTGTCAGAGATGTATTTGGTGTCTCTCTGGTTCTTTTGGGAAGTAACCATGCGTATGTCTCTTGCAACTGAAAATACACAGTCTGCATAAGCAGACTGTTAGCACACACCCAGCAGTTTATCCTGTAGAATCATGCTGAGTATTCACAAGTGACTGGTGTTTTATGGAAGCAGTGAGTAACGCTAATACATTCAACATCACTAAGGCTGATTTCTTTTGCTGGAGTGTAGTCAGTCACCAAGGTCACACATGTTCATGGTCTTAAAAAGCTGTTTGGACATGTGCTGTTTTCTGTGTCTGAAAACTGTAATGAAAATGTATGCAACTGTTAGAGTAATTAACGCTTGCAGGAAAAAAACAGTACTAAGTGTGCTTAGAAATTGGCAAGCAAATTTCGTTTTCTGCCTAAAAACACAGAAAACAGTAGTAAGTGTGCTTTGAAATTGGCAAGCAAATTTCTTTTTACGCGTAAAATCACAGCATGAGTCTGTGAGCATAGAGGAATTGCTGTCAGAGATGTATTTGGTGTCTCTCTGGTTCTTTTGGGAAGTAACCATGCGTATGTCTCTTGCAACTGAAAATACACAGTCTGCATAAGCAGAATGTTAGCACACACCCAGCAGTTTATCCTGTAGAATCATGCTGAGTATTCACAAGTGACTGGTGTTTCATGGAAGCAGTGAGTAACGCTAATACATTCAACATCACTAAGGCTGATTTCTTTTGCTGGAGTGTAGTCAGTCACCAAGGTCACACATGTTCATGGTCAGAAAAAGCTGTTTGCACATGTGCTGTGTTCTGTGTCTGAAAACTGTAATCAAAATGTATGCGACTGTTAGAGTAATTAACGCTTGCAGGAAAAAAACAGTACTAAGTGTGCTTTGAAATTGGCAAGCAAATTTCGTTTTCTGCCTAAAAACACAGAAAACAGTAGTAAGTGTGCTTTGAAAATGGCAAGCAAATTTCATTTTACGCGTAAAATCACAGCATGAGTCTGTGAGCATAGAGGAATTGCTGTCAGAAATGTATTTGGTGTCTCTCTGGTTCTTTTGGGAAGTAACCATGCGTATGTCTCTTGCAACTGAAAATACACAGTCTGCATAAGCAGACTGTTAGCACACACCCAGCAGTTTATCCTGTAGAATCATGCTGAGTATTCACAAGTGACTGGTGTTTTATGGAAGCAGTGAGTAACGCTAATACATTCAACATCACTAAGGCTGATTTCTTTTGCTGGAGTGTAGTCAGTCACCAAGGTCACACATGTTCATGGTCAGAAAAAGCTGTTTGGACATGTGCTGTTTTCTGTGTCTGAAAACTGTAATGAAAATGTATGCAACTGTTAGAGTAATTAACGCTTGCAGGAAAAAAACAGTACTAAGTGTGCTTTGAAATTGGCAAGCAAATTTCGTTTTCTGCCTAAAAACACAGAAAACAGTAGTAAGTGTGCTTTGAAATTGGCAAGCAAATTTCATTTTCCGCGTAAAATCACAGCATGAGTCTGTGAGCATAGAGGAATTGCTGTCAGAAATGTATTTGGTGTCTCTCTGGTTCTTTTGGGAAGTAACCATGCGTATGTCTCTTGCAACTGAAAATACACAGTCTGCATAAGCAGACTGTTAGCACACACCCAGCAGTTTATCCTGTAGAATAATGCAGAGTATTCACAAGTGACTGGTGTTTTATGGAAGCAGTGAGTAACGCTAATACATTCAACATCACTAAGGCTGATTTCTTTTGCTGGAGTGTAGTCAGTCACCAAGGTCACACATGTTCATGGTCAGAAAAAGCTGTTTGCACATGTGCTGTTTTCTGTGTCTGAAAACTGTAATGAAAATGTATGCAACTGTTAGAGTAATTAACGCTAGCAGGAAAAAAACAGTATAAGTGTGCTTTGAAATTGGCAAGCAAATTTCATTTTACGCGTAAAATCACAGCATGAGTCTGTGAGCATAGTGGAATTGCTGTCAGAGATGTATTTTGTGTCTCTCTGGTTCTTTTGGGAAGTAACCATGCGTATGTCTCTTGCAACTGAAAATACACAGTCTGCATAAGCAGACTGTTAGCACACACCCAGCAGTTTAACCTGTAGAATCATGATGAGTATTCACAAGTGACTGGTGTTTCATGGAAGCAGTGAGTAACACTAATACATTCAACATCACTAAGGCTGATTTCTTTTGCTGGAGTGTAGTCAGGCACCAAGGTCACACATGTTCATGGTCAGAAAAAGCTGTTTGGACATGTGCTGTTTTCTGTGTCTGAAAACTGTAATGAAAATGTATGCAACTGTTAGAGTAATTAACGCTTGCAGGAAAATAACAGTACTAAGTGTGCTTAGAAATTGGCAAGCAAATTTCGTTTTCTGCCTAAAAACACAGAAAACAGTAGTAAGTGTGCTTTGAAAATGGCAAGCAAATTTCATTTTACGCGTAAAATCAGAGCATGAGTCTGTGAGCATAGAGGAATTGTTGTCAGAGATGTATTTGGTGTCTCTCTGGTTCTTTTGGGAAGTAACCATGCGTATGTCTCTTGCAACTGAAAATACAGAGTCTGCATAAGCAGACTGTTAGCACACACCCAGCAGTTTATCCTGTAGAATCATGCTGAGTATTCACAAGTGACTGGTGTTTCATGGAAGCAGTGAGTAACGCTAATACATTCAACATCACTAAGGCTGATTTCTTTTGCTGGAGTGTAGTCAGTCACCAAGGTCACACATGTTCATGGTCAGAAAAAGCTGTTTGCACATGTGCTGTGTTCTGTGTCTGAAAACTGTAATCAAAATGTATGCGACTGTTAGAGTAATTAACGCTTGCAGGAAAAAAACAGTACTAAGTGTGCTTTGAAATTGGCAAGCAAATTTCGTTTTCTGCCTAAAAACACAGAAAACAGTAGTAAGTGTGCTTTGAAAATGGCAAGCAAATTTCATTTTACGCGTAAAATCACAGCATGAGTCTGTGAGCATAGAGGAATTGCTGTCAGAGATGTATTTGGTGTCTCTCTGGTTCTTTTGGGAAGTAACCATGCGTATGTCTCTTGCAACTGAAAATACACAGTCTGCATAAGCAGACTGTTAGCACACACCCAGCAGTTTATCCTGTAGAATCATGCTGAGTATTCACAAGTGACTGGTGTTTTATGGAAGCAGTGAGTAACGCTAATACATTCAACATCACTAAGGCTGATTTCTTTTGCTGGAGTGTAGTCAGTCACCAAGGTCACACACGTTCATGGTCAGAAAAAGCTGTTTGGACATGTGCTGTTTTCTGTGTCTGAAAACTGTAATGAAAATGTATGCAACTGTTAGAGTAATTAACGCTAGCAGGAAAAAAACAGTATAAGTGTGCTTTGAAATTGGCAAGCAAATTTCATTTTCCGCGTAAAATCACAGCATGAGTCTGTGAGCATAGTGGAATTGCTGTCAGAGATGTATTTGGTGTCTCTCTGGTTCTTTTGGGAAGTAACCATGCGTATGTCTCTTGCAACTGAAAATACACAGTCTGCATAAGCAGACTGTTAGCACACACCCAGCAGTTTAACCTGTAGAATCATGCTGAGTATTCACAAGTGACTGGTGTATTATGGAAGCAGTGAGTAACGCTAATACATTCAACATCACTAAGGCTGATTTCTTTTGCTGGAGTGTAGTCAGTCACCAAGGTCACACATGTTCATGGTCAGAAAAAGCTGTTTGCACATGTGCTGTTTTCTGTGTCTGAAATCTGTAATGAAAATGTATGCGACTGTTAGAGTAATTAACGCTTGCAGGAAAAAAACAGTACTAAGTGTGCTTTGAAATTGGCAAGCAAATTTCGTTTTCTGCCTAAAAACATAGAAAACAGTAGTAAGTGTGCTTTGAAAATGGCAAGCAAATTTCATTTTACGCGTAAAATCACAGCATGAGTCTGTGAGCATAGAGGAATTGCTGTCAGAGATGTATTTGGTGTCTCTCTGGTTCTTTTGGGAAGTAACCATGCGTATGTCTCTTGCAACTGAAAATACACAGTCTGCATAAGCAGACTGTTAGCACACACCCAGCAGTTTATCCTGTAGAATCATGCTGAGTATTCACAAGTGACTGGTGTTTTATGGAAGCAGTGAGTAACGCTAATACATTCAACATCACTAAGGCTGATTTCTTTTGCTGGAGTGTAGTCAGTCACCAAGGTCACACATGTTCATGGTCAGAAAAAGCTGTTTGGACATGTGCTGTTTTCTGTGTCTGAAAACTGTAATGAAAATGTATGCAACTGTTAGAGTAATTAACGCTTGCAGGAAAAAAACAGTACTAAGTGTGCTTTGAAATTGGCAAGCAAATTTCGTTTTCTGCCTAAAAACACAGAAAACAGTAGTTAGTGTGCTTTGAAATTGGCAAGCAAATTTCATTTTCCGCGTAAAATCACAGCATGAGTCTGTGAGCATAGAGGAATTGCTGTCAGAGATGTATTTGGTGTCTCTCTGGTTCTTTTGGGAAGTAACCATGCATATGTCTCTTGCAACTGAAAATACACAGTCTGCATAAGCAGAATGTTAGCACACACCCAGCAGTTTATCCTGTAGAATCATGCTGAGTATTCACAAGTGACTGGTGTATTATGGAAGCAGTGAGTAACGCTAATACATTCAACATCAATAAGGCTGATTTCTTTTGCTGGAGTGTAGTCAGTCACCAAGGTCACACATGTTCATGGTCAGAAAAAGCTGTTTGCACATGTGCTGTTTTCTGTGTCTGAAAACTGTAATGAAAATGTATGCAACTGTTAGAGTAATTAACGCTAGCAGGAAAAAAACAGTATAAGTGTGCTTTGAAATTGGCAAGCAAATTTCATTTTACGCGTAAAATCACAGCATGAGTCTGTGAGCATAGTGGAATTGCTGTCAGAGATGTATTTGGTGTCTCTCTGGTTCTTTTGGGAAGTAACCATGCGTATGTCTCTTGCAACTGAAAATACACAGTCTGCATAAGCAGACTGTTAGCACACACCCAGCAGTTTAACCTGTAGAATCATGCTGAGTATTCACAAGTGACTGGTGTTTCATGGAAGCAGTGAGTAACACTAATACATTCAACATCACTAAGGCTGATTTCTTTTGCTGGAGTGTAGTCAGGCACCAAGGTCACACATGTTCATGGTCAGAAAAAGCTGTTTGGACATGTGCTGTTTTCTGTGTCTGAAAACTGTAATGAAAATGTATGCAACTGTTAGAGTAATTAACGCTTGCAGGAAAATAACAGTACTAAGTGTGCTTAGAAATTGGCAAGCAAATTTCGTTTTCTGCCTAAAAACACAGAAAACAGTAGTAAGTGTGCTTTGAAAATGGCAAGCAAATTTCATTTTACGCGTAAAATCAGAGCATGAGTCTGTGAGCATAGAGGAATTGGTGTCAGAGATGTATTTGGTGTCTCTCTGGTTCTTTTGGGAAGTAACCATGCGTATGTCTCTTGCAACTGAAAATACAGAGTCTGCATAAGCAGACTGTTAGCACACACCCAGCAGTTTATCCTGTAGAATCATGCTGAGTATTCACAAGTGACTGGTGTTTCATGGAAGCAGTGAGTAACGCTAATACATTCAACATCACTAAGGCTGATTTCTTTTGCTGGAGTGTGGTCAGTCACCAAGGTCACACATGTTCATGGTCAGAAAAAGCTGTTTGCACATGTGCTGTGTTCTGTGTCTGAAAACTGTAATGAAAATGTATGCGACTGTTAGAGTAATTAACGCTTGCAGGAAAAAAACAGTACTAAGTGTGCTTTGAAATTGGCAAGCAAATTTCGTTTTCTGCCTAAAAACACAGAAAACAGTAGTAAGTGTGCTTTGAAAATGGCAAGCAAATTTCATTTTACGCGTAAAATCACAGCATGAGTCTGTGAGCATAGAGGAATTGCTGTCAGAGATGTATTTGGTGTCTCCTGGTTCTTTTGGGAAGTAACCATGCGTATGTCTCTTGCAACTGAAAATACACAGTCTGCATAAGCAGACTGTTAGCACACACCCAGCAGTTTATCCTGTAGAATCATGCTGAGTATTCACAAGTGACTGGTGTTTTATGGAAGCAGTGAGTAACGCTAATACATTCAACATCACTAAGGCTGATTTCTTTTGCTGGAGTGTAGTCAGTCACCAAGGTCACACATGTTTTGCTGGAGTGTAGTCAGTCACCAAGGTCACACATGTTCATGGTCAGAAAAAGCTGTTTGGACATGTGCTGTTTTCTGTGTCTGAAAACTGTAATGAAAATGTATGCAACTGTTAGAGTAATTAACGCTAGCAGGAAAAAAACAGTATAAGTGTGCTTTGAAATTGGCAAGCAAATTTCATTTTACGCGTAAAATCACAGCATGAGTCTGTGAGCATAGTGGAATTGCTGTCAGAGATGTATTTGGTGTCTCTCTGGTTCTTTTGGGAAGTAACCATGCGTATGTCTCTTGCAACTGAAAATACACAGTCTGCATAAGCAGACTGTTAGCACACACCCAGCAGTTTAACCTGTAGAATCATGCTGAGTATTCACAAGTGACTGGTGTTTCATGGAAGCAGTGAGTAACACTAATACATTCAACATCACTAAGGCTGATTTCTTTTGCTGGAGTGTAGTCAGGCACCAAGGTCGCACATGTTCATGGTCAGAAAAAGCTGTTTGGACATGTGCTGTTTTCTGTGTCTGAAAACTGTAATGAAAATGTATGCAACTGTTAGAGTAATTAACGCTTGCAGGAAAATAACAGTACTAAGTGTGCTTAGAAATTGGCAAGCAAATTTCGTTTTCTGCCTAAAAACACAGAAAACAGTAGTAAGTGTGCTTTGAAAATGGCAAGCAAATTTCATTTTACGCGTAAAATCAGAGCATGAGTCTGTGAGCATAGAGGAATTGGTGTCAGAGATGTATTTGGTGTCTCTCTGGTTCTTTTGGGAAGTAACCATGCGTATGTCTCTTGCAACTGAAAATACACAGTCTGCATAAGCAGACTGTTAGCACACACCCAGCAGTTTATCCTGTAGAATCATGCTGAGTATTCACAAGTGACTGGTGTTTTATGGAAGCAGTGAGTAACGCTAATACATTCAACATCACTAAGGCTGATTTCTTTTGCTGGAGTGTAGTCAGTCACCAAGGTCACAAATGTTCATGGTCAGAAAAAGCTGTTTGGACATGTGCTGTTTTCTGTGTCTGAAAACTGTAATGAAAATGTATGCAACTGTTAGAGTAATTAACGCTTGCAGGAAAAAAACAGTACTAAGTGTGCTTTGAAATTGGCAAGCAAATTTGGTTTTCTGCCTAAAAACACAGAAAACAGTAGTAAGTGTGCTTTGAAATTGGCAAGCAAATTTCATTTTCCGCGTAAAATCACAGCATGAGTCTGTGAGCATAGAGGAATTGCTGTCAGAGATGTATTTGGTGTCTCTCTGGTTCTTTTGGGAAGTAACCATGCGTATGTCTCTTGCAACTGAAAATACACAGTCTGCATAAGCAGACTGTTAGCACACACCCAGCAGTTTATCCTGTAGAATCATGCTGAGTATTCACAAGTGACTGGTGTTTCATGGAAGCAGTGAGTAACGCTAATACATTCAACATCACTAAGGCTGATTTCTTATGCTGGAGTGTAGTCAGTCACCAAGGTCACACATGTTCATGGTCAGAAAAAGCTGTTTGCACATGTGCTGTTTTCTGTGTCTGAAAACTGTAATGAAAATGTATGCAACTGTTAGAGTAATTAACGCTAGCAGGAAAAAAACAGTATAAGTGTGCTTTGAAATTGGCAAGCAAATTTCATTTTACGCGTAAAATCACAGCATGAGTCTGTGAGCATAGTGGAATTGCTGTCAGAGATGTATTTTGTGTCTCTCTGGTTCTTTTGGGAAGTAACCATGCGTATGTCTCTTGCAACTGAAAATACACAGTCTGCATAAGCAGACTGTTAGCACACACCCAGCAGTTTAACCTGTAGAATCATGCTGAGTATTCACAAGTGACTGGTGTTTCATGGAAGCAGTGAGTAACACTAATACATTCAACATCACTAAGGCTGATTTCTTTTGCTGGAGTGTAGTCAGGCACCAAGGTCACACATGTTCATGGTCAGAAAAAGCTGTTTGGACATGTGCTGTTTTCTGTGTCTGAAAACTGTAATGAAAATGTATGCAACTGTTAGAGTAATTAACGCTTGCAGGAAAATAACAGTACTAAGTGTGCTTAGAAATTGGCAAGCAAATTTCGTTTTCTGCCTAAAAACACAGAAAACAGTAGTAAGTGTGCTTTGAAAATGGCAAGCAAATTTCATTTTACGCGTAAAATCAGAGCATGAGTCTGTGAGCATAGAGGAATTGTTGTCAGAGATGTATTTGGTGTCTCTCTGGTTCTTTTGGGAAGTAACCATGCGTATGTCTCTTGCAACTGAAAATACAGAGTCTGCATAAGCAGACTGTTAGCACACACCCAGCAGTTTATCCTGTAGAATCATGCTGAGTATTCACAAGTGACTGGTGTTTCATGGAAGCAGTGAGTAACGCTAATACATTCAACATCACTAAGGCTGATTTCTTTTGCTGGAGTGTAGTCAGTCACCAAGGTCACACATGTTCATGGTCAGAAAAAGCTGTTTGCACATGTGCTGTGTTCTGTGTCTGAAAACTGTAATCAAAATGTATGCGACTGTTAGAGTAATTAACGCTTGCAGGAAAAAAACAGTACTAAGTGTGCTTTGAAATTGGCAAGCAAATTTCGTTTTCTGCCTAAAAACACAGAAAACAGTAGTAAGTGTGCTTTGAAAATGGCAAGCAAATTTCATTTTACGCGTAAAATCACAGCATGAGTCTGTGAGCATAGAGGAATTGCTGTCAGAGATGTATTTGGTGTCTCTCTGGTTCTTTTGGGAAGTAACCATGCGTATGTCTCTTGCAACTGAAAATACACAGTCTGCATAAGCAGACTGTTAGCACACACCCAGCAGTTTATCCTGTAGAATCATGCTGAGTATTCACAAGTGACTGGTGTTTTATGGAAGCAGTGAGTAACGCTAATACATTCAACATCACTAAGGCTGATTTCTTTTGCTGGAGTGTAGTCAGTCACCAAGGTCACACACGTTCATGGTCAGAAAAAGCTGTTTGGACATGTGCTGTTTTCTGTGTCTGAAAACTGTAATGAAAATGTATGCAACTGTTAGAGTAATTAACGCTAGCAGGAAAAAAACAGTATAAGTGTGCTTTGAAATTGGCAAGCAAATTTCATTTTCCGCGTAAAATCACAGCATGAGTCTGTGAGCATAGTGGAATTGCTGTCAGAGATGTATTTGGTGTCTCTCTGGTTCTTTTGGGAAGTAACCATGCGTATGTCTCTTGCAACTGAAAATACACAGTCTGCATAAGCAGACTGTTAGCACACACCCAGCAGTTTAACCTGTAGAATCATGCTGAGTATTCACAAGTGACTGGTGTATTATGGAAGCAGTGAGTAACGCTAATACATTCAACATCACTAAGGCTGATTTCTTTTGCTGGAGTGTAGTCAGTCACCAAGGTCACACATGTTCATGGTCAGAAAAAGCTGTTTGCACATGTGCTGTTTTCTGTGTCTGAAATCTGTAATGAAAATGTATGCGACTGTTAGAGTAATTAACGCTTGCAGGAAAAAAACAGTACTAAGTGTGCTTTGAAATTGGCAAGCAAATTTCGTTTTCTGCCTAAAAACATAGAAAACAGTAGTAAGTGTGCTTTGAAAATGGCAAGCAAATTTCATTTTACGCGTAAAATCACAGCATGAGTCTGTGAGCATAGAGGAATTGCTGTCAGAGATGTATTTGGTGTCTCTCTGGTTCTTTTGGGAAGTAACCATGCGTATGTCTCTTGCAACTGAAAATACACAGTCTGCATAAGCAGACTGTTAGCACACACCCAGCAGTTTATCCTGTAGAATCATGCTGAGTATTCACAAGTGACTGGTGTTTTATGGAAGCAGTGAGTAACGCTAATACATTCAACATCACTAAGGCTGATTTCTTTTGCTGGAGTGTAGTCAGTCACCAAGGTCACACATGTTCATGGTCAGAAAAAGCTGTTTGGACATGTGCTGTTTTCTGTGTCTGAAAACTGTAATGAAAATGTATGCAACTGTTAGAGTAATTAACGCTTGCAGGAAAAAAACAGTACTAAGTGTGCTTTGAAATTGGCAAGCAAATTTCGTTTTCTGCCTAAAAACACAGAAAACAGTAGTTAGTGTGCTTTGAAATTGGCAAGCAAATTTCATTTTCCGCGTAAAATCACAGCATGAGTCTGTGAGCATCAAGGAATTGCTGTCAGAGATGTATTTGGTGTCTCTCTGGTTCTTTTGGGAAGTAACCATGCGTATGTCTCTTGCAACTGAAAATACACAGTCTGCATAAGCAGACTGTTAGCACACACCCAGCAGTTTATCCTGTAGAATCATGCTGAGTATTCACAAGTGACTGGTGTTTTATGGAAGCAGTGAGTAACGCTAATACATTCAACATCACTAAGGCTGATTTCTTTTGCTGGAGTGTAGTCAGTCACCAAGGTCACACATGTTCATGGTCTTAAAAAGCTGTTTGGACATGTGCTGTTTTCTGTGTCTGAAAACTGTAATGAAAATGTATGCAACTGTTAGAGTAATTAACGCTTGCAGGAAAAAAACAGTACTAAGTGTGCTTAGAAATTGGCAAGCAAATTTCGTTTTCTGCCTAAAAACACAGAAAACAGTAGTAAGTGTGCTTTGAAATTGGCAAGCAAATTTCTTTTTACGCGTAAAATCACAGCATGAGTCTGTGAGCATAGAGGAATTGCTGTCAGAGATGTATTTGGTGTCTCTCTGGTTCTTTTGGGAAGTAACCATGCGTATGTCTCTTGCAACTGAAAATACACAGTCTGCATAAGCAGAATGTTAGCACACACCCAGCAGTTTATCCTGTAGAATCATGCTGAGTATTCACAAGTGACTGGTGTTTCATGGAAGCAGTGAGTAACGCTAATACATTCAACATCACTAAGGCTGATTTCTTTTGCTGGAGTGTAGTCAGTCACCAAGGTCACACATGTTCATGGTCAGAAAAAGCTGTTTGCACATGTGCTGTGTTCTGTGTCTGAAAACTGTAATCAAAATGTATGCGACTGTTAGAGTAATTAACGCTTGCAGGAAAAAAACAGTACTAAGTGTGCTTTGAAATTGGCAAGCAAATTTCGTTTTCTGCCTAAAAACACAGAAAACAGTAGTAAGTGTGCTTTGAAAATGGCAAGCAAATTTCATTTTACGCGTAAAATCACAGCATGAGTCTGTGAGCATAGAGGAATTGCTGTCAGAGATGTATTTGGTGTCTCTCTGGTTCTTTTGGGAAGTAACCATGCGTATGTCTCTTGCAACTGAAAATACACAGTCTGCATAAGCAGACTGTTAGCACACACCCAGCAGTTTATCCTGTAGAATCATGCTGAGTATTCACAAGTGACTGGTGTTTTATGGAAGCAGTGAGTAACGCTAATACATTCAACATCACTAAGGCTGATTTCTTTTGCTGGAGTGTAGTCAGTCACCAAGGTCACACATGTTCATGGTCAGAAAAAGCTGTTTGGACATGTGCTGTTTTCTGTGTCTGAAAACTGTAATGAAAATGTATGCAACTGTTAGAGTAATTAACGCTTGCAGGAAAAAAACAGTACTAAGTGTGCTTTGAAATTGGCAAGCAAATTTCGTTTTCTGCCTAAAAACACAGAAAACAGTAGTAAGTGTGCTTTGAAATTGGCAAGCAAATTTCATTTTCCGCGTAAAATCACAGCATGAGTCTGTGAGCATAGAGGAATTGCTGTCAGAAATGTATTTGGTGTCTCTCTGGTTCTTTTGGGAAGTAACCATGCGTATGTCTCTTGCAACTGAAAATACACAGTCTGCATAAGCAGACTGTTAGCACACACCCAGCAGTTTATCCTGTAGAATAATGCAGAGTATTCACAAGTGACTGGTGTTTTATGGAAGCAGTGAGTAACGCTAATACATTCAACATCACTAAGGCTGATTTCTTTTGCTGGAGTGTAGTCAGTCACCAAGGTCACACATGTTCATGGTCAGAAAAAGCTGTTTGCACATGTGCTGTTTTCTGTGTCTGAAAACTGTAATGAAAATGTATGCAACTGTTAGAGTAATTAACGCTAGCAGGAAAAAAACAGTATAAGTGTGCTTTGAAATTGGCAAGCAAATTTCATTTTACGCGTAAAATCACAGCATGAGTCTGTGAGCATAGTGGAATTGCTGTCAGAGATGTATTTTGTGTCTCTCTGGTTCTTTTGGGAAGTAACCATGCGTATGTCTCTTGCAACTGAAAATACACAGTCTGCATAAGCAGACTGTTAGCACACACCCAGCAGTTTAACCTGTAGAATCATGATGAGTATTCACAAGTGACTGGTGTTTCATGGAAGCAGTGAGTAACACTAATACATTCAACATCACTAAGGCTGATTTCTTTTGCTGGAGTGTAGTCAGGCACCAAGGTCACACATGTTCATGGTCAGAAAAAGCTGTTTGGACATGTGCTGTTTTCTGTGTCTGAAAACTGTAATGAAAATGTATGCAACTGTTAGAGTAATTAACGCTTGCAGGAAAATAACAGTACTAAGTGTGCTTAGAAATTGGCAAGCAAATTTCGTTTTCTGCCTAAAAACACAGAAAACAGTAGTAAGTGTGCTTTGAAAATGGCAAGCAAATTTCATTTTACGCGTAAAATCAGAGCATGAGTCTGTGAGCATAGAGGAATTGTTGTCAGAGATGTATTTGGTGTCTCTCTGGTTCTTTTGGGAAGTAACCATGCGTATGTCTCTTGCAACTGAAAATACAGAGTCTGCATAAGCAGACTGTTAGCACACACCCAGCAGTTTATCCTGTAGAATCATGCTGAGTATTCACAAGTGACTGGTGTTTCATGGAAGCAGTGAGTAACGCTAATACATTCAACATCACTAAGGCTGATTTCTTTTGCTGGAGTGTAGTCAGTCACCAAGGTCACACATGTTCATGGTCAGAAAAAGCTGTTTGCACATGTGCTGTGTTCTGTGTCTGAAAACTGTAATCAAAATGTATGCGACTGTTAGAGTAATTAACGCTTGCAGGAAAAAAACAGTACTAAGTGTGCTTTGAAATTGGCAAGCAAATTTCGTTTTCTGCCTAAAAACACAGAAAACAGTAGTAAGTGTGCTTTGAAAATGGCAAGCAAATTTCATTTTACGCGTAAAATCACAGCATGAGTCTGTGAGCATAGAGGAATTGCTGTCAGAGATGTATTTGGTGTCTCTCTGGTTCTTTTGGGAAGTAACCATGCGTATGTCTCTTGCAACTGAAAATACACAGTCTGCATAAGCAGACTGTTAGCACACACCCAGCAGTTTATCCTGTAGAATCATGCTGAGTATTCACAAGTGACTGGTGTTTTATGGAAGCAGTGAGTAACGCTAATACATTCAACATCACTAAGGCTGATTTCTTTTGCTGGAGTGTAGTCAGTCACCAAGGTCACACACGTTCATGGTCAGAAAAAGCTGTTTGGACATGTGCTGTTTTCTGTGTCTGAAAACTGTAATGAAAATGTATGCAACTGTTAGAGTAATTAACGCTAGCAGGAAAAAAACAGTATAAGTGTGCTTTGAAATTGGCAAGCAAATTTCATTTTCCGCGTAAAATCACAGCATGAGTCTGTGAGCATAGTGGAATTGCTGTCAGAGATGTATTTGGTGTCTCTCTGGTTCTTTTGGGAAGTAACCATGCGTATGTCTCTTGCAACTGAAAATACACAGTCTGCATAAGCAGACTGTTAGCACACACCCAGCAGTTTAACCTGTAGAATCATGCTGAGTATTCACAAGTGACTGGTGTATTATGGAAGCAGTGAGTAACGCTAATACATTCAACATCACTAAGGCTGATTTCTTTTGCTGGAGTGTAGTCAGTCACCAAGGTCACACATGTTCATGGTCAGAAAAAGCTGTTTGCACATGTGCTGTTTTCTGTGTCTGAAATCTGTAATGAAAATGTATGCGACTGTTAGAGTAATTAACGCTTGCAGGAAAAAAACAGTACTAAGTGTGCTTTGAAATTGGCAAGCAAATTTCGTTTTCTGCCTAAAAACATAGAAAACAGTAGTAAGTGTGCTTTGAAAATGGCAAGCAAATTTCATTTTACGCGTAAAATCACAGCATGAGTCTGTGAGCATAGAGGAATTGCTGTCAGAGATGTATTTGGTGTCTCTCTGGTTCTTTTGGGAAGTAACCATGCGTATGTCTCTTGCAACTGAAAATACACAGTCTGCATAAGCAGACTGTTAGCACACACCCAGCAGTTTATCCTGTAGAATCATGCTGAGTATTCACAAGTGACTGGTGTTTTATGGAAGCAGTGAGTAACGCTAATACATTCAACATCACTAAGGCTGATTTCTTTTGCTGGAGTGTAGTCAGTCACCAAGGTCACACATGTTCATGGTCAGAAAAAGCTGTTTGGACATGTGCTGTTTTCTGTGTCTGAAAACTGTAATGAAAATGTATGCAACTGTTAGAGTAATTAACGCTTGCAGGAAAAAAACAGTACTAAGTGTGCTTTGAAATTGGCAAGCAAATTTCGTTTTCTGCCTAAAAACACAGAAAACAGTAGTTAGTGTGCTTTGAAATTGGCAAGCAAATTTCATTTTCCGCGTAAAATCACAGCATGAGTCTGTGAGCATAGAGGAATTGCTGTCAGAGATGTATTTGGTGTCTCTCTGGTTCTTTTGGGAAGTAACCATGCATATGTCTCTTGCAACTGAAAATACACAGTCTGCATAAGCAGAATGTTAGCACACACCCAGCAGTTTATCCTGTAGAATCATGCTGAGTATTCACAAGTGACTGGTGTATTATGGAAGCAGTGAGTAACGCTAATACATTCAACATCAATAAGGCTGATTTCTTTTGCTGGAGTGTAGTCAGTCACCAAGGTCACACATGTTCATGGTCAGAAAAAGCTGTTTGCACATGTGCTGTTTTCTGTGTCTGAAAACTGTAATGAAAATGTATGCAACTGTTAGAGTAATTAACGCTAGCAGGAAAAAAACAGTATAAGTGTGCTTTGAAATTGGCAAGCAAATTTCATTTTACGCGTAAAATCACAGCATGAGTCTGTGAGCATAGTGGAATTGCTGTCAGAGATGTATTTGGTGTCTCTCTGGTTCTTTTGGGAAGTAACCATGCGTATGTCTCTTGCAACTGAAAATACACAGTCTGCATAAGCAGACTGTTAGCACACACCCAGCAGTTTAACCTGTAGAATCATGCTGAGTATTCACAAGTGACTGGTGTTTCATGGAAGCAGTGAGTAACACTAATACATTCAACATCACTAAGGCTGATTTCTTTTGCTGGAGTGTAGTCAGGCACCAAGGTCACACATGTTCATGGTCAGAAAAAGCTGTTTGGACATGTGCTGTTTTCTGTGTCTGAAAACTGTAATGAAAATGTATGCAACTGTTAGAGTAATTAACGCTTGCAGGAAAATAACAGTACTAAGTGTGCTTAGAAATTGGCAAGCAAATTTCGTTTTCTGCCTAAAAACACAGAAAACAGTAGTAAGTGTGCTTTGAAAATGGCAAGCAAATTTCATTTTACGCGTAAAATCAGAGCATGAGTCTGTGAGCATAGAGGAATTGGTGTCAGAGATGTATTTGGTGTCTCTCTGGTTCTTTTGGGAAGTAACCATGCGTATGTCTCTTGCAACTGAAAATACAGAGTCTGCATAAGCAGACTGTTAGCACACACCCAGCAGTTTATCCTGTAGAATCATGCTGAGTATTCACAAGTGACTGGTGTTTCATGGAAGCAGTGAGTAACGCTAATACATTCAACATCACTAAGGCTGATTTCTTTTGCTGGAGTGTGGTCAGTCACCAAGGTCACACATGTTCATGGTCAGAAAAAGCTGTTTGCACATGTGCTGTGTTCTGTGTCTGAAAACTGTAATGAAAATGTATGCGACTGTTAGAGTAATTAACGCTTGCAGGAAAAAAACAGTACTAAGTGTGCTTTGAAATTGGCAAGCAAATTTCGTTTTCTGCCTAAAACACAGAAAACAGTAGTAAGTGTGCTTTGAAAATGGCAAGCAAATTTCATTTTACGCGTAAAATCACAGCATGAGTCTGTGAGCATAGAGGAATTGCTGTCAGAGATGTATTTGGTGTCTCCTGGTTCTTTTGGGAAGTAACCATGCGTATGTCTCTTGCAACTGAAAATACACAGTCTGCATAAGCAGACTGTTAGCACACACCCAGCAGTTTATCCTGTAGAATCATGCTGAGTATTCACAAGTGACTGGTGTTTTATGGAAGCAGTGAGTAACGCTAATACATTCAACATCACTAAGGCTGATTTCTTTTGCTGGAGTGTAGTCAGTCACCAAGGTCACACATGTTTTGCTGGAGTGTAGTCAGTCACCAAGGTCACACATGTTCATGGTCAGAAAAAGCTGTTTGGACATGTGCTGTTTTCTGTATCTGAAAACTGTAATGAAAATGTATGCAACTGTTAGAGTAATTAACGCTAGCAGGAAAAAAACAGTATAAGTGTGCTTTGAAATTGGCAAGCAAATTTCATTTTACGCGTAAAATCACAGCATGAGTCTGTGAGCATAGTGGAATTGCTGTCAGAGATGTATTTGGTGTCTCTCTGGTTCTTTTGGGAAGTAACCATGCGTATGTCTCTTGCAACTGAAAATACACAGTCTGCATAAGCAGACTGTTAGCACACACCCAGCAGTTTAACCTGTAGAATCATGCTGAGTATTCACAAGTGACTGGTGTTTCATGGAAGCAGTGAGTAACACTAATACATTCAACATCACTAAGGCTGATTTCTTTTGCTGGAGTGTAGTCAGGCACCAAGGTCGCACATGTTCATGGTCAGAAAAAGCTGTTTGGACATGTGCTGTTTTCTGTGTCTGAAAACTGTAATGAAAATGTATGCAACTGTTAGAGTAATTAACGCTTGCAGGAAAATAACAGTACTAAGTGTGCTTAGAAATTGGCAAGCAAATTTCGTTTTCTGCCTAAAAACACAGAAAACAGTAGTAAGTGTGCTTTGAAAATGGCAAGCAAATTTCATTTTACGCGTAAAATCAGAGCATGAGTCTGTGAGCATAGAGGAATTGGTGTCAGAGATGTATTTGGTGTCTCTCTGGTTCTTTTGGGAAGTAACCATGCGTATGTCTCTTGCAACTGAAAATACACAGTCTGCATAAGCAGACTGTTAGCACACACCCAGCAGTTTATCCTGTAGAATCATGCTGAGTATTCACAAGTGACTGGTGTTTTATGGAAGCAGTGAGTAACGCTAATACATTCAACATCACTAAGGCTGATTTCTTTTGCTGGAGTGTAGTCAGTCACCAAGGTCACAAATGTTCATGGTCAGAAAAAGCTGTTTGGACATGTGCTGTTTTCTGTGTCTGAAAACTGTAATGAAAATGTATGCAACTGTTAGAGTAATTAACGCTTGCAGGAAAAAAACAGTACTAAGTGTGCTTTGAAATTGGCAAGCAAATTTGGTTTTCTGCCTAAAAACACAGAAAACAGTAGTAAGTGTGCTTTGAAATTGGCAAGCAAATTTCATTTTCCGCGTAAAATCACAGCATGAGTCTGTGAGCATAGAGGAATTGCTGTCAGAGATGTATTTGGTGTCTCTCTGGTTCTTTTGGGAAGTAACCATGCGTATGTCTCTTGCAACTGAAAATACACAGTCTGCATAAGCAGACTGTTAGCACACACCCAGCAGTTTATCCTGTAGAATCATGCTGAGTATTCACAAGTGACTGGTGTTTCATGGAAGCAGTGAGTAACGCTAATACATTCAACATCACTAAGGCTGATTTCTTTTGCTGGAGTGTAGTCAGTCACCAAGGTCACACATGTTCATGGTCAGAAAAAGCTGTTTGCACATGTGCTGTTTTCTGTGTCTGAAAACTGTAATGAAAATGTATGCGACTGTTAGAGTAATTAACGCTTGCAGGAAAAAAACAGTACTAAGTGTGCTTTGAAATTGGCAAGCAAATTTCGTTTTCTGCCTAAAAACACAGAAAACAGTAGTAAGTGTGCTTTGAAAATGGCAAGCAAATTTCATTTTACGCGTAAAATCACAGCATGAGTCTGTGAGCATAGAGGAATTGCTGTCGGAGATGTATTTGGTGTCTCTCTGGTTCTTTTGGGAAGTAACCATGCGTATGTCTCTTGCAACTGAAAATACACAGTCTGCATAAGCAGACTGTTAGCACACACCCAGCAGTTTATCCTGTAGAATCATGCTGAGTATTCACAAGTGACTGGTGTTTTATGGAAGCAGTGAGTAACGCTAATACATTCAACATCACTAAGGCTGATTTCTTTTGCTGGAGTGTAGTCAGTCACCAAGGTCACACATGTTCATGGTCAGAAAAAGCTGTTTGGACATGTGCTGTTTTCTGTGTCTGAAAACTGTAATGAAAATGTATGCAACTGTTAGAGTAATTAACGCTTGCAGGAAAAAAACAGTACTAAGTGTGCTTTGAAATTGGCAAGCAAATTTCGTTTTCTGCCTAAAAACACAGAAAACAGTAGTAAGTGTGCTTTGAAAATGGCAAGCAAATTTCATTTTCCGCGTAAAATCAGAGCATGAGTCTGTGAGCATAGAGGAATTGGTGTCAGAGATGTATTTGGTGTCTCTCTGGTTCTTTTGGGAAGTAACCATGCGTATGTCTCTTGCAACTGAAAATACACAGTCTGCATAAGCAGACTGTTAGCACACACCCAGCAGTTTATCCTGTAGAATCATGCTGAGTATTCACAAGTGACTGGTGTTTCATGGAAGCAGTGAGTAACGCTAATACATTCAACATCACTAAGGCTGATTTCTTTTGCTGGAGTGTAGTCAGTCACCAAGGTCACACATGTTCATGGTCAGAAAAAGCTGTTTGCACATGTGCTGTTTTCTGTGTCTGAAAACTGTAATGAAAATGTATGCGACTGTTAGAGTAATTAACGCTTGCAGGAAAAAAACAGTACTAAGTGTGCTTTGAAATTGGCAAGCAAATTTCGTTTTCTGCCTAAAAACACAGGAAACAGTAGTAAGTGTGCTTTGAAAATGGCAAGCAAATTTCATTTTACGCGTAAAATCACAGCATGAGTCTGTGAGCATAGAGGAATTGCTGTCAGAGATGTATTTGGTGTCTCTCTGGTTCTTTTGGGAAGTAACCATGCGTATGTCTCTTGCAACTGAAAATACACAGTCTGCATAAGCAGACTGTTAGCACACACCCAGCAGTTTATCCTGTAGAATCATGCTGAGTATTCACAAGTGACTGGTGTTTTATGGAAGCAGTGAGTAACGCTAATACATTCAACATCACTAAGGCTGATTTCTTTTGCTGGAGTGTAGTCAGTCACCAAGGTCACACATGTTCATGGTCAGAAAAAGCTGTTTGGACATGTGCTGTTTTCTGTGTCTGAAAACTGTAATGAAAATGTATGCAACTGTTAGAGTAATTAACGCTTGCAGGAAAAAAACAGTACTAAGTGTGCTTTGAAATTGGCAAGCAAATTTCGTTTTCTGCCTAAAAACACAGAAAACAGTAGTAAGTGTGCTTTGAAATTGGCAAGCAAATTTCATTTTCCGCGTAAAATCACAGCATGAGTCTGTGAGCATAGAGGAATTGCTGTCAGAGATGTATTTGGTGTCTCTCTGGTTCTTTTGGGAAGTAACCATGCGTATGTCTCTTGCAACTGAAAATACACAGTCTGCATAAGCAGACTGTTAGCACACACCCAGCAGTTTATCCTGTAGAATAATGCTGAGTATTCACAAGTGACTGGTGTTTTATGGAAGCAGTGAGTAACGCTAATACATTCAACATCACTAAGGCTGATTTCTTTTGCTGGAGTGTAGTCAGTCACCAAGGTCACACATGTTCATGGTCAGAAAAAGCTGTTTGCACATGTGCTGTTTTCTGTGTCTGAAAACTGTAATGAAAATGTATGCAACTGTTAGAGTAATTAACGCTAGCAGGAAAAAAACAGTATAAGTGTGCTTTGAAATTGGCAAGCAAATTTCATTTTACGCGTAAAATCACAGCATGAGTCTGTGAGCATAGTGGAATTGCTGTCAGAGATGTATTTTGTGTCTCTCTGGTTCTTTTGGGAAGTAACCATGCGTATGTCTCTTGCAACTGAAAATACACAGTCTGCATAAGCAGACTGTTAGCACACACCCAGCAGTTTAACCTGTAGAATCATGCTGAGTATTCACAAGTGACTGGTGTATTATGGAAGCAGTGAGTAACGCTAATACATTCAACATCACTAAGGCTGATTTCTTTTGCTGGAGTGTAGTCAGTCACCAAGGTCACACATGTTCATGGTCAGAAAAAGCTGTTTGCACATGTGCTGTTTTCTGTGTCTGAAATCTGTAATGAAAATGTATGCGACTGTTAGAGTAATTAACGCTTGCAGGAAAAAAACAGTACTAAGTGTGCTTTGAAATTGGCAAGCAAATTTCGTTTTCTGCCTAAAAACATAGAAAACAGTAGTAAGTGTGCTTTGAAAATGGCAAGCAAATTTCATTTTACGCGTAAAATCACTGCATGAGTCTGTGAGCATAGAGGAATTGCTGTCAGAGATGTATTTGGTGTCTCTCTGGTTCTTTTGGGAAGTAACCATGCGTATGTCTCTTGCAACTGAAAATACACAGTCTGCATAAGCAGACTGTTAGCACACACCCAGCAGTTTATCCTGTAGAATCATGCTGAGTATTCACAAGTGACTGGTGTTTTATGGAAGCAGTGAGTAACGCTAATACATTCAACATCACTAAGGCTGATTTCTTTTGCTGGAGTGTAGTCAGTCACCAAGGTCACACATGTTCATGGTCAGAAAAAGCTGTTTGGACATGTGCTGTTTTCTGTGTCTGAAAACTGTAATGAAAATGTATGCAACTGTTAGAGTAATTAACGCTTGCAGGAAAAAAACAGTACTAAGTGTGCTTTGAAATTGGCAAGCAAATTTCGTTTTCTGCCTAAAAACACAGAAAACAGTAGTTAGTGTGCTTTGAAATTGGCAAGCAAATTTCATTTTCCGCGTAAAATCACAGCATGAGTCTGTGAGCATAGAGGAATTGCTGTCAGAGATGTATTTGGTGTCTCTCTGGTTCTTTTGGGAAGTAACCATGCGTATGTCTCTTGCAACTGAAAATACACAGTCTGCATAAGCAGACTGTTAGCACACACCCAGCAGTTTATCCTGTAGAATCATGCTGAGTATTCACAAGTGACTGGTGTTTTATGGAAGCAGTGAGTAACGCTAATACATTCAACATCACTAAGG
This sequence comes from Triturus cristatus, assembly GCF_964204655.1. Classification (NCBI taxonomy): domain Eukaryota; kingdom Metazoa; phylum Chordata; class Amphibia; order Caudata; family Salamandridae; genus Triturus; species Triturus cristatus. The sequence continues at coordinate 748,472,656 of NC_140584.1, read as the reverse complement.
CTGATTTCTTTTGCTGGAGTGTAGTCAGTCACCAAGGTCACACATGTTCATGGTCAGAAAAAGCTGTTTGCACATGTGCTGTTTTCTGTGTCTGAAATCTGTAATGAAAATGTATGCAACTGTTAGAGTAATTAACGCTTGCAGGAAAAAAACAGTACTAAGTGTGCTTTGAAATTGGCAAGCAAATTTCGTTTTCTGCCTAAAAACATAGAAAACAGTAGTAAGTGTGCTTTGAAAATGGCAAGCAAATTTCATTTTACGCGTAAAATCACAGCATGAGTCTGTGAGCATAGAGGAATTGCTGTCAGAGATGTATTTGGTGTCTCTCTGGTTCTTTTGGGAAGTAACCATGCGTATGTCTCTTGCAACTGAAAATACACAGTCTGCATAAGCAGACTGTTAGCACACACCCAGCAGTTTATCCTGTAGAATCATGCTGAGTATTCACAAGTGACTGGTGTTTTATGGAAGCAGTGAGTAACGCTAATACATTCAACATCACTAAGGCTGATTTCTTTTGCTGGAGTGTAGTCAGTCACCAAGGTCACACATGTTCATGGTCAGAAAAAGCTGTTTGGACATGTGCTGTTTTCTGTGTCTGAAAACTGTAATGAAAATGTATGCAACTGTTAGAGTAATTAACGCTTGCAGGAAAAAAACAGTACTAAGTGTGCTTTGAAATTGGCAAGCAAATTTCGTTTTCTGCCTAAAAACACAGAAAACAGTAGTTAGTGTGCTTTGAAATTGGCAAGCAAATTTCATTTTCCGCGTAAAATCACAGCATGAGTCTGTGAGCATAGAGGAATTGCTGTCAGAGATGTATTTGGTGTCTCTCTGGTTCTTTTGGGAAGTAACCATGCGTATGTCTCTTGCAACTGAAAATACACAGTCTGCATAAGCAGACTGTTAGCACACACCCAGCAGTTTATCCTGTAGAATCATGCTGAGTATTCACAAGTGACTGGTGTTTTATGGAAGCAGTGAGTAACGCTAATACATTCAACATCACTAAGGCTGATTTCTTTTGCTGGAGTGTAGTCAGTCACCAAGGTCACACATGTTCATGGTCTTAAAAAGCTGTTTGGACATGTGCTGTTTTCTGTGTCTGAAAACTGTAATGAAAATGTATGCAACTGTTAGAGTAATTAACGCTTGCAGGAAAAAAACAGTACTAAGTGTGCTTAGAAATTGGCAAGCAAATTTCGTTTTCTGCCTAAAAACACAGAAAACAGTAGTAAGTGTGCTTTGAAATTGGCAAGCAAATTTCTTTTTACGCGTAAAATCACAGCATGAGTCTGTGAGCATAGAGGAATTGCTGTCAGAGATGTATTTGGTGTCTCTCTGGTTCTTTTGGGAAGTAACCATGCATATGTCTCTTGCAACTGAAAATACACAGTCTGCATAAGCAGAATGTTAGCACACACCCAGCAGTTTATCCTGTAGAATCATGCTGAGTATTCACAAGTGACTGGTGTATTATGGAAGCAGTGAGTAACGCTAATACATTCAACATCACTAAGGCTGATTTCTTTTGCTGGAGTGTAGTCAGTCACCAAGGTCACACATGTTCATGGTCAGAAAAAGCTGTTTGCACATGTGCTGTTTTCTGTGTCTGAAAACTGTAATGAAAATGTATGCAACTGTTAGAGTAATTAACGCTAGCAGGAAAAAAACAGTATAAGTGTGCTTTGAAATTGGCAAGCAAATTTCATTTTACGCGTAAAATCACAGCATGAGTCTGTGAGCATAGTGGAATTGCTGTCAGAGATGTATTTGGTGTCTCTCTGGTTCTTTTGGGAAGTAACCATGCGTATGTCTCTTGCAACTGAAAATACACAGTCTGCATAAGCAGACTGTTAGCACACACCCAGCAGTTTATCCTGTAGAATCATGCTGAGTATTCACAAGTGACTGGTGTTTTATGGAAGCAGTGAGTAACGCTAATACATTCAACATCACTAAGGCTGATTTCTTTTGCTGGAGTGTAGTCAGTCACCAAGGTCACACATGTTCATGGTCTTAAAAAGCTGTTTGGACATGTGCTGTTTTCTGTGTCTGAAAACTGTAATGAAAATGTATGCAACTGTTAGAGTAATTAACGCTTGCAGGAAAATAACAGTACTAAGTGTGCTTAGAAATTGGCAAGCAAATTTCGTTTTCTGCCTAAAAACACAGAAAACAGTAGTAAGTGTGCTTTGAAAATGGCAAGCAAATTTCATTTTACGCGTAAAATCAGAGCATGAGTCTGTGAGCATAGAGGAATTGGTGTCAGAGATGTATTTGGTGTCTCTCTGGTTCTTTTGGGAAGTAACCATGCGTATGTCTCTTGCAACTGAAAATACAGAGTCTGCATAAGCAGACTGTTAGCACACACCCAGCAGTTTATCCTGTAGAATCATGCTGAGTATTCACAAGTGACTGGTGTTTCATGGAAGCAGTGAGTAACGCTAATACATTCAACATCACTAAGGCTGATTTCTTTTGCTGGAGTGTGGTCAGTCACCAAGGTCACACATGTTCATGGTCAGAAAAAGCTGTTTGCACATGTGCTGTGTTCTGTGTCTGAAAACTGTAATGAAAATGTATGCGACTGTTAGAGTAATTAACGCTTGCAGGAAAAAAACAGTACTAAGTGTGCTTTGAAATTGGCAAGCAAATTTCGTTTTCTGCCTAAAAACACAGAAAACAGTAGTAAGTGTGCTTTGAAAATGGCAAGCAAATTTCATTTTACGCGTAAAATCACAGCATGAGTCTGTGAGCATAGAGGAATTGCTGTCAGAGATGTATTTGGTGTCTCTCTGGTTCTTTTGGGAAGTAACCATGCGTATGTCTCTTGCAACTGAAAATACACAGTCTGCATAAGCAGACTGTTAGCACACACCCAGCAGTTTATCCTGTAGAATCATGCTGAGTATTCACAAGTGACTGGTGTTTTATGGAAGCAGTGAGTAACGCTAATACATTCAACATCACTAAGGCTGATTTCTTTTGCTGGAGTGTAGTCAGTCACCAAGGTCACACATGTTTTGCTGGAGTGTAGTCAGTCACCAAGGTCACACATGTTCATGGTCAGAAAAAGCTGTTTGGACATGTGCTGTTTTCTGTGTCTGAAAACTGTAATGAAAATGTATGCAACTGTTAGAGTAATTAACGCTAGCAGGAAAAAAACAGTATAAGTGTGCTTTGAAATTGGCAAGCAAATTTCATTTTACGCGTAAAATCACAGCATGAGTCTGTGAGCATAGTGGAATTGCTGTCAGAGATGTATTTGGTGTCTCTCTGGTTCTTTTGGGAAGTAACCATGCGTATGTCTCTTGCAACTGAAAATACACAGTCTGCATAAGCAGACTGTTAGCACACACCCAGCAGTTTAACCTGTAGAATCATGCTGAGTATTCACAAGTGACTGGTGTTTCATGGAAGCAGTGAGTAACACTAATACATTCAACATCACTAAGGCTGATTTCTTTTGCTGGAGTGTAGTCAGGCACCAAGGTCGCACATGTTCATGGTCAGAAAAAGCTGTTTGGACATGTGCTGTTTTCTGTGTCTGAAAACTGTAATGAAAATGTATGCAACTGTTAGAGTAATTAACGCTTGCAGGAAAATAACAGTACTAAGTGTGCTTAGAAATTGGCAAGCAAATTTCGTTTTCTGCCTAAAAACACAGAAAACAGTAGTAAGTGTGCTTTGAAAATGGCAAGCAAATTTCATTTTACGCGTAAAATCAGAGCATGAGTCTGTGAGCATAGAGGAATTGGTGTCAGAGATGTATTTGGTGTCTCTCTGGTTCTTTTGGGAAGTAACCATGCGTATGTCTCTTGCAACTGAAAATACACAGTCTGCATAAGCAGACTGTTAGCACACACCCAGCAGTTTATCCTGTAGAATCATGCTGAGTATTCACAAGTGACTGGTGTTTTATGGAAGCAGTGAGTAACGCTAATACATTCAACATCACTAAGGCTGATTTCTTTTGCTGGAGTGTAGTCAGTCACCAAGGTCACAAATGTTCATGGTCAGAAAAAGCTGTTTGGACATGTGCTGTTTTCTGTGTCTGAAAACTGTAATGAAAATGTATGCAACTGTTAGAGTAATTAACGCTTGCAGGAAAAAAAACAGTACTAAGTGTGCTTTGAAATTGGCAAGCAAATTTGGTTTTCTGCCTAAAAACACAGAAAACAGTAGTAAGTGTGCTTTGAAATTGGCAAGCAAATTTCATTTTCCGCGTAAAATCACAGCATGAGTCTGTGAGCATAGAGGAATTGCTGTCAGAGATGTATTTGGTGTCTCTCTGGTTCTTTTGGGAAGTAACCATGCGTATGTCTCTTGCAACTGAAAATACACAGTCTGCATAAGCAGACTGTTAGCACACACCCAGCAGTTTATCCTGTAGAATCATGCTGAGTATTCACAAGTGACTGGTGTTTCATGGAAGCAGTGAGTAACGCTAATACATTCAACATCACTAAGGCTGATTTCTTTTGCTGGAGTGTAGTCAGTCACCAAGGTCACACATGTTCATGGTCAGAAAAAGCTGTTTGCACATGTGCTGTTTTCTGTGTCTGAAAACTGTAATGAAAATGTATGCGACTGTTAGAGTAATTAACGCTTGCAGGAAAAAAACAGTACTAAGTGTGCTTTGAAATTGGCAAGCAAATTTCGTTTTCTGCCTAAAAACACAGAAAACAGTAGTAAGTGTGCTTTGAAAATGGCAAGCAAATTTCATTTTACGCGTAAAATCACAGCATGAGTCTGTGAGCATAGAGGAATTGCTGTCGGAGATGTATTTGGTGTCTCTCTGGTTCTTTTGGGAAGTAACCATGCGTATGTCTCTTGCAACTGAAAATACACAGTCTGCATAAGCAGACTGTTAGCACACACCCAGCAGTTTATCCTGTAGAATCATGCTGAGTATTCACAAGTGACTGGTGTTTTATGGAAGCAGTGAGTAACGCTAATACATTCAACATCACTAAGGCTGATTTCTTTTGCTGGAGTGTAGTCAGTCACCAAGGTCACACATGTTTTGCTGGAGTGTAGTCAGTCACCAAGGTCACACATGTTCATGGTCAGAAAAAGCTGTTTGGACATGTGCTGTTTTCTGTGTCTGAAAACTGTAATGAAAATGTATGCAACTGTTAGAGTAATTAACGCTAGCAGGAAAAAAACAGTATAAGTGTGCTTTGAAATTGGCAAGCAAATTTCATTTTACGCGTAAAATCACAGCATGAGTCTGTGAGCATAGTGGAATTGCTGTCAGAGATGTATTTGGTGTCTCTCTGGTTCTTTTGGGAAGTAACCATGCGTATGTCTCTTGCAACTGAAAATACACAGTCTGCATAAGCAGACTGTTAGCACACACCCAGCAGTTTAACCTGTAGAATCATGCTGAGTATTCACAAGTGACTGGTGTTTCATGGAAGCAGTGAGTAACACTAATACATTCAACATCACTAAGGCTGATTTCTTTTGCTGGAGTGTAGTCAGGCACCAAGGTCGCACATGTTCATGGTCAGAAAAAGCTGTTTGGACATGTGCTGTTTTCTGTGTCTGAAAACTGTAATGAAAATGTATGCAACTGTTAGAGTAATTAACGCTTGCAGGAAAATAACAGTACTAAGTGTGCTTAGAAATTGGCAAGCAAATTTCGTTTTCTGCCTAAAAACACAGAAAACAGTAGTAAGTGTGCTTTGAAAATGGCAAGCAAATTTCATTTTACGCGTAAAATCAGAGCATGAGTCTGTGAGCATAGAGGAATTGGTGTCAGAGATGTATTTGGTGTCTCTCTGGTTCTTTTGGGAAGTAACCATGCGTATGTCTCTTGCAACTGAAAATACACAGTCTGCATAAGCAGACTGTTAGCACACACCCAGCAGTTTATCCTGTAGAATCATGCTGAGTATTCACAAGTGACTGGTGTTTTATGGAAGCAGTGAGTAACGCTAATACATTCAACATCACTAAGGCTGATTTCTTTTGCTGGAGTGTAGTCAGTCACCAAGGTCACAAATGTTCATGGTCAGAAAAAGCTGTTTGGACATGTGCTGTTTTCTGTGTCTGAAAACTGTAATGAAAATGTATGCAACTGTTAGAGTAATTAACGCTTGCAGGAAAAAAAACAGTACTAAGTGTGCTTTGAAATTGGCAAGCAAATTTGGTTTTCTGCCTAAAAACACAGAAAACAGTAGTAAGTGTGCTTTGAAATTGGCAAGCAAATTTCATTTTCCGCGTAAAATCACAGCATGAGTCTGTGAGCATAGAGGAATTGCTGTCAGAGATGTATTTGGTGTCTCTCTGGTTCTTTTGGGAAGTAACCATGCGTATGTCTCTTGCAACTGAAAATACACAGTCTGCATAAGCAGACTGTTAGCACACACCCAGCAGTTTATCCTGTAGAATCATGCTGAGTATTCACAAGTGACTGGTGTTTCATGGAAGCAGTGAGTAACGCTAATACATTCAACATCACTAAGGCTGATTTCTTTTGCTGGAGTGTAGTCAGTCACCAAGGTCACACATGTTCATGGTCAGAAAAAGCTGTTTGCACATGTGCTGTTTTCTGTGTCTGAAAACTGTAATGAAAATGTATGCGACTGTTAGAGTAATTAACGCTTGCAGGAAAAAAACAGTACTAAGTGTGCTTTGAAATTGGCAAGCAAATTTCGTTTTCTGCCTAAAAACACAGAAAACAGTAGTAAGTGTGCTTTGAAAATGGCAAGCAAATTTCATTTTACGCGTAAAATCACAGCATGAGTCTGTGAGCATAGAGGAATTGCTGTCGGAGATGTATTTGGTGTCTCTCTGGTTCTTTTGGGAAGTAACCATGCGTATGTCTCTTGCAACTGAAAATACACAGTCTGCATAAGCAGACTGTTAGCACACACCCAGCAGTTTATCCTGTAGAATCATGCTGAGTATTCACAAGTGACTGGTGTTTTATGGAAGCAGTGAGTAACGCTAATACATTCAACATCACTAAGGCTGATTTCTTTTGCTGGAGTGTAGTCAGTCACCAAGGTCACACATGTTCATGGTCAGAAAAAGCTGTTTGGACATGTGCTGTTTTCTGTGTCTGAAAACTGTAATGAAAATGTATGCAACTGTTAGAGTAATTAACGCTTGCAGGAAAAAAACAGTACTAAGTGTGCTTTGAAATTGGCAAGCAAATTTCGTTTTCTGCCTAAAAACACAGAAAACAGTAGTAAGTGTGCTTTGAAAATGGCAAGCAAATTTCATTTTCCGCGTAAAATCAGAGCATGAGTCTGTGAGCATAGAGGAATTGGTGTCAGAGATGTATTTGGTGTCTCTCTGGTTCTTTTGGGAAGTAACCATGCGTATGTCTCTTGCAACTGAAAATACACAGTCTGCATAAGCAGACTGTTAGCACACACCCAGCAGTTTATCCTGTAGAATCATGCTGAGTATTCACAAGTGACTGGTGTTTCATGGAAGCAGTGAGTAACGCTAATACATTCAACATCACTAAGGCTGATTTCTTTTGCTGGAGTGTAGTCAGTCACCAAGGTCACACATGTTCATGGTCAGAAAAAGCTGTTTGCACATGTGCTGTTTTCTGTGTCTGAAAACTGTAATGAAAATGTATGCGACTGTTAGAGTAATTAACGCTTGCAGGAAAAAAACAGTACTAAGTGTGCTTTGAAATTGGCAAGCAAATTTCGTTTTCTGCCTAAAAACACAGGAAACAGTAGTAAGTGTGCTTTGAAAATGGCAAGCAAATTTCATTTTACGCGTAAAATCACAGCATGAGTCTGTGAGCATAGAGGAATTGCTGTCAGAGATGTATTTGGTGTCTCTCTGGTTCTTTTGGGAGTAACCATGCGTATGTCTCTTGCAACTGAAAATACACAGTCTGCATAAGCAGACTGTTAGCACACACCCAGCAGTTTATCCTGTAGAATCATGCTGAGTATTCACAAGTGACTGGTGTTTTATGGAACCAGTGAGTAACGCTAATACATTCAACATCACTAAGGCTGATTTCTTTTGCTGGAGTGTAGTCAGTCACCAAGGTCACACATGTTCATGGTCAGAAAAAGCTGTTTGGACATGTGCTGTTTTCTGTGTCTGAAAACTGTAATGAAAATGTATGCAACTGTTAGAGTAATTAACGCTTGCAGGAAAAAAACAGTACTAAGTGTGCTTTGAAATTGGCAAGCAAATTTCGTTTTCTGCCTAAAAACACAGAAAACAGTAGTAAGTGTGCTTTGAAATTGGCAAGCAAATTTCATTTTCCGCGTAAAATCACAGCATGAGTCTGTGAGCATAGAGGAATTGCTGTCAGAGATGTATTTGGTGTCTCTCTGGTTCTTTTGGGAAGTAACCATGCGTATGTCTCTTGCAACTGAAAATACACAGTCTGCATAAGCAGACTGTTAGCACACACCCAGCAGTTTATCCTGTAGAATAATGCTGAGTATTCACAAGTGACTGGTGTTTTATGGAAGCAGTGAGTAACGCTAATACATTCAACATCACTAAGGCTGATTTCTTTTGCTGGAGTGTAGTCAGTCACCAAGGTCACACATGTTCATGGTCAGAAAAAGCTGTTTGCACATGTGCTGTTTTCTGTGTCTGAAAACTGTAATGAAAATGTATGCAACTGTTAGAGTAATTAACGCTAGCAGGAAAAAAACAGTATAAGTGTGCTTTGAAATTGGCAAGCAAATTTCATTTTACGCGTAAAATCACAGCATGAGTCTGTGAGCATAGTGGAATTGCTGTCAGAGATGTATTTTGTGTCTCTCTGGTTCTTTTGGGAAGTAACCATGCGTATGTCTCTTGCAACTGAAAATACACAGTCTGCATAAGCAGACTGTTAGCACACACCCAGCAGTTTAACCTGTAGAATCATGCTGAGTATTCACAAGTGACTGGTGTTTCATGGAAGCAGTGAGTAACACTAATACATTCAACATCACTAAGGCTGATTTCTTTTGCTGGAGTGTAGTCAGGCACCAAGGTCACACATGTTCATGGTCAGAAAAAGCTGTTTGGACATGTGCTGTTTTCTGTGTCTGAAAACTGTAATGAAAATGTATGCAACTGTTAGAGTAATTAACGCTTGCAGGAAAATAACAGTACTAAGTGTGCTTAGAAATTGGCAAGCAAATTTCGTTTTCTGCCTAAAAACACAGAAAACAGTAGTAAGTGTGCTTTGAAAATGGCAAGCAAATTTCATTTTACGCGTAAAATCAGAGCATGAGTCTGTGAGCATAGAGGAATTGTTGTCAGAGATGTATTTGGTGTCTCTCTGGTTCTTTTGGGAAGTAACCATGCGTATGTCTCTTGCAACTGAAAATACAGAGTCTGCATAAGCAGACTGTTAGCACACACCCAGCAGTTTATCCTGTAGAATCATGCTGAGTATTCACAAGTGACTGGTGTTTCATGGAAGCAGTGAGTAACGCTAATACATTCAACATCACTAAGGCTGATTTCTTTTGCTGGAGTGTAGTCAGTCACCAAGGTCACACATGTTCATGGTCAGAAAAAGCTGTTTGCACATGTGCTGTGTTCTGTGTCTGAAAACTGTAATCAAAATGTATGCGACTGTTAGAGTAATTAACGCTTGCAGGAAAAAAACAGTACTAAGTGTGCTTTGAAATTGGCAAGCAAATTTCGTTTTCTGCCTAAAAACACAGAAAACAGTAGTAAGTGTGCTTTGAAAATGGCAAGCAAATTTCATTTTACGCGTAAAATCACAGCATGAGTCTGTGAGCATAGAGGAATTGCTGTCAGAGATGTATTTGGTGTCTCTCTGGTTCTTTTGGGAAGTAACCATGCGTATGTCTCTTGCAACTGAAAATACACAGTCTGCATAAGCAGACTGTTAGCACACACCCAGCAGTTTATCCTGTAGAATCATGCTGAGTATTCACAAGTGACTGGTGTTTTATGGAAGCAGTGAGTAACGCTAATACATTCAACATCACTAAGGCTGATTTCTTTTGCTGGAGTGTAGTCAGTCACCAAGGTCACACACGTTCATGGTCAGAAAAAGCTGTTTGGACATGTGCTGTTTTCTGTGTCTGAAAACTGTAATGAAAATGTATGCAACTGTTAGAGTAATTAACGCTAGCAGGAAAAAAACAGTATAAGTGTGCTTTGAAATTGGCAAGCAAATTTCATTTTCCGCGTAAAATCACAGCATGAGTCTGTGAGCATAGTGGAATTGCTGTCAGAGATGTATTTGGTGTCTCTCTGGTTCTTTTGGGAAGTAACCATGCGTATGTCTCTTGCAACTGAAAATACACAGTCTGCATAAGCAGACTGTTAGCACACACCCAGCAGTTTAACCTGTAGAATCATGCTGAGTATTCACAAGTGACTGGTGTATTATGGAAGCAGTGAGTAACGCTAATACATTCAACATCACTAAGGCTGATTTCTTTTGCTGGAGTGTAGTCAGTCACCAAGGTCACACATGTTCATGGTCAGAAAAAGCTGTTTGCACATGTGCTGTTTTCTGTGTCTGAAATCTGTAATGAAAATGTATGCGACTGTTAGAGTAATTAACGCTTGCAGGAAAAAAACAGTACTAAGTGTGCTTTGAAATTGGCAAGCAAATTTCGTTTTCTGCCTAAAAACATAGAAAACAGTAGTAAGTGTGCTTTGAAAATGGCAAGCAAATTTCATTTTACGCGTAAAATCACAGCATGAGTCTGTGAGCATAGAGGAATTGCTGTCAGAGATGTATTTGGTGTCTCTCTGGTTCTTTTGGGAAGTAACCATGCGTATGTCTCTTGCAACTGAAAATACACAGTCTGCATAAGCAGACTGTTAGCACACACCCAGCAGTTTATCCTGTAGAATCATGCTGAGTATTCACAAGTGACTGGTGTTTTATGGAAGCAGTGAGTAACGCTAATACATTCAACATCACTAAGGCTGATTTCTTTTGCTGGAGTGTAGTCAGTCACCAAGGTCACACATGTTCATGGTCAGAAAAAGCTGTTTGGACATGTGCTGTTTTCTGTGTCTGAAAACTGTAATGAAAATGTATGCAACTGTTAGAGTAATTAACGCTTGCAGGAAAAAAACAGTACTAAGTGTGCTTTGAAATTGGCAAGCAAATTTCGTTTTCTGCCTAAAAACACAGAAAACAGTAGTTAGTGTGCTTTGAAATTGGCAAGCAAATTTCATTTTCCGCGTAAAATCACAGCATGAGTCTGTGAGCATAGAGGAATTGCTGTCAGAGATGTATTTGGTGTCTCTCTGGTTCTTTTGGGAAGTAACCATGCGTATGTCTCTTGCAACTGAAAATACACAGTCTGCATAAGCAGACTGTTAGCACACACCCAGCAGTTTATCCTGTAGAATCATGCTGAGTATTCACAAGTGACTGGTGTTTTATGGAAGCAGTGAGTAACGCTAATACATTCAACATCACTAAGGCTGATTTCTTTTGCTGGAGTGTAGTCAGTCACCAAGGTCACACATGTTCATGGTCTTAAAAAGCTGTTTGGACATGTGCTGTTTTCTGTGTCTGAAAACTGTAATGAAAATGTATGCAACTGTTAGAGTAATTAACGCTTGCAGGAAAAAAACAGTACTAAGTGTGCTTAGAAATTGGCAAGCAAATTTCGTTTTCTGCCTAAAAACACAGAAAACAGTAGTAAGTGTGCTTTGAAATTGGCAAGCAAATTTCTTTTTACGCGTAAAATCACAGCATGAGTCTGTGAGCATAGAGGAATTGCTGTCAGAGATGTATTTGGTGTCTCTCTGGTTCTTTTGGGAAGTAACCATGCGTATGTCTCTTGCAACTGAAAATACACAGTCTGCATAAGCAGAATGTTAGCACACACCCAGCAGTTTATCCTGTAGAATCATGCTGAGTATTCACAAGTGACTGGTGTTTCATGGAAGCAGTGAGTAACGCTAATACATTCAACATCACTAAGGCTGATTTCTTTTGCTGGAGTGTAGTCAGTCACCAAGGTCACACATGTTCATGGTCAGAAAAAGCTGTTTGCACATGTGCTGTGTTCTGTGTCTGAAAACTGTAATCAAAATGTATGCGACTGTTAGAGTAATTAACGCTTGCAGGAAAAAAACAGTACTAAGTGTGCTTTGAAATTGGCAAGCAAATTTCGTTTTCTGCCTAAAAACACAGAAAACAGTAGTAAGTGTGCTTTGAAAATGGCAAGCAAATTTCATTTTACGCGTAAAATCACAGCATGAGTCTGTGAGCATAGAGGAATTGCTGTCAGAGATGTATTTGGTGTCTCTCTGGTTCTTTTGGGAAGTAACCATGCGTATGTCTCTTGCAACTGAAAATACACAGTCTGCATAAGCAGACTGTTAGCACACACCCAGCAGTTTATCCTGTAGAATCATGCTGAGTATTCACAAGTGACTGGTGTTTTATGGAAGCAGTGAGTAACGCTAATACATTCAACATCACTAAGGCTGATTTCTTTTGCTGGAGTGTAGTCAGTCACCAAGGTCACACACGTTCATGGTCAGAAAAAGCTGTTTGGACATGTGCTGTTTTCTGTGTCTGAAAACTGTAATGAAAATGTATGCAACTGTTAGAGTAATTAACGCTAGCAGGAAAAAAACAGTATAAGTGTGCTTTGAAATTGGCAAGCAAATTTCATTTTCCGCGTAAAATCACAGCATGAGTCTGTGAGCATAGTGGAATTGCTGTCAGAGATGTATTTGGTGTCTCTCTGGTTCTTTTGGGAAGTAACCATGCGTATGTCTCTTGCAACTGAAAATACACAGTCTGCATAAGCAGACTGTTAGCACACACCCAGCAGTTTAACCTGTAGAATCATGCTGAGTATTCACAAGTGACTGGTGTATTATGGAAGCAGTGAGTAACGCTAATACATTCAACATCACTAAGGCTGATTTCTTTTGCTGGAGTGTAGTCAGTCACCAAGGTCACACATGTTCATGGTCAGAAAAAGCTGTTTGCACATGTGCTGTTTTCTGTGTCTGAAATCTGTAATGAAAATGTATGCAACTGTTAGAGTAATTAACGCTTGCAGGAAAAAAAACAGTACTAAGTGTGCTTTGAAATTGGCAAGCAAATTTGGTTTTCTGCCTAAAAACACAGAAAACAGTAGTAAGTGTGCTTTGAAATTGGCAAGCAAATTTCATTTTCCGCGTAAAATCACAGCATGAGTCTGTGAGCATAGAGGAATTGCTGTCAGAGATGTATTTGGTGTCTCTCTGGTTCTTTTGGGAAGTAACCATGCGTATGTCTCTTGCAACTGAAAATACACAGTCTGCATAAGCAGACTGTTAGCACACACCCAGCAGTTTATCCTGTAGAATCATGCTGAGTATTCACAAGTGACTGGTGTTTCATGGAAGCAGTGAGTAACGCTAATACATTCAACATCACTAAGGCTGATTTCTTTTGCTGGAGTGTAGTCAGTCACCAAGGTCACACATGTTCATGGTCAGAAAAAGCTGTTTGCACATGTGCTGTTTTCTGTGTCTGAAAACTGTAATGAAAATGTATGCGACTGTTAGAGTAATTAACGCTTGCAGGAAAAAAACAGTACTAAGTGTGCTTTGAAATTGGCAAGCAAATTTCGTTTTCTGCCTAAAAACACAGAAAACAGTAGTAAGTGTGCTTTGAAAATGGCAAGCAAATTTCATTTTACGCGTAAAATCACAGCATGAGTCTGTGAGCATAGAGGAATTGCTGTCGGAGATGTATTTGGTGTCTCTCTGGTTCTTTTGGGAAGTAACCATGCGTATGTCTCTTGCAACTGAAAATACACAGTCTGCATAAGCAGACTGTTAGCACACACCCAGCAGTTTATCCTGTAGAATCATGCTGAGTATTCACAAGTGACTGGTGTTTTATGGAAGCAGTGAGTAACGCTAATACATTCAACATCACTAAGGCTGATTTCTTTTGCTGGAGTGTAGTCAGTCACCAAGGTCACACATGTTCATGGTCAGAAAAAGCTGTTTGGACATGTGCTGTTTTCTGTGTCTGAAAACTGTAATGAAAATGTATGCAACTGTTAGAGTAATTAACGCTTGCAGGAAAAAAACAGTACTAAGTGTGCTTTGAAATTGGCAAGCAAATTTCGTTTTCTGCCTAAAAACACAGAAAACAGTAGTAAGTGTGCTTTGAAAATGGCAAGCAAATTTCATTTTCCGCGTAAAATCAGAGCATGAGTCTGTGAGCATAGAGGAATTGGTGTCAGAGATGTATTTGGTGTCTCTCTGGTTCTTTTGGGAAGTAACCATGCGTATGTCTCTTGCAACTGAAAATACACAGTCTGCATAAGCAGACTGTTAGCACACACCCAGCAGTTTATCCTGTAGAATCATGCTGAGTATTCACAAGTGACTGGTGTTTCATGGAAGCAGTGAGTAACGCTAATACATTCAACATCACTAAGGCTGATTTCTTTTGCTGGAGTGTAGTCAGTCACCAAGGTCACACATGTTCATGGTCAGAAAAAGCTGTTTGCACATGTGCTGTTTTCTGTGTCTGAAAACTGTAATGAAAATGTATGCGACTGTTAGAGTAATTAACGCTTGCAGGAAAAAAACAGTACTAAGTGTGCTTTGAAATTGGCAAGCAAATTTCGTTTTCTGCCTAAAAACACAGGAAACAGTAGTAAGTGTGCTTTGAAAATGGCAAGCAAATTTCATTTTACGCGTAAAATCACAGCATGAGTCTGTGAGCATAGAGGAATTGCTGTCAGAGATGTATTTGGTGTCTCTCTGGTTCTTTTGGGAGTAACCATGCGTATGTCTCTTGCAACTGAAAATACACAGTCTGCATAAGCAGACTGTTAGCACACACCCAGCAGTTTATCCTGTAGAATCATGCTGAGTATTCACAAGTGACTGGTGTTTTATGGAACCAGTGAGTAACGCTAATACATTCAACATCACTAAGGCTGATTTCTTTTGCTGGAGTGTAGTCAGTCACCAAGGTCACACATGTTCATGGTCAGAAAAAGCTGTTTGGACATGTGCTGTTTTCTGTGTCTGAAAACTGTAATGAAAATGTATGCAACTGTTAGAGTAATTAACGCTTGCAGGAAAAAAACAGTACTAAGTGTGCTTTGAAATTGGCAAGCAAATTTCGTTTTCTGCCTAAAAACACAGAAAACAGTAGTAAGTGTGCTTTGAAATTGGCAAGCAAATTTCATTTTCCGCGTAAAATCACAGCATGAGTCTGTGAGCATAGAGGAATTGCTGTCAGAGATGTATTTGGTGTCTCTCTGGTTCTTTTGGGAAGTAACCATGCGTATGTCTCTTGCAACTGAAAATACACAGTCTGCATAAGCAGACTGTTAGCACACACCCAGCAGTTTATCCTGTAGAATAATGCTGAGTATTCACAAGTGACTGGTGTTTTATGGAAGCAGTGAGTAACGCTAATACATTCAACATCACTAAGGCTGATTTCTTTTGCTGGAGTGTAGTCAGTCACCAAGGTCACACATGTTCATGGTCAGAAAAAGCTGTTTGCACATGTGCTGTTTTCTGTGTCTGAAAACTGTAATGAAAATGTATGCAACTGTTAGAGTAATTAACGCTAGCAGGAAAAAAACAGTATAAGTGTGCTTTGAAATTGGCAAGCAAATTTCATTTTACGCGTAAAATCACAGCATGAGTCTGTGAGCATAGTGGAATTGCTGTCAGAGATGTATTTTGTGTCTCTCTGGTTCTTTTGGGAAGTAACCATGCGTATGTCTCTTGCAACTGAAAATACACAGTCTGCATAAGCAGACTGTTAGCACACACCCAGCAGTTTAACCTGTAGAATCATGCTGAGTATTCACAAGTGACTGGTGTTTCATGGAAGCAGTGAGTAACACTAATACATTCAACATCACTAAGGCTGATTTCTTTTGCTGGAGTGTAGTCAGGCACCAAGGTCACACATGTTCATGGTCAGAAAAAGCTGTTTGGACATGTGCTGTTTTCTGTGTCTGAAAACTGTAATGAAAATGTATGCAACTGTTAGAGTAATTAACGCTTGCAGGAAAATAACAGTACTAAGTGTGCTTAGAAATTGGCAAGCAAATTTCGTTTTCTGCCTAAAAACACAGAAAACAGTAGTAAGTGTGCTTTGAAAATGGCAAGCAAATTTCATTTTACGCGTAAAATCAGAGCATGAGTCTGTGAGCATAGAGGAATTGTTGTCAGAGATGTATTTGGTGTCTCTCTGGTTCTTTTGGGAAGTAACCATGCGTATGTCTCTTGCAACTGAAAATACAGAGTCTGCATAAGCAGACTGTTAGCACACACCCAGCAGTTTATCCTGTAGAATCATGCTGAGTATTCACAAGTGACTGGTGTTTCATGGAAGCAGTGAGTAACGCTAATACATTCAACATCACTAAGGCTGATTTCTTTTGCTGGAGTGTAGTCAGTCACCAAGGTCACACATGTTCATGGTCAGAAAAAGCTGTTTGCACATGTGCTGTGTTCTGTGTCTGAAAACTGTAATCAAAATGTATGCGACTGTTAGAGTAATTAACGCTTGCAGGAAAAAAACAGTACTAAGTGTGCTTTGAAATTGGCAAGCAAATTTCGTTTTCTGCCTAAAAACACAGAAAACAGTAGTAAGTGTGCTTTGAAAATGGCAAGCAAATTTCATTTTACGCGTAAAATCACAGCATGAGTCTGTGAGCATAGAGGAATTGCTGTCAGAGATGTATTTGGTGTCTCTCTGGTTCTTTTGGGAAGTAACCATGCGTATGTCTCTTGCAACTGAAAATACACAGTCTGCATAAGCAGACTGTTAGCACACACCCAGCAGTTTATCCTGTAGAATCATGCTGAGTATTCACAAGTGACTGGTGTTTTATGGAAGCAGTGAGTAACGCTAATACATTCAACATCACTAAGGCTGATTTCTTTTGCTGGAGTGTAGTCAGTCACCAAGGTCACACACGTTCATGGTCAGAAAAAGCTGTTTGGACATGTGCTGTTTTCTGTGTCTGAAAACTGTAATGAAAATGTATGCAACTGTTAGAGTAATTAACGCTAGCAGGAAAAAAACAGTATAAGTGTGCTTTGAAATTGGCAAGCAAATTTCATTTTCCGCGTAAAATCACAGCATGAGTCTGTGAGCATAGTGGAATTGCTGTCAGAGATGTATTTGGTGTCTCTCTGGTTCTTTTGGGAAGTAACCATGCGTATGTCTCTTGCAACTGAAAATACACAGTCTGCATAAGCAGACTGTTAGCACACACCCAGCAGTTTAACCTGTAGAATCATGCTGAGTATTCACAAGTGACTGGTGTATTATGGAAGCAGTGAGTAACGCTAATACATTCAACATCACTAAGGCTGATTTCTTTTGCTGGAGTGTAGTCAGTCACCAAGGTCACACATGTTCATGGTCAGAAAAAGCTGTTTGCACATGTGCTGTTTTCTGTGTCTGAAATCTGTAATGAAAATGTATGCGACTGTTAGAGTAATTAACGCTTGCAGGAAAAAAACAGTACTAAGTGTGCTTTGAAATTGGCAAGCAAATTTCGTTTTCTGCCTAAAAACATAGAAAACAGTAGTAAGTGTGCTTTGAAAATGGCAAGCAAATTTCATTTTACGCGTAAAATCACAGCATGAGTCTGTGAGCATAGAGGAATTGCTGTCAGAGATGTATTTGGTGTCTCTCTGGTTCTTTTGGGAAGTAACCATGCGTATGTCTCTTGCAACTGAAAATACACAGTCTGCATAAGCAGACTGTTAGCACACACCCAGCAGTTTATCCTGTAGAATCATGCTGAGTATTCACAAGTGACTGGTGTTTTATGGAAGCAGTGAGTAACGCTAATACATTCAACATCACTAAGGCTGATTTCTTTTGCTGGAGTGTAGTCAGTCACCAAGGTCACACATGTTCATGGTCAGAAAAAGCTGTTTGGACATGTGCTGTTTTCTGTGTCTGAAAACTGTAATGAAAATGTATGCAACTGTTAGAGTAATTAACGCTTGCAGGAAAAAAACAGTACTAAGTGTGCTTTGAAATTGGCAAGCAAATTTCGTTTTCTGCCTAAAAACACAGAAAACAGTAGTTAGTGTGCTTTGAAATTGGCAAGCAAATTTCATTTTCCGCGTAAAATCACAGCATGAGTCTGTGAGCATAGAGGAATTGCTGTCAGAGATGTATTTGGTGTCTCTCTGGTTCTTTTGGGAAGTAACCATGCGTATGTCTCTTGCAACTGAAAATACACAGTCTGCATAAGCAGACTGTTAGCACACACCCAGCAGTTTATCCTGTAGAATCATGCTGAGTATTCACAAGTGACTGGTGTTTTATGGAAGCAGTGAGTAACGCTAATACATTCAACATCACTAAGGCTGATTTCTTTTGCTGGAGTGTAGTCAGTCACCAAGGTCACACATGTTCATGGTCTTAAAAAGCTGTTTGGACATGTGCTGTTTTCTGTGTCTGAAAACTGTAATGAAAATGTATGCAACTGTTAGAGTAATTAACGCTTGCAGGAAAAAAACAGTACTAAGTGTGCTTAGAAATTGGCAAGCAAATTTCGTTTTCTGCCTAAAAACACAGAAAACAGTAGTAAGTGTGCTTTGAAATTGGCAAGCAAATTTCTTTTTACGCGTAAAATCACAGCATGAGTCTGTGAGCATAGAGGAATTGCTGTCAGAGATGTATTTGGTGTCTCTCTGGTTCTTTTGGGAAGTAACCATGCGTATGTCTCTTGCAACTGAAAATACACAGTCTGCATAAGCAGAATGTTAGCACACACCCAGCAGTTTATCCTGTAGAATCATGCTGAGTATTCACAAGTGACTGGTGTTTCATGGAAGCAGTGAGTAACGCTAATACATTCAACATCACTAAGGCTGATTTCTTTTGCTGGAGTGTAGTCAGTCACCAAGGTCACACATGTTCATGGTCAGAAAAAGCTGTTTGCACATGTGCTGTGTTCTGTGTCTGAAAACTGTAATCAAAATGTATGCGACTGTTAGAGTAATTAACGCTTGCAGGAAAAAAACAGTACTAAGTGTGCTTTGAAATTGGCAAGCAAATTTCGTTTTCTGCCTAAAAACACAGAAAACAGTAGTAAGTGTGCTTTGAAAATGGCAAGCAAATTTCATTTTACGCGTAAAATCACAGCATGAGTCTGTGAGCATAGAGGAATTGCTGTCAGAGATGTATTTGGTGTCTCTCTGGTTCTTTTGGGAAGTAACCATGCGTATGTCTCTTGCAACTGAAAATACACAGTCTGCATAAGCAGACTGTTAGCACACACCCAGCAGTTTATCCTGTAGAATCATGCTGAGTATTCACAAGTGACTGGTGTTTTATGGAAGCAGTGAGTAACGCTAATACATTCAACATCACTAAGGCTGATTTCTTTTGCTGGAGTGCAGTCAGTCACCAAGGTCACACACGTTCATGGTCAGAAAAAGCTGTTTGGACATGTGCTGTTTTCTGTGTCTGAAAACTGTAATGAAAATGTATGCAACTGTTAGAGTAATTAACGCTAGCAGGAAAAAAACAGTATAAGTGTGCTTTGAAATTGGCAAGCAAATTTCATTTTCCGCGTAAAATCACAGCATGAGTCTGTGAGCATAGTGGAATTGCTGTCAGAGATGTATTTGGTGTCTCTCTGGTTCTTTTGGGAAGTAACCATGCGTATGTCTCTTGCAACTGAAAATACACAGTCTGCATAAGCAGACTGTTAGCACACACCCAGCAGTTTAACCTGTAGAATCATGCTGAGTATTCACAAGTGACTGGTGTATTATGGAAGCAGTGAGTAACGCTAATACATTCAACATCACTAAGGCTGATTTCTTTTGCTGGAGTGTAGTCAGTCACCAAGGTCACACATGTTCATGGTCAGAAAAAGCTGTTTGCACATGTGCTGTTTTCTGTGTCTGAAATCTGTAATGAAAATGTATGCGACTGTTAGAGTAATTAACGCTTGCAGGAAAAAAACAGTACTAAGTGTGCTTTGAAATTGGCAAGCAAATTTCGTTTTCTGCCTAAAAACATAGAAAACAGTAGTAAGTGTGCTTTGAAAATGGCAAGCAAATTTCATTTTACGCGTAAAATCACAGCATGAGTCTGTGAGCATAGAGGAATTGCTGTCAGAGATGTATTTGGTGTCTCTCTGGTTCTTTTGGGAAGTAACCATGCGTATGTCTCTTGCAACTGAAAATACACAGTCTGCATAAGCAGACTGTTAGCACACACCCAGCAGTTTATCCTGTAGAATCATGCTGAGTATTCACAAGTGACTGGTGTTTTATGGAAGCAGTGAGTAACGCTAATACATTCAACATCACTAAGGCTGATTTCTTTTGCTGGAGTGTAGTCAGTCACCAAGGTCACACATGTTCATGGTCAGAAAAAGCTGTTTGGACATGTGCTGTTTTCTGTGTCTGAAAACTGTAATGAAAATGTATGCAACTGTTAGAGTAATTAACGCTTGCAGGAAAAAAACAGTACTAAGTGTGCTTTGAAATTGGCAAGCAAATTTCGTTTTCTGCCTAAAAACACAGAAAACAGTAGTTAGTGTGCTTTGAAATTGGCAAGCAAATTTCATTTTCCGCGTAAAATCACAGCATGAGTCTGTGAGCATAGAGGAATTGCTGTCAGAGATGTATTTGGTGTCTCTCTGGTTCTTTTGGGAAGTAACCATGCGTATGTCTCTTGCAACTGAAAATACACAGTCTGCATAAGCAGACTGTTAGCACACACCCAGCAGTTTATCCTGTAGAATCATGCTGAGTATTCACAAGTGACTGGTGTTTTATGGAAGCAGTGAGTAACGCTAATACATTCAACATCACTAAGGCTGATTTCTTTTGCTGGAGTGTAGTCAGTCACCAAGGTCACACATGTTCATGGTCTTAAAAAGCTGTTTGGACATGTGCTGTTTTCTGTGTCTGAAAACTGTAATGAAAATGTATGCAACTGTTAGAGTAATTAACGCTTGCAGGAAAAAAACAGTACTAAGTGTGCTTAGAAATTGGCAAGCAAATTTCGTTTTCTGCCTAAAAACACAGAAAACAGTAGTAAGTGTGCTTTGAAATTGGCAAGCAAATTTCTTTTTACGCGTAAAATCACAGCATGAGTCTGTGAGCATAGAGGAATTGCTGTCAGAGATGTATTTGGTGTCTCTCTGGTTCTTTTGGGAAGTAACCATGCGTATGTCTCTTGCAACTGAAAATACACAGTCTGCATAAGCAGAATGTTAGCACACACCCAGCAGTTTATCCTGTAGAATCATGCTGAGTATTCACAAGTGACTGGTGTATTATGGAAGCAGTGAGTAACGCTAATACATTCAACATCACTAAGGCTGATTTCTTTTGCTGGAGTGTAGTCAGTCACCAAGGTCACACATGTTCATGGTCAGAAAAAGCTGTTTGCACATGTGCTGTTTTCTGTGTCTGAAAACTGTAATGAAAATGTATGCAACTGTTAGAGTAATTAACGCTAGCAGGAAAAAAACAGTATAAGTGTGCTTTGAAATTGGCAAGCAAATTTCATTTTACGCGTAAAATCACAGCATGAGTCTGTGAGCATAGAGGAATTGCTGTCAGAGATGTATTTGGTGTCTCTCTGGTTCTTTTGGGAAGTAACCATGCGTATGTCTCTTGCAACTGAAAATACACAGTCTGCATAAGCAGACTGTTAGCACACACCCAGCAGTTTATCCTGTAGAATCATGCTGAGTATTCACAAGTGACTGGTGTTTCATGGAAGCAGTGAGTAACGCTAATACATTCAACATCACTAAGGCTGATTTCTTTTGCTGGAGTGTAGTCAGTCACCAAGGTCACACATGTTCATGGTCAGAAAAAGCTGTTTGCACATGTGCTGTTTTCTGTGTCTGAAAACTGTAATGAAAATGTATGCGACTGTTAGAGTAATTAACGCTTGCAGGAAAAAAACAGTACTAAGTGTGCTTTGAAATTGGCAAGCAAATTTCGTTTTCTGCCTAAAAACACAGAAAACAGTAGTAAGTGTGCTTTGAAAATGGCAAGCAAATTTCATTTTACGCGTAAAATCACAGCATGAGTCTGTGAGCATAGAGGAATTGCTGTCGGAGATGTATTTGGTGTCTCTCTGGTTCTTTTGGGAAGTAACCATGCGTATGTCTCTTGCAACTGAAAATACACAGTCTGCATAAGCAGACTGTTAGCACACACCCAGCAGTTTATCCTGTAGAATCATGCTGAGTATTCACAAGTGACTGGTGTTTTATGGAAGCAGTGAGTAACGCTAATACATTCAACATCACTAAGGCTGATTTCTTTTGCTGGAGTGTAGTCAGTCACCAAGGTCACACATGTTCATGGTCAGAAAAAGCTGTTTGGACATGTGCTGTTTTCTGTGTCTGAAAACTGTAATGAAAATGTATGCAACTGTTAGAGTAATTAACGCTTGCAGGAAAAAAACAGTACTAAGTGTGCTTTGAAATTGGCAAGCAAATTTCGTTTTCTGCCTAAAAACACAGAAAACAGTAGTAAGTGTGCTTTGAAATTGGCAAGCAAATTTCTTTTTACGCGTAAAATCACAGCATGAGTCTGTGAGCATAGAGGAATTGCTGTCAGAGATGTATTTGGTGTCTCTCTGGTTCTTTTGGGAAGTAACCATGCGTATGTCTCTTGCAACTGAAAATACACAGTCTGCATAAGCAGAATGTTAGCACACACCCAGCAGTTTATCCTGTAGAATCATGCTGAGTATTCACAAGTGTCTGGTGTATTATGGAAGCAGTGAGTAACGCTAATACATTCAACATCACTAAGGCTGATTTCTTTTGCTGGAGTGTAGTCAGTCACCAAGGTCACACATGTTCATGGTCAGAAAAAGCTGTTTGCACATGTGCTGTTTTCTGTGTCTGAAAACTGTAATGAAAATGTATGCAACTGTTAGAGTAATTAACGCTAGCAGGAAAAAAACAGTATAAGTGTGCTTTGAAATTGGCAAGCAAATTTCATTTTACGCGTAAAATCACAGCATGAGTCTGTGAGCATAGTGGAATTGGTGTCAGAGATGTATTTGGTGTCTCTCTGGTTCTTTTGGGAAGTAACCATGCGTATGTCTCTTGCAACTGAAAATACACAGTCTGCATAAGCAGACTGTTAGCACACACCCAGCAGTTTATCCTGTAGAATCATGCTGAGTATTCACAAGTGACTGGTGTTTCATGGAAGCAGTGAGTAACGCTAATACATTCAACATCACTAAGGCTGATTTCTTTTGCTGGAGTGTGGTCAGTCACCAAGGTCACACATGTTCATGGTCAGAAAAAGCTGTTTGCACATGTGCTGTGTTCTGTGTCTGAAAACTGTAATGAAAATGTATGCGACTGTTAGAGTAATTAACGCTTGCAGGAAAAAAACAGTACTAAGTGTGCTTTGAAATTGGCAAGCAAATTTCGTTTTCTGCCTAAAAACACAGAAAACAGTAGTAAGTGTGCTTTGAAAATGGCAAGCAAATTTCATTTTACGCGTAAAATCACAGCATGAGTCTGTGAGCATAGAGGAATTGCTGTCAGAGATGTATTTGGTGTCTCTCTGGTTCTTTTGGGAAGTAACCATGCGTATGTCTCTTGCAACTGAAAATACACAGTCTGCATAAGCAGACTGTTAGCACACACCCAGCAGTTTATCCTGTAGAATCATGCTGAGTATTCACAAGTGACTGGTGTTTTATGGAAGCAGTGAGTAACGCTAATACATTCAACATCACTAAGGCTGATTTCTTTTGCTGGAGTGTAGTCAGTCACCAAGGTCACACATGTTTTGCTGGAGTGTAGTCAGTCACCAAGGTCACACATGTTCATGGTCAGAAAAAGCTGTTTGGACATGTGCTGTTTTCTGTGTCTGAAAACTGTAATGAAAATGTATGCAACTGTTAGAGTAATTAACGCTAGCAGGAAAAAAACAGTATAAGTGTGCTTTGAAATTGGCAAGCAAATTTCATTTTACGCGTAAAATCACAGCATGAGTCTGTGAGCATAGTGGAATTGCTGTCAGAGATGTATTTGGTGTCTCTCTGGTTCTTTTGGGAAGTAACCATGCGTATGTCTCTTGCAACTGAAAATACACAGTCTGCATAAGCAGACTGTTAGCACACACCCAGCAGTTTAACCTGTAGAATCATGCTGAGTATTCACAAGTGACTGGTGTTTCATGGAAGCAGTGAGTAACACTAATACATTCAACATCACTAAGGCTGATTTCTTTTGCTGGAGTGTAGTCAGGCACCAAGGTCGCACATGTTCATGGTCAGAAAAAGCTGTTTGGACATGTGCTGTTTTCTGTGTCTGAAAACTGTAATGAAAATGTATGCAACTGTTAGAGTAATTAACGCTTGCAGGAAAATAACAGTACTAAGTGTGCTTAGAAATTGGCAAGCAAATTTCGTTTTCTGCCTAAAAACACAGAAAACAGTAGTAAGTGTGCTTTGAAAATGGCAAGCAAATTTCATTTTACGCGTAAAATCAGAGCATGAGTCTGTGAGCATAGAGGAATTGGTGTCAGAGATGTATTTGGTGTCTCTCTGGTTCTTTTGGGAAGTAACCATGCGTATGTCTCTTGCAACTGAAAATACACAGTCTGCATAAGCAGACTGTTAGCACACACCCAGCAGTTTATCCTGTAGAATCATGCTGAGTATTCACAAGTGACTGGTGTTTTATGGAAGCAGTGAGTAACGCTAATACATTCAACATCACTAAGGCTGATTTCTTTTGCTGGAGTGTAGTCAGTCACCAAGGTCACAAATGTTCATGGTCAGAAAAAGCTGTTTGGACATGTGCTGTTTTCTGTGTCTGAAAACTGTAATGAAAATGTATGCAACTGTTAGAGTAATTAACGCTTGCAGGAAAAAAACAGTACTAAGTGTGCTTTGAAATTGGCAAGCAAATTTGGTTTTCTGCCTAAAAACACAGAAAACAGTAGTAAGTGTGCTTTGAAATTGGCAAGCAAATTTCATTTTCCGCGTAAAATCACAGCATGAGTCTGTGAGCATAGAGGAATTGCTGTCAGAGATGTATTTGGTGTCTCTCTGGTTCTTTTGGGAAGTAACCATGCGTATGTCTCTTGCAACTGAAAATACACAGTCTGCATAAGCAGACTGTTAGCACACACCCAGCAGTTTATCCTGTAGAATCATGCTGAGTATTCACAAGTGACTGGTGTTTCATGGAAGCAGTGAGTAACGCTAATACATTCAACATCACTAAGGCTGATTTCTTTTGCTGGAGTGTAGTCAGTCACCAAGGTCACACATGTTCATGGTCAGAAAAAGCTGTTTGCACATGTGCTGTTTTCTGTGTCTGAAAACTGTAATGAAAATGTATGCGACTGTTAGAGTAATTAACGCTTGCAGGAAAAAAACAGTACTAAGTGTGCTTTGAAATTGGCAAGCAAATTTCGTTTTCTGCCTAAAAACACAGAAAACAGTAGTAAGTGTGCTTTGAAAATGGCAAGCAAATTTCATTTTACGCGTAAAATCACAGCATGAGTCTGTGAGCATAGAGGAATTGCTGTCAGAGATGTATTTGGTGTCTCTCTGGTTCTTTTGGGAAGTAACCATGCGTATGTCTCTTGCAACTGAAAATACACAGTCTGCATAAGCAGACTGTTAGCACACACCCAGCAGTTTATCCTGTAGAATCATGCTGAGTATTCACAAGTGACTGGTGTTTTATGGAAGCAGTGAGTAACGCTAATACATTCAACATCACTAAGGCTGATTTCTTTTGCTGGAGTGTAGTCAGTCACCAAGGTCACACATGTTCATGGTCAGAAAAAGCTGTTTGGACATGTGCTGTTTTCTGTGTCTGAAAACTGTAATGAAAATGTATGCAACTGTTAGAGTAATTAACGCTTGCAGGAAAAAAACAGTACTAAGTGTGCTTTGAAATTGGCAAGCAAATTTCGTTTTCTGCCTAAAAACACAGAAAACAGTAGTAAGTGTGCTTTGAAATTGGCAAGCAAATTTCATTTTCCGCGTAAAATCACAGCATGAGTCTGTGAGCATAGAGGAATTGCTGTCAGAGATGTATTTGGTGTCTCTCTGGTTCTTTTGGGAAGTAACCATGCGTATGTCTCTTGCAACTGAAAATACACAGTCTGCATAAGCAGACTGTTAGCACACACCCAGCAGTTTAACCTGTAGAATCATGCTGAGTATTCACAAGTGACTGGTGTTTCATGGAAGCAGTGAGTAACACTAATACATTCAACATCACTAAGGCTGATTTCTTTTGCTGGAGTGTAGTCAGGCACCAAGGTCACACATGTTCATGGTCAGAAAAAGCTGTTTGGACATGTGCTGTTTTCTGTGTCTGAAAACTGTAATGAAAATGTATGCAACTGTTAGAGTAATTAACGCTTGCAGGAAAAAAACAGTACTAAGTGTGCTTAGAAATTGGCAAGCAAATTTCGTTTTCTGCCTAAAAACACAGAAAACAGTAGTAAGTGTGCTTTGAAATTGGCAAGCAAATTTCTTTTTACGCGTAAAATCACAGCATGAGTCTGTGAGCATAGAGGAATTGCTGTCAGAGATGTATTTGGTGTCTCTCTGGTTCTTTTGGGAAGTAACCATGCGTATGTCTCTTGCAACTGAAAATACACAGTCTGCATAAGCAGAATGTTAGCACACACCCAGCAGTTTATCCTGTAGAATCATGCTGAGTATTCACAAGTAACTGGTGTATTATGGAAGCAGTGAGTAACGCTAATACATTCAACATCACTAAGGCTGATTTCTTTTGCTGGAGTGTAGTCAGTCACCAAGGTCACACATGTTCATGGTCAGAAAAAGCTGTTTGCACATGTGCTGTTTTCTGTGTCTGAAAACTGTAATGAAAATGTATGCAACTGTTAGAGTAATTAACGCTAGCAGGAAAAAAACAGTATAAGTGTGCTTTGAAATTGGCAAGCAAATTTCATTTTACGCGTAAAATCACAGCATGAGTCTGTGAGCATAGTGGAATTGCTGTCAGAGATGTATTTGGTGTCTCTCTGGTTCTTTTGGGAAGTAACCATGCGTATGTCTCTTGCAACTGAAAATACACAGTCTGCATAAGCAGACTGTTAGCACACACCCAGCAGTTTAACCTGTAGAATCATGCTGAGTATTCACAAGTGACTGGTGTTTCATGGAAGCAGTGAGTAACACTAATACATTCAACATCACTAAGGCTGATTTCTTTTGCTGGAGTGTAGTCAGGCACCAAGGTCACACATGTTCATGGTCAGAAAAAGCTGTTTGGACATGTGCTGTTTTCTGTGCCTGAAAACTGTAATGAAAATGTATGCAACTGTTAGAGTAATTAACGCTTGCAGGAAAATAACAGTACTAAGTGTGCTTAGAAATTGGCAAGCAAATTTCGTTTTCTGCCTAAAAACACAGAAAACAGTAGTAAGTGTGCTTTGAAAATGGCAAGCAAATTTCATTTTACGCGTAAAATCAGAGCATGAGTCTGTGAGCATAGAGGAATTGGTGTCAGAGATGTATTTGGTGTCTCTCTGGTTCTTTTGGGAAGTAACCATGCGTATGTCTCTTGCAACTGAAAATACACAGTCTGCATAAGCAGACTGTTAGCACACACCCAGCAGTTTATCCTGTAGAATCATGCTGAGTATTCACAAGTGACTGGTGTTTCATGGAAGCAGTGAGTAACGCTAATACATTCAACATCACTAAGGCTGATTTCTTTTGTTGAAGTGTAGTCAGTCACCAAGGTCACACATGTTCATGGTCAGAAAAAGCTGTTTGCACATGTGCTGTTTTCTGTGTCTGAAAACTGTAATGAAAATGTATGCGACTGTTAGAGTAATTAACGCTTGCAGGAAAAAAACAGTACTAAGTGTGCTTTGAAATTGGCAAGCAAATTTCGTTTTCTGCCTAAAAACACAGAAAACAGTAGTAAGTGTGCTTTGAAAATGGCAAGCAAATTTCATTTTACGCGTAAAATCACAGCATGAGTCTGTGAGCATAGAGGAATTGCTGTCAGAGATGTATTTGGTGTCTCTCTGGTTCTTTTGGGAAGTAACCATGCGTATGTCTCTTGCAACTGAAAATACACAGTCTGCATAAGCAGACTGTTAGCACACACCCAGCAGTTTATCCTGTAGAATCATGCTGAGTATTCACAAGTGACTGGTGTTTTATGGAAGCAGTGAGTAACGCTAATACATTCAACATCACTAAGGCTGATTTCTTTTGCTGGAGTGTAGTCAGTCACCAAGGTCACACATGTTCATGGTCAGAAAAAGCTGTTTGGACATGTGCTGTTTTCTGTGTCTGAAAACTGTAATGAAAATGTATGCAACTGTTAGAGTAATTAACGCTTGCAGGAAAAAAACAGTACTAAGTGTGCTTTGAAATTGGCAAGCAAATTTCGTTTTCTGCCTAAAAACACAGAAAACAGTAGTAAGTGTGCTTTGAAAATGGCAAGCAAATTTCATTTTCCGCGTAAAATCAGAGCATGAGTCTGTGAGCATAGAGGAATTGGTGTCAGAGATGTATTTGGTGTCTCTCTGGTTCTTTTGGGAAGTAACCATGCGTATGTCTCTTGCAACTGAAAATACACAGTCTGCATAAGCAGACTGTTAGCACACACCCAGCAGTTTATCCTGTAGAATCATGCTGAGTATTCACAAGTGACTGGTATTTCATGGAAGCAGTGAGTAACGCTAATACATTCAACATCACTAAGGCTGATTTCTTTTGCTGGAGTGTAGTCAGTCACCAAGGTCACACATGTTCATGGTCAGAAAAAGCTGTTTGCACATGTGCTGTTTTCTGTGTCTGAAAACTGTAATGAAAATGTATGCGACTGTTAGAGTAATTAACGCTTGCAGGAAAAAAACAGTACTAAGTGTGCTTTGAAATTGGCAAGCAAATTTCGTTTTCTGCCTAAAAACACAGGAAACAGTAGTAAGTGTGCTTTGAAAATGGCAAGCAAATTTCATTTTACGCGTAAAATCACAGCATGAGTCTGTGAGCATAGAGGAATTGCTGTCAGAGATGTATTTGGTGTCTCTCTGGTTCTTTTGGGAAGTAACCATGCGTATGTCTCTTGCAACTGAAAATACACAGTCTGCATAAGCAGACTGTTAGCACACACCCAGCAGTTTATCCTGTAGAATCATGCTGAGTATTCACAAGTGACTGGTGTTTTATGGAAGCAGTGAGTAACGCTAATACATTCAACATCACTAAGGCTGATTTCTTTTGCTGGAGTGTAGTCAGTCACCAAGGTCACACATGTTCATGGTCAGAAAAAGCTGTTTGGACATGTGCTGTTTTCTGTGTCTGAAAACTGTAATGAAAATGTATGCAACTGTTAGAGTAATTAACGCTTGCAGGAAAAAAACAGTACTAAGTGTGCTTTGAAATTGGCAAGCAAATTTCGTTTTCTGCCTAAAAACACAGAAAACAGTAGTAAGTGTGCTTTGAAATTGGCAAGCAAATTTCATTTTCCGCGTAAAATCACAGCATGAGTCTGTGAGCATAGAGGAATTGCTGTCAGAGATGTATTTGGTGTCTCTCTGGTTCTTTTGGGAAGTAACCATGCGTATGTCTCTTGCAACTGAAAATACACAGTCTGCATAAGTAGACTGTTAGCACACACCCAGCAGTTTATCCTGTAGAATCATGCTGAGTATTCACAAGTGACTGGTGTTTTATGGAAGCAGTGAGTAACGCTAATACATTCAACATCACTAAGGCTGATTTCTTTTGCTGGAGTGTAGTCAGTCACCAAGGTCACACATGTTCATGGTCAGAAAAAGCTGTTTGCACATGTGCTGTTTTCTGTGTCTGAAAACTGTAATGAAAATGTATGCAACTGTTAGAGTAATTAACGCTAGCAGGAAAAAAACAGTATAAGTGTGCTTTGAAATTGGCAAGCAAATTTCATTTTACGCGTAAAATCACAGCATGAGTCTGTGAGCATAGTGGAATTGCTGTCAGAGATGTATTTTGTGTCTCTCTGGTTCTTTTGGGAAGTAACCATGCGTATGTCTCTTGCAACTGAAAATACACAGTCTGCATAAGCAGACTGTTAGCACACACCCAGCAGTTTAACCTGTAGAATCATGCTGAGTATTCACAAGTGACTGGTGTTTCATGGAAGCAGTGAGTAACACTAATACATTCAACATCACTAAGGCTGATTTCTTTTGCTGGAGTGTAGTCAGGCACCAAGGTCACACATGTTCATGGTCAGAAAAAGCTGTTTGGACATGTGCTGTTTTCTGTGTCTGAAAACTGTAATGAAAATGTATGCAACTGTTAGAGTAATTAACGCTTGCAGGAAAATAACAGTACTAAGTGTGCTTAGAAATTGGCAAGCAAATTTCGTTTTCTGCCTAAAAACACAGAAAACAGTAGTAAGTGTGCTTTGAAAATGGCAAGCAAATTTCATTTTACGCGTAAAATCAGAGCATGAGTCTGTGAGCATAGAGGAATTGGTGTCAGAGATGTATTTGGTGTCTCTCTGGTTCTTTTGGGAAGTAACCATGCGTATGTCTCTTGCAACTGAAAATACAGAGTCTGCATAAGCAGACTGTTAGCACACACCCAGCAGTTTATCCTGTAGAATCATGCTGAGTATTCACAAGTGACTGGTGTTTCATGGAAGCAGTGAGTAACGCTAATACATTCAACATCACTAAGGCTGATTTCTTTTGCTGGAGTGTAGTCAGTCACCAAGGTCACACATGTTCATGGTCAGAAAAAGCTGTTTGCACATGTGCTGTGTTCTGTGTCTGAAAACTGTAATCAAAATGTATGCGACTGTTAGAGTAATTAACGCTTGCAGGAAAAAAACAGTACTAAGTGTGCTTTGATATTGGCAAGCAAATTTCGTTTTCTGCCTAAAAACACAGAAAACAGTAGTAAGTGTGCTTTGAAAATGGCAAGCAAATTTCATTTTACGCGTAAAATCACAGCATGAGTCTGTGAGCATAGAGGAATTGCTGTCAGAGATGTATTTGGTGTCTCTCTGGTTCTTTTGGGAAGTAACCATGCGTATGTCTCTTGCAACTGAAAATACACAGTCTGCATAAGCAGACTGTTAGCACACACCCAGCAGTTTATCCTGTAGAATCATGCTGAGTATTCACAAGTGACTGGTGTTTTATGGAAGCAGTGAGTAACGCTAATACATTCAACATCACTAAGGCTGATTTCTTTTGCTGGAGTGTAGTCAGTCACCAAGGTCACACACGTTCATGGTCAGAAAAAGCTGTTTGGACATGTGCTGTTTTCTGTGTCTGAAAACTGTAATGAAAATGTATGCAACTGTTAGAGTAATTAACGCTAGCAGGAAAAAAACAGTATAAGTGTGCTTTGAAATTGGCAAGCAAATTTCATTTTCCGCGTAAAATCACAGCATGAGTCTGTGAGCATAGTGGAATTGCTGTCAGAGATGTATTTGGTGTCTCTCTGGTTCTTTTGGGAAGTAACCATGCGTATGTTTCTTGCAACTGAAAATACACAGTCTGCATAAGCAGACTGTTAGCACACACCCAGCAGTTTAACCTGTAGAATCATGCTGAGTATTCACAAGTGACTGGTGTATTATGGAAGCAGTGAGTAACGCTAATACATTCAACATCACTAAGGCTGATTTCTTTTGCTGGAGTGTAGTCAGTCACCAAGGTCACACATGTTCATGGTCAGAAAAAGCTGTTTGCACATGTGCTGTTTTCTGTGTCTGAAAACTGTAATGAAAATGTATACGACTGTTAGAGTAATTAACGCTTGCAGGAAAAAAACAGTACTAAGTGTGCTTTGAAATTGGCAAGCAAATTTCGTTTTCTGCCTAAAAACACAGAAAACAGTAGTAAGTGTGCTTTGAAAATGGCAAGCAAATTTCATTTTACGCGTAAAATCACAGCATGAGTCTGTGAGCATAGAGGAATTGCTGTCAGAGATGTATTTGGTGTCTCTCTGGTTCTTTTGGGAAGTAACCATGCGTATGTCTCTTGCAACTGAAAATACACAGTCTGCATAAGCAGACTGTTAGCACACACCCAGCAGTTTATCCTGTAGAATCATGCTGAGTATTCACAAGTGACTGGTGTTTTATGGAAGCAGTGAGTAACGCTAATACATTCAACATCACTAAGGCTGATTTCTTTTGCTGGAGTGTAGTCAGTCACCAAGGTCACACATGTTCATGGTCAGAAAAAGCTGTTTGGACATGTGCTGTTTTCTGTGTCTGAAAACTGTAATGAAAATGTATGCAACTGTTAGAGTAATTAACGCTTGCAGGAAAAAAACAGTACTAAGTGTGCTTTGAAATTGGCAAGCAAATTTCGTTTTCTGCCTAAAAACACAGAAAACAGTAGTTAGTGTGCTTTGAAATTGGCAAGCAAATTTCATTTTCCGCGTAAAATCACAGCATGAGTCTGTGAGCATAGAGGAATTGCTGTCAGAGATGTATTTGGTGTCTCTCTGGTTCTTTTGGGAAGTAACCATGCGTATGTCTCTTGCAACTGAAAATACACAGTCTGCATAAGCAGACTGTTAGCACACACCCAGCAGTTTATCCTGTAGAATCATGCTGAGTATTCACAAGTGACTGGTGTTTTATGGAAGCAGTGAGTAACGCTAATACATTCAACATCACTAAGGCTGATTTCTTTTGCTGGAGTGTAGTCAGTCACCAAGGTCACACATGTTCATGGTCTTAAAAAGCTGTTTGGACATGTGCTGTTTTCTGTGTCTGAAAACTGTAATGAAAATGTATGCAACTGTTAGAGTAATTAACGCTTGCAGGAAAAAAACAGTACTAAGTGTGCTTAGAAATTGGCAAGCAAATTTCGTTTTCTGCCTAAAAACACAGAAAACAGTAGTAAGTGTGCTTTGAAATTGGCAAGCAAATTTCTTTTTACGCGTAAAATCACAGCATGAGTCTGTGAGCATAGAGGAATTGCTGTCAGAGATGTATTTGGTGTCTCTCTGGTTCTTTTGGGAAGTAACCATGCGTATGTCTCTTGCAACTGAAAATACACAGTCTGCATAAGCAGACTGTTAGCACACACCCAGCAGTTTATCCTGTAGAATAATGCTGAGTATTCACAAGTGACTGGTGTTTTATGGAAGCAGTGAGTAACGCTAATACATTCAACATCACTAAGGCTGATTTCTTTTGCTGGAGTGTAGTCAGTCACCAAGGTCACACATGTTCATGGTCAGAAAAAGCTGTTTGCACATGTGCTGTTTTCTGTGTCTGAAAACTGTAATGAAAATGTATGCAACTGTTAGAGTAATTAACGCTAGCAGGAAAAAAACAGTATAAGTGTGCTTTGAAATTGGCAAGCAAATTTCATTTTACGCGTAAAATCACAGCATGAGTCTGTGAGCATAGTGGAATTGCTGTCAGAGATGTATTTTGTGTCTCTCTGGTTCTTTTGGGAAGTAACCATGCGTATGTCTCTTGCAACTGAAAATACACAGTCTGCATAAGCAGACTGTTAGCACACACCCAGCAGTTTAACCTGTAGAATCATGCTGAGTATTCACAAGTGACTGGTGTTTCATGGAAGCAGTGAGTAACACTAATACATTCAACATCACTAAGGCTGATTTCTTTTGCTGGAGTGTAGTCAGGCACCAAGGTCACACATGTTCATGGTCAGAAAAAGCTGTTTGGACATGTGCTGTTTTCTGTGTCTGAAAACTGTAATGAAAATGTATGCAACTGTTAGAGTAATTAACGCTTGCAGGAAAATAACAGTACTAAGTGTGCTTAGAAATTGGCAAGCAAATTTCGTTTTCTGCCTAAAAACACAGAAAACAGTAGTAAGTGTGCTTTGAAAATGGCAAGCAAATTTCATTTTACGCGTAAAATCAGAGCATGAGTCTGTGAGCATAGAGGAATTGGTGTCAGAGATGTATTTGGTGTCTCTCTGGTTCTTTTGGGAAGTAACCATGCGTATGTCTCTTGCAACTGAAAATACACAGTCTGCATAAGCAGACTGTTAGCACACACCCAGCAGTTTATCCTGTAGAATCATGCTGAGTATTCACAAGTGACTGGTGTTTCATGGAAGCAGTGAGTAACGCTAATACATTCAACATCACTAAGGCTGATTTCTTTTGTTGAAGTGTAGTCAGTCACCAAGGTCACACATGTTCATGGTCAGAAAAAGCTGTTTGCACATGTGCTGTTTTCTGTGTCTGAAAACTGTAATGAAAATGTATGCGACTGTTAGAGTAATTAACGCTTGCAGGAAAAAAACAGTACTAAGTGTGCTTTGAAATTGGCAAGCAAATTTCGTTTTCTGCCTAAAAACACAGAAAACAGTAGTAAGTGTGCTTTGAAAATGGCAAGCAAATTTCATTTTACGCGTAAAATCACAGCATGAGTCTGTGAGCATAGAGGAATTGCTGTCAGAGATGTATTTGGTGTCTCTCTGGTTCTTTTGGGAAGTAACCATGCGTATGTCTCTTGCAACTGAAAATACACAGTCTGCATAAGCAGACTGTTAGCACACACCCAGCAGTTTATCCTGTAGAATCATGCTGAGTATTCACAAGTGACTGGTGTTTTATGGAAGCAGTGAGTAACGCTAATACATTCAACATCACTAAGGCTGATTTCTTTTGCTGGAGTGTAGTCAGTCACCAAGGTCACACATGTTCATGGTCAGAAAAAGCTGTTTGGACATGTGCTGTTTTCTGTGTCTGAAAACTGTAATGAAAATGTATGCAACTGTTAGAGTAATTAACGCTTGCAGGAAAAAAACAGTACTAAGTGTGCTTTGAAATTGGCAAGCAAATTTCGTTTTCTGCCTAAAAACACAGAAAACAGTAGTAAGTGTGCTTTGAAAATGGCAAGCAAATTTCATTTTCTGCGTAAAATCAGAGCATGAGTCTGTGAGCATAGAGGAATTGGTGTCAGAGATGTATTTGGTGTCTCTCTGGTTCTTTTGGGAAGTAACCATGCGTATGTCTCTTGCAACTGAAAATACACAGTCTGCATAAGCAGACTGTTAGCACACACCCAGCAGTTTATCCTGTAGAATCATGCTGAGTATTCACAAGTGACTGGTGTTTCATGGAAGCAGTGAGTAACGCTAATACATTCAACATCACTAAGGCTGATTTCTTTTGCTGGAGTGTAGTCAGTCACCAAGGTCACACATGTTCATGGTCAGAAAAAGCTGTTTGCACATGTGCTGTTTTCTGTGTCTGAAAACTGTAATGAAAATGTATGCGACTGTTAGAGTAATTAACGCTTGCAGGAAAAAAACAGTACTAAGTGTGCTTTGAAATTGGCAAGCAAATTTTGTTTTCTGCCTAAAAACACAGGAAACAGTAGTAAGTGTGCTTTGAAAATGGCAAGCAAATTTCATTTTACGCGTAAAATCACAGCATGAGTCTGTGAGCATAGAGGAATTGCTGTCAGAGATGTATTTGGTGTCTCTCTGGTTCTTTTGGGAAGTAACCATGCGTATGTCTCTTGCAACTGAAAATACACAGTCTGCATAAGCAGACTGTTAGCACACACCCAGCAGTTTATCCTGTAGAATCATGCTGAGTATTCACAAGTGACTGGTGTTTTATGGAAGCAGTGAGTAACGCTAATACATTCAACATCACTAAGGCTGATTTCTTTTGCTGGAGTGTAGTCAGTCACCAAGGTCACACATGTTCATGGTCAGAAAAAGCTGTTTGGACATGTGCTGTTTTCTGTGTCTGAAAACTGTAATGAAAATGTATGCAACTGTTAGAGTAATTAACGCTTGCAGGAAAAAAACAGTACTAAGTGTGCTTTGAAATTGGCAAGCAAATTTCGTTTTCTGCCTAAAAACACAGAAAACAGTAGTAAGTGTGCTTTGAAATTGGCAAGCAAATTTCATTTTCCGCGTAAAATCACAGCATGAGTCTGTGAGCATAGAGGAATTGCTGTCAGAGATGTATTTGGTGTCTCTCTGGTTCTTTTGGGAAGTAACCATGCGTATGTCTCTTGCAACTGAAAATACACAGTCTGCATAAGCAGACTGTTAGCACACACCCAGCAGTTTATCCTGTAGAATAATGCTGAGTATTCACAAGTGACTGGTGTTTTATGGAAGCAGTGAGTAACGCTAATACATTCAACATCACTAAGGCTGATTTCTTTTGCTGGAGTGTAGTCAGTCACCAAGGTCACACATGTTCATGGTCAGAAAAAGCTGTTTGCACATGTGCTGTTTTCTGTGTCTGAAAACTGTAATGAAAATGTATGCAACTGTTAGAGTAATTAACGCTAGCAGGAAAAAAACAGTATAAGTGTGCTTTGAAATTGGCAAGCAAATTTCATTTTACGCGTAAAATCACAGCATGAGTCTGTGAGCATAGTGGAATTGCTGTCAGAGATGTATTTTGTGTCTCTCTGGTTCTTTTGGGAAGTAACCATGCGTATGTCTCTTGCAACTGAAAATACACAGTCTGCATAAGCAGGCTGTTAGCACACACCCAGCAGTTTAAGCTGTAGAATCATGCTGAGTATTCACAAGTGACTGGTGTTTCATGGAAGCAGTGAGTAACACTAAT
Source organism: Triturus cristatus (assembly GCF_964204655.1). Classification (NCBI taxonomy): domain Eukaryota; kingdom Metazoa; phylum Chordata; class Amphibia; order Caudata; family Salamandridae; genus Triturus; species Triturus cristatus. Next base: position 748,436,130 of record NC_140584.1, on the reverse strand, counting down.
ACATTCAACATCACTAAGGCTGATTTCTTTTGCTGGAGTGTAGTCAGGCACCAAGGTCACACATGTTCATGGTCAGAAAAAGCTGTTTGGACATGTGCTGTTTTCTGTGTCTGAAAACTGTAATGAAAATGTATGCAACTGTTAGAGTAATTAACGCTTGCAGGAAAATAACAGTACTAAGTGTGCTTAGAAATTGGCAAGCAAATTTCATTTTCTGCCTAAAAACACAGAAAACAGTAGTAAGTGTGCTTTGAAAATGGCAAGCAAATTTCATTTTACGCGTAAAATCAGAGCATGAGTCTGTGAGCATAGAGGAATTGGTGTCAGAGATGTATTTGGTGTCTCTCTGGTTCTTTTGGGAAGTAACCATGCGTATGTCTCTTGCAACTGAAAATACAGAGTCTGCATAAGCAGACTGTTAGCACACACCCAGCAGTTTATCCTGTAGAATCATGCTGAGTATTCACAAGTGACTGGTGTTTCATGGAAGCAGTGAGTAACGCTAATACATTCAACATCACTAAGGCTGATTTCTTTTGCTGGAGTGTAGTCAGTCACCAAGGTCACACATGTTCATGGTCAGAAAAAGCTGTTTGCACATGTGCTGTGTTCTGTGTCTGAAAACTGTAATCAAAATGTATGCGACTGTTAGAGTAATTAACGCTTGCAGGAAAAAAACAGTACTAAGTGTGCTTTGAAATTGGCAAGCAAATTTAGTTTTCTGCCTAAAAACACAGAAAACAGTAGTAAGTGTGCTTTGAAAATGGCAAGCAAATTTCATTTTACGCGTAAAATCACAGCATGAGTCTGTGAGCATAGAGGAATTGCTGTCAGAGATGTATTTGGTGTCTCTCTGGTTCTTTTGGGAAGTAACCATGCGTATGTCTCTTGCAACTGAAAATACACAGTCTGCATAAGCAGACTGTTAGCACACACCCAGCAGTTTATCCTGTAGAATCATGCTGAGTATTCACAAGTGACTGGTGTTTTATGGAAGCAGTGAGTAACGCTAATACATTCAACATCACTAAGGCTGATTTCTTTTGCTGGAGTGTAGTCAGTCACCAAGGTCACACACGTTCATGGTCAGAAAAAGCTGTTTGGACATGTGCTGTTTTCTGTGTCTGAAAACTGTAATGAAAATGTATGCAACTGTTAGAGTAATTAACGCTAGCAGGAAAAAAACAGTATAAGTGTGCTTTGAAATTGGCAAGCAAATTTCATTTTCCGCGTAAAATCACAGCATGAGTCTGTGAGCATAGTGGAATTGCTGTCAGAGATGTATTTGGTGTCTCTCTGGTTCTTTTGGGAAGTAACCATGCGTATGTCTCTTGCAACTGAAAATACACAGTCTGCATAAGCAGACTGTTAGCACACACCCAGCAGTTTAACCTGTAGAATCATGCTGAGTATTCACAAGTGACTGGTGTATTATGGAAGCAGTGAGTAACGCTAATACATTCAACATCACTAAGGCTGATTTCTTTTGCTGGAGTGTAGTCAGTCACCAAGGTCACACATGTTCATGGTCAGAAAAAGCTGTTTGCACATGTGCTGTTTTCTGTGTCTGAAAACTGTAATGAAAATGTATGCGACTGTTAGAGTAATTAACGCTTGCAGGAAAAAAACAGTACTAAGTGTGCTTTGAAATTGGCAAGCAAATTTCGTTTTCTGCCTAAAAACACAGAAAACAGTAGTAAGTGTGCTTTGAAAATGGCAAGCAAATTTCATTTTACGCGTAAAATCACAGCATGAGTCTGTGAGCATAGAGGAATTGCTGTCAGAGATGTATTTGGTGTCTCTCTGGTTCTTTTGGGAAGTAACCATGCGTATGTCTCTTGCAACTGAAAATACACAGTCTGCATAAGCAGACTGTTAGCACACACCCAGCAGTTTATCCTGTAGAATCATGCTGAGTATTCACAAGTGACTGGTGTTTTATGGAAGCAGTGAGTAACGCTAATACATTCAACATCACTAAGGCTGATTTCTTTTGCTGGAGTGTAGTCAGTCACCAAGGTCACACATGTTCATGGTCAGAAAAAGCTTTTTGGACATGTGCTGTTTTCTGTGTCTGAAAACTGTAATGAAAATGTATGCAACTGTTAGAGTAATTAACGCTTGCAGGAAAAAAACAGTACTAAGTGTGCTTTGAAATTGGCAAGCAAATTTCGTTTTCTGCCTAAAAACACAGAAAACAGTAGTTAGTGTGCTTTGAAATTGGCAAGCAAATTTCATTTTCCGCGTAAAATCACAGCATGAGTCTGTGAGCATAGAGGAATTGCTGTCAGAGATGTATTTGGTGTCTCTCTGGTTCTTTTGGGAAGTAACCATGCGTATGTCTCTTGCAACTGAAAATACACAGTCTGCATAAGAAGACTGTTAGCACACACCCAGCAGTTTATCCTGTAGAATCATGCTGAGTATTCACAAGTGACTGGTGTTTTATGGAAGCAGTGAGTAACGCTAATACATTCAACATCACTAAGGCTGATTTCTTTTGCTGGAGTGTAGTCAGTCACCAAGGTCACACATGTTCATGGTCTTAAAAAGCTGTTTGGACATGTGCTGTTTTCTGTGTCTGAAAACTGTAATGAAAATGTATGCAACTGTTAGAGTAATTAACGCTTGCAGGAAAAAAACAGTACTAAGTGTGCTTAGAAATTGGCAAGCAAATTTCGTTTTCTGCCTAAAAACACAGAAAACAGTAGTAAGTGTGCTTTGAAATTGGCAAGCAAATTTCTTTTTACGCGTAAAATCACAGCATGAGTCTGTGAGCATAGAGGAATTGCTGTCAGAGATGTATTTGGTGTCTCTCTGGTTCTTTTGGGAAGTAACCATGCGTATGTCTCTTGCAACCGAAAATACACAGTCTGCATAAGCAGAATGTTAGCACACACCCAGCAGTTTATCCTGTAGAATCATGCTGAGTATTCACAAGTGACTGGTGTATTATGGAAGCAGTGAGTAACGCTAATACATTCAACATCACTAAGGCTGATTTCTTTTGCTGGAGTGTAGTCAGTCACCAAGGTCACACATGTTCATGGTCAGAAAAAGCTGTTTGCACATGTGCTGTTTTCTGTGTCTGAAAACTGTAATGAAAATGTATGCAACTGTTAGAGTAATTAACGCTAGCAGGAAAAAAACAGTATAAGTGTGCTTTGAAATTGGCAAGCAAATTTCATTTTACGCGTAAAATCACAGCATGAGTCTGTGAGCATAGTGGAATTGCTGTCAGAGATGTATTTTGTGTCTCTCTGGTTCTTTTGGGAAGTAACCATGCGTATGTCTCTTGCAACTGAAAATACACAGTCTGAATAAGCAGACTGTTAGCACACACCCAGCAGTTTAACCTGTAGAATCATGCTGAGTATTCACAAGTGACTGGTGTTTCATGGAAGCAGTGAGTAACACTAATACATTCAACATCACTAAGGCTGATTTCTTTTGCTGGAGTGTAGTCAGGCACCAAGGTCACACATGTTCATGGTCAGAAAAAGCTGTTTGGACATGTGCTGTTTTCTGTGTCTGAAAACTGTAATGAAAATGTATGCAACTGTTAGAGTAATTAACGCTTGCAGGAAAATAACAGTACTAAGTGTGCTTAGAAATTGGCAAGCAAATTTCGTTTTCTGCCTAAAAACACAGAAAACAGTAGTAAGTGTGCTTTGAAAATGGCAAGCAAATTTCATTTTACGCGTAAAATCAGAGCATGAGTCTGTGAGCATAGAGGAATTGGTGTCAGAGATGTATTTGGTGTCTCTCTGGTTCTTTTGGGAAGTAACCATGCGTATGTCTCTTGCAACTGAAAATACAGAGTCTGCATAAGCAGACTGTTAGCACACACCCAGCAGTTTATCCTGTAGAATCATGCTGAGTATTCACAAGTGACTGGTGTTTCATGGAAGCAGTGAGTAACGCTAATACATTCAACATCACTAAGGCTGATTTCTTTTGCTGGAGTGTGGTCAGTCACCAAGGTCACACATGTTCATGGTCAGAAAAAGCTGTTTGCACATGTGCTGTGTTCTGTGTCTGAAAACTGTAATGAAAATGTATGCGACTGTTAGAGTAATTAACGCTTGCAGGAAAAAAACAGTACTAAGTGTGCTTTGAAATTGGCAAGCAAATTTCGTTTTCTGCCTAAAAACACAGAAAACAGTAGTAAGTGTGCTTTGAAAATGGCAAGCAAATTTCATTTTACGCGTAAAATCACAGCATGAGTCTGTGAGCATAGAGGAATTGCTGTCAGAGATGTATTTGGTGTCTCTCTGGTTCTTTTGGGAAGTAACCATGCGTATGTCTCTTGCAACTGAAAATACACAGTCTGCATAAGCAGACTGTTAGCACACACCCAGCAGTTTATCCTGTAGAATCATGCTGAGTATTCACAAGTGACTGGTGTTTTATGGAAGCAGTGAGTAACGCTAATACATTCAACATCACTAAGGCTGATTTCTTTTGCTGGAGTGTAGTCAGTCACCAAGGTCACACATGTTTTGCTGGAGTGTAGTCAGTCACCAAGGTCACACATGTTCATGGTCAGAAAAAGCTGTTTGCACATGTGCTGTTTTCTGTGTCTGAAAACTGTAATGAAAATGTATGCAACTGTTAGAGTAATTAACGCTAGCAGGAAAAAAACAGTATAAGTGTGCTTTGAAATTGGCAAGCAAATTTCATTTTACGCGTAAAATCACAGCATGAGTCTGTGAGCATAGTGGAATTGCTGTCAGAGATGTATTTTGTGTCTCTCTGGTTCTTTTGGGAAGTAACCATGCGTATGTCTCTTGCAACTGAAAATACACAGTCTGCATAAGCAGACTGTTAGCACACACCCAGCAGTTTAAGCTGTAGAATCATGCTGAGTATTCACAAGTGACTGGTGTTTCATGGAAGCAGTGAGTAACACTAATACATTCAACATCACTAAGGCTGATTTCTTTTGCTGGAGTGTAGTCAGGCACCAAGGTCACACATGTTCATGGTCAGAAAAAGCTGTTTGGACATGTGCTGTTTTCTGTGTCTGAAAACTGTAATGAAAATGTATGCAACTGTTAGAGTAATTAACGCTTGCAGGAAAATAACAGTACTAAGTGTGCTTAGAAATTGGCAAGCAAATTTCATTTTCTGCCTAAAAACACAGAAAACAGTAGTAAGTGTGCTTTGAAAATGGCAAGCAAATTTCATTTTACGCGTAAAATCAGAGCATGAGTCTGTGAGCATAGAGGAATTGGTGTCAGAGATGTATTTGGTGTCTCTCTGGTTCTTTTGGGAAGTAACCATGCGTATGTCTCTTGCAACTGAAAATACAGAGTCTGCATAAGCAGACTGTTAGCACACACCCAGCAGTTTATCCTGTAGAATCATGCTGAGTATTCACAAGTGACTGGTGTTTCATGGAAGCAGTGAGTAACGCTAATACATTCAACATCACTAAGGCTGATTTCTTTTGCTGGAGTGTAGTCAGTCACCAAGGTCACACATGTTCATGGTCAGAAAAAGCTGTTTGCACATGTGCTGTGTTCTGTGTCTGAAAACTGTAATCAAAATATATGCGACTGTTAGAGTAATTAACGCTTGCAGGAAAAAAACAGTACTAAGTGTGCTTTGAAATTGGCAAGCAAATTTAGTTTTCTGCCTAAAAACACAGAAAACAGTAGTAAGTGTGCTTTGAAAATGGCAAGCAAATTTCATTTTACGCGTAAAATCACAGCATGAGTCTGTGAGCATAGAGGAATTGCTGTCAGAGATGTATTTGGTGTCTCTCTGGTTCTTTTGGGAAGTAACCATGCGTATGTCTCTTGCAACTGAAAATACACAGTCTGCATAAGCAGACTGTTAGCACACACCCAGCAGTTTATCCTGTAGAATCATGCTGAGTATTCACAAGTGACTGGTGTTTTATGGAAGCAGTGAGTAACGCTAATACATTCAACATCACTAAGGCTGATTTCTTTTGCTGGAGTGTAGTCAGTCACCAAGGTCACACACGTTCATGGTCAGAAAAAGCTGTTTGGACATGTGCTGTTTTCTGTGTCTGAAAACTGTAATGAAAATGTATGCAACTGTTAGAGTAATTAACGCTAGCAGGAAAAAAACAGTATAAGTGTGCTTTGAAATTGGCAAGCAAATTTCATTTTCCGCGTAAAATCACAGCATGAGTCTGTGAGCATAGTGGAATTGCTGTCAGAGATGTATTTGGTGTCTCTCTGGTTCTTTTGGGAAGTAACCATGCGTATGTCTCTTGCAACTGAAAATACACAGTCTGCATAAGCAGACTGTTAGCACACACCCAGCAGTTTAACCTGTAGAATCATGCTGAGTATTCACAAGTGACTGGTGTATTATGGAAGCAGTGAGTAACGCTAATACATTCAACATCACTAAGGCTGATTTCTTTTGCTGGAGTGTAGTCAGTCACCAAGGTCACACATGTTCATGGTCAGAAAAAGCTGTTTGCACATGTGCTGTTTTCTGTGTCTGAAAACTGTAATGAAAATGTATGCGACTGTTAGAGTAATTAACGCTTGCAGGAAAAAAACAGTACTAAGTGTGCTTTGAAATTGGCAAGCAAATTTCGTTTTCTGCCTAAAAACACAGAAAACAGTAGTAAGTGTGCTTTGAAAATGGCAAGCAAATTTCATTTTACGCGTAAAATCACAGCATGAGTCTGTGAGCATAGAGGAATTGCTGTCAGAGATGTATTTGGTGTCTCTCTGGTTCTTTTGGGAAGTAACCATGCGTATGTCTCTTGCAACTGAAAATACACAGTCTGCATAAGCAGACTGTTAGCACACACCCAGCAGTTTATCCTGTAGAATCATGCTGAGTATTCACAAGTGACTGGTGTTTTATGGAAGCAGTGAGTAACGCTAATACATTCAACATCACTAAGGCTGATTTCTTTTGCTGGAGTGTAGTCAGTCACCAAGGTCACACATGTTCATGGTCAGAAAAAGCTTTTTGGACATGTGCTGTTTTCTGTGTCTGAAAACTGTAATGAAAATGTATGCAACTGTTAGAGTAATTAACGCTTGCAGGAAAAAAACAGTACTAAGTGTGCTTTGAAATTGGCAAGCAAATTTCGTTTTCTGCCTAAAAACACAGAAAACAGTAGTTAGTGTGCTTTGAAATTGGCAAGCAAATTTCATTTTCCGCGTAAAATCACAGCATGAGTCTGTGAGCATAGAGGAATTGCTGTCAGAGATGTATTTGGTGTCTCTCTGGTTCTTTTGGGAAGTAACCATGCGTATGTCTCTTGCAACTGAAAATACACAGTCTGCATAAGAAGACTGTTAGCACACACCCAGCAGTTTATCCTGTAGAATCATGCTGAGTATTCACAAGTGACTGGTGTTTTATGGAAGCAGTGAGTAACGCTAATACATTCAACATCACTAAGGCTGATTTCTTTTGCTGGAGTGTAGTCAGTCACCAAGGTCACACATGTTCATGGTCTTAAAAAGCTGTTTGGACATGTGCTGTTTTCTGTGTCTGAAAACTGTAATGAAAATGTATGCAACTGTTAGAGTAATTAACGCTTGCAGGAAAAAAACAGTACTAAGTGTGCTTAGAAATTGGCAAGCAAATTTCGTTTTCTGCCTAAAAACACAGAAAACAGTAGTAAGTGTGCTTTGAAATTGGCAAGCAAATTTCTTTTTACGCGTAAAATCACAGCATGAGTCTGTGAGCATAGAGGAATTGCTGTCAGAGATGTATTTGGTGTCTCTCTGGTTCTTTTGGGAAGTAACCATGCGTATGTCTCTTGCAACCGAAAATACACAGTCTGCATAAGCAGAATGTTAGCACACACCCAGCAGTTTATCCTGTAGAATCATGCTGAGTATTCACAAGTGACTGGTGTATTATGGAAGCAGTGAGTAACGCTAATACATTCAACATCACTAAGGCTGATTTCTTTTGCTGGAGTGTAGTCAGTCACCAAGGTCACACATGTTCATGGTCAGAAAAAGCTGTTTGCACATGTGCTGTTTTCTGTGTCTGAAAACTGTAATGAAAATGTATGCAACTGTTAGAGTAATTAACGCTAGCAGGAAAAAAACAGTATAAGTGTGCTTTGAAATTGGCAAGCAAATTTCATTTTACGCGTAAAATCACAGCATGAGTCTGTGAGCATAGTGGAATTGCTGTCAGAGATGTATTTTGTGTCTCTCTGGTTCTTTTGGGAAGTAACCATGCGTATGTCTCTTGCAACTGAAAATACACAGTCTGAATAAGCAGACTGTTAGCACACACCCAGCAGTTTAACCTGTAGAATCATGCTGAGTATTCACAAGTGACTGGTGTTTCATGGAAGCAGTGAGTAACACTAATACATTCAACATCACTAAGGCTGATTTCTTTTGCTGGAGTGTAGTCAGGCACCAAGGTCACACATGTTCATGGTCAGAAAAAGCTGTTTGGACATGTGCTGTTTTCTGTGTCTGAAAACTGTAATGAAAATGTATGCAACTGTTAGAGTAATTAACGCTTGCAGGAAAATAACAGTACTAAGTGTGCTTAGAAATTGGCAAGCAAATTTCGTTTTCTGCCTAAAAACACAGAAAACAGTAGTAAGTGTGCTTTGAAAATGGCAAGCAAATTTCATTTTACGCGTAAAATCAGAGCATGAGTCTGTGAGCATAGAGGAATTGGTGTCAGAGATGTATTTGGTGTCTCTCTGGTTCTTTTGGGAAGTAACCATGCGTATGTCTCTTGCAACTGAAAATACAGAGTCTGCATAAGCAGACTGTTAGCACACACCCAGCAGTTTATCCTGTAGAATCATGCTGAGTATTCACAAGTGACTGGTGTTTCATGGAAGCAGTGAGTAACGCTAATACATTCAACATCACTAAGGCTGATTTCTTTTGCTGGAGTGTGGTCAGTCACCAAGGTCACACATGTTCATGGTCAGAAAAAGCTGTTTGCACATGTGCTGTGTTCTGTGTCTGAAAACTGTAATGAAAATGTATGCGACTGTTAGAGTAATTAACGCTTGCAGGAAAAAAACAGTACTAAGTGTGCTTTGAAATTGGCAAGCAAATTTCGTTTTCTGCCTAAAAACACAGAAAACAGTAGTAAGTGTGCTTTGAAAATGGCAAGCAAATTTCATTTTACGCGTAAAATCACAGCATGAGTCTGTGAGCATAGAGGAATTGCTGTCAGAGATGTATTTGGTGTCTCTCTGGTTCTTTTGGGAAGTAACCATGCGTATGTCTCTTGCAACTGAAAATACACAGTCTGCATAAGCAGACTGTTAGCACACACCCAGCAGTTTATCCTGTAGAATCATGCTGAGTATTCACAAGTGACTGGTGTTTTATGGAAGCAGTGAGTAACGCTAATACATTCAACATCACTAAGGCTGATTTCTTTTGCTGGAGTGTAGTCAGTCACCAAGGTCACACATGTTTTGCTGGAGTGTAGTCAGTCACCAAGGTCACACATGTTCATGGTCAGAAAAAGCTGTTTGGACATGTGCTGTTTTCTGTGTCTGAAAACTGTAATGAAAATGTATGCAACTGTTAGAGTAATTAACGCTAGCAGGAAAAAAACAGTATAAGTGTGCTTTGAAATTGGCAAGCAAATTTCATTTTACGCGTAAAATCACAGCATGAGTCTGTGAGCATAGTGGAATTGCTGTCAGAGATGTATTTGGTGTCTCTCTGGTTCTTTTGGGAAGTAACCATGCGTATGTCTCTTGCAACTGAAAATACACAGTCTGCATAAGCAGACTGTTAGCACACACCCAGCAGTTTAACCTGTAGAATCATGCTGAGTATTCACAAGTGACTGGTGTTTCATGGAAGCAGTGAGTAACACTAATACATTCAACATCACTAAGGCTGATTTCTTTTGCTGGAGTGTAGTCAGGCACCAAGGTCACACATGTTCATGGTCAGAAAAAGCTGTTTGGACATGTGCTGTTTTCTGTGTCTGAAAACTGTAATGAAAATGTATGCAACTGTTAGAGTAATTAACGCTTGCAGGAAAATAACAGTACTAAGTGTGCTTAGAAATTGGCAAGCAAATTTCGTTTTCTGCCTAAAAACACAGAACACAGTAGTAAGTGTGCTTTGAAAATGGCAAGCAAATTTCATTTTACGCGTAAAATCAGAGCATGAGTCTGTGAGCATAGAGGAATTGGTGTCAGAGATGTATTTGGTGTCTCTCTGGTTCTTTTGGGAAGTAACCATGCGTATGTCTCTTGCAACTGAAAATACACAGTCTGCATAAGCAGACTGTTAGCACACACCCAGCAGTTTATCCTGTAGAATCATGCTGAGTATTCACAAGTGACTGGTGTTTTATGGAAGTAGTGAGTAACGCTAATACATTCAACATCACTAAGGCTGATTTCTTTTGCTGGAGTGTAGTCAGTCACCAAGGTCACACATGTTCATGGTCAGAAAAAGCTGTTTGGACATGTGCTGTTTTCTGTGTCTGAAAACTGTAATGAAAATGTATGCAACTGTTAGAGTAATTAACGCTTGCAGGAAAAAAACAGTACTAAGTGTGCTTTGAAATTGGCAAGCAAATTTGGTTTTCTGCCTAAAAACACAGAAAACAGTAGTAAGTGTGCTTTGAAATTGGCAAGCAAATTTCATTTTCCGCGTAAAATCACAGCATGAGTCTGTGAGCATAGAGGAATTGCTGTCAGAGATGTATTTGGTGTCTCTCTGGTTCTTTTGGGAAGTAACCATGCATATGTCTCTTGCAACTGAAAATACACAGTCTGCATAAGCAGACTGTTAGCACACACCCAGCAGTTTATCCTGTAGAATCATGCTGAGTATTCACAAGTGACTGGTGTTTTATGGAAGCAGTGAGTAACGCTAATACATTCAACATCACTAAGGCTGATTTCTTTTGCTGGAGTGTAGTCAGTCACCAAAGTCACACATGTTCATGGTCTGAAAAAGCTGTTTGGACATGTGCTGTTTTCTGTATCTGATAACTGTAATGAAGATGTATCAGACTGTTAGAGTCCTAAACACTTGCAGAAAAAAACAGTAGTAAGTGTGCTTTGAAATTGGCAAGCAAATTTCATTTTCTGCGTAAAGTCACAGCATGAGTCTTTTATGGCATTTTTGGACCCCCTGACAAATGCTAATGCATTCAACATCACCAAGGTTCATTATCTTTGCAGGAGTGCAGTCAGTCTGCCAGGTTACGCATGAATATGCTCGAAAAAAGCAGATTGCACATGTGCTGTTTTCTGCCTCTGTAAACTATAAAGAAAATGTGTCAGACTGTTAGAGTAATTAACAATTGCAAAAAAAAAAAAATAAGTGTGCTTTTGATTTGCAAATGAAATATCGTGTTCTGCCTAGAATCACACCAAGAGTCTGTGTGCACACAGGAATTGTTCTTAGAGATTAAATTCGTGTTGGTTTTCTTGTGTTTTTCACTTGTAGGAAAGGGATAGATAGTGTTATAAGAAAAGAAATGATCATGACAAATATAGTAATATATTTAAATTACAAAAAAGGTATTTTTTTTTAGTTTCTTTCAGGTATTGCTGCAGAGAAGTGAAGGAAATATAAGATGCCTATAAAATCAAGACAAAGAAAACAACAGAAAAAAAAGGTTTATTTGAAGACAACTGGAGGACCCAAGTTAGTTGAAGATGCTCATGTTGGGAAAAAGAAAAAGTCTTCTGGTAAGCAGACAAAGGAATTCTTTAAAAATATATTCAAAAAAAGGAAACATTTTAAAAATGCCCCCATTGGAAAAACTGTTTCAAGTAGAAAACAACAGGAGAATAGTGAGAATTTACTAAATGCTAATGTAGAAGCAGAAGCTATAATAATTAACTTGAAAAGAAAATCAGCATTTAAAGAGATCCGTAGGAAAATGTTTCAGAGAAGAGTGATGTCCAATTTGCTAAAGGATGTAAAAAAATATAAGAAAAGAGCAAAATTTTTAAAGAGAAAAAAAGATATTGAAGCCATTGTAGCAAAGGCATTAGATTTAAAAAAAAAACTAATCATTTTAATTTTGAACAGGATGCGTACATTAGAAAAAATAGTTAATGTAATGAAGTCACAAAGCAAAAAGAAAAGAGTAGTAAAAAGAAATAACTTTTGTAAAGTGTTTTTAGGAGAATGGATGCATAGTTCAAGTACTGAACCATTTTTTAATGAAGAGAGTTATCTTCAAAGTAATAGTTTGCTGCATGCAGTTGACACCAGTGGTCGAGCATATGAAGTTAAGGATGGTTGTATAATGGAAAAGGAGAAAATGGTTCCAAGAAATGAGGAAGAAGTGATTGCAGATGAGGTTATGGGGAGACGTCCTAAAGCCCCAGTGTATACTTGGAATTGTAGTAGTATTTGTACTTTGTGACAGGAATCTATTGATAAATTACGTGAGTTTTTAAGAGAATATAGTAAAAAGAGTGTTAAACAGAAGATTAAGGTGCTTCAAGGACTAGATCCATGCAGAGTGAGAGAGAATACTGGTTTGCAAGGTCACTCTCTGGCTTGTTTATCTAGGAAAGTTTGTCAAAGTGTTTTTCACCATTTTAGGATGCTGGCAGTTCATCATACTGAAATTAGGAAATTTGTTAGAAGATTGTATTTTGCTAAAAGTCCAGCACTAAAGTTAAATGAGTTGAATAAGGCTCTGTTTCGTGGATCTGTATCAGATGTTGAGAAGGTTACTGATGAGATTCAGTTTTGTTACTTTGGGCCAGAACAAGAAAGTGCAGGGAATGACACAGTTATTGAGGAAAATGTGGAAGAGAATGTAGAACCCTCCGTAAATAAGAAATTTGAAGATCAAATTACAAAATTTGCTATAATCTCTAATGAAAGACCAAATATTACTTGTATTTGTTGCCGGAGAAGCCATTACAAAATCCAAACAAGGAATGTTGATCTCTACAAAAAAAGTGAAGAAGAAGATAATTATAAGTGGAAGGATTTTGCAACATATATATTTCTTGAAAATTGTTTTGATTTGGGTGAAGATCATCGTATTTGTAAATACTGTTACAACAAGTTGGAAGAAAATAAAATGCCAGCTAGAGCTGTACATAATAATTTAGAATTGGTTGAAGTTCCTGCAGAACTTTCTGATTTAAATACGTATGTGTCTATACTCATTCAATGTATTCATCCGTTCCAGACCATAGTACGTATGGAGCCAAAAACAGGCAAATTACCTCCTTCAGATTTACAGAGAGGTTTAAAAGGAAGAGTTGTCTATTTGCCGTTGGATTTGAAAAAAAATATGGAAACTATTGACACAGATACTTTGGAAACTGAACCATTAGTTATTCTGGTTAATGGTGTACCTACAAAGAATAAGAAAATTTGGCAGGAACTGGTAGATGTACGGAAAGTACAAAGAGCAAATTTATATTTGAAAAGGAATAATAAATGGTATGAAGCCATTTATATGGATGAAGATGAAGAAGATTTAGTAGGAGACACAGACACACCAACTGGGCAAATTGAAAAAGTTGACAAGTCAAAAGAAGAAGAAATTTATGAACATTTCAGCATACATCCTCTTCATTCAAAAGAAGTAATGGCAAACACCATTGATCTGTTTCAAATGAAAAAAGCACAAGGAACTCCAATGGGTGTATGGGAGGAGAGTTTGGAAGCTCGATGTTTTCCCCAGCTGTTTCCTACAGGAGAAGGTGGACGATATGATGAACGTCCAGTCCAGATTCCTGCTTCTGAGTATCGGACTACAAGATTATATGCAGAAGATCCCAGATTTCGTCAAAGTATTCCTTATTTGTTCCATCTGTTATTTGAAAGTGACTTGTCTGCACTATCTTATGCAGTAAACCACATTTTAAAAAGTGGAACACATCTACATAATGTGTCTGCTAAGGATTTTATGAACAAAGTGCAGCAGAGAGATGATCATTTGGAATCACAATTGATCAATCTGATGGCTTGTCAGCGTGGGACGAATGAATATTGGTACAGATGCCATGGAGAATTGAAATGTATGTTACGGAATTTAGGAACTCCAACATGGTTCCTAACCCTAAGCTGTGCCGAATACGCTTGGGATGATTTACTGGATTTTCTACGAGAGGCAAATTCAAACATTAAAAACATCGAATACAAGACAGCAGGAGAACTGTGCTCATTGGATCCGGTTAATGTTTGCAGATATTTCAATCATAGATTTGAGGCTATGATGTCCTTTATCTGCAACAAAAAAAATCCACCACTTGGAGAAGTTTTGGATTTCTTTTGGAGAAAAGAGTACCAAGCAAGAGGTGCTCCTCACATTCATATGCTGTTGTGGATCAAGGATGCTCCAAAATTTGGAACAGATGCTGATGAAGCAGTGTTATCTTTCATTGAAGAATATGCAACATGTGCTATACCTAAAAGCACAGAAGAGAAAAAGTTAAAAGAGCAAGATTTACGTTTCCAAAGTCATCGCTGTGGAAAATACTGTCGACGGAAGTACAAGACCAAAGATAAATTCTACACAAAATGTCGATTTGGATTTCCAAGACCTGTTCTTTCAAAAGGAAGAGTCAACAGTTTTATGTCAGCTGTGCGACATACTATTACAAGAAAATCTCCCAAAAATACATACAACCTGAGAAGAAAAGAAGAGTCAAAATATATAAATGACTACAACACAGTCATTTTATCCATGTGGAATGCTAACATGGATATTCAGTATGTGGCAGACAATTCTATTGCTGTTGCTCGGTATGTCACATCATACATTACTAAATCTGAGAAAACAGAATTGAAGGAAATGTGGGAAGAGATTTCTCACGAGAAGACTGTCAGTAAGAAGCTGTACAGTTTCAGTTTGAAGATGTTAACGCATCGAGAAATTGGATCCTACGAATGTTCAGATAGGTTATCATCTGCAAGTCTTTACTCGAAATCCAGAAGAATAATTTGGGTCAGTTTAGGCCTTGCAGGAATGCGAAATCGGGTACTGAAATCTGATGGAGAAATTGAATATTTGGCCGAAAACGACCCAGAAAGTACAGATATTTTGAAAACAAACATGTTGGACACATATTACTCAAAAAGAAGTCATCATCTTGAGAACATGTGTCTCTATGAAGTGCTGCAGAACTACATTTTTTCACGGAAAGCCACAGAAGACATCAACAATGGAAAATATAAAGTCATTGGTGAGGAAGGATGTTTAGTGAAGCAAACAAAAGGAAGTTTGATTAATCACAGGAAGCTGAGTTGTGACACTACTGACAAAAAGGAATTTTACTACTTGGCACTTTTACAGTTGTTTAAACCATGGCGTTCAGAGGACGAACTACTTGGAGAATTTCAAAGCTATGAGGATTCATTTAATGCATGTAAAGATACCATTGAATGCAGTATTTTCAGGAATTATGTCCAAATGTTAAACGAAGAAATTGAACAGGAAGATACAATTGCAGCTCAAGTAGCTAGAGACAGTTCTCAAGACAGCCAAAGTTCTGGAACGCTCAGTCAAGATCCCCTAGGACAACCAATCGTAGAAAATGAAGCTGCAATAGCCATGACTGAAGTGGAAACGGCTATGAATCAAGCAAAGGAAGATTCAATAGACTTACCAGATTTGGAACAACAACTGAATGAAGAACAACGACAAATTTATGAGGTCAGAAAAAAAATTGATCACGGATTACTACATGAAAATAAAGAGTGCACATGCACAGCATTTGAACCAATTAGGTTGTATGTGAGTGGACAAGCTGGAACAGGGAAAAGTTTCTTAATTAAAGTCATCAGAAGCTACCTACAGCAAAAAACTGATTCAACTTTATCTTGTGTTGTTACTGCTCCAACTGGATTAGCAGCATATAATATTAAAGGAATTACTCTCCATCGCTTGCTAATGTTACCAGTGGAGCATGAGAACAAAATAGAATATCACAAGCTAACTGGCGAAGCATGTTTCGAAGTTTCAAGAGTGTTGAAGAAGATGCAAGTTCTCATTATTGATGAGGTAAGCATGGTATCAAACTTAATGCTTGCCTTTGTGCATTTAAGAATGCAGCAAATTCTAAAAAGAGACTATGACGTGCTATTTGGAGGAAAACATGTTATAGTTTTTGGGGATCTACTGCAGCTCACTCCAGTTAAAGGACAACCAGTGTTTAATACTGTGACACATGAGGACACGAAGAAGTCATTAGGAAGCATTGGTAATGCGAATATTTGGTCATTCTTTGACTACAAAGAACTTACTACCAATATGAGGCAAGCAAATGATGAAGAATATGGAAGTATTCTGAAAGATATCAGAATTGGACTACTCACAGAAGTAGGAAGAAAAGCAATACAGAGTCGGTTGCTACATAATTTATTTCCAAATGAGGAAATAGTTGCAGAGAAAATATACAAGAACATTGCAGAAAAAAATACTGTAATCTGCTTAATGCCAACACTACGTGAATGCTCGATATTCAATGAGGAACTTTTGAAATTGGAAAAGGAAGAGATTAAGAAAATGGAAGCAGTGGACAAAATCCAACATGAAAGAATTACTATTACATTAACAGGCGAACTGAAAAATAAATTGGATTCTCTTGAGAAGAACATTTCGAAAACAGCTGGATTAGAAAAAAATCTATATCTTTGCATGAACTGTCGAGTATTTCTAAGGAGAAATTTGGATGTTGAAAAAGGTTTAGTGAATGGAGCTATGGGTAAAGTTGTGGGTTTTGTTAACTACCAGAAAAAAGAAGGAATTGAGTTTTTAAAAATAAATTTGATCAGATTGAAGAGGTAAAAGACATTAGTCGTTGTTCAGTCCGTTTTTTGCTTGTGAAAGACTTATATGTACGTAGGAAGCAGTTTCCATTTTCTCTAGCATATGCTGTAACTATTCACAAGTGTCAAGGATTAACTGTCGATAGTGCATTTGTAAACATTGGATCTACAGTGTTCAAAGAAGGTATGGCATATGTTGCTTTGTCACGAGTGAAAACATTATCTGGTTTATTCATGATAGATTTTGATGACTCAAAAGTTAGTGCTGATGCAAATTGTGTTAAGGAGTACAATAGATTAAGAAGAACCTATGCTCCTCATTTAGGTCAGTATCCTGTATTGCAAGAACGTGTTGTTTGTCGGAAAAGGAGATTTGAGAATATCTGTGATGAGGATGTAGAGAAGAGAAAACAAAAAGAGAGTCATGTGATTGCAAGCAAAAAGAAAAAGGACAATGTTGAACAGGTTGTTGGTTTCCATTTTGAAAATAGCTCTGGTGTAAACTGCTATGCAAATGTAGTGCTGAATGTTGTATTTTATCTTGAAAGTTTGCAAGAGCAGATAATGAAAATCATGAAAAAAGATTCTGTTCTGTGCTAAGTCTTCTTTATGAGAAACTGAGTGTTGATAAAGCAAAAATAGAAAGTGCGAATGAAATTAGAAATCTATTAGATGTTTGTTCAGGACGAACACAGTTTTCACAAAATGTCCAGCAAGATGCACAGGAATTCTTGATGTACATTCTTTTGGTACTTGAAGATGAAGGGGTAGAAATAGAAAATATGTTTGGTCTGTCTTATAAATGGGAACATAGTTGTGAAAACTGTTTCTACACATGCAGCTCTAATGTTGATTCAGAAAGGTTTATCTATTTAACATTGCCAGAGACTAAATCAGTGACTTTTAGTAAATTAGTTAAAGATGCCAATCACAACATGGAATGTTCGAAATGTAAATCAGACATGTTTTCAACGTTATTTTTAAAGAATTATGGACAGTATGTAATTTTAATGATGCAACGTTGTAGAGCTGATGGAACAAAATTGGACACTTTAATAAAGAAATTTACAGGACAGCAATTATCAATTTCTGGCAAAACTTTTGTAACAGTTGCAATAATTTTCCATGATGGGCCTTTTGTAACTTCTGGTCATTACACAGTTTTTCTTAAATGTGAAAAAGGCTGGACACTGTGTAATGATTCTGAATTGGTTTTCAAGCAACGTTTGCCTTTTGATTTAGCAAATTCCTATTTAATTTTTCTGAAACCAAAATTTTAGAAAGAAATTGCAACATCTGTCGAAAACATTATTTCCATTTAATTGGATTACCATCGGAAATGTCATCAAAAATTATTATAAAAATTACCATTTGGCCTTACGGAAAGGTAATAATTTGCATTGTGGACTTCTTTGACACAAATTATTTTGGTGATTATGCTTATGCAACAGAATTTTCGGACGATATTTACTGAAATTAGTGATTGTTCTTACGTGAGGTTTATATTACGGTATGTTTTAATGAGAAGAGATTCTGGGCTTTTTTTAAACAATCTTTCTGATTGTTTTTTTTTTGGGCCCGCTGTTAAGTGATGAATGCAATTGCTTTTACGATTTACAGTAAAATGCAATATATTCTGAAAACAGCAAAAAAAGGGCAAAAATATGTTTGATGAAAAATGAAAATATGTGCACTGTATTCTAAAAGTATTGTTAAATATTAATACATTTTTCTTTTTTTACAGATTGAGAAAGGAAAAATATAAAAATAAACTTCTTTACAGCAAGTAAAATAAATCACTTATTTTTCTTTTAGTTATTTTCTTTGTCAGGTAAGTGTGAAATTTCAGGAATTATCACACATTTACTTTAATGCTCACTTTTTTTCACTACTCTTCTCTATGCTTTTTTCATTTCTGTAGTAGTCCCTCATGGACCTTGTAGGTTGATTACATTTTTGGGGGTTTTAAAAAAAAAAATAAAAAAAATGCGCGTACCGTACGCGCACGGTAAAAAAAAAAAAAAAAGTCATTTAAATTTTTTTTTAAAAGTTAAGAAGTAAGGTTGGCTCTTAAAAGAACCGTTGTGTTCATAAAGGGAAAGAGGAAAGAAAGAATGGGAATACTAACAAGGACCACAGATGTGCTGGTCTATCCTATTGTTTATGAGGGAAACACTGGTCTCCGCATGAACAATTAGGCCATGACATCTTGTGCACCTCATTGTAACCCTCCCAAAACGAGGGTTTATATCCAGAGGACCAGAAAAGGGTGATGCTCCCACCGCAGAGGAAGTGCTCGGCTGAGCTGCCGAAGAAGTACTCGGCTGAGCATCTGCAGGTGTGCTTGGGTGACTTACTGGAGATGTTTCTCCAGTATGTCTAGCATAAGTCCTGTGATGTTTATCCTTAATGTGTCTAACCATAGAGTGATTTCCAAAGGAATACTTCTTCCTAGGATTCCCTCTAGATAAGACACGCTCACAAAGTGAGCAGGTGACTAAAGGAGCATTTACCTTTTTCTGCCCCTCTGGATAGGTAAAATATTCCCATACAAAAGAAGTCTATTGTTTCCTCCTTCTCTCTCTGATGATGCTGCTACCTGGCTCACTCTCAGAAGAGGACTGCTGTTCTGCCATCGTATCACAAAGACAACTCAGCTCCTTCTCCTAAGGGATCACAAGCAGAAATGAGGGGAATGGGTGTGGTGTAGGAGAGTTCTAGAACTGAAAGTAGTTTAAACCAATCAAAAGTGCTGTTTCTTGATCACAGAACCAACCGTGCGCGTACGTTACGCTTATGGAGCGCTTACGGAGCGCTTACGGTAAAAGTACGCATGCACGTATAAAAGACACGCGCATGCGCGCATGCGCATAACAGGCACGCTCCAACACTTCCGCGTAACGTGCGCGTGTAACGTATGCGCTTACGCGTCGCGTACGCAGTACGGACGTCTACGTAAATTGCGTAACCATACACAAACAGAGTAGAAATATTACGTACGTAAAGCAAAACGTGCGCTTACGGTAAGCTTACCGTACGCGCGCGTAAAAAAAAAAAAGATTCACTATGTTATACTACTATATCTTACCTGTTTGGTTAAAAAAAAGGTGAAAAATTATATATTGCAGAATTTTAAAAATGTTACCATAGTGTTTAAAGAGAATATAAAGTAAAAAAAAAAGATGTAAAAAACCTTGCAAAAAGAAAAAAAAATTAATAATTTCACACACGTTAAATATAAGAATTAGCATTTAAAAAACCATACAAATTCACTGAAAAAACCATGGGTTTCACACACGTTATAGTTAGGAATTAGCATTTTAAAAACCTTGCAAATTCACTGAAAAAACCATAGGTTTCACAGACGTTATAGTTAGCTGGACATTTCACTCATAAAAAACCAATGAAATTCCCCCGTTATAGCTAGTTAAGCTAACTATAACTCGCGCACCCGCAATCCACTGCTGATGACGTCACATATAACATCACTCATGACATGGTCACTGACATCACTCATGACATCACTGATGACATCTCAAATGACATCACTGATGACATCATCCTTGTGATAGAGTGGCAGACCTCCTCTCACCCTAATATAACCTTTGATACACACATTCAAAAATAGAAACTAAAATTTTTAAAACAATGGACATACCAATATCAGTTACAACAACCTATTCAGTAATTGTAAGATCCACATACACATCCACTCATTCACCAACAGTCCTATACAGTCACTCATACATGTACTCACTCATATGTACTCATACACCTGTACATCCTGTTACACAATGCCACTCATCCATAGAGTTACTCACACACATAGTCACTCATGCTAATAAAGAATCAAACATCCATTTACTTGCATATACACACACCACCACACTTACTTCTACGTAAACTTACACATACTTAGTCTTTTAAACAATCACTTATAGAAAAACATACTTATTCATACAGGAACTCTTTCAATCTCTCACTCTCACATATACTCACTTATATACACCAATAGTCACATATACTAGTTTAAAACATATGTAGTTACTCATAAAGACACTATTGAGACAGTCTATCACTCACTAACACACCCATACACACACTCATCCACCCATACAGTCCTGCACACATGCTGTCTTCAACACATACAAACAGTGAGTCACTCATTCATGCACCTATGCACTAGGTAATACCCCCCACCGAACCATGCAGACACTCAGACTGATACACAAAAAAACAACTAATAACCTATAAGGACACTCATGTAGCTACTCACCAACCCATGCAGCCACTTATACACAAAGTGAGAGACTGATACAGATATTTACATATTTAAACATTACTCACTAACCCATGTATTCACTATGATACACTTAATCAGTCAGTTACACAATCAATTTTTCAAAAACAAATCATCCATTTAGACACTTATATACCCATTTATTCTTCCATCGACCTTGAGATATACATATATAAAACATATTTAATTTTCAGAAAAACACACATTCACTGGATGATGTCATCAGTGATGTCATCAGTGATGTCATTTGAGATGTCATCAGTGATGTCATGAGTGATGTCAGTGACCATGTCATGAGTGATGTTATATGTGACGTCATCAGCAGTGGATTGCGGGTGCGCGAGTTATAGTTAGCTTAACTAACTATAACGGGGGAATTTCATTGGTTTTTTATGAGTGAAATGTCCAGCTAACTATAACGTCTGTGAAACCTATGGTTTTTTCAGTGAATTTGCAAGGTTTTTAAAATGCTAATTCCTAACTATAACGTGTGTGAAACCCATGGTTTTTTCAGTAAATATATATATATTTTCACTGAAAAAACCATAGGTTTCAGGGGCGTTATAGTTAGCTGGACTTTTCACTCGTACAAAACCATTGAAATTCCCACATTATAGTTAGTTCAGCTAACTATAACTCACGTGCCAGCAATGCACTGCTGATGACGTCACATATTACATCACTCATGACATGGTCAGTGATATCACTCATGACATCACTGATGACATCTCAAAGGACATCACTGATGACATCATCCAGTGAATGTGTGTTTTTCTGAAAATTACATATGTTTTATATATGTATATCTCAAGGTCGATGGAAGAATAAATGGGTATATAAGTGTCTAAATGGATGATTTGTTTTTGAAAAATTTATTGTATAACTGACTGATTAAGTGTATCTTAGTGAATACATGGCTTAGTGAGTAATGTTTAAATATGTAAATATCTGTATCAGTCTCTCACTTTGTGTATAAGTGGCTGCATGAGTGTCTATATAGGTTATTAGTTGGTTTTTTGAGTATCAGTATGAGTGTCTGAGTGTCTGTATGGTTCGGTGGGGGGTATTACGTAGTGCATAGGTGCATGAATGAGTGACTCACTGTTTGTATGTGTTGAAGACAGCATGTGTGCAGGACTGTATGGGTGGATGAGTGTGCATGGGTGTGTTAGTGAGTGAATGACTGTCTCAATAGTGTCTTTATGAGTAACTACATATGTTTTAAACTAGTATATGTGACTATTGGTGTATATAAGTGAGTATATGTGAGAGTGAGAGATTGAAAGAGTTCCTGTATGAATAAGTATGTGTTTCTATAAGTGATTGTTTAAAAGACTAAGTATGTATAGGTTTCTGTAGAAGTAAGTGTGGTGGTGTGTGTATAACTGTATATGCAAGTAAATGGATGTTTGATTCTTTATTAGCATGAGTGACTATGTGTGTGAGTAACTCTATGGATGAGTGGCGTTGTGTAACAGGATGTATAGGTGTATGAGTACATCTGATGAGTGAGTACATGTATGAGTGACTGTATAGGACTGTTGAACTGTTGGCAAATGAATTGATGTGTATGTGGATCTTAGAATTACTGAATAGGTTGTTATAACTGATATTGGTATGCCCATTGTTTTGAAAATTTGAGTTTCTATTTTTGAATGTGTGTATCAAAGGTTATATTTGGGGGAGAGGAGGTCTGCCACTCTATCACAAGGATGATGTCATCAGTGATGTCATTTGAGATGTCATCAGTGATGTCATGAGTGATGTCACTGACCATGTCATGAGTGATGTAATATGTGACGTCCTCAGCAGTGCATTGCGGGCGCGCGAGTTATAGTTAGCTGAACTAACTATAACAGGGGAATTTCAATGGTTTTGTACGAGTGAAAAGTCCAGCTAACTATAATGCCCCTGAAACCTATGGTTTTTTCAGTGAATTTCTAAGGCTTTTTAAATGCTAATTCCTAACTATAACGTGCCTGAAGCCTATGGTTTTTTCAGTGAATTTCAAAGGTATTTTAAATGCTAATTTCTAACTATGCCTACAGAGATAGGACATGTGAAGAAAGAAGAAAAAACGCACAGAAAGAAAAGAAAAGAAATGCAGAAAGAAGCAACAGAAGTCCTCAAAGACGAAGAAAAGTGCAGGAAGAAGGATAATGTGCAGAAAGAACAAACAGAAGAGCAGAAAGAAGCCTTGTTGCAAAATCATCCTGTACCCTCAACTTTTTCAGACGGATACTGGAGGTAACTGAGTCTGACTAACCAGTCCTAGAGCCAGTGCTATGTTAAAAGACACTCAGAATACAATGAAAACACCTACATACACTAGGGAACACTATGCGTTGGGGTCCCCCTGTGATCAGCATGACCTCCTCTGTAAGCCCCTAGTATATAATAGGGCAGGGAATTAAAACTACCTTTTAAAACGCGCCAAAGGGTGTGTTTGCAGACGTCATCTCAGGCCCGTCCCCTCACTTCCCCACTGTGTAAACACGCCCTGTGGCCATTTTAAGTTGGGAGATTAAGTCCCCTTGAATCCTGAGGGTCCCTAGGGTCCAAATAGACCACTAGGTACCTCCAGTAAGCACCACAGAGCTGCGTTGCAGAGAGATGTAAAAAACGGCACGGCCTGGACCACCTCTCTGCAACGCAGCTCAGTGGCGCTTACTGGAAGCACCTGGTGGGCTAGTTAGCCCCCAGGGGCCCTCAGGATTGAAGGGGAATTATTTCCCCAACTTAAAACGCGCCATAGGGCGTGTTTGCACACGTCACCTCAGGCCCCGTCCCCTCCCTTCCCCACTGTGTAAACACACCCTGTGGCCGTTTTTAGTTGGGAGATTAAGTTCATTTGAATCCTGAGGGTCCAACTAGCCCACTAGGTACCTCCAGTAAGCGCCACAGAGCTGCGTTGCAGAGAGGTGTAAAAAGTGGCATGGCCTGGACCACCTCTCTGCAACGCAGCTCAGTGGAGCTTACTGGAAACACCTGGTGGGCTAGTTAACCCCCAGGGGCCCTCAGGATTGAAGGGGAATTATTTCCCAACTTAAAACGCGCCATAAGGCGTGTTTGCACACGTCACCTCAGGCCCCGTCCCCTCCCTTCCCCACTGTGTAAACACGCCCTGTGGCCATTTTTTAAGTTGGGAGATTAAGTCCCCTTGAATCCTGAGGATCCCTAGGGGCAAAATAGCCCACTAGGTACGTCCAGTAAGCGCCATTGCAGAGAGGTGTAAAAAGGGGCACGGCCTGCACCACCTCTCTGCAAAGCAGAGCAGTGGCGCTTACTGGAAGCACCTGGTGGGCTAGTTGGCCCCCGGGGTCCCTCAGGATTGAAAGGGAATTATTTCTCCAACTTAAAACGCGCCACAGGGCGTGTTTGCACACGTCACCTCAGGCCCCGCCCCCTCCCTTCACCACTGTGTAAATGCGCCCTGTGGCCGTTCTAAGTTGAGAGATTAAGTCCCCTTGAATCCTAGGGGTCCCTAGGGTCAAACTAGCCCACTAGGTACCTCCAGTAAGCGCCACAGAGCTGCGTTGCATAGAGGTGTAAAAAGGGGCGTGGCCTCAGAACACCTGTCTGCAACGCAGCTCCCTGGCGCATACTGGAGATACCTGTTGGGCTAGTTGGCCCTCAAGGACCCTCAGTATTGAAGGGGAATTAATTCCCCAACTTACAACTGGCCAGGGGGCGCGTTTGCAGAGTGCTGCAAGGAGGAGGCGTGGCCGATCTTTTATTTTTTTTATTTTTTTAAGATGGAGGGCTGTGTGGCCCCCCTTCTTTTTCTAATTTACTGGCCCTGGGGACCCTATCCCCCAGGGCCTGCACCCTAATGGTTTTTGTTGAAAAAAACTACATTTGGCCCTCCCAAGGCCTTAATCGGCCCCGGGGACCCCAACCCCTGGGTCATGGCCTTTTTTTTTTTTATTCTTTAGGAGGGGGCTGCGTTGCCCCCCTGCTCAGGCCACTTATGGCCCCGGGGACCCCATCCCCCGGGACCGGCCTTTGTTTTTTATTATTTAAAAAAATATATATTTATAGAAACACAGAACATGCTGGACAAACCGTATGTACCTATCACCATGACGATTTGCGTGATATTCATTAAAAGGCGACTATGCATAGAATGAATCCACATGGAATGTATTTACACCGCTAGTGAAGCTCTGACGTGTCTGACGCCCTACCATGCCTAATCCTGGCGCCCCCGCCGGTGGGTACTCTCCAAGTAGACACCCTTGTTGTTTATTTATACAAACATGGGTAGCTATTGACGGGCACACTTAATATACACGCACGCCAAGCCATTCAAAGGGGATTCGACAAAAATTCGACCAAACTATGCAAGAAACCCCCTCACGGTTAATAAAGCACACATACACCGCCGGCTGTGTAATACTTTTTATTTTACTCTCTGGAAAGGAGACGAACCTCACTTGAGAGTCACAGCGTTCACCTGGCTGAGCCCAATGCTGTGTTACACCCACCAGTGCCCGCCGAGTGCCTCACACCTCTGTGTTGTATTTCACCAGCTAGTGCGTATGCTATGACACTCTCTAGCCCATGCGCACTGTAACACCACCCCGTGAATATGTCATGCCACACTTGCCTTCGCAGGGGTTATATTGCCCCATCTAACGTGCCTTCCTCGATGCCTATGTTGTAACGCACAACCAAAGGAAATGATGGACGGAGTGTTGAACATTGCAAGCACTCACCCCCAGTCAACTGATCTGGGTTTAATCCATCACCGTTCTTTAGCCCACTCTGCTACCCCAGTTCAGACATGGCCTTATGCAAATCAGTCTGACCCTGTGCCTCATGGGAACAGTCCAGCCCGAACTGCCAAGCCATGTCTTCCCTGGACCGGAAACAAGCTTCCTAGGACCGGTTTCTGGCATTTCAGCCATCTTCAGCCAGGCTTGCTTGAATCCAGTGGCAAAGTGAGCAAGGGACTCCCGTCTGAGCATACCCTGCCAACTTATGGCGAACAAAGCAAAACCGAAGGAAATGATGGACGGAGTGTTGAACATTGCAAGCACTCACCCCCAGTCAACTGATCTGGGTCTAATCCATCACCGTTCTTTAGCCCACTCTGCCACACCAGTTCAGACATGGCCATATGCAAATCAGTCTGACCCTGTGCCTCATGGGAACAGTCCAGCCCGAACTGCCAAGCCATGTCTTCCCTGGACCGGAAACAAGCTTCCTAGGACCGGTTTCTGGCATTTCAGCCATCTTCAGCCAGGCTTGCTTGAATCCAGTGGCAAAGTGAGCAAGGGACTCCCGTCTGAGCATACCCTGCCAACTTATGGCGAACAAAGCAAAACCAAAGGAAATGATGGACGGAGTGTTGAACATTGCAAGCACTCACCTCCAGTCAACTGATCTGGGTTTAATCCATCACCGTTCTTTAGCCCACTCTGCCACCCCAGTTCAGACATGGCCATATGCAAATCAGTCTGACCCTGTGCCTCATGGGAACAGTCCAGCCCGAACTGCCAAGCCATGTCTTCCCTGGACCAGAAACAAGCTTCCTAGGACCGGTTTCTGGCATTTCAGCCATCTTCAGCCAGGCTTGCTTGAATCCAGTGGCAAAGTGAGCAAGGGACTCACGTCTGAGCATACCCTGCCAACTTATGGCGAACAAAGCAAAACCAAAGGAAATGATGGACGGAGTGTTGAACATTGCAAGCACTCACACCCAGTCAAATGATCTGGGTTTAATCCATCACCGTTCTTTAGCCCACTCTGCCACCCCAGTTCAGACATGGCCATATGCAAATCAGTCTGACCCTGTGCCTCATGGGAACAGTCCAGCCCGAACTGCCAAGCCATGTCTTCCCTGAACCGGAAACAAGCTTCCTACGACCGGTTTATGGCATTTCAGCCATCTTCAGCCAGGCGTGCTTGAATCCAGTGGCAAAGTGGGCAAGGGACTCACGTCTGAGCATACCCTGCCAACTTATGGCGAACAAAGCAAAACCAAAGGAAATGATGGACGGAGTGTTGAACATTGCAAGCACTCACCCCCAATCAACTGATCTGGGTTTAATCCATCACCGTTCTTTAGCCCACTCTGCCACCCCAGTTCAGACATGGCCATATGCAAATCAGTCTGACCCTGTGCCTCATGGGAACAGTCCAGCCCGAACTGCCAAGCCATGTCTTCCCTGGACCGGAAACAAGCTTCCTAGGACCGGTTTCTGGCATTTCAGCCATCTTCAGCCAGGCTTGCTTGAATCCAGTGGCAAAGTGAGCAAGGGACTCACGTCTGAGCATACCCTGCCAACCTATGGCGAACAAAGCAAAAACCAAAGGAAATGATGGACGGAGTGTTGAACATTGCAAGCACTCACCCCCAGTCAACTGATCTGGGTTTAATCCTTCACCGTTCTTTAGCCCACTCTGCCACCCCAGTTCAGACATGGCCATATGCAAATCAGTCTGACCCTGTGCCTCATGGGAACAGTCCAGCCCGAACTGCCAAGCCATGTCTTCCCTGGACCGGAAACAAGCTTCCTAGGACCGGTTTCTGGCATTTCAGCCATCTTCAGCCAGGCTTGCTTGAATCCAGTGGCAAAGTGAGCAAGGGACTCCCGTCTGAGCATACCCTGCCAACCTATGGCGAACAAAGCAAAACCAAAGGAAATGATGGACGGAGTGTTGAACATTGCAAGCACTCACCCCCAGTCAACTGATCTGGGTTTAATCCATCACCGTTCTTTAGCCCACTCTGCCACCCCAGTTCAGACATGGCCATATGTAAATCAGTCTGACCCTGTGCCTCATGGGAAGAGTCCAGCCCGAACTGCCAAGCCATGTCTTCCCTGGACCGGAAACAAGCTTCCTAGGACCGGTTTCTGGCATTTCAGCCATCTTCAGCCAGGCTTGCTTGAATCCAGTGGCAAAGTGAGCAAGGGACTCCCGTCTGAGCATACCCTGCCAACTTATGGCGAACAAAGCAAAGCCAAAGGAAATGATGGACGGAGTGTTGAACATTGCAAGCACTCACCCCCAGTCAACTGATCTGGGTTTAATCCATCACCGTTCTTTAGCCCACTCTGCCACCCCAGTTCAGACATGGCTATATGCAAATCAGTCTGACCCTGTGCCTCATGGGAACAGTCCAGCCCGAACTGCCAAGCCATGTCTTCCCTGGACCGGAAACAAGCTTCCTAGGACCGGTTTCTGGCATTTCAGCCATCTTCAGCCAGGCTTGCTTGAATCCAGTGGCAAAGTGAGCAAGGGACTCACGTCTGAGCATACCCTGCGTATAAGCGCTATGCCATACATATTACAATCTGGGATCCATATCTTTGTCACAGTGCATATGCAACGTTACACTCCCCAGCACATATTTTATATTACAACTTTAGAGACTAGTTAGGTTACACAACACTCTCCTGTGCATATTACACTCCAAGGCGCATATCGCATAGCACGCGCTAGTGCCTGTGCTATCTCGCGCTCTCCAATGAATCTGTCATTGCGCACAATGTATTGCATATTATATTTCACGCCCCGGTTCATCTTATATCACACTTTTTGGTGCATAGTTTATACCATATACTATATCTAGTTTTCATTTTCAATCGTGCTCTCAGGACTATATTCTATATTACACTGCATCCACCTACCCTTTTCACGGGAATTACATTTTGCGATGGGGGGTGGAGGGTCAGGGGGTGTTTCTGCCAAGTGAGCCCGGAGTCACAGTCACAAACGTTCTCTTCTTCCTGAATAAAAGTGAGATTATGCTGCATACTTGTTCATATTTTAAGTAGTTCGCACAGACACACACTTTAAAAACAATAAAGTTCCTAATACCCACCTTCTCTGAACAGTTAGCTTGCTGCCCCATCCACCTCCTCCCTATCCTCTGTTGTCTGAATCCATGGACTAGCCTCCTCCCTCCTGCCATGCATGGTCTGATGTGTTGCCACTGCCCTCCATTTAGCATGATGTACCTGTCCACTCCTCCTGCCCTCCATTGCCATATTCTATGGCCCATCATTGACCTCCTGCTTAGCCTCTGTGCTTAGCTTGCTGCCCCTATTCTCCTTCCCCCTGCCCTCCGATGTCTTTGTGCATGTCCCTGCTCCATCCTTTTTGCCCACCATCTTACATGGACCTGCCACTCCTATCTACTCTGAGTGTTCTGTTGAGCTGCCACTCCTCTCCCACCTGCCTAGCATTGTCAGATGACTGTAACCTGTCCCTGCCACCTCCACCCTGCCTGTCCACATGCCATGCCCCTCTCCCCTTCCTCCTGTCCTCCATGGTCCATTTTACTGCCACACCCTTCTGCCCTCCCTGGTCTGTTGTGCTGCAACTGCTCCTCCTGCCTGCCCCCGCGCGGTCTGTTGTGAGGCCCCTTCCCCTGAACTCTCTTGTCTGTACCCAGGTCCTGACCCTCCCTTCTATCCTCCATGGTCCTTTGTTCATGCCCCTGCACCCTCCTTCTTGCCCATCATAGCCATTGTGCTGCCACTAACCCTCCCGCTTGCCATGCATGGTCTTCTGTGCTGCCATGGCCCCTCCCACCTTCCCTGAGTGTTCAGCTAGCTGCCCCTGACCCCCTCCCGCCTTCCCTCCATGGTCTGTGTGTATGCCACCATAGTCTCATTGTTGCTCTCCATGGTGTGTCTTGTTTCTAGTGCCCATCCTGCCTGACCTCCATGGTCATCTTGCTGCTCCTGCCCTGCCCCCTTCCCCCCAGCCCTCTGTTTCCATGTCAGACCCCTATTCCCTCCCTCCTGGCTTGTCTGTTCCATTGTAATGCCCCTGATCCGTCCCTCCTGCCCTTTATGGTCTGTTATGCTACAGCTTTCTCTCCTGTCTGTCCATTATGGTCAGCTAGCTACCATTGCCTCTTTCCCCTCTGTTCTCTGTTGTCCATGTGCATGGTCCTGTCCCCTCCCTATTGCTTTCTATGGACTGTTGTGCTGCACTCCCGTACCGCATGCGCTGTGTGGTGTATTGTGCTGCTGCAAACCCTGATGCCTGCCCTGTAGGGTCAGTTTGGTGCACCTCTCCATGTCCCTCCTGTCCTCTGTTATCCGAGTCCATGTCCCTACCCCAATTCCTCCTGCCTACCATGATCCAATGTACCATACTTGCGAACATTTTGAACTTGGTAAGAGGGAGATTTTGAAAAAAAACTGGGGTATTGATTTTCCCCTTTGAGTTACATTGAAAAAGAGGAGATTGTAGACAGGAGACAGATCAAAGAAAGCCCATTTGAGCTTAAAAACATTGGACGTTTCCTGGCTGAAACGGGTCTGTTGGCATGTATGGTTGTACTACCACTGCCTCTTCCTTCTGCCCACAATGGTCTATTATAGTGCCACAGCCGCTCTTGCCAGTCCTGTATTGTTGGTTTGTTGCCCCTGCCCCCTTTCCACTGCCTCCATAGTCTGTTGTGCTGCCACTGCCCTTCCTGCCTGCCCAGTGTGGTCAAATTGTTGCCTCTGCACTCTCCTACCTGCCTTCCGTGCCCCTGGCCTCTGCCTCTCAACAGTATCCCAATGAACAACTAGATTGCTAACATTCTATATTTATTACAAAAGTGTGGAACGCCTGACGTCATCTTGATGTAATCAAAACTGTAATACCTAGAGTATTTCCTTTAGAAATTACATATATGAGAGGGTCGTATTTGCATCAAAATTATGGTTAGTGTCTAAAAAACTAAAATGAGGACATATTTTCTGAGTTTTCAAATAGCGACAAAGAACTTTTAAATTATTTGTGATCTTTATGTTTTTTTATCCAGTTGACCACTTGATTAAATGTTGCACCTTGGGGAGAGGATGTGGTGTTACTTCCAAAGCTGCATACTTTGCAACTGGGGAACCAGGTTGGAGTTTCTGCTTCAGCTCAACAGTCTGTGATTCTGGTCAAATCACTTAATCTCCCCATGTCTACAACCAAAATGAATTTGATCTTGTGTGATGTAACCAATGCTCATGTAAAGTACTCCAATACCTGACAAGAATGCACTATATAAAACTGCAAATACACAAAAAATAAGTGTTTTTCACACTTCTGTCTTTGGGCTACATGTGGGCTACATCTGGGTGATATTTGTGCTGCATTTGGGCTCTTTTGTCTCTGGTGGCCATCTTGGGAGATTTATTTGTTATGAAGTTTCCTAATTTCCTCATTTACTGCAGTCTCCTCAGTAGGAAATGCTTTCAGTTTTTTACTTTGATTCCATCAAGAAGGTATTCAGATATGTCACACATTTGCCATAAATTCTGACTGTTAGCACTCTAGTTGCTCATTAGATCACTGTAGTAAAGCTACTGCTCACATACATGGATAATGATGGTGACGACCGGAGTACTCTCCTTTGTTGATATATAAATAATCCTTATTATAGGAAGATTTGATTGGAACTATAATTCATCTGAGATATTTATACATACACGACTGATAGTGTATGGGACCACACTCAGGTTCTACTTGAGGTGTGGTGAGATACTTTTTGATATTTGCCTTTATGCCCTGAGGAAGTCGTTGGGCCACTCACCCTAGACGAAACACGTGTTGGCTACTGATTACATTCTGGCTATTATATCTATGCCAATGTGTCACTGTGGATTAATACTAAATGATCACGTGGAGAAGATTTGAGAGAAAAAGAGAAAAAGAAAATAAAAGAAGAACACCATTTGATGATTTATTGGACGGAAACTTTATTGGATTGGTTCTGATGACTGATACCTGAACGCTTATTTGCTTTTTTGCTCGGGAACATCTCTTTGTGGTGTGGTATTCAAAGTGCATGTTTCAGTCTGCATGTCAGAATTTTTTAATGAAATAGAAGAGGATTTGAGAAGTCACTCAAAATGTGCCCTAATTTTTCTCTCTGCAGAACTAATCATAATTTCTAGGGCAAAATGAACCCCCTCATTTTGTTCCTTTGTAAATTAAATGTTTTAAGTGTTACCACTTTATTCCAATCAAGATGGCTTCAGGTGTGCCATACTTTTGTCATAAGTAAGACTGTTAGCGCTCTAGTTGTTCGTTAGAACACTCTGGGACATTCGGTCATTGGGCTATACTTGGGCTACATCTGGGTGATATTTGGGCTACATTTGGGCTCTTTTGTCTCTGGTGGCCATCTTGGGAGATTTATTTGTTATGAAGTTTCCTAATTTCCTCATTTATTGCAGTCTCCGCAGTAGGAAATACTTTCAGTTTTTTACTTTGGTCCCATCAAGAATGCATTCAGATGTGTCACACATTTGCCATAAATTCTGAATGTTAGCACTCTAGTTGCTCATTAGATCACTGTAGTAAAGCTACTGCTCACCAGGGAAGTCTGCTGCTGGTATTCAAAGTGCATGTTTCAGTCTGCATGTCAGAATTTATTTATGAAATAGAAGAGGATTTGAGAAGTCAAAATGTGCCCTAATTTTTCTTTCTGCAGCACTAATCATAATTTCTATGGCAAAATGAACCCCCTCATTTTGTTCCTTTGTAAATTAAATGTTTTAAGTGTTACCACTTTATTCCATTCTAGATGGCTTCAGGTGTGCCATACTTTTGTCATAAGTAAGACTGTTAGCGCTCTAGTTGTTCGTTAGAACACTCTGGGACATTCTGTCATTGGGCTATACTTGGGCTACATCTGGGTGATATTTGGGCTACATTTGGGCTCTTTTGTCTCTGGTGACAATTTTGGGAGACTTATTTGTTATGATGTTTCCTAATTTCCTCATTTACTACAGTCTCCTCAGTAGGAAATACTTTCAGTTTTTTACTTTGATTCCAACAAGAAGGCATTCAGATGTGTCACAAATTTGCCATGAATTCAGAATGTTAGCACTCTAGTTGCTTATTAGATCACTGTAGTAAAGCTACTGCTCACCAGGGAAGTCTGCTGCTGGTATTGAAAGTGCATGTTTCAGTTTGCATGTCAGAGTTTTTTAATGAAATAGAAGAGGATTTGAGAAGTCACTCAAAATATGCCCTAATTTTTCTTTCTGCAGCATTAATCATACTTTCTATGGCAAAATGAACCCCCTCATTTTGTTCCTTTTTAAATTAAATATTTTAAGAGTTACCACTTTATTCCAACCAAGATGGCTTCAGGTGTGCCATACGTTTGTCATAAGTAGGACTGTTAGCGCTCTAGTTGTTCTTTAGAACACTCTGGGAAGCTGCAGTAGAACACAAAGGAATCAACTGACAGTCTCTGCCCTTGTTGGATGTACATGTTTTACTGAGAATGTCAGACTTCATTCTCACATGACTGAGAAAGATAATGTGAATTTACAGAAAATATGCTCTCAGTTTAGCTTATAGATCGCCTTCCAAACCTCTGTGGGAAAAGCATGAGAAAATAGTTTTCTCTCAAACATGATTCATGATATCACAGCAGAAGGCTTTTTCACATGGTAAAATTACCTTAGAACACACC
Source organism: Triturus cristatus (assembly GCF_964204655.1). Classification (NCBI taxonomy): domain Eukaryota; kingdom Metazoa; phylum Chordata; class Amphibia; order Caudata; family Salamandridae; genus Triturus; species Triturus cristatus. The sequence goes on along the minus strand of NC_140584.1, from coordinate 748,402,670 downwards.
ACAATTCCTAAAATGAGTATGGTACCATCAACAAATGATTTATAATGTAACTAAAGTCTTAAAACCTTCTATTAACTGCAATGCTTTTTAATGAGGTGCTATCATGTATATTGGTCCCAAGATGGCTGCCAACACTTCTTGGATGAAGTGCTGACAGCCAATCAGATCTCACGATGAGATGTGTGGTTAGGCTCCGCCCAGATATATATGTGATTTTACTTTTGATTTCCTCAGGAACTACTGAACGGATTTACACCATTTAAGCAAAAGGCACAAGTCTGAACTGAGGACTACCTCTTTGCCAAATTTGGTGTAATTCCGTTCAGCACTTCGGGCTGTAGCTGCGTCAACAGGTCCTATGGGAAAATGCATGGGGAAAACGCGTTTTGGGACCCCCCTTTTTTCTCGGCCCCCGCTTGACGAATCACCGTGAAATTTTCAGGATAGGAGCGGACCGGAGCTGGCCAAAAGTTTGGAAAATTTCACGAAGATTCATCAATCGACGCCAACGTTATTCCAAATAGAATGTTGCAGATTTCCTATGGAAAATAGGTCCTAACTATAACTACCTACTGGTGACTGCCAGTAGGTAATATATATATTCACTGAAAAAACCACAGGTTTCAGGCCTGATATAGTTAGGAATTAGCATTTAAAAAACCTTTGAAAATCACTGAAAAAACCAAAGGTTTCAGGGGCGTTATAGTTAGGAATTAGCATTTAAAAAATCTTAGAAATTCACTGAAAAAACCATAGGTTTCAGGGGCGTTATAGTTAGCTGGACATTTCCCTTATACAAAACCCTAGAAATTCCCCCATTATAGTTAGTTCAGCTAACTATAACTCGTGCCCCCGCAATGCACTGCTGATGACGTCACATATTACATCACTCATGAAATGGTCAGTGACAGCACTGATGACATCACTGATGACATATGAAATGACATCACTGATGACATCACTGATGACATCATCCATGTGATAAATTAGTGCATCTTCTCACACCCTTTGATATACTCAATCAAAATTTCAGACGTCCATTCTCAAAACCATAGATACTCCAATACCAATAACTACATACCCACTCATTGACTCTTAGATCTACACACACATCCACTCACTCACCTGTACAGTCACTCATACTTACAGTCACTCAGTACAGGACTATCATATGCATTTATACACCTACATAGACACTCACACACAACCAATCATCCATAGAGGTACTCTCACACCTAGTCAGTCATGCAAATAATTAATCACACTCCCATTTACTCACCTATGCAGTTATACACACACAAGTTCACTTACTCATAAAAATAGTACCACATTCTTACGCTCTTATACAATCACTGATACAAGCACACACTCATCCATATAGCCACTCTCACAATCACACACTCTCACATATACCCACTTATATACTCTTACACACATATATACTGCCTTTCACATATGTAGTTACTCACACATGTACCACTGAGATATACATTCAATTACTAACACACCCATACATACACTCACCCAACCATACAGTCCATCACAGATGCACTCTTAAAACCATGCACCCATAGAATCACCCACTTACACATGTATGCACAGATTCACACACACCCCACCCACACAAACACTCAGGCACCCATACAGATACTCAGACAACCAATCAATAACCCATAGAGACACTCATATAGCTGTTCACAAAATCATGCAGCCGCTTATACACCAACAGACAGACAGATACAGACATTCACACATGTTAGTCACTAGTCTGCAGTAAGATACATTTAATGACTCACTTATAGAGTCAGTCACGCACCTACTAAATCATCCATTCACACAATTATACACCCACTCATTCTTCCATAGGTTCTTCCATATATATATATTAAACATATTTAAAATTTACAGAAACACACACTCACTGGATGACGTCATCAGTGATGTCATCAGTGATGTCATTTCAGATGTCATCAGTGATGTCATCAGTGATGTCACTGACCATTTCATGAGTGATGTAATATGTGATGTCATCAGCAGTGCATTGCGGGGGCGCGAGTTATAGTTAGCTGAACTAACTATAACGGGGGAATTTCTAGGGTTTTGTACGAGGGAAATGTCCAGCTAACTATAACGCCCCTGAAACCTATGGTTTTTTCAGTGGATTTCTAAGGTTTTTTAAATGCCAATTCCTAACTATAACGCCCCTGAAACCTTTGTTTTTTTCAGTGAATTTCAAAGGTTTTTTAAATGCTAATTCCTAACTATATCAGGCCTGAAACCTATGGTTTTTTCAGTGAATTTCAAAGGTTTTTTAAATGCTAATTCCTAACTACATCAGGCCTGAAACCTATGGTTTTTTCAGTGAATTTCAAAGGTTTTGTAAATGACAATTTTTAATGTATTAATTGTTATACTGATTTTTTTGATACTGATTTACTACATTTTTTAAACTATTTATTTTTAGATATTTTTTTTTAAATTACTTTGTAATTACATTATACATTACAATACAAAATATACTTTCTCAGAATGAATTACTTTAGTTTAAATACTTGGCAAATAGGCAACAGACTTTTAAGTACAGTAGTTACAGTTGTTGCAATGGCCAACACAATTTTAAACACAAAGCAACATTGAGCTCAATGTGAATTTCTAATTAAATGCAATTAGTTACTTTATGGATTACTTTTCTAACCACAGGGCTGGATCCTAGATTCAGTCCTTGGACATCTCCTGTAAACAGTTGAGTAAAAGCGTTTTGGTTACCGTAGTTATTTTTAAGGAATATTATTGTATTTTAAAAGTTGACAGAAATTTTTTCTCATAGAATCACCAATGTTATCCTATGGCAGAAAATTCACTTAGCAGATAAGTAGTGTTATCAATACTTTTTCTTACTCAGTGGTGGATCCTGGATCCAGCACTGGCCAACCTCCTGTAAACAATTGAAAGATTGTGTTTAAGTCATACAGATGATTTTTTAGGAATATTTTTAGTTTGTGAAAATAGACACTTAGAAACTTTTCTGCTGAAAACCACACAATGGATTCCTATGGAAGGAAATACAAGTTACTGGTAAATACGCTTAGAATTACTTTTCAGGGTCAGTCCTGGGCTATAAGATGCAGCACTGGGTTCTCTCCTGATTACAGGTGAATAAATCGGAATTCGTATTTCGGCTGATTTTAGAGGAATATTTGTACGTTTCAAAAATGGACACTTAGAAAATTTTCTGGTGAAAACCACACAATGGATTCCTATGGAAGGAAATACAAGTTACTGGTGAGTATGCTTAAAATTACTTTTCAGGGTCAGTGCTGGGCTAAAAGATGCAGCCCAGGGTTCTCTCCTGATAACAGGTGAGTAAATTGGAATTCGTAGTTCGGCTGATTTTAGAGGAATATTTGTACGTTTCAAAAATGGACACTTAGAAAATTTTCTGCTGAAAACCACACAATGGATTCCTATGGAAGGAAATACAAGTTACTGGTGAGTATGCTTAAAATTACTTTTCAGAGTCAGTGCTGGGCTAAAAGATGCAGCCCTGGGTTCTCTCCTGATAACAGGTGAGTAAATCAGAATTCGTAGTTTGGCTGATTTTAGAGGAATATTTTTAGTTTGTGAAAATAGACACTTAGAAACTTTTCTGGTGAAAATCACACAATGGATTCCTATGGAAGGAAATACAAGTTACTGGTAAATACGCTTAGAATTACTTTTCAGAGTCAGTCCTGGGCTATAAGATGCAGCACTGGGTTCTCTCCTGATTAAAGGTGAATAAATCGGAATTCGTATTTCGGCTGATTTTAGAGGAATATTTGTACGTTTCAAAAACGGACACTTAGAAAATTTTCTGGTGAAAACCACACAATGGATTCCTATGGAAGGAAATACAAGTTACTGGTAACTACGCTTAGAATTACTTTTCAGAGTCAGTGCTGGGCTAAAAGATGCAGCCCTGGGTTCTCTCCTGATAACAGGTGAGTAAATCGGAATTCGTAGTTCGGCTGATTTTAGAGGAATATTTCTACAAGGGTGAAGGAAGGGGGCGGGGCCTGAGGTGACGTGTGCAAACACGCCCTGTGGCGCGTTTTAAGTTGGGGAATTAATTCCTCTTCAATCCTGAGGTCCCCTGGGGCCAACTAGCCCCCCAGGTACCTACAGTATGCGCCAGGGGGCTTCATTGCAGAGAGGTGTTCAGAGGCCACACCCCTTTTTACAACACTCTGCAACGCAGCTCCGTGGCGCTTACTGGAGGTATCTGGTGGGCTAGTTGGTCCCCAGGGACCCTCAGGATTAAAGAGGAATTAATTCCCCAACTTAAAACGCGCCACAGGGCGTGTTTGCACACATATCACCTCAGGCCCCGCCCACTACCTTCACCACTGTGCAAACGCACCCCGTGGGGTGTTCTAAGTTGGAGGATTAAGTCCCCTTGAATCCTGAGGTCCACTGGCGGTCAACTAGCCCACCAGGTACCTCCAGTAAGTGCCACGGAGCTGCATTGCAGAGAGGTCTAAAAAGGGGCGTGGCCTCATTACACCTCTCTGCAACACAGCCCCCTGGCGCATACTGGAGGTTCCTGGTGGGCTAGTTGGCCCCCAGGGACCCTCAGTATTGAAGAGGAATTCGTTCCCCCTCTGCAAACGCGCCAGGGGGCGCGTTTGCTGAGTGATGAAAGGAGGGGCCGTGGCCTCCTCCCGATCCCGTTTTTTTGTGCTTTTTTCGTTTTTAAGAGGAGGGGGAGTGTAGCTCCCCTTCTTTTTCTTATTGACCCTTTTTTGTTTTGTTTTTTTTTTTCTTTGGAATGGGGGCTGCCTTGCCCCCCTCCTGAGGTCTCTTTTGGCCCCGGGGACCACATCCACAAGGGCCGTTTAAAAAAAAAAAAATACTTTGGGGAGGGGGGCCACGTGGCCCCCCTCCCGGGCCACTACTGGCCCCGGGGACCCCATCCCCTTCGGGGCCTGGCCTCCGTTGGGGACCGTGGGGGGGTTCCCAATCCCCTCACGGCCCCGCAGGCTCCCTGCCTCCTGCGAGAGCCGGCATTGCTTTTCCACATGGGGAGCAGTTAACATGCTGCTCCCCATAGGAAAAGCAATCTGCTTTGCTATTTGGAAGAGAGAGCAGGTTTCCCTGCTCTCTCTTCCAAATAGCAAAGCAGTTTGCAATCGCAGGGTGGGAGCCGCGAGGCTCCCGCCCTGCCATTGCAAACAGCAGTGTCCCGGGGGTGGGCACCCCAGGACACTGCAGGAGCCGGCCCTGGGGGGTGGCGGTCCCCAGGGCCATGATAAGGCTCCAGGAGGGGGGCCGCGTGCCCTCTCTCCCACTTAAGTTAAAGCCCCGGGGGGTGGTGGTCCCCCTACTTTAAATTTGTAGTGCCCCAGGGAGGTGGCGGTCCCTGAGGCATGTGGGGGGCTCGAGCCCCCCACACAGGGTTTAAAAAAAATAAGAAAACAAGCCCCGGGGGGTGGCAGTCCCCGGGGCTGCGGGGGGGCCATGAGCCCCTGCGCATACATTAAGATAAGCCCCGGGGGGTGGCGGTCCCTGGGGGTGGCAGTCCCTGGGGCTGGGGGGCCCCTCTGGCCTCCATTATAATATTTTTAAAACAAGCCCCGTGGGTGGCGGTCCCCGGGGTTGCGGGGGGGCCATATGCCCCCCTGCATACATTAACTTTAAGCCCCGGGGGTGGTGGTCCCCGGAGCTGGGGGGCCCCTCTGGGCCCCCATGACTATGAAAAATTGCCCCCAGGACTTGGGGACCCCCGGGGGTTAATTGTAAAAGAAGCGCGGGAGCCCGCACTTCATTCTTTTTTTCCTCAGCGGGATGCGCGATTTAAAAAAAAATAATAATTTTCTCAGGAACTGCTGAACGGATTTACACCATTTAAGCAAAAGGTACGAGTCTGAACTGAGGACTACCTCTTTGCCAAATTTGGTGTAATTCCGTTCAGCAGTTCGGGCTGTAGCTGCGACAACAGGTCCTATGGGAAATTGCATGGGGAAAACGTGTTTTGGGACCCCCCTTTTTTCTCAGCCCCCGCTTGACGAATCACCGCGAAACTTTCAGGGTAGGAGCTGGCCAAAGGTTTGGAAACGTTTGCGAAGATTCGTCAATCGGCGCCAGACTTATTGGGAATAGAATGTTGCGGATTTCCTATGGAAAATAGGTCCTAACTATAACTATCTACTGGCGACCGCCAGTAGATAATATATATATATATATATATATATATATTCTTTTTTGGGTGGAAAACTGAACTCAGAGATGTTGAACACATATATCACTTTCAAACTGATATATGGCTTTCCGTCAACTTTCCGTACACACCTGACAAGCAACTAGGGTTCTCGATATTCTCTGAATTGTCCATACATTCCAAACTACAACAGTTCACATAAAGGCATATTAGGCCCTAAAGCAAAATAGATCAGATTACTTCCCAGTGAAATATATTTCAAGACATTGCAACAAGTAATCTGGGCACTTATACTGAACTGCCTTGCTTCTTCAGGCTGCAAAGGCTCAGACCCTGTGCCCAGGGTTTGAGAAAGATAAACATTTAAGAGGATTTGCAGAATGCAGATTGATTTTTTGTTTTGTTCTGATAATCTGAAGGGAAGTCCATATTTGTGTACTGAAGAATGATAATAAAAATGTGTTTTCAATATAGTCCTTTACAGCACACTTCTGCCTTTCACTCAGAATGTATCAAACTCAAACAGATGAGTTAACCATGCAAGAATGCGAATTTGTGAACTGCAGATCTCAACATATGTCAGCTTCGAGAATTCAACTTAACTGAGATATCTTCTGAACACTTTGCTCAGTGCTATATGTAAATGGTCACTGTAGCATCATACCTTGTGATTGGTTGTGTGTCATTCTTTAGAAGCTGATTTGAAGAAAAGCTAAGCATTGACTATAGAAGAACTTGTGGTCCATGTAAAGTGGAGTGAAGACGATATCCTCTCTTACAGAGTCACTAAAAATGTCTTGAAGAGCAGTTTCATATACGTTGTTGTTCAAACTTCGGGGTCTCTAGTTGGCAGAGGTATGCACCTTTGTCCAAATAGGGACCCTTGCTTCTAGTCAGGGTAAGGGGGATACACAGTTTAGATAACCCCTACTCACCCCATTGGTAGCTTGGCACGAGCAGACAGGCTTATCCCAAAGGCAATGTATAAAGTATTTTGTACTCAAAACACAAAGTAATACAGTAATAACACAGCAAATGGACACCACACCAGTTTAGAATATCTTTATCTAAAATCAACAAGACCAAAATGACAAAAATCCAACACATAGGTGGTAAAATAGCACTTAAAAACAGTTATTTCCAAAAGAAAGTTTGTAGAAAACAAATAGCTCCACCTGGGGCTAGTACGACGATGTGCCAGCAATAAATCCAAAGTATGGTGCCGAACACGAGGTGCGCAAAGTCACACAGACCCCCAAACAAACAATACCTTTGCATAACAAAGTCTTTGACGATGCACGGCGTTGTGATGGTGAGGCGTTGGTGCTGAGGTCAGGAATGGTTCCCTGGCTGCCACGGGGTAGGCGAGGTGTCGTGTCCGGTGACGTTGCGAAGTTGGCGAGTTCATGGAGTCACCCTTGGCGGTTGTCAGCAACGAGATAACCGGATGCAGGCGCTGGCGGTGACAGAATTGGTGCAAGTGTTGGCATCAGGAATGCTGATAACTGCAGGCTTTGAAGGGCGTCAAAGGGCATCAGAGCTGCAATGCAGGCTGGGTGGTGTGCTATGCACTTCATGAGCGGTGCACCTGGCCTCGGCGCAGATTGCAGGGTCATGTGCGGAGGCACTGATGGCATCAGACAGTGATTTATGTGCTTCTTTCAAGTTGCTTCTAGCTCCCTACAGCAGGAACAACCTCCAAAGGCCCAATACTGGCACAGGCACCTCCTGGCAGGTCAGAACTCTCAGCAATAGAGTTCAGAGGAGCTGGGGGTGACGTCTTTGTGTCCCTGAGACTTCAGAACAGAAGGCCAGCACATAGAGGCCCTTGGAGATTCTTCTTCAAGCATGTTCACTGCAAAGTTCCCGTTTTTGTCCTTCGCTTGTCAGAAGCAGCAACTGCAGGCCAATAGCACACAGCAAAGGGGCAGTACTCCTCCTCACAGTTCTCCAGCTCTTTACCCTTGGCAATGGTTCCTATTGAGTCCAGAAGTGATCTAAAGTTCTGGGGTTTACGTTCCACTACTTATACCCTATTTTCTCTTTGTTCTTCTTTGTGCAAGGGTCTCTGAGCCCAGTCCAAACCAGTTCTGTCCTCACTGGTGCAGTATGACCACAGGGGGTGGAGACAGCATTGCGGAAGGGAGAGAGGCCCTATTCAGGTGCAAGTAAAACTCCTCCCACTACTCTAAATGCAGTCAAGATCCATTCAGATCAGCTCTAAGTGATCCGAGAAGGGCCAGGCACACCTCAACCCCCCCAGTGGCTGTCTACAGTGAATGCACTACCCCAGCCCCTGTCATTCCAAAAGCAGACAGTCAATCCATAAGCAGACAGAGGCACACAGAATGGTTAAACAAGAAAATGCCTACTTCCTAAAAGTACAACAAAAGCCCAGAAATGTGTCTGGGGATGCCTAGTGCACTACGAAGAAACACTATCCAGTGTGAATCTTTCACATTTATGAAGCATTAAATCATATATTACACTTGAAACACATTGCAAGTTTATGAGTCCAAAAATATATCACTGAATCAAACAGAATCCAAACGAAGTCATATGTTGATTGTACAACAATTCTTCTTTACTGTCGAAGAATATCAGTGTTCATAATTAATGTAGCGAAACACAGCGTTTGCAAATGATCAAAACAACCGTCTTAATATCTGAGTTTCCCAATGCATTTCGGGCTGATAAAGCAAAGCCCTTCGTCAGGGGAATCTGTGGAACATAAACAACAACAGTCTACATGATTGTCATTACAACATATGTGTGCATAGATATTTACATTCTGGCCCATACGTGGACAGGACTAACGACATGCCAACAGTACGTGATAATGGTAGAAACAGAACAGAAAGTGAAAAATGGAAAAAGGAGAAACAATGAAGATTCAATGAATCAAAGATCAACATGTGCAACACGATCTAAAACATTGATCACAAACACCACGAGTGCTGGTAAAAAAACAACCGTCTCCCTAAACCGTGACTAAAAATCTCCCAGAAGTCTGAAACATAATGTCATACCGATAGACGGTCATCTACACGTTTTCGAATGAAATGAATACCAGACAGACGTCTAACGGGTTGTAGAACCTGAGCAATAAATAAAATTAAAGTGAGCGGAAACATGGTGTTTGCGTGAGATAACCATCACCATATGTCGTGTTTGAATCTTACCACGTCGAATGATACTAAGCGCAACGGTGGCCCAAGAGGAGAAGATGTCAGAAAAGGTGCTGCAAGATATGAAAACCGCGCCAACAAGTAACTAAGCGTAAAGCAATGGGCAGTAATTAGTCAGAAATGCACTACGAGAAAGTCGTCAACCGCTTACCAATGACCATGAAACGAACGTCTCTCAACCCACAGTGTCGGCTCTCGCAAATGGGAGGGGCGAGTGTAGCGTTATATGAGGCATGCGCGTCTAGGTAAGAATCAACAAGGTAGAAAAGGGACTACGAAAACAAACACTGGCAGCCATACTGAAAAGTGCATCGTGCAAAGATGTGTGTGAGAAGTGAAGAAATGGCAAATAAACATGCTGCTATTAATAAAGTGATACAAACCAACGATCTGAGAACAAAACAGTAACATTACAAGACATTATACATATATAGCATCGCAAAAAAATCACAAAGTGAAATTCATAACAATATAAAACATTATTCATTGTTGACAAAGCAAAAAAATCACAGAATGAAGTTCCTAAAAGTGGCATTTTCCAACACACAATTTTAAAAACCTTCTTTACAAAAATGTGTGGTATTAAATTATGAGTTCAGAGAGCCTAAACTTTATTTCTCTATCTTGTTCCAATGGAAAGTTATACTTGTAAGATGTTACAAAGTATCTCCCATGTTATCTTATGTGGCAGATAGCCTTTCAATAGTGAAAAGATTATATACAATGTATTTCACTATCAGGACATGTCACACACACCAGTACATGTCCTACTTTTCACATACACTGCACCCTGCCCAAGGGAGTACCTTGGGCCTACCATAGGAGTGCTTAACATGTAAGAAAAGGGAAGGTTAGGGCCTGGCAAGTTGGTGCACTTGCCAGGTCAACATGGCAATTTAAAACTGCGCACAGACACTGCAGTGGCAGGTCTGAGATACCTCTGCAGGACTACTGAAGTGGGTGGCACAATCAGTGCTGCAGGCCTACTAGTAGCATTTAATTTACAGACCCTGGCACACTCAGTTCACTTTACTAGGGACTTACCAGTAAATCAAACATGCCAATCAGGGAGAACTTATTGTAATAACAATTTACACAGGGAGCACTTGCACTTTGACACTGATCTGCAGTGGCAAAATGGCCTAAGCATCTAAACCAGCAAAAACAAAATCCAGCACAGCATCAAAAATGCAGGCGGTGGAGGCAAAATGTCAAGGGAAAACACGCCAGAGATGCCAAGTCTAACAGTTGTGATTAAGAGTGTGTTTATATCTTGTAGGCACGCCGCACCAAATAATAACTACAGAGGCCTATAATCTGAATGCATGGTCCACCTTGGTTTAATATGCTGCGTTGACAGTACCAGTGAATAATCTTTGTCTGTGTGAGCTACTGAATATATTTTCTTTAATGTGGTTGCCTTGTTTCCTGAAAAATATTTTACCTCTATTTAGTATCCATTTAGTGTTGAAAATTGTAGTATGCGCAAGAACAGTCAGACAGGTGCTGCTACGCACAAATCAGGCATTCCTAATATGAAGAAAGGTGAGATGTATATTTCACTTTTATTTGATTTCTACCTAGTATCAAATGAAAGAGTAAAAAGTTAGTAAAGGAATATGTGTTTGGGATTTTGTTAGCAGTGGAATTGTGTGATGGTGTGTCATGATTCTACAAGTCTCGTATAGAGATTGTGGAGACCTTCTTTACGCCTGTTTTACTCCCCAGCTCTATATTTCTCCATTCTGATCGGTGTAAAAATGGCTGATTACTGTCAGAATCATTTAAAATTCACAAACTGTATTTAATTTTCAAATAGAAAGAATGGGCAATGCTGGTCTGTGTAGTTTTCGTCCCCAGACTATTAAAACGACATCCAAGAAGTGGTGTTCGAGCTACCTATAAAAATACTGTCAGTCTGGATCTTAGCATCTCACAATGGACATTACTAATGTACATTCATCATTCTAAGCCAAGATTTTAAGTCTTCTGAGCCCTTAGCTTTACACCTTGCTGTTAAGCTTATGGGTGATCTATTCACCTATATGCCTGGGGTAGAGGAAGTCACATGCGATTTCACCTTAATGACATCACAGGATGTCAAATTATATGAACCTTGACCCTGATTGATTTTTCACCGGAAGGCATGACACCTGACCCTAACATCACAAGAATTGACATTGCCCAATAACTACATGATTAGTATAACAGCGTAACACAGACAAATGTCTATTTTAGATGCCACCTATATTATTGTGCTGACTTGATCTTTGAAAGTTCTGAGTGAGGAAATGAAGTAAACAAGACCTCTTCTAGGGGGTTTCTCCCCACAAGAAAAATATAAAAAGAATGTGGGAAATTGAGCATTTTGAGCATAATTTTTTACCTACATTTGCAAAAATGCCATTGGCGTGGAAAGGGTACTCATTAAACACTCAAATCCTTTCATGATGTGCCAATCCAATGTAACATAATGTTCCCCAGGAGTTGCCAAATTTTTTTCAAAATGTAGTATGGGTGCCCCCATGAGTAAAAACAATACCGCAAGTGTGCAGGGCCAGGAGTCTGTCATGGGTACCCCCTGATATTAAAAATAACATCAAATATGCCAGTGCCAGAAATCTGCAATGTATGCGGTTTACATAACATAGGTAACCCTTATGTCAAAAATTACCTAAGAATATTAGGCGGTTCAATCCCTGATTATCTCTAGATTGGAATATGGGCTGGTGACCCTTGCTGGCCCTCCCAAAGCTAGCTTGGCCCCACTCAGAGCTACCCTGAATGCATCAGCTAGACTCATAAAGGGCTCGAGAAAGTATGATCACATTTCCCCAGACCTTCTGCAACTAAATTGGCTGTCTATTGAAGCCAGAATCAGACTGGGTTTGTAAAAGGCAGACAAATTCAAGACTTGACCCATGAACTGATTGGAACAATAGATTTAGCAGTACAGGGTAAGATGCCCCTTTCCTTCGATGCAGCCAAAGCATTCGATAGAGTGAATTGGGTGTTTCTAAATAGGGTCTTAGATAAATTTAACTTGGGAGAAAACTTTCAAGGTATGGTGAAGAGCCTATATAAAGATCCAAGGGCTAAGATATTAATTAATGGGAATCTTACAGACAATATAGAGATCCTGTCTCCCCTGCTCTTTGACCTATATATTGAACCCCTGGCACATAATCTGAGAAATAATCCGGGAATAGACCCCTTCACTTACCAAGGGTGGGTGAAAAAGGTAGCACTTTATGCAGACGACTTGATGATCTTTACGAACAACCTGGAGGGGTCAATCAATACTATAGGAGAAACCTTGAATAACTTCGGGAAAGTATCTGGATACCTGATAAATCAGGAGAAAACAGAAATTATGGAGTGGAATACCTGTAGTAAAAATCATTTAGTCAAAGAAAAGATACGATATTTAGGTATTGAACTGGTCAAAGACCTGGACAAATTAGCTCAGATAAACTTTAAAAAAGCTAGTGCTGAGCTAAGGAAACTACTTAAAGTATGGGGGGGTCTCCTGTTGACATTTCTAGGGAAATCAAATATAATAAAAATGTCTATTTTACCTAGATTCACCTACATTTTCAGTACAATCCCACTGGAATTTAAGAGAGATTCAATAAAGAGGCTACAAGGGGAATTAAACAGTTTTATTTGGTCATCAAAAGGAACAAGGATAGCATGGAAAAAACTTAGAAGGAAGAAAGAACAAGGTGGAATAGCTAGCCCAGATATATTAGAAAATTATAGGGCCTTCCAATTTAAGTATATGAGGATCTTACTAAAAGATTTTGAATATTACCCTGTTTACTTGCAAGTAATGACGGATAGAGAAGGCTACTTTCTTTACAAATTTGGACATCCAAACTTTTTTAAAAAGGTGAAATGAAAAGTTCTTCAGTCAGCTGCAAAATTGTGCTATCACATTAGAAACATTATGAAGATACCATATTACAGCGATCTTGCTCCCATATGGGATTCACCAGGAACCCCGGAATGCCTTAAGGACAGGCTTGCTGCTCCGCTGAGAACATTTGGACTATTAAAATGGGGTTAACTGATGTCAGGAAACAACATTATTGAATGGGACTATGTGGAACCAATAACAAACTCGTCTCTATCAAAATTCAAATTCTACCAACTTACTAGCTGGGCAAAAACTCTAACAGAAAATAAGGAAGGAAATAACGTAATAGAGACAGAGATGCAGAAAAATGTGCCCCTAAAAAAAGAGATTTCACGATGGTACTGGGGCTTAATATCAGCCGGTGAGGAAGAATGTTTGGTTTCAGAAGAGATCTGGGGGAAAGACCTGCCGTCGCTGGACGCAAAAAAAATCTGGCGAGTATCTATGGAAAAATGTTGGTCAATTGTGAAATCTGCCGCACTAAGGAGAAACCATCTGTTTACCACTCATAGAGCCTACTGGACTCCGAAGAGGTTATCAAAGTTCAGCGGGGGAAAGATAAGGCATTGCCTAAAATGTGGTAAGGAGAGAGCGGACGACCTTCATATGTTCCGGCAGTGCCCCCAGCTCGAAAAATGTTGGCAAGATGTGGGTAAGACGCTCGACATGTTATTAGGAAGACCAACTGATGTGAGTATTGATCTTGTAATATTTGGAGTTGACCAGGCAGAATGTCCAATTAAGCTAAATAAGAAACAGGAGAATTTGCTTTTTGTGTTAATTTTATTAGCTAGAAGGGAAATATGTTTCAAATGGGTAAGCCCTGTATCACCTACACATTGGGAATGGATGTCCTCTATACATAGTTTATATAAATTGGATAAGAGGGGGAATTCGGGTAAGAAATATACATTTTGGGAAATTTGGGAAAATTTTAATAAATTCTAAAAATTGACCATATTTTTCCCCAAAACATGCTCCATGCTTATCAATGTCCAATGATTACGCAATAGCAATAAATTAATAGGCAGAAGGTCTGCCAGAGTAGCCATGAAGGCTAGCTCATTCCCCTTTGGAACCATTATTTATTGAAAATTGTAAAGGAAACAAGGGGACCCCTACCAACAAATAAAGGGAAACACTCCATCGGGCCACGAAAAAAATTGGGGTAGTGAAGGGTCGGATAGTGAAAGGTGGGGTCCCCGATAACTCCTTACAAAAATTATTGCAGAATGAGGACAAAAAAAATAAAAAGGAAAAAAAAAAAAAAAAAAGCCAGAATCAGACTCCAGATAGCTTGCCTGACTCATAAAGCCATACACTACGACACCCCGCACAACCTGCCAAATAAGCTTGATCTATCGGGCTCCAGCCGGATCATTAGAAGTACATCCACCCTTCTCTTGAAACCTCCAAGATTCAAAAAGAAAACATCTTACAACCGTGCTTTCAATGGTCTTGCTCCGAGAATTTGGAACTCCCTGCCATCTGAGATAAGATTAAATCCTTCCACTACATCCTTTAAAAAACTGACTGGTCAAACGCTACTCCTGAACAAATGTTAACACCATCATCCTGTGATCATGCTCTTGTTTTTATTAATACCCAATTCTTGTTTGTACTACACTGATGTGTTTTATTGTATGCTTTTACGTTATTTTGATCTAATCCTCTATGGCTCCTTAATTGCATTAACTGGTGTCTCGCTCTTGCCTCCAACTCTTAACCTGAACGTTTTCCATTATGTTGTAACTTCACCTACTTTCACATTGTATTTGTACCGTTGCTTGTGCCAACTCTGTACAGCGCTCTGATACCCCTATTGGTCTTGTTCGCACTTTATAAAACTATTCAAATAAATACATAAATAAATATTAGGGCCAGCATGTTGTCATGGTTGCCACAATTCCATATGGCACATTGTCCACCTTTATGCCAAGAATTACCTTCATTGTGCTAGCACAGCATTCTGCTACTGGTGTTCACATGTTATGAATCTCCTCAAGTACAGTAGTATTTTTCTACAGGTGCCCTATATGCCATGAACTACCGCTAGCATGACAGTACCAGTATTTTACAATTGGTGCCCTTCATGGCTAGAACTATTCCCAGTATGTCAGTGACAAAATTGCATCACAGGTGTCTGTTGTGCTAAGAATTACTGCAAGTACAACAGCATCAGCATTTTGCCCTGAGTATCTCTATAAGGCAATAATTATCCTCAGTATGCCAGGACCAACGGTAAAGTCACAAGCAACTATTGTTGTACCATAAAGCTATTTTGGTGCTGTTGTACATGTACCACATGCATTTTTTGTGAAGATCGCTTTACTACATGTGCTGCATTGTGAGCCAATTATCCCTCATATTAACTATTTTATCTCATGGGAGTTAGATTGTGTTGAATCTGTGGGAGCTCAGCGATATCTCTTAAGACACCATCATCTGTCATCCATAGCTTAAAAATAATGCTTCTTACATCTTACTGTAGTCATCACATTCTTGAACTAATTAAGTTTAGAATTATGATGTTTGATGGTGTAGATAATATAAGGCACTGTGGTACACAGAGGGGGGTGACGTTGGGAAGGGATGGTTAGTCCAAAAGTTTAGTACCAACAGTAGTAGAAGGAGTCAGATTTCCTGAAGGTGGCACAAATATTGGGTTTGTTTGAGATGAGACGAGGACAGCGGGAAATGACACGAGAAGTGTATTAAAAATGTTTTAAAAATCAACCATGGCCCTGAATTTTAGCATGTTTGGGCACATAAAGAAATAGAAAATGTTTACAGACATAGACAACAAATGGTATTGATACTATATTTTATATAAGAAGTTTATCCAGTAATGGTTCTCTGTAAGAGACACATTTACTTTCATCTCAGGATATCCTTCTCTGATAAAACAAAGAAGAATCCACGATATTGAGACTGACTATAAGTGTGTGTCTATTTCAAGGCTGGCAATGGCAGCAACTAAAAGGTTTGTTTGAGCCTTTTACTCGCAAGAATTAGCGGTGTAAGTAAAAACATTTTTAACAGGAAAAATCTAAATTAAACGACAATTATTGGGCTATGTGTATAACATGAAATTTCAGTTTTTCTAATGATGATCGCATTCAACAGGAGACCAAGTTTGAGTGAGCAGAAAATGTCTTACAGTCACTGTAAAACTGGATGCATGCTGCAGAGTCAAGTACACTCAAATATAGAGGGTTATGGCACACAATCAGTAAGGCTAGGCCAATAATACCCGGAAGCGGTCGCATTGATTGTTAGAGGACGCTTGAAGTAAACTAAGACAATGAGAAGGATTGCACATGATTGATTCTCGCGCCCACTAACAGGAAACGGCTGAAACTTATAATCCTTTTACCACATTTTACAGCGTCCACATGCAAATGCCATCAAAACTACTTACCAAGTATACCTACCGTCCACACCATACCACACCACCGCAGACACCATTATTCACAGCCCTGAAACATAAATCCATAGGACAAACATAAGACCTACTTTTTGACAGAGATTGGCTAATCTCAAACTAAGCTCTTTTGAGTTCCAGGTCCTGAGGAGAACCTTACATAACTGTTTTTTGGGGTTTGAAACGCGTTGACCACATCAAGACTAAAAAAGTGGTTAAAACATACTATCAGGCTTACCCTCTTTTGCGTTTTGTAAAGAATTTAAAAAAAAAAGAATTATGAAATTGCTTGGGTACCCTTAATAGTACACTGTTTGGTCACTGCCCAGAACAGGGTTGCTTTGTTGCAAAACACAGTTTTTTCAAATAATTTGCAACCGATTTGGGCCTCTTTTCCCCTTTTTTCGTTTTCACACTTTTTTCCACGTCTTTAACATTTTGGAACTTGAGCTTGTTTATTCGTTCTTTGGATTTTATAATTTCTTCTCTACGTCATGTCTAGTGTCCTCTAATATATGTGATGAATAGTATATGTAATATATGTAATGTATGTATTTTAAAATGTGTGGTCTATGAAACAATTGTTCAATGTACTTTTGTGTTAACCACTGAGATTTAAAAAAAAAATACTTTGCAATTTCTTATTGAGACAAAAGAATAAAAAAAGAAATGTTTTTTCAGTCACAATAAGTTTCACCTTTGATCTGATGGAATAAATGTTGACTAAATATCAGTATTGGCATGAGTGTTGTTTTGAGCAGAATCAAGTACTGCACCAGCAACATTCACTACATGACTTTACAAAGTGTACCGAAAAGAAGATGGGCGGGTAACGCCTCTGCCTTTTGTATGCAGACCATACATCACATACAATTGTCATGCAGATGAATGCCCAAGAGTAATAAGTGTACAACCTGTAACACTTCTGGGAATTATGTTTGTTAAAGATGGAAAATATAACCAATTTCTTGCACACCCAATAAAAACTTACAAGAACATAACTGGGTGGTTTATTATTGTATTATATAGAAGATCTATAAGTTTAATTTGCCCCTTATTTTAGGAAAGGATTTTAATCTGTCAATGAACCTTCACCTATACAAACTGAGTAAATAAAAATATGGCTTGCAAAAAGTACCAACTGATGGCCAAAACACAAGTTACAGCCCTCTTCCATACACGCCTTGTCTTGCCAAAATGGCAGGTTGACATGTGTGCATCTCCCTAATCATTATATTCTGGTGGGATACTGGGCCATCTCCCATTCTTTTTATGTGTGTATGAACAGGGGTGTAGCTACCAGTGGTGCAGCAGGTGCAGTGACATCGGAGCCCAGAGGTCTTAAGGGCCCACTGAACCCTGCTTCTTGTTGTATGTTAGCCATCCAGAAGTAAATAGGCCTATTTGCCATGCTTGCACCCACACCCATCGCATCCTTGATACGCCACTGAATATGAAATCTTTCAATGACTTGCTGACAGCCCCCGAGACAGGATATCATATTTCAGCAGATTATACCCAGATGCTGCCGTGGGAATTTTAACAAGCATTTGCAATGTAATAGGTCTCGCATTTGCGAGAGTTTAAGCTATTGCTATTGTAAATGACAATGCCTTTTATTTATCTGTTTTCAAAACAACACATAGATAAAATGTTTGTCATTTACAATGCCAATAGCTTACATTTTCAAAACAAACACATAGGTAAAAGGTTTGTCATTTACAATGCCAATAGCTCAAATTTTCAACGCAAACACATAGGTAAAAGGATTGTCATTTACAAAGCCAATAGCGCAAACTTTTGCAAATGCGAGACCAATTGCATTGCAAATGCTTGTTTCCTTTCTAACTCGTCTTTCTTTTTGTATAAAATAAGAAAAGAATATTTTTATTACATAAGTGTATCTCTTAAAATTGCAATACTCTTTGATGTATGTATTTCTTCACATAATGTTATGTCTTTTGGTGTTGCTATTTGAATCCTCAATAAAAATCATTTAACAAAATAAAATGGCTAAAAAATAAAAAATAAACATTAGCAAAGCCAATAGGTTTTCTATGGCTTGCCAATGCTTGCTTATTTGCCTGCTGTTTTTCTCCTCTTCATCTATCCTCCTGGTACATATCTCCTTATCTTTGCTCTTTTTATCCATTCCTCTCACTTCTCCTCGCATTTCTCCCACCACGTGTGTTCTTTTTCAGTAGTTCTTCTTGTGCCTCTTTCTCCCCTGCCCGCCTCCTTGTGCACATGTTCCTCCACCAGCCATTCTCCTGCAGACAAAACAGTGAGCTGGAATGCTAGTCCCGCCTTCCTGCTTCCTCAACCACTCTTCTTTAAACCCGCCCACACTTCTTTGGCTGGAAGGCCAGAATCACCGAATCCTGTTCTAAACTGTACTAAACAAGCAGCGCCTCTAGCCAATTACGTTTCGGGAAGGGGCGGGATATGGTTGTCAGGGTGGGGGCGGGATATGGTTGTCAGGGTGCTCTGTGTTGGTTGCTACAAAGTATCTGTGTCTGTTTCATTGGCAGTTTTAACCAAAGGTGAGGGGGAGTGAAAAAACTGCCATGCAGGAGAGGGGTGCTGGAGCGACAGAGGTAAGAGAAAAGCGCCACGGCGTGATCTGTAACTGTTAGAGGTATGCAGCGGCCGGCTAAAGGAGTGCAGTGCGCTGCCAAGCGGTTCAGGGGCTCTGGAAGGGAGCAGATGGCTGCCAAAGCACTTGACGAGTACAGAGGAATTCAAGGTTTTGCGGGGGCAACAGATGAGTGGCAATAGATGCAGAGGGCACTAGATGGGTGCGAGGGGGAGCAGAAGCCTCCCAGTGGGTGCTAGTGTTGTCAGTGGGAGGCGAAGTGTTGACTGGTGCAGCGACCCATCAGCGGTGTGCAGATCACTGTTACGGTGGTACCGAGAGCTTCACAAGGGATGTCTTTCAATTGGACAATATATAGCAAGTATTTAAGTCACATGGAGATGCCCATAACTGGGCCATATATAAAATGGAGTTATCATTGATAGTGCCCAAGGGCTTCCAGTGCCTGCTGCTGACTAAGATGTTTCTATAGGACAGTCACAGGGCTTCAGTGAGCCTTATGATGGCCTGTTGCAGGTTATCGAGCCGGCTGCTAGAAGAATGGAAGAGGTGTGTGGGAGGCGCACGCAGTTAGGAACCCCTTGTTTCTACTTAGGGGTGCATTGGAAAGAAATAGAGAGGTGCAGGGACAAGACGGGAGAAGGGAAGAGGCGAGAGGTTGAGGGATGCGTAATAAACGGAGTGCCAATGGGGGTAAACCGAGCGTCCTACAGTGCAAC
The DNA here is from genome assembly GCF_964204655.1 of Triturus cristatus. NCBI lineage: Eukaryota > Metazoa > Chordata > Amphibia > Caudata > Salamandridae > Triturus > Triturus cristatus. The sequence goes on along the minus strand of NC_140584.1, from coordinate 748,382,628 downwards.
TTCTGTGAGAGGGGGACGCTGTTGCCTTTCCCGTCACGAGGAGGCCCGTGTCTTAGCTTCATCCCAAAGGGAAAGTGGGAAAACCCACTTGGTACCTTGCACTGTTCACAAACTTGGGGAATCCCCCCAAGAATAAAATTTAAATCAAAATTGTTTCAAATGACAATTCCAAATGGATAAACCATACACATATTTGAGTAAACAAAACAATTTTTTGTATTAGACCATTTTGTCATGAGGGACAACTTAATGAAAATATACAATAGTACAACAAGTTAATAATTTCTTAACTGAATGTACAAATTAACTTATTAGCTGTCAACCAAACGTAGCTATATTATACATGGTGAAATGGTTTCAAGTTGTTGATGGAAAGTGCCCAATGCATTTCGGGATTATAGAAGTCCCTTCGTCAGGGGCCAATCTAAAACAAAATGTGAATATTATGAATTTTTCATATTCTGAAACCATTGAAACAATATGAATACGATGATGCTCAAGTGGAGATTAGCAATGGCACACAGCATGCTGAAGGCTCTGAACCATGTTTGTGGTTAAAAAGGAACAACTGGTATGGGGGTGCACATGTATAAATATGGTGAAGAATACTGTGAGCATAGACCATAAATAATGTGCTTGCCAATGGTGAGATAAACTGGTGGGAAAGCATTCTTGTAGAGAATGTTGTATGATAGTTCAAAAGACAGGAACTGATGGGCCCCATCGGGTGAACTTTAGATAAATAGGAATACGAACTATAGAGGATACGCGTGCTCAAATGCAGCTCACCTGAAGACACGTGATAGCTACGTATATCACAGATTCCACAAGCGAATGAAACTGAAACAAGGATTCGATAAATCTATAACAAAAAAATGTAATAAATGGAAAACTTGTATGTTACACAAGAAAGCGGTAAAGATTCAAGAAGAGATTGAACACGTAGTGTGACTCTACGTTTACCGTATTCACAGAAGGTGAAATGGCAGCGCTGCATGATCTTTACAGGATAATGACAACAAGTGGTGTGCCCGTGTTTCGAGCAGAACCCTGAAAAAAGAGAAATCCTCGTTGAAACAGATGCTGACCATGTGAAAGACAAGCGATGAATAATAGCCCATTGCGTACGTAAAAATACCTGTAGCTATAAACCGGGAGGCGGAGGAGCAAAGATCTGTCATCCGAGGTGCGTGCTGTAACGAGCGCGGTGATTGGGAGATGTAACCCGGTTATTTAATAGGATCAGCGGTGGTGAATGTGTCACGTGAAAGAAGTAAACAGGGAAGAAGTCTCCCCGATATAACAAGGAAACAAGACTACCGATGAAATAATAAACATAATGAAACATGTTGTGGGAATGTAGTTTGAAATGGAGGAGTAATGGATGAAAAACCGCAACGGCAAGCAGAGCAGTAATAAAAGGAAAAAATTGCTCGGAAATGGCAAAATGTAACAATAACGAGAAAGCGAAAAGGATGTAACCGATCGGCATGTTCCTGTGGAACAGGCAAAATGAATGCCCAAATTATGACAGGTGTGCTGTAGTTGGAAAAAAGAAGGCTACATGGATTAGTAAAGTGCTCTATGTGTGAGCCCTGACAGGTTAACCATACTGAACACTTCTACTATATGCAAGTACAAAATGAACAGTTCAACATATGTACATGAACATAAATACAAATTTAGTGACATCAATGTAAAAATGTGTCCCCATGATACTTGAAATAAAGGAAATGGATAAGGGTCATATTTGGTACGAGAATAAAGAAAGTGTGTCTGATAAGGATGTGCGGGGTGTTTACAGAAAACAACTCATATCAATCCGGTCATTGAGACCGGATGGAATCAAGGTGTTAAGATATTTGATCCAGTAAATTTCTCTTTGCAGCAGTTTTTGCGATGTGTCAATGCCTGGAGTAATATTGATAAGTTCAACTATCTGAAATCTCAGTTGGGAAATAATATGATGTAATTCATTCCAATGAGTGGCAAGTGGAGAAGAAGTGCTACAGTTCCTGATTTTACTTTTATGTTCTGTAATTCTCACCTTGATTTTTCTTTCCGTTTTGCCAATGTAGGATTTGCCGCACGGGCATTTGATGCAATATATTACGTTCATGGAATTACAATTGCACGAGTGTTTCAAGGTTACTGGTTTCCCGGAAGATGGAGGAGTCAGGGTGTTACCAATAGTTGTTGCAATGCACACAGTTGTTACATTTGGACATCCCTTTGTGGTGTGCGGTAGGTCGGCTAGTGAACGGCGTAGATAGAAGTGTTTTGAGATTTTTACCGCGAGTATATGCGAATAAAGGCTTAGTAGCAAAAATGTTGTTGAAGTCGTCTTCTGACGATAACATCTCCCATCTAGTGTTGATGATGTTTCTTATTTCTTTTGCAGCTGTAGAAAACTTTGACACAAAAACTGTGCGGTCAGTTGATTTTTGTATTTGTTTTTGAAGCAACGTAGTTCTGTCCTGTTGTTGTGCCCGTTGTAGACATTCTTGTAGAACGTTATCTGGGTATCCCCGATTTTGAAAACGAGAGATGTATTCCTGTTCTTTATTTTTGGTAATTTCAGAGTTTGAACAAATCCGTCTGATTCTAAAGAATTGAGAAAATGGCAAGTTCCTGAGTAGACTATTCGGGTGAAAACTGGTATAGTGTAGGGTGCTGTTGCGATCTGTTCGTTTCAAGAACACTGAGGTTTCAAAATTGTTGTTATCTTCAGTTTTAGTAATGAGTACATCTAAAAAATGAATCTTGTGTTGTTGGATGTTCCAAGTGAATTGGATCCTTGGGTTAATGGTGTTCAAATCTGTTATTATGGTTTCTAGTTGGATTATAGTGCCTTTCCAGAGGATGAATATATCGTCAATGTAACGACAGTACATTAGTATATTGTCCCACCAATTGGGATTGGACATGATGTTTTCATGTTCGAATAGTGCCATAAATGTGTTGGCATATGCTGATGCTCCTGAAAAACCCATAGAGGTTCCAGTGAGTTGTGCGTAGAACTATCCATCCCATTCAAAATAACTGTAGTTTAGGCAGAAGTGTAGGATTTTGAGGATGAACAGTTTTTCTGCTCCTATATCTGATGATCGAAGAAGTGCCCATTCCGTGGCTTCTAGACCAGCTTGGTGTGGAATGGATGTGTATAGTGCCGTGACGTCAATTGTACATAAAATGAGGTTGGAGAAATCAATGTTTTGGAGTGTGTTCAACTGTTGTAAAAAATGTGTGGCGTCTTTGGTATATGAAGGCCATTTTTGAACAAATTGTTGTAAATAATAATCGACAAATTTTCCTAGGGGTTTGAAAATGGATCCACAGGCTGAAACAATAGGACGAAATGGAGGATCTGAAGGGTTTTTGTGAATTGTAGGAATCATATACAATTTGGGTCGTCTAGCATTTCTGGTGCTGAGAAATTTTTTTGTTTGATCTGTAATCCAATCTTGTTCAACTGCTTCTTGAAGTAATTGGAAAAGTATATTTTCCAATTGTGTGGTGGGATCCTGAGGTAATTGCATGTACGTATTGGTGTCCATGACATGATTATTGACTTTGGCCATGTAATATGAAGTATCCATGAGGACTATGGCGCCTCCTTTGTCTGCTGGTTTTAAAGTGAGATCTGGATTGTTCGCAATGTTGGTAATGAGTGATCGTTCTCGTTGTGTGAAATTATTGTGCCTTACAGTTTGGAAATTGATGAGAGAAATATCCTTGTGTACCAATCGTTCGAAGGTATCCAGAATTTTGTGAGACACAGGAGGTATAAATTTACTGCGAGGTTTGAATGGATTGGGAGGAATAGGCATTGCTTGGTCACCGGGGGGAACAATGTTGAAACCATTTCACCATGTATAATACAGCTACGTTTGGTTGACAGCTAATAAGTTAATTTGTACATTCAGTTAAGACATTATTAACTTGTTGTACTATTGTATATTTTCATTAAGTTGTCCCTCAGGACAAAGTGGTCTAATACAAATAATTGTTTTGTTTACTCAAATATGTGTATGGTTTTTCCATTTGGAATTGTCATTTGAAACAATTTTGATTTAAATTGTTTTCTTGGGGGGATTCCCCAAGTTTGTGAACAGTGCAAGGTACCAAGTGGGTTTTCCCACTTTCCCTTTTCTATGTTTCACTTCCGCAGTGACAGCGGAATTAGTACCTTAGCACCCTAAGGTTAAAAGATTTTTGAATTTACAGATCAATAACCTAATAGAGTTTATTAGCTTCATCCCAGGCAATCGTCTACGTGGACCCAAGTCTAGAGAAAGGCTGTCTTTTAAACGTATTTTTTTTTGCAGGCAGCCAAACTTGAATTTGGAAACCGTTTCTCCGCGGCACATGGCTTTTGGGACTACAATTTAAAGCTCGCTGAGTTGGATTTACAGTTAGGCGAAGCAGCACGCATAGGGTGGGCCGGGCCTAATGCCGACAGGGCGGACACCAACACGGCTTCCACAGGCCCCGGACACAGAGGCAAAGCAGCGCATGCACGCTGCATTCGCAGGCGAGACCTAAAAAGGATTTGTTGTTGCTATCTAATGACATCAATGTAAGTAAATAGTGGATGCAGAGTAGATGTAGATGAATTACCCTTAATCAAAGTAAAGATGAGCTAAAGGACATCCTTTAAATACTGTTTGTGTCTTGCCCAGGCATGGAAGGAGGTGGGGTGGGGTGTGGAAATAGTTATTTTCTTTGAGAGTTGAAACTCTTGAAGTTTTCTTTAGTGGTCGACTGCCTATGCAGCAAAATGCTATAGACTAATACCTGTGCTTTTTATATCCATCATTTGATGAAGCCTAAACCTTTTGAATAAATGAAGTAGGGCCTCCTTAAGTTCCGCTAAAGTAAGTTCCCAAATAACAGCAAAGAGCACTTTAAATCGATTACAGAAAGTTCAAAATGTTGCCCTTGAGTGGTTGCAGTTTTCTCTCGCTGACGAAATTAAGCAATAAAACAATACTGGGAGCAGGACACTGGCATAAACCAGAACACAATGAGTCAGGGAATACATCACATAATAGTCTGCAAATGGACTTCAGGCTAGGAAGTGTTCGCTCAGAGAACACTAGAGGGGAGATTCACAAAACCATTTATGAGTACATGAGGTAGGACTAGAGGAGCTCTCTTTTATACAGTCTAACATGACTTTGCAGAATGAATTGAAACATTCAACTTCCTCTTGGTAAGAGCACAGTATTCTTTTCTATTTATACTACTTTTGTACTACAGTTCCTCTTGTAGATAGATGGGTTAGGGCCAGTTCACAAAGGCATTTAAGAAAACATGAAAGAGCTAACTACGGGAATACTTATTTATGTACTCCAAATAGCTTTGTGAATAGGTCCCTCACACTGTAGTGCTGCAGACTGAAACACTTTGGAGAAGGAGGACAAAAAGCTTAACCATGGACATCATTTGGGGGCACATCTGTGACCCTGGCTTGCCTCTCTGACCCTTGGCACTGCCTTTGTGACCTTGACCTCAGAGGTGGCAAACTCTATGCCAGGAATACATATAAGTATAAGCATTCCTCATTTTCTGTCCTTTTTTCATTCTACTGATAGTGAATGATATTCTATTATGCACTATTAGTATAATAAAAATGTAGTACATTTAAATCTGGAACTGGACCTTTGGTGGCAGCTGTGGTGAGCACAAATGACATGTGTGCATGCTTATGGGTGAGGATGATTTTAAGTGAGAGACAGCAGAAGTGAGCAAGTTCATCTGTATGACTATGCATGTATGTGACTGAAAGTCAGAGACAGGTAGTGAGTGAGGTTGTGTGAGATCGAGGCCCAGATTGACCATTCTTTCACACAGGGCAACTTTGCACCAAAGTTGCTACAAAGCTCTGTGTCAAATGGAGAAAGAAAAAATTTGATATATCTACTAAGATATGTGTTGTCTCTTTCCCGGAGCGCTGGGGCACTTTTGGTAGACATACGCCAACACGCACATCCTTGTGCCATATTGCAAGGGTGTGAGCGTTTTCAGAAGCGTAAGTTTTGTATTAGAAGCAGTCCTTTCCAGAACAAAAATTATGCTTTAAGGCTTTTGCTGCATTGTATGTGTGCTGTAGAATGTAGCAAGCATGCAAAGTTGGAATAACGAGGAGAAATTAAAGAGTTTCCTCTTGTTACGCCTGCCTCGAGGAGGTCTAATATTTTGGCACAAATTAATGTCTACCAATGTTTGTAGCTAGGAATTTGTGTCAAAACCCATTAGTTGCAAGGTGACGCCTATGCTCCACTCATGGGATGACCTCTTGATGCAAAATAACACAAAGCAGCTCATAGCATAACTTTGTGATACAATCAAACGCAAATCCTTATTTGTGTTGGATAGTAAATCCCATTCTAACGCTTTGTGCCAAATTTGCTTTATAAAGTGTCACAAACGCGGTGTAAAGCATTATTAAATCTGGTCTGAGGGTCATTAAGTATGAATGAGTGAGAATAAGTAAGAATGAGTGTAAGGGGATGTAAGAGAGTGTAAGAATGAATGAGTGAGTGAGATAATAAGTGTGAGTGTGAGCAAACTGGGGTGGCATGGTGAGCAAAACAACCCGGATCTCTTGACTGGGTATGAATGATTGATGTGTGCAGCATTCCGTCCATTTCTCGTTTACGCAGCATTTTTCACCCTAAGTGGAATGGGTATGCCCAGACTTGGCCCCTATGCTCACTGTGCCACTGGATTCAAGCGATCCTGGCTGATGAGGAGTGATACCCTGAAACTGGTTCTAGTATGCTGGTTTCCGGTCCAAAGTGGACCTGACCCTGCACTTCAAGTCAGACTGTTCCTATGGGAAGTAGGGTCTAGACTGAATTACATATGGCTGGGTCCAAACTGGGGTGGCATGGTGAGCAAAAAAACAATGGATTAAACCCAGATCTGTGACTGGGAGTGAATGTTTGATTTGTTAAGTACTCCGGCCATCATTTGTTCTTTTTGCTTTTGTCACCCTAAGTGAGAAGGGTATGCCCAGACGTGAGCCCCATGCTCACTGTGCCACTGGATTCAAACTATACTGGCTGATGAGGGGGTGATACCCCGAAACTGGTCACAGGATGCTTATTTCTTGTCCAAGAAGGACCTGGTCTGGCAGTTCAGGCAAAATATTCCCATGGGGAGCAGGGTCAAGACTGATTTGCATATGGCTGTCCCCAAACTGGGTTGGCTTGGTGAGCAAAAAACATGATGGATTAAACTCAGATCTGTGACTGGGGGTGAATGTTTGATTTGCTCAGCGTTCCATCCATAATTTGCTCTTTTTGCTCGTATCTAGAAGGGGGGACGTTTCAGACATAAACTGGAGTGGGGGAGGTGAAAGACCACCGGCTGTGGAGATCGCGCAAAACTTGTAGTTGAGAGTGGTTGCTGGTGAGGGGCCCCCTGACCATCTGGTGACTGCAGACCAAACAATCACAACATTATGTGAGGCCCTGCACGAGGAGAGACATCAACGTGAGCTTGGCCGGGTATACAGAGTGGCGACTCTGTGTTTGGGCTTGTGTTTGCAGTTGGGCTGAGAGGGCCTAAGAGCGGATCTTGATGCCAATTTAGGCTGCGTTGCTCTTATGTTTTATTCCCGGAGCTCCAGGTCCCTCTCTTGGATGATTTCGAGCCCCCAACCAATACCGGGACTGAGCAAAATGCAGCTCTAATGGCCCACCCTGCATACTGAGCCACTTGGAGATTGCTCCTAGAGTTATGGGGGCCATAAGGAGTGTACCCCTTATCCACCTTGTCTAAAGGTTTAAAGAGATCTGGTGCTTGCTTCCCCCATCATCCTCCCTTACCATTATAGCCATAAGTGACCAGATCTGGGGGTGATTGAGAGAAAGTCCCAGATTCATACCAGAGCTGAGGTACTAATACAAACAAGTAATTCTCTTTAGCCCTAGCTTAAACCGCAATAATTCATAGCATGGTCGTACTGCCCAGCCATCTCAGGGATTGGAGCTTTTTCTTAACCCCTCTTCAGGCCACAGCTCTCGTTACTTCTTTCAAACCAATTAATGGAGGACCTACTCTACCTGCCACAATGGTGAAAGACAAACCAAACAACTCAGCGCAAATAAAAATGAATAAATATGCCGTGGCAGTGCTGAGCAGAGTGCCTGAATTGCACACTGGGGCACAATGAGATGTGACGGTCACAACCGCAAAGGACACGGACACTATACAGCAGGTGATCAGGGACAGAAGGTCTGCTTTTGAAGGCAAGATGGTGGAGATTTGGATTGATGTGACCCTGCTTCACCAAGATCTTTGCAATACGGTTGAATGAGTGGTCAAGGTGGAGACTCCCTTGTCATATGTAGATGATCAAACAAGCTAAATGAATGGAGCCGTGACCCATCTATTAGCTGTTTCCAAGCTGCTGGAAGACTGAGAAAAGGACGTTGATGGCAAGGTGCCACAATGTACAACTAGTGGGCTTTTCTGGAGAGGCGTAGGGCATGGATCTAAAGACTTTTCTTGTTTCCCGGCTTTGCTCCTGGATTCCCCAGAATACCCTCTCCCCATGCTTCATTGTTAAACGAGTGCTACTGGTCTTACTTCAGCAACCTCCTCCAGGGGCCTCTCCTAGGCCCATCATAGCTTGTCTACTTAGTCAGGGGCATAGATTTGTGATTTTGAGTGCCACCAGGGCTGTTGCCACAGTTTATTTAGAAAATGGAAGACTATAGACGGGTGGTACAGCAACAGCGTCGCTCATTCACCGAGGTAAAACAAAAACTGAAATCAATGGGACTCTCTGATGCTTTGCTGTTCCCGGCAAGGTTGCGAGTCAACTTCAATGGCAAATCATGTTTTGTTTAACTCCCCGCTGAAGCACGGGACTAGATTACTTCACAAAATTAAATGAGGGGCAGCCCTTCTTTATGCAAAAAACATGCACGGGATGTTCTGATCTTACAGGAGCCTCATCTTTTGTACACATCTTTTGTACATATTTACAGCTCACCTAAAGAGCCATCTGGGGCCATATTATAGAAGGCATATGCACCCTCTTTGCACGCCCCCGGGGGACTTTAGTATTACAGAAGGGGCCGTACACGCTTGGGCGTCCCCTTCTGTAATATTGATAGCACTGGAGCACATAAAGTGCAAGTGCTATGTTCAGAGGGCGTTCCTTCATTTGCATGGGGTGTGGCCCCATGCAAATGAGGAATCCCTTTTCCTCTGCACCCATACCGTATTACAGACACCGGCATAGGGGAAAGGTAGCTCTCAGGGGGTGCACTGTCAGTAAGCCTCCTTATAGCTGGCCTCTGGAGGGGGAAAAGGGGGTCCCTTAGACCCCCCTAAACATCCCCTTGCAGGCGGGTGTAGTCATTCACTGCACCCACCTGCAAGGGGATCTCTAATCCTCTTTAAAAGTGCAGACAGGTTGCCACCTCCACTGTGAAAACACAGAGCGACTTCAAAACCAGCCGCTCTGTTTTACACAGTAATGCGCTGCCCTAGGGCTGCGTGAGTTTGCGCATGCCCTGGGGGCAGTGCATTATCCATAATGCAGCGAATTTTCATTGCTTGCGCTGAATTCATCATTTAGAGGTGTGGCTAGTGCAAACAACGTAAAGCACAATTTGCATAATACGGACCTGGTGAATAATGCCATAATATACCTCACAACGCAAATAGACATCATAAGTGACATAGAACATTCTGGAAAGCTTATTCCTGGTGCTTGTTCGTGATGCAGAACAGGGTAAAGAGAACTGTTTATTCTCTTCCCTAAATGGCGCCTTTAGCAAAATGTCAAAAATTGCAATTGAAAAACAAAAATATATTATATTTTGTGGGCAGAAACATTTATCTCAGAGTTGATTACCAGTCAGATTATCAATGTTTAGGGTCCAAAAATAATTTAAAAAAGAGAACACAGTAAGAAAATGGAATTCTCACACAAGCTCTAAATCTATTCACCCTTTATCAGTAGAATCATTAGGTGGCAAAGCTTCTGCTTCCTCATTGGGACTACAAAAAATGCATTTGCATCTAATACACTTTTCAGCTTCACCGGATGGAGAAACAGCTCTCTTGCGCAAGGGTTCTGTATTTTTAGTAAGTAATTCATGAGCTGCCACCACCTGTCCACATCTTCTTTCTGCCAAGTAAAGATATACTACTCAGTAAGACAAAGGTTTTGCAGGAACAGTTTTAAATGTATCTTTTGAGTCAGTAAATAGTTTTGAAAGAAAAACAAGACTATTAGAGGTTTAATATTTGGCCATTCTGCTCCAAGAGGGTATGTACCACAATTTCACAATCTAAGGGGCAGATGCGGAACTTTTGTACCATCGTTGCGTCACTTTTGTGACGCAGCAGCAGCGTAAAGGTTGCGGCCCATTTACAACGTGATGCATCTAGGGAGATGCGTTACGTTGTGAAGCCCTGCGCCATATTAAACCTGCATCAGGTTTAATGTAAGCAGGGTGGGCGAACCGTCGCAGGAAGCCCCGTAAAAGTGACACATTGAAATCTACAAGATTTCACTGAGTCACTTTTATGTTTATGCTGCGTCAAAACCCTGCGCCTGCTTGAAGCAGGCGTAAGGAGTGACTCAGCATGTAAGGCATAGGGCGCCCCTGAGCATTGTTGGAGTTGCGTCGTGCTTGCGACACGACTCCAGCAATGAGTGAATTTTCCGTCAACAGATGCGTCAGAATTTCTGACGCATCTGTCAATCCTTGCGCCATGGTGCGCCGTATTGTAAATACGGCGCATCCATGGTGATGCAAGGATTTGGCATGTTGGCGCAGGGAAAGTGACGCATCTCTACAGATCCGTCACTTTCTTGTAAATCTGCCCCTAAGTCTTTTGTCTCACTTTCTTAAAACATCACCAATATGAATTATCTGTGAGTACACCCTCCTCCCCTGGAATGCTTAGAAATTTAAAGCTTGAGCACCTTTCCCTATTTTAAAAAGTGAAGTCCTTGCTCTTAATAAGACCACGCCTTATTTTTTCGGCTTCTAGATGTTTACATCTGGTGGTAGAACTGTCCTCCAATGTTATGATTCCACCTCCAAAAGTTAACAACCATTATAATAAACTGTTTCACCTGGCTGATTGGATATCCCATAATCATAGAAATGCCGTTCCTTAATTTCCTTTTGAATGTTGGACATTACTTTGAAATTTTCGCTGAAAGTTGGTTCACCTACGGTTGTGCTTGGGGTTTCTATCTAGGTTTCCATGCTGTTGTCTGGTAGGTCTACTTGCCGCACAGTTACAGAGAACAACCCCTACCTTCTTACTTATCTTGAAGTGAATTGTATTCGCTAACAAAATGGTTGCATTAATAATGTGAAAAGCTTAAGTGTTAAGGAAAACATTTAATGTGAAACACTTGAAGTAATTATACTTAAATGTTATAGGCCTGCAAAAAATAAATAAAAGTGTTGACTTAGATTAGCCTAACTACTGATGCCATGTTAACTGAAAAATAATGCGTTAACTCCGAAAAGCCTGTTTTCACATTGAAAATTGTGTGCACAATGTTTTTCTCTCTGTTACAGATGTTGAACTTTTACAGAAGACTTCTGCTAGCTAGTGAATAGGCACTTGTTTTGTATTAGACAACTGATAGCAAGTTCTCACTGAGAGGAGAGCAGGTGACAGGAAGACTCAGTCATGAGAAGCACAGTCTGGCCCACAAGATATCAACCATGTAACTTTCCAAGGTCTAATGTCTAATGTCTGAAAGTCTATTGTGCCAGTATGTGAAAATGGGGAGTTTGTTTATTCCCAGGAGTTACTGAATTCCTATTGGAGGATTCAAGAGACAAAAAAAATAGTGCTGCCGCATAGAATATTGTGTTCCTAGAGTAGCAGGAGATTCCAGATTCCTTCCCTGACTCTGTCTGGAGACTCATCTTCGAATTTCTGATACTTCTCTTTATGAAAGGTTGTCTTACTTATTTTCAAAGACAGTCTGCTGATTTAGAGCTGAGAATACTTTCCAGCTTATTATGCAAAGGCTGTATGCTTGCATATTGATTCGCTCATCAGAACTCTGTATGGGCATCTGAACTGACAACTTTTTCTCTCTTTATTCCAAAATAATTTAGATTCAGGAATTTTCCTTTATGGAACACACTTGCTTTATTATTATAAAATAAACTGTAATTTTAACCAACATTGTATTATATTTTATAATCAAATATTGATTAATGGATTATATTAACTTGCAATGCTGCAATATAAAGATTATTACTTAAACCATAAATGATGAAAAACTAAAATAATTGAAAATAAAACCCTTTTAACTCACACTAATTCACTTTATTGACTGAACTTAAACTGTAATAATTGTTGCTATGTATTTATGTAGATAATCGCTCATTATTCCTCTTTGTTGACAATCAAAGGCCCATCCGACCAGTGGCAGAGGTTATTTAATGACTACATCCAACAATGAAGGTATAGAAAGCCCCGCTTGTCACTTTCCAAGGGCAGCACCTAATCTTTGCCCTAGGAGATGGTGCTCACTCTAGTCCTTATGATCCCTTGCTTCTTTGTAAATCTTTTTTTAATGAGATGATTTTAGTTTCCAATCTCTGATCTACTTCATTCTCGACAAATAGAGCTAATCACTGCCCATACAGTGAATAAACCAATTAATGTTTTAGCTGCAAGAGAATAGTTCAAGATCATGTAGTACAGAAGATTTAAAATATGTTATTAGTCATGGACCCCAAAGTCTCCATAGATTTCATTCTTGCCATGTATTATGAACAAATGACAGGACAAGCAATAATTGGCCTTAGCGACCAAAGGATTTTCTTGTGAGAGCCCCAATGATATCAAACATGATTTATTTTCAAATTTAATTTCTGAATGTTTGATTCTTGGTTAGGTACCTGCGATTCTGACCCTCTTTTGTAGCCCTATTTGTTGTATAGGTGACATGGAAACGCAGACCAGTCATACCTGCAGATCATTCTCCCTCACTTCCTGGTGTTCATTCCAGTCTCACCAGCTCCAACTCTACCCCACCTACCACATGGAACTCTCCTACCACCAACGTCATTTAGGTGTCACCAGGGGTCACAGATGAGATCTTTAGCTTGCCTCTTCCCTCTAACATTGCCATTGTTAAAATAGTAATGTGAAGAACCAAAGGTAAAGGGTGTCCATTACACTTTTATTTGGGTAATTAAATGCATTCAACAGTGCAGCAATAAAACAAATGGAAAAATACTCATTTTACTTCTAGGTCTGGCCTTTGATAGGGAATACATTTAAAGTTTTTATTATTGTAAGGTTATTGCATTAAATTAAAAAAAAAACATGCAGCCTAAACGAGGCAGTATTTACTTACAATAATAATGATAAATAGTTTTAAATTTAGAAACCGTTCTAACATGTTATATCAGTGCAAATTAGGAGCATCTGGGTAGTAAATGCATTATGGCCCCTTGAACTCAAGTCTCAAAAAGATTTGCTTTGTCATTTGAGATTGCAATCCTGGGTTCCCAATTTAAGGTAGAACATGTATGCAGTCACTTTGTTCAGAGTATTTCTTATTTCCTAAAAGTCAACTTTTCACTGGTCTGCAGTTCATTCTGTGAAACTGAACCACACAAGGGGGTTGCTCGCTCGTCCACACTCCAATGCCATTGTCTAAAGTACTCTCCTCTTTGATTAAGCATGTAGTTTGGATTTGCTTTTAGTTTGATCCTGTTCCAGGGCCATACTTGGTTCATACAAATAGCTGTTGTGCATAACAATGCCATATTATTCTTGCTCACAGTCATGTTCTGATAAACGGTTGCAAGTACATTGCAATATAATCTGATGTCACATTTTAATTTCTCATTCAGGATAATAGAATACGTTCATTCACAAAGCCAAGTGCAATAACAGAGAGAAACAAGCATTGGCAAACATATTTTAGGAAGAGTGGAAGACTCACCTCTTTAAAGAACACCGCATCACAATGCATTAACCTTCCACACCCAGCAACCTCCACTATCACTCGTTGACCTTATGCTGGTCTTTGACCCTGTACAGCGTTCCCCTGCCCTTTCGCTACGTTCGCTCTAAAGGAACACCATATAAATATATATCCATGCATTGATCTACATACAAAGATAATAGGTCTGGTTTTGGCAACATGGTGCAATGATTACATTGTGTTTTTTATTGTAATCATATGCTACAAAAATAGAGGGAAAGAAAATATGCTGGCTGGCAGCCGTATGCACGCAATAACATTTGGAAATGTAAAAATAAATTATACATCATGTATGTTTAATAAAACAGGGGTGTCCTTGCAGACAGCTGTTTTTAGAACACTATTTTGACCCTGTTTTCTTTTAATTCACGAAAGAAACCTTTATTGGCACGCAGAGAAGTTATTACTGACTTTGAATAACTGAGTTGAAAACATCGTTTAAACACACAAAGATGACTATAAAATAAAAAAGGTAAAAATGAAAACAAAAACCATTGGCAATGTAGAGTATTAGCACACTAGCCCATGCACTGTTGAGCACTTATTTTCAGGCAGATGTGCACATGTGGCCAGAAGAAATACTGTCACTAACAGCGTAAGAGTGCCAATGGCAGAAGTGGTCTGACTCATTGCCCCAGGCTGTATGCTGCAGTGGGCAGAAGCAAAAGATGATGGCGGATGGGCAGGTGCATTGAAGACGAGGTGACCCAAAGGTTCTCTGGGTGTATATATTTATGTATTTTTTTATTTATGATTTTTTTGCATTGCATTAGGTTGGATTAAAACTACATCTATCTCTAGGGCAGATCAAAAAATAATGTGATTCTAAATTGTGTTCAATGCTGATAACTTTGCGGGCTTGTGGTTTACATTAGAACAAAACTTCCCTGCTCACAACATATTGCGCTCTCCCTCCTGCGATAGAGTCATCTAGTAAATCAGATACCCTTGGAAATGTATGAGTTCACAATCAATTCTGAATAGAAAAGCCATAATGTGAAGAGGATTGCCCTACAATGACACAAATTATCCAAAGGATAAGATGTATTACATTTATCTTTCTGTTTTACATACAGCAAAAAGTGCCCAATGACTTGAGAGCGCTTTACAGAACACAGCAGAAACAGTAAGTAAGATCATACAGGTTGCATGTCAGGATTTTGTATGCAGAATTATAAACTGACACAAATATCGTAACCTAAATATTATTTACAAAAATATTATTTCAATGGCTTATATTTTCTTTTATAAACTCCAATGTTTGTAAAATGTAAAATGTTGTTTATGTAAAATGTTTTATATAAAATGTAAAATGTTTTCTTTTGTAAACAATATTTAGAACAAGGCATTTATGTCAGACAATATTCTGACAAAGACATTGTGGTACCACACCAGCATGGAAGATATGTGTGGAGATAGAGTAACAAGTCTGGTGACATATGCATGGAATGGTCAGTATAAGATGGAGAGCAGAGCCGAATCAAAGCCAAAGCACTGCAGACTTTACAGGGTTTACAGAGTTACACATTTTAGAAGCCCGCCTTGCATGTATGTAGTGTATCAAACATTAAGACAGCCAGTCTTGGTTAATATCGATCAAAATATAGTTAAATTCCGCAAGGTGGGATAATGTAACCTTGGGGGTCAACATACAATTAAACTATAAATGTATTGCAAGGTATCTCAAAGGTTCATAGTTGTGTGGTACCAAAGCTTTCAAAAGATATGGTGTACAACAGAAAAGAATACAAATGTCCACCCACACCTATGTCCTGTGTGTTCAGTTTAGTATCCTTGAGATATGTGCCTTAGAGTACATTACTCTCGGTAATTCTGTAGAGTGTTCAATCAAGTGATACAATCATTTCTGTCATTCTCCATATTTCATTCTCTAAACCACACCTCCTCATTGAGCTGCTCACTCTGCGTCGAATGCTTCTCTCTTCGCCTTCCTTCAGTGCAAGATCCTGGACTCCATACCATCTTTGACTCACCGGTTTATGCTCAGCTGAGAAAGATAGCTCAGTTAACAAATGCATTCACTAGAGTAACCTGTAAGTAATCTCAAATCACTGAAAGCCATCTCACCCTGTCAGACTTTTGCGGTCAATAAATTGAGTTGCGTAACTAAGAAGTCATATAATCACCTAGGTGACAGTTTATTCAGTACTAACTACTAGCATATATATGTGAACTAAGTGTAACTAATGGCAACTATTTTCAATAACACTTAAGATCAAAATGCTTAATGCTGATTGAGGGTCAACCAGGCAACACTCGCTTGAGGGTCCCCTTCCTCCCCTCATGGAGGTTTACCAGAAGGAAATAACACTGTAGTTATGAGAATGTTTAGCTCTTTCTCTCACATACAGGTTAAAGCAGTTTGATTGTGTCTGAAGCTGTGAACTGTGAGTAGGGCATATTGTCTCAGTGTGGAGGCAGTGTTTCTAATCACACACAACTTCCTCTATTTCCGGTGTTACTTCTTACCAATGGCTTTCTGGGGTAGGAGCTCTAAAAAACATCTGCAATATTGAGTGGTATTGGTATTCTTTTTTATTGTATAATTACTTTAATTCATTTAAAAGAAGGGACATCTATAATGCAACATAAAAGCAAAATTCAGGTATTATGATATTAAAACCAGATCATTACAACCCATGCAAGAGCTGTTTGTTAAATCAGTTTAAGACAATTTAAAAGAACATGACGTTTAAGGTCCTATTAAAATTAGCTGCTTATGTACGTGCAAAGGCATGCTATGTGCAAGTGGCAATCATGTACTAAATATTGCGTGAGCAGAGCCAATGATGCACAGTTTCGCTGGTGTAGATTATGTAGGCATTCTAAGCCCAACATTGTACGCGTGCCATTGCAGGGCATGCATGAGACCTTTCTAAGCCCAGCGTTTCGGGCTTGCCATAACCAGGCGTGCTTGTAGCCATAAGTGCGAGATTGTGCAAAGACCATGGAGTGCAAGATCAGGTAATGAATGGAACCATAAAGTGCAAGATGCGTAAACCTCTGTGCTTCCAGATCCTAAAGCACAAAAGTGTGTGCATAAATCCGTAAATGTGAGGTCAAATGGCCCCCACCCCTCAGGAGAGTATTTTGGTAATAAAATGCGAGATTGTGCATGGGCCATGGAGTGCCAGATCAGAGTAATGCATGAAACCATAAAGTGCCGAAAATACATGCGGAAAACCAAATACTTCCTAAAGTGCGTAATGCAGGCGAAAAGCTGAGTGCTTCCTGATCCTAAAATGCAATATGCAGCAATTTAGCATCACATGATATTGAATGTCCATTCACATGGGTGTTTGTATGTGGCTGGGTTTGCAAAATGGATCTTCAGCCTGAGGTCAGACCATGATAAGGCTTCGCTTCGAGCTCCTCAGCGTGTGCTGGTTGTTTTTTACCCTCAGCTCAGCAAGGTTTGCAGGAACCTTCCTGCTTCTGCATAGAGCTTGTCAATCTATGCAAAATCCATGGGCACATCATTTGTGTAGATATATGTTAGCGCCTCTTTGCAAGTTCTTATGCTATTTTGCAAAACCATTGTTCCGAGGTACCGACGTCGCTGATGTCACAAGGCAGAACAGCAGCAGATAATGTGCACAGCTAATTCTGTGTGATATTGGCACATGCTGCATTTCCTTTTTGCTGACAGGATATTTGTCCAGTGACCCCTATAATCCCATATTGAAAGGATTAAGAGCCTGGTCCTCGCAGTGCTGCATTCAGATATGGTTGGCGCATGGTTGCTTAATGTGAGTGGGCAAGACCCTCTGCACCCAGGGTGTTTCTAGTCTGTTTAATGTCCTGCTGCCTTGAAATGCGCTTGCCTTGTTCATTTAGCAGTCTTTTTAAGCTGTCCATTGTTGGCAATGAGTCAGTCATGATTTCTAAAGGCAGGCTAAGTGTTTCACTGGTGCTCATCAGGAACCTTGCCCTGCCACTCTAAGTATCCTGGAATATCACTGTTAGTTGATCCAGGCTCCGCATTGGTCACATGGGGGCAATATTTGACCAAGTCCTTTTTACAATTGATGGCCATTGTTTTAATGTTAAATTCAAGCCGGATCAGAGTTCACAGAGTTGGTTTTGGAAGGTTAAATAGCTTTCTGAATGCCGCTGTGTGAAGATGCTCCAATTCTTCCAGTATTGAGTGGGAAGTGGGAAGAGAGGCACAGAGAGACATTAACAGGGGTTCGAGGAGGTCTACCCGCAAGCTCCTGTCATTACCCACCTTAGCAGGATCTTTTCCTCAGATAATATTATTTCATTCCACTGCTGTCACTGCACCAACTTCTCTATGCAAAAAACTCAAAAATCTATACACTTTTTAATGTCTGCGTTTTTCTTTGACTCAATTCATATATTCCTGTACCTGAAGAGCAGAAAAGGTCATCTGTCACTGAATAAATAACTTTGGTTAAGGTTACTTGGATTCTCTCACTGCCATACTCAGTAAGTCGCCAAAACTTGTACCACGGAACATGAATCTCTCCCAGTTCCTTAAGTAATGTTTCTATATTCTTCTGTAGAGATGAGGGTCCCTAACAATCTGTGCAGGTGTACAATCCCTGTACATTTTCCTTCATTCCTACAGCCTATCTGAATTTTTACCTTTCTTGGCAAAGTTTGGGGGACCCCTGAACCCATGAAAATATTCAAATTGCAGGTTTGGTGTTTCCTCTTTAAACGTACACTTGGTCTTCCCTAATATTGGGGTGAAAATGAATTGGTCTGGTCTCCCATTCTGCATCCTTGTCAACTCCGAACCCTTTAACCCAGGTCCTCGCAGCATTTATAGCCTGGTAGGGTGTAGTCAGTGGAAGGAGGGATAATAAATTCTGGATTCATCATAGAAATTAAGCCAAGTGATCAGCAGCAAATCGGTCTGTGAGAAGTTGGCCTGGTATATGATGTTCACTAGTTAAAGTGACCACCTTGTACCATGCCAAGCAACCCTTATGGTGTGGTTGTAAGTCAACCTTTTCGGACTAGCTGCCCTAGTGGTAGCGTAGGCTAAGCAGTCTTTGAGGCTAAACTCGTTAAAGCGTGTTAAGCAGGTTGTTTTACCAAATGTAACCCCCCTTTATACCAATGAAAGGACACCACACATATATATTGAAAATATATATGTATTTATTTCTCAAAGTATCCCCTAGACTCTTTATGAGCACAGGAGCACAAATCGTTAAACAAGACAACGTTATAATATACAGAAGTTGCACTTTATATGGATGGGCCCTGGTGGCCACTCAAACCATATACTAAAATAGTGGTATAAGTACCACGAACAGGAAAGGGAAAAGGCCTAGGGCCTCTAGAATCGCTGGGCCTACAAGCAGCTAACTTCAGTTAGTGACCAGGAGGTCCACGGGTCGCGTGTGCAGTGAGGAAAGTTACACGCGTGCTCCCATAGGTTTTTAATGGGTGCGTAAAAGTTTAAAAGTTACTGCAGAAAGGGTCTTCCGGATGGACTACGATCTTAAGATCCAAAACACAGACACTAGAGATGTTTCTCTACACTTGGGCACCGGAGTGCCAGCTTTACCTCACCCACAGGAAGCGGGTGCATAGGTCTCGAAGTGCGTCGGGTTTCTTCTATCGATTCAATGGAGCCTGATGACAAAGATGCTGCAGGCGGTCGGTCCAGAAGGGATGCGTTGGATCCAAGGGTGGATCGGAGTTGTAGAAGACCTGAAAGCAGAGGGGACAGTGTTCACAGTCACTAGCCAGTGACCGGCGTGGCACCAGGTAGGTACCAGGCGATGTCGGGTGCAAACAGGTGGTTAAGTGTAGCTTGTCTCCGCAGCCACGTGGTCCCTGAAGGTCGACGACGTCCAGGAGTCGAGTCACGAGCTGTCCGATGCAGGCTCTCGCTGTCGGCGGTGTCGGCGACTCGCAAGAAGGAAACAAGCCTTGGCAAAGGCAGGAGTCGTGGAAATGCAAGAAAGCTGATTGTTAAGACCAGCAAGGTCAGAGGGGCTGCTCTTTTGGAGAGCAGCTAGGGCCAGTCTGGAGCAACCAGACCAGCATTGTTGATTTCAAAATAGGTCACCAAAATGGCCATTAGCCAACGGGCCAGGGACCGGGCAGGCGCATCGAGGTGCAAAGTGCAGAGGGGCCCCTCGCAGATCGTGGAGATGCTGGAGGGCTCACCTTTGGTGCAGATGCTGCTCGGGTGTTGGGCTTCTCAGGACCCAAAGCACAACTTGGAGGGAGCCTCTGTCGTTGCGCTTGCAGCTTGTCATCGGTCTTCCAAGATGGCTGGCTCCACGTGTCTCGGTGCCTCCACGGGTTCCTTCTTTGCAGGGACTGTGGATCGGGCGGTGAGAGGTCTGGAGGTCCAGGTCTTGTCAGGCTCTGGGCTCGGGCTCCGGCAGGAGGCGGCGGCAAAGCAGATGTTGAATAGCTGGTTGGTGCTTGCGTTAGCAAGCTGGTCACTCCCTGACCATAGGGGAGATTTCCTTCTGTCCTCTGTGCAGCAGAGCGTCGAAGTTCCCATCTTCTTCTTTGTAGTAAGTTGATTCCAGGATGTCTGAAGTCTTAGGACACAGCTCCTACCTTTAAGCGGATTCTAGGGGCCGGACTACCTGCTAGGTCCCTCCCTAAGGGTGGGACCAGGAAGGGGGGTGGTTACACCCCCAATCCTTTGTCCAGCTCACCCCAGGTCCGGGGCTGGTGTGCCCCAGGACCGGTTTGAACTGGCATATGCACCGAGGCTCCTTGTGAGCCTCAGGCATGTCTGTTTCCTTTCAAGCCCTACCTGACCAATACACAAAATCCTGTCTGGGGTGGTGCTCGCACCTCCCCTGGCAGGAAATCCTTTGTCCACGTCTCCCAAGCTGGAAGGACTCCCAACAGCAGGAGGGCAGACTTGTGTCTGTGGTGGCAGCATCCATTTTGTGGAGCTGAGGCTATGTCTGATTTTACCCGGGTTTCAGGTACTGTACATGTCGTGTCCCTCTAGAAGGGTGGAATGCTAACCCCGTCGCCAGAATTGGCGAGGGGTTAGTATTCCAATTCGTATGACACCTTACTCGACATGTTTTGATAAAGCCAAACCAAAGATAGCATTTAACCGCGAGGTTCATAATGCACTTAAGAGTATATGGTATGACGATATCTGGAAACGGTAGAAGGAAGTTGTTCCGACCACTGCAGACAGGCTCAGCTCATGCCAGAGCACCATCTCACATGGAACCAAGCACTCTGCCTTCAGGATTGTCAAGGCCTGCCATAGGAGTGACTTATAGGTTAACATGTGTCCCATTTAAGGTTAGGTATAGGTATACTACACCTAAGTAAGAGGTGGTTACACCAACTTACCCCAGCTGAGTGATCAGCCAGTTGTGTCAAATTTGTTAGGCCAGGCCAGGGGTGGCACAATACATGCTTCAGCCCCTGGTAGGCCTTAGATACACCAATGCCCTGGGTACCTAGTGTACACTGGTACAGGGGCTCACAGGGTGATCCAATTCCAATTGGTTATGCACCTAGGGTGCATAGTGTCAATTTAGTAGAGAGAACAGCAGGCTGGGGGTCTGATTGGCAGGTCCACAGCCTCAATATGTCAAAAACCAGTGAAGCAAAAAGCAAAAATTTGGGGTGACCATAGGATAGCAGACCCTACTCTCCTACACGGTCCCCTTTGTGCGTATTACTATTTTGCACAATGTTATTTTTTATAAACATGAAATGCTTGAATTTTTCAACGATTAATAAAAACATTGGAACCTGGACCCACAAAATAGCTAGAGTGGACCTGAGTGCAAGATGGAGGGTGGCAGCTGTCCACAGAAAAACAACAAGATCAGTCTCATCCTCCATTTTTTCTGGTGCTGATTGCTTTGACTCTAGGTCCTGCCCTTCTCAGAAACCCCCATAGGGTGGATAATCAGCCCAACTTGGTTGCTGTAGGTTATGATCTTTGGCAATGTTGGGGCACTGAGTGGAAGTGAATTGCCTAGGAATGCAGCGATAAGCTGGGGCTGAACTCCAGCTTGTTGAATACTGACATCAGTGCAGACCTGAGTGGACCCTGTTGTGATACTTCCAGAACAAGGAGCGCAGAACGGCCACTTCCTTACAGCTAGGAAAAGGCATGAACGTTCTACAAAGGTTGTGGTGGAAGGAGCTTTAGCTGGTGATGACCTTACTTGTGTGAAAGCCCCCAGCAGCCCAATGAGCCCATATATACGGACACAGCATTAAGAATCCCTCATTTTCCCTCACAAGAGAACAGTGATGACTATATCACCGTCTACGAAGTGCGGGGGGGGGAGCTGTGTTGACTGTACCCATAACCACCGGACCTCCCATAGCAAACTGTTACTTCTCTTGGTCCCTCGAGCTGCCATGTGAGCTTGGCAGATCACTAGACCCAGAAAATGAACTGAGGAATCCCTACATGTGCTGTAGTATCTAGAGATTACCGCGTTTCCCCCTGTGGCTCAAGCTTCTGCTACTCTCAATCGCAAGGTTGGTTCCAGATTCAAGGTGAGCAAGGTTTTGATGGGAGGATTTTGCGATTCGGCATTTTACTGCATGGTGTTTGCAAGCAAGTAGTGTTTGTGCATGGCATATTGTTGTGAATAGAGTATCTGTAGTAGTTAACCACCAATTGATTTGATACGGTGACCGCACAGCAGTGAAAGGAGTATCCTGGCAGTAATGATAATTTAGTGGCTGAGAAACAACTGTACTATACATAGTTCAGGGCCCTTATTTTACCACTACATTTTCTTTTTCCTACCTTTTTTGTGTGACATTCAAAAATACATCACCATTTTAACTTATTCCTATATAGCTACATATCTTGTTATATATTTATAAAACAAAACTCACAATCCTGACTGAACACTCAAGCATCATTGCAAATCTCATCACTGTTGTGCTGCCCTCCAACTTAAATGTGCCCACCTCCTACGACGACTGCTCAGCCACAGCAACCTGGAGAGCCAAGGAGGGCGGGGGGGTAACATTCCAAGTAGACAGTGCCCTGCGAGCACCTGGGCTCTCGCCTTTGGCATTACAGGATTGTCCCAGTGTCTTTAGGAATCAATGAAAACATAGATATCTTCTGTTTAAATAGAACTATCATTTGAATGGCAGATCTCCTGGGCCAGCAGGTTTGTCGAGGACCTGGAGTTGGACGCCTTCCAGAAGTCAGTCATGGCCACGAGGGATGCAAGTACATACATCACGCACATTTGACAAGCCCTTGCTTGAGAAGCGCAGGGTGCACAGGGAACTGCTTCTTGAATGCCGCGTGGACAGCTTAAGGTTTGACAGGCACCTGCAGCGATCCGCGCGCCATTTGCAGATTGAATCCAGCTGAATGCTACATTTGAAATCCCTGACCTCAGGAGCACTGCCGTACACAGGGTGGAGGACTGCTCGCGCATGCAGGGCATGCATTCAAAACTGCATTCATTAAAAGCAGACCACAGTGGCATACTTGCTCTCCTCCCCACGCTCCCCACCCGTTTACTACTTGAAAAGAGCGGACTTCGATCAGAAAAGGACCAGCGTATCGCTCCAGATAGCCTGTAAAAATATTGACAAGATCGGTCGTCATATATTTTATTCTTTTTTGCATTCCCACATCATTTGGTGAGACATGACTACCTTCAAGACTAGCGATTTGCAATTTGTTGGAATTTGCCTTCAGCTGCTTTAATTGGTGGACACTGGCACAATGACCATCAATTCAAGTCTGATATTTGGGGGGCAGATTTACAAGGCCCTTGCGCTAGCAGTACGACACTTCTTGTGACGCACTGGCAGCGCATTTCTCTGCCCCATATTTAAAAAGACAGGAAAAGTCACCCTGCGTGGCTTTTCCTGTCCTTGTAAATATGGCCCCTTTACACGCAGCACTTTGCGTGAAAGGGGCGTTCCATGGGTGTTGCTGTGGGTGTTCCAATGCAACACCCATGAATCCAGACACATTTCCAGAATTACGAGAAATCGTGCACCAGGTAATGCATCAGTTTGCTACGCCACCCCAGGGGTGGTGTGGCGAGGCGCAACAAGGAGAAATGTTTAATTTCTCTTCGTTTTTTCCTCTTTCAATGCATGCTGCATTCTACAGCACACATTGAAAGAGGAAAATGCCTGTAGGGATTGTTTTTGTGAAGGAAGGTGCCCCTTCCTGCACAAAAATAATCTCCCCATGGCGCAGGCATCCTTGCACCATGGTACAAGGGTGCCTGCGCCGGTGCATGGCAGCTGTTTGTGCGCCAGCGCAGGGGAGAGCACAGGAATGCGACATATCATTGTAGATATGTCTCATTCCTGTGCTCTGAAAATGCCGCAGCGTAGCGCAGCCAAAGGGCTTGCGGTGCCGCACTGTGGCATTTTCTTGTAGATCTGCCCCTGGATGTTTTGAGGCGTGAGCTGTTTGGTACATCAGATTGCAAGCATTCTTCAACATAAAAGTTTAAGAGCGAGCAAAAGTACTTTGAAATCTAACATTTAATATTGTAAACATTGGGGAATATTTACAGGAAAACACTAAAGCGCTGTGTTATGCCAAATTTGGCAACGCCATGCTCCCTTTACAAAAATACTGCGCACCCCCACGCTTCCTCTAGCGCTTGTGCTAGAAAACTGCTTAGAGCCAGCCTAGACAGCCTTGTGCCATGTTGCAAGGGTGCCCGCGCTGCAGGGGCAATTATTTCTGTGCAGGAAGGGACACCTTCCTGCACATAAACATTCATTCATGGCGATTTGCTCTTTCTATGGTTTGCTGCAGAATGCAGAATACATAGAAAGAGCAAAAAACAAGGAGAAATAAAAATTTTCTCCTTGTATTGCCGTTCTAAGGCAAGGTATTTCCTGGCCTTCATTTTTGGCGCTGCCTCAGCCTTGTAAATCTGGGACTGCGTCAAAAAGCAATGGGTGTTGCGGTGAAACATCCACAGCAACAACCATTGCCCGCCCCTTTGCCGCAGGAAACTGCGGAGGTGAGGGGCGTGTTTACAAAGTGGGATTAAGCCACATTAAGTGCCTTAGCGCTACCATGTAAATATGGGGAATGGCGCAATGCCACCGGGAGAGTCAGAAAAAGTGACAACCAGTGGCGTTAGGGTCTTGTAAATATGCCCCTAAATCTGGTCACCTATGACTCACATTTTTTTGCGCTAAGGTAACAGGGGGCATAATTACAAGGGGCTATCACCACCAGAACGTCACTTTTAGCGATGTTCTTGTGGCGATATGACCTTCTTCATAATTACAAAGAGGTATTAAGCCACTTTTTGTCGCTTAATGCCGCCTTGTAAATAAGGCCCCTTTACATGCATCACTTAGCGTGAAAGGGGCATGCAATGGGTGTTTCTGTGAGCGTTCCACCGCAACACCCATTGCTTTTGACGCTGCCCCAGATTTACAAAGAGGTGTAAGTCTAAGGCACCCCCAAAAACGAATGCCATGCAAGAGCAGGCGTTAAAATTGCAAAATGAGGATGAATTCTTTTATTTCTCCTCATTTTTGCTTTTTCTATGGTTGCTGCATAGCAAAATGTATTGTATTCACAGATAGACATAACAAATCTACATTAGTGATTGTTTATGTGCAGGAAGGGGCACATAAACAATCTTTCCCTGCAATGTTGGCCAATACCTTTCAAGCCCTCTCTCTAACGTTCGCCTCTCCTAGACAAACAGTGCCTATCCTTGGGACACTAAACACCACAGACTCTCTCACATTCATACTCTAGCCCGGCTATTTTGAGACTTTGCCTTTTTCTTTGAATATGGCCCTTTACAACAAATGCTTTCACTACACATTCCATTACAACGCGGTTGTTACAACGACCGCGTTGTTTTTACGCAATCCCTTACATCGCAAGTCATTTCAACGACTTGCTGTAGGGGGCACGCTGGACATGGGAATAGTATTAATTATTATTCCTACTCCAGTTTGCGCAACAGCAGGGAAGGTGTTGTATATGAAATCCAACACATCCCCTGGTGTTGCACGCCCCCTACAGCAAGTCGTTGATACGACTTCCGATGTAATAGATCACGTAGAAACAATGCGGTTGTTGTAACGACCGCGTTGTAATGGAAGCGCGTTGTGTTGACATCGTTGTAAAGGCTGTTTCCCCTTTCTTCACACACCTGATTTAACATTTTATTAATTTTTCCTTTGCCGAAGGAGTAGTAGCTCTGAAGATCTTTGATGGTCTTATTCCTTGATGTTATTAGCACGGTTTTGGGATCAGGCTTCACTGTGACTGGATATCGAATGGAAATTTGCTCCATTGGTTCTGTGCTTGATGATTTGAGAAGCAATGACATTTCCTTTTCATGTGTTAAAATCTGCAAATTAAGTAAACCCAAATTGTGTTCTTTTCCGCCACTCTGGATGCTTTCATATATGGCTGAGAGAAACAGTAAGGGACATATTTACAAACCCCTTTCGCCACCACAATGTCACTTTTCACAATGTTGTGGTGGCGATGAGGGCTTCACCATATTTACAAAGCAGCGTTAAGTCACTTAACGTGGCTTAATGCTGCCAGGGCAATAGGTGATGCAGTGGGCGTTCCACTGCAACACCCATTGATTTTGATGCTGCCCCATATTTACAAGGGTAGTGTAAATATGGGGCAACACCAAAATTAAGACTAGGGAAAACCTGGTTTTGCCCTGGCACAATGAGGAGAAATGCTTAGTTTATCCTCGTTTTTGCTGTTTCAATGTGTGCTGTGTTGTGCAGCAAACATGGAAACAGCAACACATCATAGATTGTTTATGTGCAAGAATGTGCCCCTTGTAGCACATAAACAATCATTAAAAAAATGAAGTTTTGCAAACATAAACAATCTTCCCCTGCAATGCAGACACCCTTGCACTTTGATGCAAGGGGGCCAGCGTTTGGGGCTAGGAGGCTAAATTTAGCATCAGCGCAGGGGGAAATGCAGGGCTGCCCCATATTGTTTTATGCCCTGGATTTCAGAAGTGGTGGACCGTGGCGTGGTGAGCAAAATAACGATGGATTAAACCCAGATCTGTGACTGGGGGTGAATGTTTTGCCAATGTGCAACATTCCGTCTATCATCTTGTGTGTTTTGCTGTTCGCCCTATGTGGGAAGGGTATGCCCAGACGTGGGTCCCGTGCTCACTACGCCACTGGAGTCAAGCTATCCTGGCTAAAGAGGGGTGAAACCCCAAAACCAGTCCTAGGATGCTTGATTCCGGGCCAGGGAAGACATGGCTTGGCAGTTCGGGCTGGACTGTTCCCATGAGGCACAGGGTCAAGACTCATTTGCATATGTCCATGTCTGAACTGGGGTGGCGTGGTGAGCAAAATAACAATGGATTAAACCCAGATCTGTGACTGGGGGTGAATGTTTTGCCAATGTGCAACATTCCGTCCATCATCTTGTGTGTTTTGCTGTTCGCCCTATGTGGGAAGGGTATGCCCAGACGTGGGTCCCGTGCTCACTACGCCACTGGAGTCAAGCTATCCTGGCTGAAGAGGGGTGAAACCCCGAAACCGGTCCTAGGATGCTTGATTCCGGTCCAGGGAAGACATGGCTTGGCAGTTCGGGCTGGACTGTTCCCATGAGACCCAGGGTCAAGACTCATTTGCATATGGCCATGTCTGAACTGGGTTGGCGTGGTGACCAAAATAACGATGGATTAAACCCAGATCTGTGACTGGGGGTGAATGTTTTGCCGATGTGCAACATTCCATCAATCATCTTGTGTGTTTTGGACCGTGGCGTTAAGCCAAGGAGGCTAATGCCGCGCTCCGCCACTTCTATTGTTAATATACCCCTAAATGTCTTGATCCAAATGTTAAATCTCTGATTCTACTAAGGGCTCTGCTTTGAACAGGGTTCCAACATGGTCGGTTTTCCGTTTCCCCTTTCTCGGTTATTCAGCATAGGTTTGTTCTAGTTTTAGTTCTGCCATAGATGTCACAATGGCTTCCCTACAGCGAAGGGGGTTCAGTGCATCTCCTCTATCCTTTTATGACAGAATTCCCTTCCTGGTCTCGTAGATCATCTAGTATTTTCTCAGTGGTAAATGGTGAGTTTTCCAGTTCAGCACAGATTCTGGGAAGCTGCACCAGATCTCCAGTCACACAGAGACATGATGCATCTGTATTCTTGTGCGCTTACAATTATTACATTTTCTGACAACCAGGGCATCATGAGGTCGGATGCCTCCACCTAGAAGCCCACTTCTGTCACCGTGGGTAGCCAGATTACATAAAAGCCTACACATCTTCCACCGGATAATTTTTGTTGGGGATAGAGGTTTCCATCACACCAACCAGATCCTGCTACTAGTGACAAGGCTGAATTAGGTTCTGTATTATCTTATGCTACGTTAATGTATTTTTATTGGGACCTATGTTCATTTATTATTGTAGATTGAATACATTTGTTTTGGAGAACTTTGCTAAATTGGGGCTCCATGGGGACTGCAACCTCATCAAATACCCACAGGCATCCTTCCATTCCCAAGATTGGGTTCTGCAGACTCAGCGAAGGTTCCTGGCTTCTGCAAGATTGAAAGCGTTGATAGGTCCCTGACAGAGCTACACCAGGCACTGACTGTTAGTGCCACAAATTTGTGCAGGATACACTTCTGCAGAACTGGGAGCCTTCCCATCCTTGGCTCTTTCGCAATTTCTGATCAGAACCCAGTTAGAGCTCCTGGCTGCCCTGGGGTGCAGTCATCTGAATCTACAGTTCCATTTCCTAGCCTGTGGGAGAGGGTTCTGCAGCATGGTAGGGCTCCCCAGCTTCTGAAGGGTTGAAGGATCTAATAGGTCCTACTGAAAACTCAGGTCTGGCCTGAACACAAGCCTCTTTATATAGACTTCCTTTGCCAGCTTGTGGTGCCCCAAATGCCCAGGACAGAGTTCTGCAGACCCAAGGAGAGTTCCCTAGCTCTTGATGGTTTAAAGGCTCAGACAGATCCTGGTCAGAGCTTTGGCAGACCCCGAGGCTAGGCCTTGGGCCCCCAGTACCAACCCTTGCTGCCCTAAGATTGACAGGACACACTTGTACAGGCCCAGCAAGGGCTACCATACTCCTTCAAGGCTGAAATCTCTGATGAGGAACCAGTCAGAGATTTGGCATGAAAGGGGGTGAACCATAGCTTGGACAGCTTTCGCTGGCCCTTTGTGTCCCAAAGCCCCCAGAATGAGGTTCCAAAGGCACACAGTGGGCTTTTCTTCCTTGGCTGGGCTAAAACTGTAACCCAGTCAGAGCTGTGTAAGACTTTGGACACAGGCCCTACCCCTGGTCTCTTGGACTGTTGGTGTTCCAAGCTATACAGGGCACTGACTTTGCAGAATGAGTAAAGCTTTCCCTCCTCTGACAGGGTAGAAAGCTCTTACCAGGTCCCAGTCAGAGCTCAGGTCGGTCCACTGGTGTAGTCTCCTGGGCCCTATTTGCCATCCTGTGGTGTCAAAAAGAGTCCAGAATGGGGTTCTGCTGGCTAGAAGAGGACTTGACAGCTCCTCAAGGGTTGCATGCACTGACAGGCTGAAGTCAGTGTTCTAATCTGGGTACCTTACCCTGGGCCAAGGCTCCATTGCCAACCTGTGGTTGTGGTGTCACAGAATGCCCAGGATGGGACCTCACAAGACTAGAGAGAGAAGACTCTACAGATCATGCAAGGTAGCACGCTCTAACAAGTCCCAGACAGAAAAGCTGTCGAACCTGTAGGCTGGATCACTCTGCTTGGACTCCATTGGCTTGCACATGGTATAAAAATGTGCAGAGGATGGAGTTTTGTAGGTCGAGAGAAGGCTCTCCAGCTTATTCCGGTTTCAAGGCTTGGAGAGGTGCCAGTCAGAGATCTGGTGTGGCCCAGGGTACGGGTCCTTGCCAGGCTTCATTAGTCAGCCTGGCATAACACAAGGGGCCCAGCAAGGGGCTCCATATGCATGGAGAGGGATCCCTTGTTCCTTCTTGGTTAAATGTTTGGACTGGTCTGAATCAGAGTTGCGACAGACACCAAGCCCAGCCCAAGGGCTTCATTCACCAGCCCTTAGTGTCAAATAGTACACAGGAAAGGGTTCCACAGCACTGGAGAGGGCTCCCACCTGTTGCTTGTTTGAAAGCTATGACAGGTGTTTATCAGACTTCTAGTCTGGCTCATTGGATCCATTCACAAGCCTGTGGTGTTGCAAAGTGTCCGAAATGGTATTCCACAAACAAGGAGATACACCTTCAGGGAGAAAGCTCTGATCCGGTCACACTGAGCCCTGAGGCATACCCAGACCGAGGACCCCATTCACCAGCCCACGGTGTGAAAAAGGTGACCAGGAAGGGGTTCTGTAGACCTGGAGAGGACTCCCAAGTGTCAACCCAGGATGGGGTTCCACAGTCCTAGGCTCCCCAGCTTCTACAGGGTTGAAAACTCTGACAGGTCGCAGTCAGATCTCCAGGCCCTGGACCATGGCTCGAGGTGCCCACTGATGATAACTTCCAAATTGCCTGTGACACACTTCCACAGTCCAGTCAGAGTTTTGTTAGGCCTTCCCAGGCATAGTCCTTTGCTCCAGGCGCTGACCCTCACTGTCCTCAAAGAACCAAAAAATTCTCTCTGGAGATGTGGCAACATGGGAGACTCTGCTGGGTCCCAGTCAGGCTTCCTCCTTCAGCCCAAATGCCTGTCTTGGGCATGAGACCAAGTCTGGGCTCCAGATGCTGCAGGGTCCTTCTGTGTCCAGCTATACCCCAAGGTCAAGCAGTAGCTCTCACCCATCTCCCATCGGAATGTATCATGTGACCGATTGTTCCATATCAGCGAGTCACTAAGGAGTCAAGTTCTTGAAACTTTGGGGGTCGGGGAGTATTTTATGGGGAAGGTTATATGAATTAAGCAGTCTTCCAAAATTCCCTGCTGCTTCTATGAGAACTCATAGCCTTCCCAATATTAGCCTCAATAACATTCTGCAGATTGTGTAGGACCTGAATGCACACATATTAAAAGGAGGAGGGCTCAATGGAGCTGTTTACCTTGAAGATTTTGGAGACACATCTGTCATCTGATTCAATCAGCAAAGCACTGAGACTTAGTCCAATTGACCTAGGGCCAAGATAAGTGCCCAAACTCATTTAGGAGTTCTCTTGGACGAAATAAACTCTGGCTTGAATTCCCCAAATAGATTAGAATGTTGTCTGCCTATGATAAGATTGTATGGAACGTTCTGCCTGCCTTGATACCCGAGGTATTGCTCTCTGCCCAGAATCTGGATGCCAAGGATCCCATACCTCGGGCAAATAAAAGAGGGGTTAGGGTTTTTTTCACTTGCGACTGAATCTGTGTATAGGATTCAAGTGAATTTGATTATAAAGCCAGGGAGATTCATGTGTTTCATCACTGCAAACCAGAAGGCCCAATTAAGGGTACAAAAGATTTGTCCTCTCTTAAGGAAGCCGGAAGTCTCCCTAGTTCATACCCTGTAGTGTAAAGGCTCAAGAGCTTGAGGGCCAGCCTCGCTGAGTATATCTTATAAAATTCAGCAGGCAGCCCATCTGAGCCTAGGGTTTTTCCTGTGGATCGGGATATAATGGCTACCTGTATGTCCAACATGTTCATGGGGCTGCCCACCTCCACACTCTGCTTAGCCGTCAGACTTGCAGGTCTGGTGTACCAAGGTACTACTTGACAGCATCCAGTGGTGGGTTAAGTGGACTGGCATGGAAATGACCATAATAGCCTTCTGCCACACAAGCAGCCTCCTCTGATCAGAGTAACTGGGCCAGGAGTATTCTAGAATTGTCTCCTTCCACTTGACAAGTGGTCGAGTAGGCCACGTAGTCCTGACATTGTAATTGATGGAGTTCAGCATGTTGCGAGGCCAACTGTGTATAGTGGTCACTATCACTGTCCATTTTGGGAAACAATTGGTCCAATAGTTACAATTTAGCCCCCTTTGCTGTATAGATACAATAGATTGGATACATGCACCACGTATAGCTATTCTGAAAGCATACCATTCATTGATGGGCATCTCTGCCGAACACTCCTTTTCCCTGAAATAGTGGACTATGTGAGTGTTGATTGTACACCTATATGCCAGATTTTCCAATGTAACAGGTTAGAGTTTCCAGACGGAAATTAATGGCAGCAGCATCTCCATGTTACATGCATGAGTAAGGGATTTTGGTTGGAATATCTGTGTCCCAATTATTTAATGCTAGAGATCTTGGGTAGTAGTGAATCACTGCTATAAATCTTTAACGCATGATTAAACGGAGTACCCGGTTAGTTCTGGATATCTATGGCGCCAGGTATCTGATAGGCCCCAATGTTCTCGCCAAGCTCTGAGAGCTCTGGATGTTCTTGTTGGGGGGCTGAGGTCAGAGGCAGATGAGACCTGTCAATATTGGTGTCTTCTACATCATTAAAAGACTTGCTCAAAATTAATAGGGAACCAACATACTGGACTAGTTCTGCAGACAAAAAATCATGAAAATCCCCCTGTCCCACATTTGAGGCATAGATCCTGACTATGTGGACCACCGCTCCAACTAGGATGCTTAGAAGGAGGAAATATCGCCCCTCCAGGTTGATTATGTGTGTGGTAAGAATGCCTACTATAGGTTGCCTGCACATTGGTATGGGTGTTGTTATATGGGAATTGTTTTTCCTAAAGTTTACCATTTGGATAAGAGCTGTCGGGTATCTCCCTGGCAGGGAGGTTGGGTCGAAGCCACGGATTCTCGCTCCCATCCATCATTGTGGTGTAGGCTATGCCTCCAGTGTCCATATAATTGTCCTGCCAACGCAGCCCAGCAAGTATGCCATAAAAAGGAGCCCTAAATACCATAAAAATCTCTGCCACCCTTTCCAAACAACATGAGAGTTCAGTGGAACTATAGGAAATGTAGCTCATGTGCAGATGCTCACACATTTTGTGACTACCTCCAGCGTTTATTTCGTTTGAATTCTTTCAGAGTAAGCAAGTTTAGAGTATGGTTCTCTTGCGCTCTCTAACTCATGTAAGGTGAGCCACATATCATTAAAGAAATTACTACCACATTCAAGGAAGACAGCAAGCATACAAATGACCCAGTCCTGACTCGAGGAGATAGAGATGAAAGATAATAATATAGGTATGTTTCCAGATCCTGTAAGTGGAAATTGTACATTTTAAATGCTTTAATGGCGACCTATTGAAATGCATTTTTGGTGCCAGCAACCTCAGAACTTCTAGAGTCACATGTTTATTTTAAAGTTGCTGCAAATAAAAAGCTTATAGTTAGATTTTCGCAACATGCTGGTAACCTGCCAAAAGGCGAGCTACTGCCTGTCACAACTCCTGCCTCTTCCCACCTCCTTGATGCTCTTCACTGAGTGTCTGTGGTGTTCAACATGCTCACTCTCAAACAACTAGAGAGTTTAAAGCAGGCTGTTAACCTGAATACTTCAGCTAAGAACAATGGAATTTGCACCAGTTTTATTTTGTTGTTTTCCAGGAGTGGAGATGTGATTAAGAGAGACAGCCAGGGACATTTGTATTGTTTCTGTTGGGGATGAAATACATGGATTGGTGCAGGAGGGCCAAAACAATAGGATCTGGCAAAATGGTATCATAAATCAAGAACATAATTCTGAGGTTTGAAGACAATCCGATACCATCTCATTTCTAACCATAAAAAGTGCAGATAGTCGATCCTACGGGATAATATCCCATGACCTGCTGAGCAAGTTCTGGGAAACCCAAGTCTTTGAGCTCAGGGGCAACCCTGTAGCTGCAAGGAATTTATGTGCTGTCTTTTTTCGGACAAGCCAAAGATACGCATGTAGTAGGTCCCCTACTGCAATTGCAGAGATGAGCGAACAACAGTTGTATGTCCAATTTTGACTACAGAAATGTCATGCCAGCAAATGTTTGTGGCCAAAATATTGATATGATAAGTATATAATGTTAATGCACAGTAAGTGGAGTTCAGTAAAGTAAACTTATCTATTTCGACCTACTTTGTCAATATTTTGGTTCTCTATATTTTGTCCACAATATTCTGGTAGCACAACATTTTTTAGTCAAAGTCTATTCAGCACTGGGCCGACCCTTTTACTTTTGGTTATCCAATGAATCATTTTATGTGACTGAGAGGTGATGGGAGTTAGCACTTTTTCAAACACATGCAATTAACAGTGCAGCCCATTTGGCTACACAATAAGGATCAGAAACCAGTAGATAAAGTTAAGAAGTTTTATTACAATTTAGCAGTCAGGTTAATGTAAATTAATCTCACCATCATGCTGTAAAGGTATGGAATACCAACTGAATAGCTAAACCTCATGAAGAAGTTTAGTCACATCTGTATAAGACAAACAAGAGTCCCTGATCGTCTCTCCTAAACATAAGTAATATCAAAAGTCATCTAATTTAGACTCCAAAACTAATGAGGATGGTTAAATCTAAAAGGATCTCAAAAAGTTGGGAAAATCCAGAAAAAGGTCTGTACCTCTCAAATTCCAAGGAAAAAGTGGCCAAGATCAATCTGTGAGAACACCTGCTTATATCACACAAATCTTTGGGTAGCACCAATTGATCACATCATCAGGGGCTCCATTGTCCTTTCCATTCTCATGTTGTCAGCTGATACATTAGCAAACTCTCCCAGGCCAGTCCTGAGGAAGACATCGTCCTTGAGTAGCTATGACTCCTCAATACATTTATAAAATCAATGAATGCTCTAGCTCTCCTTGTTCCCTGTCAAGGAATTCTTCTCTGGCTCTCTATCGCTAGTACAGAGTTATTTCTATTCTAACTAACAAACCGTGTGAATATACCTGCAAGTGAAAAGTCACACAAGCAGAAATAAAAAACAGTATTTTATGCAGAAAGAAATACAGGCCTATTGATGCTAACTTAACATATTAACTCAGTAGTGCACATTTAATGTACATGTCCACATACAACTTACAAATAAATAACACATGTGAGTACTTTAGACTCCAAATTAGATTCATTTTACATTTCAGTAAATGTGGAATAACTTTGAATGCACGGATACAAGTGTGACTAAAAATACCATTATGAATACCAATGCGAAAACATCAGTGCATACGTTTACATGATTCATTCTCGTTTCTAGTGTAAATACTTTTTAATAGTGTGAGGATGGTTTTTATCAAAACTGTAAGGAGTATACAAAGTTTAATGGAGTTAAGACACACAGTATATGTGATTCCTAGTTCTACAGTGAATGCACTTCAGTACAGAATTCAAGTGCAACACTTTACATTTATAAGGTTAGGACACACAAGTATGTAGTGCTAAGTGCACATATAAATACGTATTTGTGGCGTGTTAAAAGGGAACCTAAATGATGCTGCTCCAATATTAAGGTGAATACCCTCACAACAATGGAATGGACTGTGCCCAGAGTAATTTCCAGCAGTTCAGATTGATTTTAACATTGCTATCCATCACTTCTTTGCTGCTGTATGTGGCGGGTAGGAGGGTGTGTGTGTGTACGTCTGTTTGCGTGTGTGGGTGTGTGTGCGTGTTTTCTAGGCATGCATTTTGGGATGTAGTCATTTTCATATGTAGAAGCCCATGTTTGGTAGTTTGCAAAATGGTGTCTTTTTAGATGATGTATTAGTGGGTTTTTTGAAGATTTGGTGATCTTCTGTTGTAGCTGGGACTTTTGTTTTATCAAATTGCTCTATTCACATGCACTTCAGGTGAACTTTATCATCTGATTCTCCTCGATTTCCTGAACCAATTTTTTGACTTGACATTCTTTTAGGTGCTGAGAAATGTTACTGAATATCGAGCCAGTGCCGATCAAATATCTCAAAAGCTGATGACTCACTCTTCAAGAGCTCCAAAGAAATGGTGGTCACTCATGAAGGATAGCTTCAGTTCTTTTGCAACAGCTCTGGAAAACCCTGGAAGCCTTTTCAGTGGGAAAATATTCAAACTAAAGCCCAAAATATTAAACCAGGAATCATCATGTTCCCTTCCGACCAGCTTCTCCAAAAACATGGAAACACGGTTGTTCCTGGTAAATTTAAACATGCTGTCATTACCCCTCTCCTAAAAAGCTAATCCTGAAATGAGACATTATGTAATTGCATGCTCCTATACATTTGCAAAGCACTGGCATTGGCGGTTTTCTCTCCCATATCATCACACATCGACAAAAAAATTCATACTAAATAATTTGCAGCCTAGCTTTTGCATTTGATTTGGGACTGAAAACACATCTTAAGCATAGGAAAATAACTTTTGACTACCAGTGACAAATAAAATGCATGAGCACTCAGACTATAGAACCTATCAA
Organism: Triturus cristatus; assembly: GCF_964204655.1. Taxonomy (NCBI): domain Eukaryota; kingdom Metazoa; phylum Chordata; class Amphibia; order Caudata; family Salamandridae; genus Triturus; species Triturus cristatus. The sequence continues at coordinate 748,346,317 of NC_140584.1, read as the reverse complement.
CAACCTTTGATACCATTCACCATACAATATTATTTTACAGGCTAGCAAAGGCTGTGAGTATGGAAGAAATTTCCCTTCCTTGGGTCACCTCTTTCTTGGAAAAACATGCTGACCAAGTCAAAATGGATCCTTTCATTTTTGACTTCACCTGCATCAGTGTTCATAAAGGTTCCACCCTCTCATACATTTTGTGTAATGTATATATGGTCCCACTGGCTTGCATGATTGTAAATTATAACATCAGTTTCCAGATGTGTGCAGATGACAACAGCTACATGTTACCCTTGATGAAGGCATGGTGATCACAACCCAATAGCAGCCTGCCTTCATCAAAAATAATACAGAATGCATCACAAGTGGTTTAAGCCTGGGCATAATTTTAATTATGAAGGTGAAATGCACTGCATTCTTGAATTTCCACAGGGTGCTACTGGAGCAAGTAGGTGGTTATTGGGGTACACAGTTAACATTCAAATGACTGCTTGTGGATAAAGGCACCCACACACCAGCTTTCTATCCTAACACGGTGGAGGAAGTTATATTGTACTGGTAACTAGTATGTGCCTTCTTAGTTGAGGACAGACATGGAAATTGCTTTAGAGGTCCCAGATCTCCAATTCAGGATGGCAACCTTGGTGAGATGTGTGTGGGTAACTAGATTGAGAGTAGGTGATTCTTCTGAGATTGCTTGGACAAACTGATCTTTGTGTTTAAGATATCAAGCTCTGGAGATTGAGGTATTGAGGGATCTGTGATCACAAAGCACTCAAGTCTGGGTTTTATTAGAGTTAATGTGCGCAAATAAACTCAGCAAACTATTGGGGTTGGTGTGCGTGTTGGGCTTTCCATGACTAAGTTTCTTAAATTACATATAACTCAGGAACATAGGTGAGCAGGCCCTGGAAGGAAAGTGATTTGGGACAAAAAGACGGATAGTGCTGTTTGCAGATTTTGCTTCATATCATGCATGTGATCCAACCTTAGTTTAATGTCAAGCAGTTCATTTTGGGGAATGGATAGGAGATTTGTTCTTGGGTCAGCAGTATGTGGCTGTAATTAATTATGAGGTGTGTTATTGTACCACTGATGTGAATCATGCTCTCGAGTGGTCGAGTCTTTCTAAGCAGGGTCTGTTTGTGAGGGCTCACCTGTGTTTACTGCAGAGACGGCATGGATGAACACGACGCTAGACCCCAACTTCCCTCCCCCACCTCCTTAGCCCAACTATGTAAAAGCCAAAGAGGGAAGGTGGAAAGGAGGGAAACAAAACAAGGGAAGAGAAAAGGGGGAGACGTCCGCTAGGTCTTCTGAGAGGGTCTGCTACAATCCTGAAAAGGAAAAAATAACGTGAGTACTAAGTATAGGTAAGGCAGGATATATATATATATATATATATATATATATATATATATATATATATTGTCCTTCCTAGTTCCTACGGGATACCTTAGATAGGAGATGCCATTATATGCGAGGAATCCACTCCCCAAGGACGATAGAACACCTCAACTGTCTATAAGGAGGGTCATAGGTCAATAGGCAATAGGACTGCAGCAGTAAGCAAGAAAACCAAGAAAAGAAATAAGGTACAGAGAATCAACATAGAAATAGTAAGCCCCAAAAAATGAAACAAACAATAATTCCCGTTACTCCTGTATGCAGGGAAAAGACAAAAAACGAATTTCCGTTATCAGGAGGGGACACGGGACAAAAGACAAAAAAAAGCAGGGGGCAAAACTATACAATTCGTACTAGCGAAGAGCAACTTTAATTTGCAGTTCTAATAATGCTTTCTTACTTCACAGAGATCCGAGAACATAATGACCTCATGAAATATGGAAGAGAACATGGAACCATCAGATAAGTGCTGTTCCAATCTAAACATAATGTGCAAATGTCCAAGAAACAAAGATATCGTGATGCTTTAAAACCCCTTGCCTAATTCTATATTTAGCAGAATCAGGACGTTAAGGGGTTAAGCCCAACAAGAACTCTGGAGCTACAATGTATTGTGACAACCGGGAGCAGTAAGCAAGCAGCCCCGGAAGAAACACCCAAGGACCCGGAAGCAGGAGCCAGCAACACGAAGAATCACAGAAGACAAGAACCAAAGGACAAGCCTAAGGAACAGGTAAGCAGGGAAATCCGAAAAGCGTGGAGGCCTGGCGGGATCTGAACTGGAACGCGAAGCGCGCTACCAGCGTGGATCCCGTGCTTTTATCTTTCAAGCGCTGCCCCCAGCTGCCGTCAGGGAACGGCGGGCGGGGCTCTCGGCTTCGCTCTCAAGCGCGGGCGCCATTGGGGTCGGCGTTAGCCACGGAGCCTAACACTTTTCATGACATTTTGTTTTAGTGTAGCTGGACTAGACTTGGAGGTCTTTTGACAGAGTGAGGCTATATCGAGGAGCAGTGGTGTCTACTCGGGTTGAGAGTGGGGAGCATTGGGCTAGTTTTGTTCCCGACTACGGTCCGGACTACATTGATTTATGCTGACATTATGCTGACTGGTTTCATTCCCAAATGATTGCACATGTGATAATGAAAAGATGAGGAGAGGAGGAGAGAAAGCTAATGTTCTCGTAGTCTATAAAGATGATAGGAATGGCATCAGTATTAACATCCCTAAATGAGGTGAACGTTTTTAGGACCTCCTGAGTATCGATTTATTTAGTGAGAGATGGTGAGTGATATCCAAAGACTGGATCACCTAATGCCCAGACCATTTTAATATTGGGTGATTTTAACCTCACACATATGTTCAAACTATAGTCTAGAACCTTTATTTGAAGTTTAAAACTTTTTGATCTGCTTAACTTTGTATATCATTCTGCTCTCTAAAGCCTCACATAGAAGAATCGGTGTGACCTGAGGGATACATCTGCTGACTATAGTTAAAAAATTAATGAACTATGCAAATTATACAACTAGAAAGGTAGCTCTGTTATCCAAAGAGAAACAAGATGTCTGCTTTGATCCCAAAGCACACTGGCATATAAAAGTACACATCTACTTATGTTGCTTCTGCCTGGGCATTTGACCCTATGTCTGGGTACATGAAGTTGTGCCTAAGAAAATTAAAGTTTTACCTAGGCACTTCAGGCTGTCAGAATGCACTTGTAGGCCGAAACTAGTGTTGAGTTGCTTGTGTTCTGGATCAGAGAGGACCTTGTTTGCCAGTTCATGCTGAACTGTTCCTTTTGGTGCAGGACCCAGGCTGATTTGCATATAGCTGGGTCTAGTCTGAGGTGGAAAGTTGGGCAAAAAAACAATGGGTTGGAATACTACCCCGAGTGAATATCACTTGTTAGACGAGTTCCAAGCATTCCTGACATCACACGTTGTGTGTTCGACTTCCCCTATTCCTGACATTTTGGTGAATGTGTTTTATTGTGAACAAATGACATCACATATCCAGTGGGGCTACTTTCCTCAAACCAATTACCTTTAGTAGAGCGCAATAGGATTCCACACAAGAGTTTCATAAAAGCAGTCAATGGAACATTCTCCAGAGAAAAGAAGGCACAAGTCACAGGGCCACACAAGCGAAAACTCACATTACATACAGCACAACGCACACACTCTCCATATATACTTCAATACACCTCTGCTATAGAATATGGTCATATATCACAGTGAGGTTGGAAACAACACCTATGTGGCTCGCTTTCTTGCCAGTGGCCAATGTGAGTTGGTGTAACTGAGATTTTATCTTAAGAAAGTACATCTCTTAGTAAATAATGAATGTACTACCGCTAAAAGAGACCGCCTACATAAGCATGGCCATTTTAGTGGAAATTAATAAACCTTGGACGTCAATATTCTACTTAAGAGCCACTATTTGCCATCTTGGGGTTGAGGGAGTTGTAGACATTACATCCAAGAGAAGGATGCAAACATATTGGGCCCGATTCACAAAGTCAATCTGAGACGAACGTCCAACTTTACTACTTTTGGTATTCACAGAAGTAATTTCTGAGTGGTATCTTTACGTCCGCAGTTGGGCCAGAATCTCCGCGCCCGGGCTGTACTCTCCGCACCCGGCCCATACTCTCTGGCTTTAGCCGTACTCTCCGGCTCGGGCCGGATGAAGTGTAATCAATGGGCCATAATACAATTTTTTTACAAAGAGGAACATTAGGAACGTGTGGAAAATAGTAGAGGAGGTCATGAAAATCAGTTTGGGCAGGGAAAATGGCGTGGCTGGACACTACATCATATCCCAGTAAAGTTTGCTCCTTTAAATCGTGGTACATGCAGTCCATGATTTGTGCTCCCCTCAGTGTTGAGTAGTCCATGATATGTGCTCCCCTCAGTGTTGACTGTAGTGTGTCACTACAGTCAACACTGGGGGGTGTGCAAATCATGGACTGCATGTACAAAAGGAACAAACCAGTACCAAGAGTGATCCCAAAGCTTGATCTTCACACACTAAACAACAGGGTATAAGAAAACCTTACCCAGTTTTAGAGTCATGGAGCGCTTTTGACTCCCCATATGCCTGCCATCATCACCTAGTCCCCTCACGCAATAATCGCTGCCGGTTCAGGGGCCATCTCACTGTGTGTTCCAGGGGTATCCCAGGAGAATATACCCCAGAGTCCCGCAACTTAAAAGCCTATGGTCCCGGTATGAGTCGCTCAAGAGGCTCCAGCTGAGCACAGAACCACAATCTCCCTTTTTCCAGTGCCACAATTGGCAAAAACAGAAAGGTGAAACACACTAACTTGCCCTTAGAATAAAAGTATTACCTCCACATCTTCCATCCTCGTCCCATTCCTTACTGTTGGAGTGAAGGTGCCCATTCTCTCTACAGTTCTAAAACTGTAAAGCTGTTTTCACTCTATTAGCTGTCAAAGGACCTCCAATACCTCCCGTACATCTCGCCTTCACCCAGTTCCTTTCTTGTTATTTTTGCGCCCTTGTATGCTGTTAGGGCTGTGGGGGGGGGAGGACTATGTACTTCCCTGTAGAACACCTGTATGCCTATTTGGGTAGGCATTGCGTGGTATACTGGAATGTTAGGAGTCAGCTGTAGTGAGAATGTTGTGAGATGAGAGGAAGGGAGGACAAAGTGCGGAGAAGCTGGGGTCTGGCAGTTAATGGATGGGGTATTTCTATTGTGTTCAACTTCAAAATAAACCTTGTGAAGTGTCCACTTGGCCTCCTACTCCTCATTTCTGCAGATCTTACACATTTTTTATCACTAATTTAATTCTTCCTGAGCAGGGTTCCAGGAGTATGGTTTGATTTATTCTAGAGCTTTTCTGGAGGAAAATGGCACCACACATGTTTACCTGCCTTTGGAATGCCTGGCTGCTTTGGTTCCCCTTTCAAAGTTTTTGATTTATAGCATGATGGTGAGCGTCGGAGCTGCCGCCCTTGCTGGGCCGCCTAATATTGTTCTTTAGCAGCTGCACGGGCACCGCTCACTTCCTCTGCAATGAAATATATAAAAAAGTAATGGAGGGAATGCTTGAATTAATCTCAGTGTTTGGTACTTACTTGGGCCGCATCGTAGTTCAGCGTTATATATACTCCAGGTTATACTTGTAACATGGAGTTCTGACCAAACTCCATCAACCACCATGTGGTGGAGTTTTTTCTCACATGGATCCCACCAACAGTAAGTTAGCGAGCACGTGCTCAAAGTGGCAACCCTTCCTGTGATTTTCGAGTGCTAGAAGAGCACCTGGCAAGATTTTCTCAACATGGGCAGTCGCAACCGTTTGCGGTAAGAAAGTTGCCACTCAAGAAGAAAATCTATATGAGCAGCAGCAAAGAAGCAGTGCCCTCTGTCGCCAGCTCCCGGCACTAAAAATCAGTGCAATGTCCCAATTTCTGCCCGTTTGCAATGTTCCGCAGAATCTCCTTGAGTTTTCATGTAACTCTGCGGAATTCCACAGAGTGAAACTTCATGATTTCTGCACACCCCTATTTATTTTGCACACTATGCAATGTCAGTTTGGACCTATCCCTATGCAAATAAGTCTTGATGCTGCTCCAATGTGAACAGTCCGGCCAGAACTGCTTGGCCAGGTTCTCCCTGACCCGAACACAAGAAACCCAAGATCGATTTCACCCTTATTATGGCTCATCAATCGGGTATAGCTTATTTCCCCTGGCAGACTGTGCACTAGACCCATGGATGGAATGCTAGTATTAATCTCAGCCACTCGTAATTACTCCAACCACATCCCAGTCCATCGCTGTTTTGTACACTATGCCACATCAGTTTGGACCAATTTGGACCCAGTCATATGCAAATTAGTCTTAACCCTGCTCCAATGGGAATGGTCCAGCACATACAGCCAGGCTAGGTTCTTCCTGAATCGAACACAAGCAGCTCAAGAATGGTTTTACCCAAATTAGGGCTCATCAGTCGGGTATAACTTTGTTCCAGTAGCTTAGTGTACATAGGATCCATGTCTGGGCACATCTGTCCGACATAGGGCATCATACTGAGGTATACAAAAAAATTGATGGATGAAATGCTTGAATTAATCTCAGACACTGGTAAGTGGCGAAGTGGGAAGATTATGCACAGACTACAGATTTAATGTTATTCAAGGTTCTGAGTTATCCTTTGGTTCTCAGGTAATTCTAGGACAAATGACCACTGAGGAATCCAATATTTCCCTTTAGTTCTTGCTGACTGTATTTTTTATTTTTGCCTGTGTTTCTAAATGTTGGCACTGTGTAAAGGAGAGATGAAAGCACAAGCCTGGTAAAGATGAGTAAAGGGATTAAATGACAATAAAATTCTCCCCTAAGATTTACATGTTAGAAGTGTTCTTTTTGGGCTGATGAAGAGTAAATTGCTTTGGCACACCTCCAATAGTAGGGAATGGAATGAGGATGAAAGAAGAAGAGGTCATGCATGGTCTACTTACTGGTAATCTTCATTACTCTGATTCTTCCTTACTCGTCCCATTATTTACAACCCCCCCATCCCACTCCTTTCCTTCACCAGCCCTCGCTTAGGGCTTGACATAAACAGGACGGGGTTTGAGCGAAGGAGGAATTTAGGGGGGGTTCACAGTACACTGGGTCTGGGGCCACAGTGGAGGGTGGTGGGCGGGGGGTGGGTGGATTGGTACTTTGCAGGGAGGCGTTTAGTTGCGCCACTGGTCACAGCCAATATTCCCATCTTTTAAGAATGATCAAAACAGACAATATTAAATGCTCCAGTGAAGACTCTGCTAAACTGCAAACATTAGCAACAAGAACAGAGATCAAGATGGAGAGAACTCCCCATCTTCCGACAGCGCTGCGGCTTGTCTATTTTGAAAATTGCCAATTTGCTCTGTCTGGCATGACCACTAAAATATGAGTTTATTGTTTAGAAAGTCTGCACTTTAAACTTTACAAACATTACTTTCTTCTGGTTTAGATTTCGAAAATATTCACGATTCGTCTCCAATTACCCTTTGCACATAAAATTCTAAGCAAACCACATAATATGCACGAAAGTTCTGTTTTTGTAGATGCGATGCCAAACCTCACATGGCCCAAGGTAGAGCGTGCCTTTTCCTGCAGCAAACTCTTTCCAAAAACATCTGAAAGGCTTTCAATTTATTCTTTTATTTTAAGGAGCGTAAATGCGCCAGTGAGAAGTTAATACAACACTGATGAACTTCCAAAATCATGTGTATGGCTCTGGCAAACCATGTCTATTTCCACAAACTGGGGAGTTAAGCTGGGACTATGGGAGATGCATGGAAGCTTCAGGCACTTGTAAAGAAATATGCGTACATATTTGTTCATTCTGATCGTTTATATAAGTCTCAAATTCTCTAAAGAAGCAGTAAAATATAGTTCACTTGGCCACAAATGTTAAATCAGGAGCCAATGCTGATTCTACTTACTAAGGTGTATTACAGAGGTATTTTCAAAGGCACACTGTCAATCTGCGGTGCTTTGGAATCAGCCAAGGTCATCAGACGAAACGCGTTGCCTGCCAATGACTGTTAAATTGTTATAACTACAAAGTAATGGTGGGCGGAATTTGCATAATTCACTTTCGCAAATTTTCGCGAAAATGTTAAAAATCTCCGCAAACATGCGGAAATATCGCGAAGATGCGGAAGTTTATTTCCCGCCCGTTCGCTGTATTTTCTGCGTGGTCGCGGCTCGCCAACTTACCCATGCGGCTGCTCACGGGCGTGGCCATCTTGTTTTCACTCGTCTTGCGGTGCATGATCGCGAGAAGAAAGACGTGATCGCGCGACGTATGACATTAATGCGGGAGCGACCTGTCGCGAGACAGCGCAAATGGCTACCAACAATCCAACATCTCGTGGAGAACGCGACCGGATCGGGAAAACTTGTCGGTGAACGCGGGGATTCAGGTAAGGCGATCGCGCGCACGCGAGAATGTATTATTTTACAGCACGAGCAAGCAAAAAATGTCCGGTAAAATGCGGATTGCGGAAATTTTGACATTTTTCGCGCTCTCCGCGGAACGCGAAAATGTCAAATTATCGCAATTTCCACGAGCGGAACGGAATTTTAGCCCAGGCCTACTACATAGGCGCTTGAACACGGAATGCTGGCGTGTATTGTGCCATTACACATTTAGATGCGCTTCTTCTTTGAGAAAAACAGCCAATTTAACTGCATGGCCAATATTTTGCCTTTATTCCTTGACGGGCCACTTGCCCGGATGGTTTCAAAGGTCTGTACAAATATTAGAGAAAAATTATTTCTTTGAAAGTCTTGAAGTCAAGAGAAAAACTATTGTCATCACATGTAGGTCCAGAGAATATAAATATCCTCACTTCCAACCTTTGAGGGAGGTTTATTCGCTAGATGTCTGCGCTTTCATTATCAATAGTGTTTGTATATATATATGTATGTATGTGGTACTTATATAGTGCAAACCTAGCCCAAAGGCTGCTGGAGGTGGTTTCAAGACCACCCATGCAGTTTAAAATGTCCACCAGTAATGTACTGAATAGGACACGTTACAATGCAAACATTTACAACGCATGCCTTTACAATGCGGTTTTTACATTGCAACATCCATTACAACGCATAATTTTACAACGCATGCCATCACAATACATTTTTAGAAACTACATTTACAACTCATCCCATTACAACGCATACCAATACAATGCATAATACTTTTAGGGCAACAGTAGGGTAAGTGTTGGATAGTGTAGGGGTAAAATTACTATTCCAACTCCAGTGAGTGCAACAGTAGGGTAAGTGCTGGATAGTGTAGGGTTAAACATTACTATTCCCCATTACTTACCTTTTAATGCATTGTAATGGCAAGCATTGTAGTGACATGCGTTGTAATGGCATGTGTTGTAGTGACATGCGTTGTAATGGCTGCGTTGTAATAGTATGCGATGTAAAGGCAGATGCGTTGTAATGACTGTATTGTAAATGTAGTGCGTTGTAATGACTGCGTTGTAATGGTTGTTTCCCAATGTACTACTTGATGAAACCACACGTATGGCAAGGATAGGCCTTGGCTTGGTCAGTTTAGAAGTGATTTATTTTATATTTTACCGCATGCAGAATTTTGGATCTAGACTTCAGGCAAAGAGATGCAGGGCACATGACACTGAGCACATCTCTAGTATGTCAGTTCTAGTCCACCTTGACTAGAGTGACTCTGGTCTGACCAGTTCTGGCTGGTCAGGAGAGTCAAACCTAAGGCTGCAAACCAGTCTCCATCTGATGGAAGGGTGTTTTCCTGATAGTTATTCTCTCTCTTTAAAACATTAAATTGGGGGTGATCCCTGAATATGATATTACGCTGGAAGCCTTTGATCCATTATGATTGTCCCACCTTCTCCATGTCTAGATCCCAGGATTTTACATACAAAGAAAACTATTCATGACTTGTGAACTGTAGAGCAACTGTTAACCGGGTTTGTCAATCTTCTCCATGCTTCATCTGTGTTTTTGAGAAAAATTACTTTCAGCTTACCCTTCAATCCAGTCTGGAGAAATGCTCACATCATTTCTGAGATCTTTTGGTTTGTGCATAGGATCTGTGGGCCACCGGTTTGTCAGGTTTCTTAGGTCATCACATGGAAAGTTCTTCTAGTCCTGGAGCTAAATCTATAATGTCTTACTTCACATGCCGACAAGTCTCTGGGTGCTTCTTGAATTCAGCCCATCCTTTTGATCAAGGCTTTGATCTTTCCCCAGTTAACCCATGTAGGTTTCAACCACCAAGTAAAAGCAGCATTTGTCTGTAATCTCGGTATTCTCCCTCCCGCCATCATCCTCACTTAAGATGTGGCAGGTGATCAACATTCATCTGTATTTTACCTCCCCTGGGATCCATGAAGCCAGAAGTGACAAGTACCATGCCACTGTAAATTCAGTTCTGTTGGATTATCCCCGAAAGTAAGGCACATCTAGCAGCAGTAAATATATATCCTATGGAAGCATTTACATTTGTTTTGGTTATTCACATTACATAAGATATGGCATTTAAAAATGGTGCCAATCAAAAATGAGGTCAACCTTACGTTAATCATAAAAAGGACAGAAAAAGTATGTAACAGCTAATAATAAAGATGTAGTAACCAAACACAAGGGACCCCGAAACCCAGTCTCACCATCAAACTAATTTAGTAAATGCAGCATTTTTTCACAGTCGGTTTTAAATGTTTACCTATGGCAGAAGTTTGCTTAGCTGCTGGGACATGTAGCATCCTCCCCAGCCCGGGAGTAAGTAACAGACCTTGCCACAGATAGAGCTCTGGTTTACACGTCTTTATTCTTCAGCATGCAACCCTTAACTGAAAGCACTGCATCACAAACTTTATTAACCACAACCAGACACACCCACCAGATTCTGTAACACTTGTAAGGAGTCTGCAGAGGACCGTTAGCGGCCTGATACACATAAACACAGGACACAACAGGACGTAAGGCCGTAGCAAACCCTAATGTGTTGAACCAGCGCCTTTTCCCTGTAGTTGTGCATCCCATCTTCATTGCAATCTTGATGTTGTTAATTCACAATTGCAATACTGCCTTGAATTGTGCATTTTGGTGGGCATTCCCCTATTTAACATAATGATGGAATGCGAGAAAGCAATCTGTTCAATAACATTGAATGGAATTGGTTTAACATTAGTGTTATTGTGCATTGCCAAAATAATGGCCAAGAAGCAATAGCTCTTTCATAATACATAATAAATAATTTTGGCCAATGCAATGTAATTGAAAAGTAAAATCAATCATAGTTTCCAATGTCGTTTTTCATGACTTTCTTAATTATACATTGAAAATGATATTTGTTTTGGTTATTCAAAATGAAATAACACCAGTGATGTACGGTCCATACATCTTGCAGTGAAATTCTCTGCATTCACTTTGCTAGCCTGCCTGTCAATGTTTGACAAATGTGTCGAGATAGTATTTCATATTCCAGCTTCTTTCCACTGATCACACATGTTTAGGTAACTACTCAGATCTATGGAGCTGCCTGGAAAACGCTGAGAAAGTACTTCGGCCCGTAGAATGCTCGAACCTTCTACAGTGTCAGCCAGACAACCAATGGGATCCCGGTCTTTATGTAAACCACACACATCTTAGGTTGCACCATTTATTGACTTCAGCAAAAGCATAGCATGAAAGAAGAGAAGCCTAACCTATATTGTCCTAAAACAGATGTTGAGTGGAAATGTGGTCATATACCAGAGAATTCCATTTTCTAGAGCTCAATCAATCAATCAATTCAACTTTATTCGGTCATAAAAAAATAGCCCACAACAGTTATATAAAGTAATGTGCAGCCCAGCACAATAAAACAGCACACATTCATATTAAGATCTTTCAGACGAGATAAAAGCCAAAATGCAGGTAAAACACAATCACAAAGTGCAGCGGCGATGATAACATCAATTTAAAGGCCTACCTACAAACTTTTATAAGAAACGGACAAGCCAGAAAAGAAGTGACCGTAAGTAACATGTTGTATCTCACGATAATGTTGCATTTAGTACATAAAAGAGATTTCATATTTGAACTAAAAGTACAATACAGGGCGTCACAACAATAATGCAAAAAATGTTTAAGTAACAAGAATAATAAAAAAAAATGCATCTAATACTGAAGCATACAAAAGAGACACACAGCCAGATAGGGAACTACCTAAGCAATTTCCTCGCCTTAAGCACCAGCTTCAAAAAAGTATTTATGGTAAACACAATCTCCTCAGGGATTTCCAAAAGTGGAGTGCTTCCGTGCAATGACGCAAAGAATACTTCATTAATAAAGGCTTTAAAACAGAGGACCTATGGTAAGAATATATAGTACAGAAAAACATCACACGTAAAATGCTCTGTGCTGATTTCTGATCACATGAGCAAGGTGGAAGATCTTGAGATCAATCATTGCGCCGGGGGAAGGTAACTAATCCGTAAAATAGGTCAAAACCTGAGGATAATAAAGTGCCGGCAGTGCTGTGCATCATACAATAAAAATGGTTGAATGTTCCTAAGTGGCTTGAGCTGCATATATGAAGCAACAGAAGAGAATTTAGATACCCTTGCCCATCGCCAGTCCTCCCAATGGGTATAGCACATGGCCCTTAGTGTTTTTTGTATCCACAATAGGCAAGGTTCTTGAAGGGTCTTCAAACAAGTGCCGCTTGCCTAGAGTCACGCCCAGGACCCTAATGCCCTTCAGCCAGGAAAACTCTAAGCCTTGAGACACAATCCTCAATTATCATTCTATTTAGGGAGAGGGCTTCATTGACCCAGACCCTTCACCACAGCATTATTGGTTGTGTCCTTAAGATACACTGGTATTCTGTTCCCATCCTTCTCCTGAACCCATACTGGATATCCGAGAAGGTACCACTCTCCTCTGCCCAAGCCATCAGGCAGGAGAGTAAAACACAACCCAGAACCTTCACAGTAGAATCCAGGAGTGCAGGCTGCTCTTAAGAATTTAGCTATCAAAGGGGGCCCACAGATCTAAATTACTCTTGAATTGCTCTAAAGTGACCCCGTCCGGGCCTGGGGCTTTTCTACTAGGGCTAGATATAATAGCCGCTTTCACATTTTCCAATGAAGGACAGTACTTGGGGAGAAAACAATCCTTTACTGCAATAGGGGAATCACTGTCATTACTTGTTTAATCACTATTGAAATAAACCTCTGCAAAAAAAGTAGTCCACTCATGCCAATATATAGCAGATTCAATCCTAGCTTCTTCTTAATTTCTAAGGACCTGTTGATTTATAATAGTTCAGAAACCTTCTGATCATTCTTAAAGCATGCTTCTGGAAGATCTTCCCAGGCTTTTAATCTGAGGGTATATTTCCTTTTTGCAATCGTGCTTTTATAGGTCTTCTTACAACAAGCAACCTCGAGGGCAGACCTAGGTTGCTTGTGAAGAGAGGCCATTAACTCTTTCTGAGATCTGGAGCATGCTACATCAGAGCATCTCTTTTTCTTATCGGGTCATCATGTATTGCCCTACATAGAGCCCCTGACACTGTCGCTCAGAGATTGAGACACACTGTCTATATATGAGCCTCATCAGCCTACTTCAAAGAAAGTGCGATTAAACTTGACTTGGGGACTTGGGATAACGAGTTGGGAGCACTTCTAATAGCTTAATCCCCACATGAAAAATGGGTCCTTGAGCTGCCAAACAAGGTTGGCTAGGTCCTGGGAAGACAAAGTAGTAATAGCAGTGTCTCTACCTCTCAAGACAGGATTTTCCCTGAACACTATTTACTCCAGATATGTGGTATTAATCCGTCTGGTGCTCACCACTGTCCCAAGCAGTTTGAAAGTTGTGCTCCTGTTGAGGAGCCATGTTTACACCTAGAGACGTAGTGTTGAATAAACTCAAGCTTATTTGTTGGAAAGCTGGAAATACAAGCAGACTTCTGTTTTACCACTTCAACTGTCTCAATGTTATTTCCCAAGTTACTTTGTGGGTCTAGTAAAATCCTTGCAAAGGAAGAGGGGTGGACTATTGGAACATTGGATCTCTGATGATCTGTACATGGATGGAAAAGCGAAAAGTCAACATTAGAAATAAAGGGCTGAAAAATGGGTTCTGACATTATCATTGAGTGAATTGGCAGATCCGCTAATAATTGGGAAGGGAGAGCTATAGGGTCTTCCTTCAACGCAACAAGCATATTAAGTCCAGCAATAGCAGTACTAGGGTTCTCAGAGTGTGTGATAGCAGGATGAAGATAGTTATCCAAAAGTGGAGTTTTCCCACCCACGCTATGATTGAGCTTCCATAATGGATTGCGTTGAAACAGCAAATATGTTTTCGATTTCGCTGGGAAGCTGTTTGCCGGGGTACGGAATAGTGACTGGGTTACTTACCTCGTTGTCAGGAGAGGTCGACAGCACACGAGCTGCGCAAGGATGGAGGGTGCAGCTGGCACTTCACTTATGTTTTGCTTCCTGCAGCCTTTTACGCTCCCCTCCCTTTTTGTGGGTGTCTTCGTACTACCCCATCAGCGAATAAGCTGCTAGGTGAACAACCATTACAACGCAACTTTTACAACGCACTGCCATTACAACGAAACTGTTACAACGCAAATGCATTGACAACGCATGCCATTACAACGCAAGTCTTTACATCGACTTGCACTAGATGGCGTGCTAACATTAAAAATAGTGTAGTTTACTATCCAAACACCTTCCCTACTGCAACGTGGACTGGAGTTAGAATAGTAAATTACCCTTTTTTAATGTTAGCACGCCATCTACTGCAAGTCGATGTAAAGACTTGCGTTGTAAAGACTTGCGTTGTCACAGCATTTGCGTTGTAAAAAATTTGTTGTAACAGCATGCGTTGTAAAAGCAAGCGTTGTAACATCATACATCCAAGCTGCTATTGCTGTCTTGTGAGTTGAGAGAAAATACTCCGGAGACGCCCTCTCTACCACCTTTAGAATTAGACAGTAAAGCGTCTGAGGTAATGCGTTGCTCAGCTGCCGGTCTCTCAGATGCTTCAGCAGCCTCAGGACTAATGAGGAGGCAGGGAGAGCCTATGAGCAGTGGATGTTAAGAAGTGTCATTAGATAATGCTCGGGCCTGTCTAGGTTCCATCTTCTCCTGTTGATTTGAAATGATGTCAGTCTGTTGGACAGATCAAGGATAACGTCCAGCATTTGAGATACCTTTACAAGGGAGTTGATCGTACCAGGGCAAGGAAAGAGTAATATGCAGCAGCTGGATCTGACTGGACCCTTGTAATCATGTAGTTCAAAGCTGAAATATTTGCATCATTTGCCACAATGTAGGCTGATAGGGCACTTAACATTTCCACTTGCATATCAAGTTTGTCTGAATGATAAGATAGGGATGCTGAAACAGCCTCCAAATTGTTAAGTAAGGCATTCCAAATGCTGGTACTTGAGTTGTGAGGAAGTGTCCCTTTTGTTCAGCTACTGAAAGAGTTGTGTTGTATATTCCATTCTTCCCATAGGGACATTAGGTCGGAGTCTCATGAAGAACCAAAACAGTGAGTCCCATGGCCCTCATCTATGGGAATATGACTGGACATTCTCTTGACAGCACTAGTAGTCAGAGGTTTTGTAGACAGTAGGTTAAACTTAATGGGGTAGAAGGGACCAGACGACATGCAACATTGCTTGCAGTGTTGTTACAATCTATTGGTTGGCCGCACGAGCTTTGCAGTATTGGGCTGGTCGCCTGACATACTGGACTAGTTGCAACATTTGATAGTTTGCTCCGTTTGACTCCTCCCACATTTGCAGTATCTGCTTCCGAAAAAGAAATAGAATGATCAAATGCTGTTTGCAAAAATGATAAATTACCCTCCACATGTTCTATGGCCGGAGCAGGAACCTGACAGAAATAGTTAGAATTAGGTGGTGTGTGCCCGGATTACCATGAGTACCAGGAGAGACAGTACCTCATCATCACTTAGGAGTACAAAGCAGTCACTGACTGGAGGACAAGAGGTGTCCTGAAGGAGACTCGTAGCCCCATTATTAGTGCTGGAATTATTAGGATTTAGAAAATCTGTAAAGAGCGCTTGGGTAAGGGGCTGCGAGAGCGAAATGGAGGCATACAAAGATAATGGTATTTATAATATGGTAGTATCACCTACCAAGTCATCAGTGGAGGTTGATGTGTTTCTTACCAGATTTCTTGGCTGGCTTTTTGCCACCCACCTTCTTATTGACAGTATGATGACCTGCCCTCAGATTTCCCTGAGCACATTGTAGTTGAGGAGGGTAAAAGCTAGAAGCAGGCAATTGCAACTATGTTAAGGTTAAATTAGGCCACACCACTCTGGCCGGGATTTATACACAAAAGTGCCTTGTAAATTAATGTAAATATTTTTTTCATGAGTCTCAAGAATAAAGTAGAGCAGTAAGCACAAAGGCTATGGTTGCCCCAGAGTGACAAGCTGCACCATCATTGTGTGGCCTCCTCTGCACCATCTGGGGACCTTTGGCCTGTGGTCTAGTCCCTCTCGGCAAGCGGACACTGGCCAGGCGACAGCCATGTTGGAGTGTTATTTGGGAGTCCAAATGAAATTGCACAACTTGTTTACTGAAGCTGCAAACTTAGGAGAACTTTTCAGCATTATTACTCTCACGTTTGCTGTAACACTTTCTCATTTTAAGTTAGGTTCAGTTCCTTCCACCAGTGCCGCCTCAGCCCCCCCCCCACCTATTTTATAGCACAACAAATAACTTGAAGAAGAGGGGCTCGAGCACATTGCATGAGATTGTTAGAAGATAAAGCTCTCGCTTTGGTTATTGGAGACTAGCCTTCCTTTAGGCCTTAAACCTGCTGGCCCAAATCTATAGTTGAAATTCCGCACTGCCCTGTGTGTTTTTGTTTTTTTGTATCTTGTGTCTTGGGCTCGGCTGACAGCATCCAAAAGGTGATTTGGAGGTAGCAAGAGGTGAATGAGCAGACTTAGACTTTCGGGAAACACACAGTCGGGGTTGGAAATGCAGGCGCTCTAGATGCAATTTGTCTGGGTGCAGGGCACAGGTAGTGGAGGAAAACCCAGACCGGAAGCCGCACCCGAACCTAGTCAGACCGCTTCCGTGGTCCCAGGGCTCTACAAAATGCAGCGGGACCTAAACCCACTGCGTCCCCTGTCCGCTGCCCCCCCTTCAGATCTTTCCAGGCACGGCTCTCTGCCACACAATCTCTGCTCAGCTTACTGCTATCTTGAGCTGCAGGTCAGGACTGCTATATAGAGAGCGACTCGCATCAGGACTAGTCCACCCTGCGGTATGCAGAGACAGGCGTGGATGTGAGGGCCTGACTCGCTTGGTGAAAGGAACACAGGCACACGTGCTGTGCACTTCAATCTGCGGTCAAAGCACCCATCTTTTGATCAAGAAAACCAAAAAAACAAACACATGACCATATCAACTCATAAAATCTCTCAACTTCTCACTTCTGGCTCTTGTCCACTGTGTGGGTCTTCACCTGAAGCACCATCCGGAGGTGCCAACGTAGATTCCTGGGGCTGGTCAGCTGGCGTCCACCTTCCATTTGCTGGAGCGAGGTTTTCCCTAAGAATCATATACCTCCTCCATTTTATCATTTTGAATTAACATGAATAATTGATTAACATTAATAGTAATAATGGTTTGCTGTGTGTTTAATTAATCAACATTACTAATTAGAAAATACACGTGGGAATCGCATTTGCATGGCCAGATTGATATGTAAACTAATTTTGTACGCATATTAATGTCAGATATTTAGAATTTGCCTCATATATGTTGCTTTTGTCATGTGATTTGTGAATCGTGCTTTAAATTGTGAGTATAAACTGCAATGCGTGTTGCTTATGCTAGATAAATACACACACATAGCGGGTTTAGTGAGGGAATAACATTTTTATAGTCATTTCCATGTATTAATTACGTTTTATGTTTCTTTGCTTAAGTTGACCTTTCTGAAGTGGCCACAAAATGGCTGCCATCCCTATTTTGACGCACAGACAAGACACAGAAGTCACTGAGTGAAGTGCGCCTGCGCTAAAAGATGAGCAACAATAACCGCGTCCTGACCCCAGGCAGACTGTACTCGTGAAGGAAATCCTGGGAGGAGTGCCAAGCCTCAAACAATGAACTTCCTTAAAACATGAACTGTTATAATTGATGACACTAAAGGACATAACCCCGCATGGGAATCAGCATGCCCTGAATGGACTAGAAACTGTTGCTATTTTTTAATAAATTGAGAGCTGCATCTAATGCAACATCTAATGCATGGGAATCAGGAAGAATGATCCTGGTTTAACCAATTAAATTTGTTCTAAAACATGTATTGAAACATTTGTTGTCAAAATTGTACTATAAAAGTAGACTAGAGAGAGTAGGATATTAGTTTCCATTGCGAGCACACCTTCACTTTACCAGATTGCCCGACGTTATGTTGACGGAGAGGACGGTGACACTGCTGGACAGCTGCTTGCCAGAGACTCTGATGGACTGCCCAATTAACTTACGAACTGATTCTTTGATTTATGGGCATAGAGACGAAAGATCTGAATTTGACATAGAGGACGCCATTTAGCCAGATTAGGTAAATATGCAAACCAAAATATTGAATGCTATATGGTTTCCTCATGCTTTAATTAGATAAACATTTTATTACATTTAAAGAACTGTGTGGGGTTATTATTTGAAGTATTTCAATGTATATTGTTTAGAAGAAATAAGTGTTGCTCTTCCCAGCAACTGGCTGATCCATGGCCAATAGTATGGGAGGAACTACTAGGTTGTAATGTATTGAGACCCTGGTGAGGTAGGGAGGTATAGATAAACTTGTTGTTACTCATCAGGTGATTGGTGCAATCTTCCTCCCATTTTCCAGCGCATGGAAGAGAGAAAGGACTCCCCTCTCTCGATGACCATTGATCTAAGAATAGAATGAATGATTAGTGTTATGGGCCCCACCAGTGAACGAGTGAATGAAATATGTTTGTAGAAAAGGATCTGTGGTCTGGTCTGTAGCGAGGGGATTTGTGGTATTCAGCGCTGGAGCAGTTTTCTTGGTAGCAGAATGATGGTTAGCTATTGTTTTGGGTTTAGTGACGATTGCTTGTAAATAGCTTATTGAATATTGATTGGTATTGGTATATGTACTAACAATCTATGTTGAGTCGCGTTAAGTTATATGTTGTTTACACAGCTTCTGGGATGTAGGCAGTCGGAAGTTTGTAACAGTTCCGTAGTAGAGCAGAGGTAGATGCTGCTCTCGGAAAAGACGGGATTGTTGTAGCCCTGTAGGTACACAGGGGAAACGTGTGACAATTGAAGTTGCACGGCGCATTGTCTGGGTTCGATTTGGTGACATCGTCGTGTGTTGCCAATAGAGACATTTTCTGTGTGAGAGAAGTGTGTATGATAGCGAAGGTTACCTGTGAAATTTTATTCTTTAAGTACCAGGAAACCAATTGGCATACCGATAATGCTTATCACTGAAAAGGTAGCAGGTGTTCTCTGAGCTCGTTAGAAGGACAAAGCAGAGGGAAGCGCTGTTTTGTTAACGAGTGTCATAGTTCTGTAGTAGGACAGACTGTTTCCTGTTCTCGGGAAAGACAGGATTCTGTGCGTATTTACTGCATTTTCATGTATGAACGAGTGTGAATGAAAAGGCATTTGGGTTGATTGCGAAACTCTAGGTTATTTCTAAAATACCAGAGAAACAATTAGCTAATGCTTGCTAGAAGGGTGAAGTAGAGGGATGTGCTACTTTATCAACGAAAGTAACGATTCCGTCGTAGGGCAGAGGTAAGCGCTGCTCTCGGGACAGACGGAATTCTTGTGAGAAAGGTCCTTTGCTGTTCTTGGGTTAGCGAAGCAGACAATGGAGATGTTTTAGTGTTGTTACTAATCGAATTGTAAAAGTTACAGTAAGAGTTCACGGAGAGGTCTTGTAAAGGACGGGTAGACGAGAGCAGAGCAGAACTGCTGCAGCGGCTGCTGACGTCAGAACGACCGCGCTGGGATTGGACAGTAGATGGGAGGAGTAAAACGCTTCGGATTGGTGCTAGGAGTGGAGGAATACCGTGTGACGTGAATGCTCTCTGATTGGAGTGTTAGTGTGAGTCGCGCTGAGATTGGAGGATTGCGATAGTGACATAGACACTCCTGATTGGTACGTTAGTAAGAGTCGCGCTGTGAGTGGACAGAATAGCGGTACCATTGTAAGAGGACTAAACGGTATACGGAGAACGAGAAAATGTATTACCAACCACCAGAAAAGAAGAAATCGTGGTTTAGGAAAATTAAAAGATGGTTCAAGAAAGATAAAGTAGTTGAGACTAGGGAAGGACAGTTACTTCCTCCACCGAAAACACCCGCATCTACAATGATTGCAAAATATGGGTATCATACCTGTATTTGGTTAGATAATTGGGTAAAATACACCAAGGACGATGGAGTCCTGGCGTTTCCAGAACATGGTTCCTTTAATTTGGCTGTCTTGAGAAACCTCCGAGACAAAATGATGAACTTAGAACCGAGACCTAGACCGACGCAGTTTGAGGCATTGACGGAATGGGAAGACGAAATGCATGAACGAGAAAAACAGAGGAGTGGTAGGGGTTATAGATACATGTTCGGTAGATCATACGGACATGAGATACATGAAGACAGGATGAAAAGGTGGCGGAATGCAAGTTTGACTGATGGTATGTATCCTGTGAGAATGGTAGGAGAGAATGAAGGGAGAAAATGCACTGAGAAAAGGCGGAATATGGATTCAAGTGGGTATGAAGTGAATGAATCAGAAGATGATGTTGTGGTTGATGAAGTGTTTTACAAAAACCCACCACCGTATCGACCAGAACCAGAGGCATTGACACCAAGTGCCCCAATGAGAGAAACATTACGAATAACTAAAACCGAGACCATGTCACCCGAACTAGGGAAAAGTAACTCTGCAAGAGAGATAGAAAAACAGAAAGGAAGTAGGGTAAATGATGAGAATTCAGTAGAACTAGCCAAAACTACCCTAGAATTAACTGAGAAAATAAGAGAATTGACCAAGAATCTAGAAGCTGTAACCGTTCCAGTAACGATAGGTCTAGTAATGCCCATATTTGAGAAACAAAAAGATACTGAACATTATCTGGCAGTGCCATACAGAAGCCAAAATACAATTGAAAATACTGAATGAAGTCAAATTGACAATCCGTGGGGACCGACAATGAATATGTTTGAACCGAATGTTTCAAATAATCCATTTGTAAATCAGATTTATGCTGAGAAGTAGGGGTGGGCGGAATTTGCGTAATCGCGTTACGCAAATCTCCGCGAAACGGTAAAAAATCTCCGCGAACATGCAGAAATGCCGCGAACACGCGGAATTGCTTGTTCGCGATGCTTTTTTCCTGTTCACAGTTGCTGTTTGCATGCTCGGGGAGAAATATCTCGCGAACACGCATTTTGAGAACGCGAACAAGAAAAAATTTTGCGAAGTCACGGAAAGCAGAATTTTGGGCAATTTCGCGTTCTCCGCGGAACGCGAAATTACCGAAATTCCGCAAATTCCGCGAGCGGTACGGAATTTACCGCCCAGGCCTACTGAGAAGAGCAGAATGACAATGGAAACATTATTAGAACCACAAAAGGCCCCAGAACAAAATAATGTAAACAATTCAGTGGGACCTTCCGTCGAATGAGTTAAATGAATGGATCAGAGAGTTACAAAAAAAGGATCAAGAATCCCAGTCAATAGATGTGGCCAAGTTACGAATGGTATTGGAAGAATTGATAGTAGGAACTATCCCTACTGAAAAATGAAAGATTACCAGGATGAGGAATTGTTGTTTCTCTGCAAGAGTGCAACCTGGAGGGTGAAAAACCTGCATGAAAGATTAGAGGAAATTGCAAATGAAATGGGAATAGATTTTGACAAAGTAAAAGCACTGCAAAAATCCTATCGAGTTGATTTCACTGAGAAGGATATAGAGAACATGAATACCACAGGAAGGATAGGTCAAATTAAGGACATAATTTGTTTGTTGAGAAAATGGGGAGATGTTGACGGATGGAGAAGCAAGTGGTGTAGAAGACGTGATAATATCACAGAAAGGACAGTTTCAGCATTTCCTGTTAGAGAGAAAGAAAAGGTAACAACAGAATACCCCATGAGAGAGATTCCAGGGGGAGGGTATGTCCATGTTCCATGGACAAGACAGGACATTTTGTCTTTCACAAATGATTTCCCTCAACTACGCGAAAAGCCCGTCGAGTTGTACCGGCAGGCAGACAGATTTGTAAAATTGGCAAAGGTATTATGGATAGATTTGAATAGTCTATTCGATATAATAGTACCAGCAGATTTGTGGACAGAGTGCAAGCTGATGATAAATTGGCCCACTCAAGAGTATCCCAGGGATCCTAAGACGGGATCTCCCGACCCAGAGGTATTGAAGAAATATGAGCAGGTTACGGCATTTCTGAAAAATAAGGTACCCCCTAAAGAGACTGATTGGGTAAAAATTGACAGGACCCAACAAGAAAGCAAGGAGTCAGTACATGCATATTATGAGAGACTAATTCAGGCTTTTAAACAGTTCAGTGGAGATGAGAACCTGAGTGATAAAGATTTGAGTCATTTCGTATACAGATTTGTATATGGTTTACACCCAGAAATTGGTGATATGATAAAGTAGCATACAGTTGATTGGCAAAATAAGAAAATAGATGAAGTTTTGAGACATGCAAAATATTTCAGCGATGAGATTGAGGCAAAACAACGAAAGCTGAAAGAAAAGGCAATGTGGGCACAGGTAAAGGTAGCCGAACGACAGGAAGCTCAGTTGATAGAACAGGTGAACAATCCAGGAGTAAGACCAAAATTTGGTACAGGGAAAGGGAAAGGTAATATAGAGGAAGCCAAAAATAAATTCCCATGTCACAATTGCGGTGAGTTAGGGCATTGGAAATCCGAGTGTAAGAACCCTCCAAATACTAATATTGAAAATCGATCATTGAATCCACAGGTGCGGAAAGAGGTGGGTGGTCAACTACAGCAACAGCAGTAGGTGGTTACTTCTCAGAATCAGGTGCCAAAACCACCTTTTCCACAGAACAGAAACTCACAGAAGTATAGTAAAGAATCGGGATTCTACAATGAAGAACAGGTAAATAAACCATCACGCGCTCGCACAGTTTCGCAGTATTGGCTGCAACATGATGAGAGTGAATCAGAAATGGATTATTGACGGTGCCGAAGGGAGGAAGAAGAGTGCGTACTTGGCGCAACTCTAGAAAGAGACCAGACAGGACCATTTGTGGATGGGAAGATTAATGATGATAACATTCTTTTACTAGTGGACACTGGTGCTACTCGATCTACTGTTAGATCAGCAGATGTTAAGAATCTTCCTCTTTCGGATGAAACAATCCAAGTAGTTGGTGTATCTAACCAACAGTTAAAAACACACCTTACAGAACCTGTAAAGGTTAGTATAGGGAAATGTTCTGACATGCACCGATTTGTGGTGTGTGACACCAGTCCTGTGAATTTGCTAGGTAGGG
Organism: Triturus cristatus; assembly: GCF_964204655.1. NCBI lineage: Eukaryota > Metazoa > Chordata > Amphibia > Caudata > Salamandridae > Triturus > Triturus cristatus. Next base: position 748,322,806 of record NC_140584.1, on the reverse strand, counting down.
ACTTGCTGTGCAAGATGGACTGCACTATATTTTGTACTCCAGATGGAATAGCTTTTGAGACACCAGATGAGGATGTATTGTACAAAATGACCATAGCTAACAGAGAATGTGAAACTATTGGAACATATGCAGTATTTAATCCAGATGAACTGCCCAGAGAATTGAAACTGTCTGTAAAAGCAGAGGATTGGGATTTTACCGGAGAAGATGTAGGGCTAATGAAAAACGTGGACCCAGTAAAAATTACTGTCAAAGATAGAGTTAGTTATCCAAACATTCCTCAGTATAGATTGACACCTGAATTAATTGAAGGAGTAACTCCAATAATTGAGAAAATGATCAAGCAAGGAATTCGGAGAGAAATATTGAGCAGTCCATGTAATTCACCCATAATGGGCCTGAAAAAGCCAAATGGGAAATTCAGAATATGCAAAACCTGAGAAAGGTAAACAAAATCGTTGTACCATGCTGTCCCACTGTGCCAAATCCATCAGTGATTTTGTATCAGATTCCCCATGATGCAGAATGGTACACAGTAATTGATTTGTGCCATGCGTTCTTTTCCATTCCATTGCATCACGACAGTCAGCAAATGTTTGCATTTCGGTTTGGAGACCGCATTTTGGCATGGTGCCGAATCCCACAGGGGTATACAGAAAGCCACTCAATATTTAATCAATTGTTGAAAAAGTCATTGGAAAGTCTGCAAATGCCAGAGAGTTCAGTACTAGTGCAGTACATCTACGACCTCCTTGTGGCGTCGAAAACTCGTGAAGCTTGTGAAGTAGACACTATAGCCTTACTAAATCACCTGGCAGATGGAGGACTAAAAGTGTCCCCAGCCAAACTGCAGTATTGTAAGAAGGAAGTACAGTATTTGGGACATAACATTGAAAAAGGACTGAGGAAAATAACAATGGATAGAATCAGAATCATAAAAGGAATGAGAGCTCCCATGACTCAAAGAGAAGTAAGAATGTTTCTGGGAATGGTAGGGTACTGCCGCCAGTGGATCAGCAACTTTTCGCTGATTGCAAAACCTCTGGTACGGCTAACAAGGAGTGATGTAAAAGATCCCCTTGAATTAAACAAGGAATAATTGGCAGCATTCAAACGACTGAAAGATGGATTGTGTGAAGCCCCAGCATTGGGTATGCCTGATTATGAAAAGGAATTTGAGTTATATTGCAGTGAAAGATATGGATGTGCACTTTCTGTGTTAATCCAGAAGCATGGAAGATTGAGGAGACCGATTGCATATTACTCATCAATGCTTGATCCAGTAGCTGTAGGCTTAGCTGGTTGTCTGAAAGCAGTGGATGCAACGTGTCAAAGTTTGGAGCAGAGTGAAGGAATCGTGACGGGATATCCTTTGAAAGTGTTTGTACCTCATGATGTGGCGATTCTTTTAACAAGGAGTCGTACTCAGTATATCACACATAGTCGGCTGACTAAGTATGAGAAAGTCATATTAGGTGCATCGAATGTGAGCCTTGCAAGATGTGTGAATGTGAATCCAGCAACGTTGTTACCTGATGGTGAGAATGTGGAAGTGAGAGATGAAGCAGATCATGATTGTTTGGATGTGCTTGAGTATTGTACAAAACCACGACCAGACATAAAAGATATACCTTTGGCAGAAAATGATTATGTAATGTTTGTTGATGGGTCATGTTTGAGAACAGAAGAAGGAGCGTTGAGTGTAGCATATGCAGTGTGTACGGTTTCCACAGTAATGGAAGCATCCTATTTGAAAGGAATGAAATCTGCCCAAGTAGCAGAGTTAGTGGCTTTGACTCGAGCATGCAAAATTGGGAAAGGTGTGAGAGCGACTGTGATAACTGACAGCCAGTATGGCTTCGGAGTTGTCCACGATTTTGGCCAGTTGTGGCTGCAAAGAGGTTTCCTGACCTCAAGTGGAACTCCTATAAAGAATGCTGAAGTGGTTGGAAAATTGATTGAGGCGATACAGCTGCCTAAACAATTGGCTGTGGTGAAATGTACTGCCCATAACCGAGGGGAGGATTATGTTACTGTCGGCAACCGTTATGCCAATGACATGGCACAGTACTGTGCTAGAAATCATTATTCAGTCAATCGGGCAAAGGAGAAAGAAATGACTTCCTATTCCTTAATGTTTGCTAACATTGTAGGGACATGGGAAGAAGTGAGACAATTGCAGTAGGAAGCAGGAGATGAGGAAACAAGGCAGTGGGTAAAAGCATGATGTGCACCAAGGGAAAAGGATCATGTGTGGGTCTATCGAGATGGAAGACCAGTCATGCCTGATAGCAGGTTGTCTACCATGGCACGGATGTATCATGGCGAGGGACACATAGGGAGAGATGCCATGATCAGGCCATTTAAGCAGACCTGGTACAACCCAAATTCAGAATCATATCAGAGAGCCTTTGTCAGAGATATTTAATTTGTCAGCAGTACAATCCGGGGAGAAAGACAGTGGTGAGCCTGGGAACTATAGGCCGAGAAGGAGGGCCTTTTACCAGAATGCAAATAGATTTCATTGAGATGCCAACATGTAACAGATTGAGGTACGTTCTGGTCATAGTCGGCCTATTCTCCAGGTGGGTAGAAGCATACCCGACGAGGAGAAATGATGGATTGACAGTAGCATAGCTACTTTTGAGGGAATTCATCCCCAGGTTCGGGTTCCCAGTGACCCTTGAATCAGACAGAGGAGGGCATTTCTATAATGAGATTGTAAAATTGGTCAGTGAAGCATTAAATGTACAACAGAAACTGCACTGTGCCTACCGACCAGAGGCTTCTGGTGTGGTTGAGCAAATGAATGGTACAATCAAGAACAGAATTGGGAAAATGTGTTTAGCCACAGGAATGAAATGGCCTGATGTCTTGCCTCTAGTTTTGATGACCATACGTGCAACCCCAGATAGAACTACAGGGCTAAGTCCTCATGAAATAATCATGGGACATGCGATGAGGCATGCTTACATACCAGTCAACAAACTAATGACGATTTCTGATGACATAGTGTTGGAGTACTGTAAAGGCCTGGCTGACGCAGTTCATTCTGTGTTTCATCAGGTTGGAGCGGATGCCACCACCCTTGAAAAGAAGCAAGCCCATGATCTAAGCCCAGAAGATTGGGTGAGGATAAAGGTCCACAGAAGAAGAAACTGTTTGGTTCCCAGGTGGGGAAAACCAAGACAGGTCATTCTGACCACGACGACAGCTGTGAAGTGTGCTGGACTGAAAAACTTGATCCATGCCAGCCATACCTTGAGAATACCAAATCCGGTGGATTGCAAGGAGAAAGAGTACTATGACGAATCAGAGTCAAGTACTGAATCAGATCACGAAGAACCAAAAACATGTGAAGATCCTGAAAGGGAGGAAAATGAACCAAAGCAGATTCTGGTCCCCAGAAGTGTCTCTCTGAGAAGAAGATTGCAGATTTCTGACAGCTCAGATTCTGAAGAGGAGCAGAGAAAGAAAGGTCCCAGTAAAGAACCTAAAAAGAAGGAAGGAAAAGACAAAGAAGAAGCAGTAAAAGAAAGTCAAAAGGAACAAATCCCAGATGAAAATTTGAGAGAAATTCCACCCGAACTAATAGATTTGAATGAAGAAGGGACAGTTACAGAGAGAGAGGGAAAGATTGCGGAAGACCCCTAAGGAGGTGTAGGGAACTGCAACATCCAGTTAGGTGAAGGGACAAGTAGTCAGCAGGAAGATTGCGTGCCGGAGATCCGAGGAGGGAAAGAAGTGGGGAAACCAGAACAAGTGGGGGATAAAGAAACTGGTGAAAAGGAAAAGCAAGTTGGGACAGAATCAGAAGAGAGTGGAAACGAAATACCTGAAGGTCGAGTTCTGAGAAAGAGAGCTTGGAGAGAAGAAAAGAATGTCAAAGAAAGTAAATTGAGAAGAACTGTTAAACCAGAAGTTTGGCCGAACAAAGTAAAAAGACTAAGATTTCGACTGTCTCGAGGGAAATCACCAAGAGCTGAACAGGTGAATGAAGTCACGAGTCAGGAAAAATCAAAGGAGAAAGAAACAGTTGTAACAAAAGAATCTGGAAGAAGAAGAAAACCTAACCAGAAGTATAAGTCACCGGAATGGACGTATGTGGCCCTGCCTGAAGAATCCCAAGAGGCAGATAGTCAAGGAAATCCAGAGGAGGCTTTACTGAAAGTGGTTAAAGAAGAAGAAGAATCAGAAATCCTGAGAGTTCTCTTGTCCGACATTGGAGAAGAAGAAGCGGAGATTCAGGAAATTCTGTATCCTGATTGGGTGAAGGAGGCAAAGGACGATGAGATGCCAAACTGAATAATCAAAGAAGCTGTTGATGTGGAGAACGAAGAAGTAGAAAACTAGTAGAACCAAGTAGAAGCTTAGAAGCTTTGGGGTAGAAACTGGTCACAAAGTAGAAGAGGCTAAGTCAAAAGACACGGTCTATTTTAGAAAAATGGCTAACACAGATGGTAGTAAAAGCAGATGTACATTCATGAAAAGATGGTGTAAAACATGTTGCTGTTGTACAGGATTATTAATGCTTTCATGGAGCATCCTAGCTCTTGTAATATCATTTAAAGTCACAATAGATACAATAAAATGAAATGGTCAAAACAAAACTAACATGGGTAAAATCACTAAGGTGGTACCGACTGTAGAAACAAACATTCATTTGCATAAAGATAGGTCTATTAACGATTTCTCTAATAATGTTTTTTCAAAATTATTGTATGGCAGAGGGAGTGACTTAGTGACTTATCATCACCTTCCAGCTACTTATGGAAGAACATGTAGTGTAATAGCTAGTTTGTTTTATGAGATTAGGAAATTAGAGTATTATTTTTCAGATGTAGATAACATTTTTGCATTAGTGCGTGCTAATAATAAGCTAAATAAGGTAAGACCTGCAAAGGTTTTAGGTGAATTTTTCCTAGAGACTAGTGAACTAACATTAGAAGCTGTGTTTAAATATAATTTGACATGCAGTTTGCAAAAAGAAGAAAATACATTTTTGAATATGGTTGAGGAAAGAAGGCATAAGATGCACAAAAAGGCATCAGAAGGAAAGGTTGAGAAAACATCTTGGGACATAGAAATGGAGAAACACCTGACAAAAGGAGAGTCAACACCAACAATAGCTTTAGATAGGCCTCAGAAAGGAAAATTTAGTATAAGAAGGAATCAAACTGCATATGATAACTTGTTTGTAGGTAATAGTGAGTGCCATGATACATACCGAATCATGGGTGGATGGGGATTCAAAGGTGGAAGAGATCCAGTATTTCCTGGAATATATTTTATCTGTGGGAACAGGGCATATTATCGTTTGCCAGACCATTGGTATGGCACATGTTATGTAGGCCTGGTATTTCTAAAAATCTTTCACATGGACAGAGAAGAGGGTGTAAATAGTTTAAATAGTCATTTAGTGCGTAGAAAGAGAGAATCTTGGGCAGAGATTGTGAATGACATATTTTGTGCATTGATACCGGCAGTGGGAATAACTCTGAATGCAAATAAAATTAGAAGATTATCTACAGTGGTGGATCACTTGTCAACAAGCACTTCTCATGGATTCTTATTGGTTAATACTGAAATGGTTGCCATGCGTGCTATGGTGATGCAAAATCGACTTGCCCTTGACATTCTTTTGGCAAAAGAGGGTGGAGTCTGTGGAATGCTGAAAGTTCAACATTCTTGCTCTTACATTCCAGATGAAAGTAAAGATCTAAAAGTTTACATTAAAAATATTACTGAATTGCACGATGAACTTGTACCACTGGAGGTTGAAGATGTATGGACAAGAATGGGAAAGAAAATAGCTGCTATTAAAAATGTCTTAGCTAAAATAGGTAGTACTGTTATAGGTAAAATTCTGTTTCCATTAACATGTGTGATAGTTGCAGTATTAGTGGTAAAATTAGTAGGCCTGGGCGGTAAATTCCGTTCCGCTCGCGGAATTTGCGGAATTTCGGTAATTTCGCTTTCCGCGGAGAACGCGAAATTGCCCAAAATTCTGCTTTCCGCGACTTCGCGAAATTTTTTCTTGTTCGCGTTCTCAAAATGCGTGTTCGCGAGATATTTCTCCCCGAGCACGCAAACAGCAACAGTGAACAGGAAAAAAGCATCGCGAACAAGCAATTCCGCGTGTTCGCGGAATTTCTGCGTGTTCGCGGAGATTTTTACCGTTTCGCGGAGATTTGCGTAACGCGATTACGCAAATTCCGCCCACCCCTAAAAATTAGGGTGTATGTGTTGCAGGAAAAAGAAAACAAATAATAAAATAAAAAGAGATAAACTTAAGAGAAAAGGAAAAGATCCAGAAAAGGATTTTGAAGAGATAGCCTTAGATGAGTGGAAAGACAATATGTATAAGAAAGCAAAAAGAGATGAATATGAAGAAACTGAATTTTGAGCTTTGAGTAAGAAGTCATTTAAAATTTCCGTAAAAGGGTACTAAATTTGGGTGTTTTGTGGTGATAAAATCACCAAAGGGGGGATTGCTGGAGCGAGGTTTTCCCTAAGAATCATATACCTCCTCCATTTTATCATTTTGAATTAACATGAATAATTGATTAACATTAATAGTAATAATGGTTTGCTGTGTGTTTAATTAATCAACATTACTAATTAGAAAATACATGTGGGAATCGCATTTGCATGGCCGGATTGATACGTAAACTAATTTTGTACGCATATTAATGTCAGATATTTAGAATTTGCATGATATATGTTGCTTTTGTGATGTGATTTGTGAATCGTGCTTTACATTGTGAGTATAAACTGCAATGCGTGTTGCTTATGCTAGATAAATACACACACATAGAGGGTTTAGTGAGGGAATAACATTTTTATAGTCATTTCCATGTATTAATTACGTTTTATGTTTCTTTGCTTAAGTTGACCTTTCTGGAGTGGCCACAAAGTGGCTGCCATCCCTATTTTGACGCACAGACAAGACACAGAAGTTACTGAGTGAAGTGCGCCTGCGCTAAAAGATGAGCAACAATAACCTCGTCCTGACCCCAGGCAGACTGTACTCGTGAAGGAAATCCTGGGAGGAGTGCCAAGCCTCAAACAATGAACTTCCTTAAAACATGAACTGTTATAATTGATGACACTAAAGGACACAACCCCGCATGGGAATCAGCATGCCCTGAATGGACTAGAAACTTGCTATTTTTTAATAAATTGAGAGCTGCATCTAATGCAACATCTAATGCATGGGAATCAGGAAGAATGATCTTGGTTTAACCAATCAAATTTGTTCTAAAACATGTATTGAAACATTTGTTGTCAAAATTGTACTATAAAAGTAGACTAGAGAGAGTAGGATATTAGCTTCCATTGCGAGCACACCTTCACTTTACCAGATTGCCCGACGTTATGCTGACGGAGAGGACGGTGACACTGCTGGACAGCTGCTTGCCAGAGACTCTGATGGACTGACCAGATGCCCAATTAACTTACGAACTGATTCTTTGATTTATGGGCATAGAGACGAAAGATCTGAATTTGACATAGAGGACGCCATTTAGCCAGATTAGGTAAATATGCGAACCAAAATATTGAATGCTATATGATTTCCTTATGCTTTAATTAGATAAACATATTATTACATTTAAAGAACTGTGTCGGGTTATTATTTGTAGTATTTCAATGTATATTGTTTAGAAGAAATAAGTGTTGCTATTCCCAGCAACTGGCTGATCCATGGCCAATAGTATGGGAGGAACTATTAGGTTATAATGTATTGAGACCCTGGTGAGGTAGGGAGGTATAGGTAAACTTGTTGTTACTCATCAGGTGATTGGTGCAATCTTCCTCCCATTTTCCAGCGCATGGAAGAGAGAAAGGACTCCCCTCTCGATGACCATTGATCTAAGAATAGAATGAATGATTAGTGTTATGGGCCCCACCAGTGAACGAGTGAATGAAATATGTTTGTAGAAAAGGATCTGTGGTCTGGTCTGTAGCGAGGGGATTTGTGGTTTTCATCGCTGGAGCACATTCACCTCCCTTTCTGTCGGCTGGGGGGGACAGCACGCTTCCACCATAAGCCAAACCAAGTGTGCATTCTTCATCCTCCCAACCACTTTCCCCAACCCTTTGTGGGCTAGCAGGGGCAGTGCCTTACAATATCTCCTTTAACCAAGATATGTTCCTCGTGACGGTGTGCTGCCCACGCGGTTATCATGGTTCTGTTGACCTGTGCACGGAACTTCCACCCATGGTGGTGATCCTTGAGCACCACCTGTGCTCCAACCTACAGAGCCGGGCCTTGGTGTGCTGATCTCTTCTGGCCTTGTCATTGGTCACCTGCCGTTTCTGCGGAGTCCTTTCCACGTCCATGCTCAGTGGCGCTCATTCAGAATCTTCCAGGATGACATCACATGGTAATCGTTTGAACAGTAGCTCGCCAGGGTGCATCCCGTGGTGGAATCCGGGGTCTTCTGGTATGCCTGGAGGAATTAATGGAGACACACTTCAGCATCCTGATGCTGGTCGATTCAGATCCTGAGGGCTCTGTTCAGCGTTCTAATGAATCTCTCTACCTCCCCATTGACTTGCGGCCACTCTTTGTGCAAGAAAGTCTTAAAATTCCTGTCCCTGGAAGGGGGTCCAGTGTCAGACATTTCCTCTTCTGGCAAACCGAGCAAAGCAAAGGTCTTCTCCAGTGCGGGCTGAACGTGGGCGAATGCGGTAAACATGGGAAACTTGGAGAACGAGTCCATAACCACCAGAGTGTTGCATCCATCGGGAAAACTCCCAAAGTCGACGCTAACTTTTGCCTATGGATTGAGGCAGGGTACTTCTGTCAGCAGGGATGCAGGTAAGGTGCACCGGTGACAACGTCTGAGCTCTTCATCCATGAGTTCATCCATCCGTTCATCCATCCATGCCTGGAAACCAGACTTTCCCTCTGAGCCTCGCTTTGGTCTTGGCCGTTCCTTGATGTCGTTGGTGGGCAAGGGTGACTATCCGATCCTGGAGGACTTTGGGGATGACAGTTCTTTGCCTTCAGAGTATCAGGCCAGAGCCACTCACACTCAACTTTTGTTGTACTTTCCAGAGCTGGAGATGCATGTTCTGCTCTTCGGCCACTATCGATCTAGATCCGTCAAGGAACCGGTGTCATTGTCCCCGATCCAGGACCTCCTTTACCTTCAGGAGAGTGTCATCTCCATCTGTGGCCTCTAGCTTGCCTTCATTGGTGACTGCAACTGGTAAGGCACTTGCTTCAAACATGTTTACAAAGTATGCAGTGTGCTCTTCGTCCAGGGCTTGCCCAATGGGGTCGTTTTGCGAAGGGTGACGTCAGCGGGGTTATTGCCACTGGGTCTATAGACCAGCTGGAGAGCATATGGTTGTAGCTGTATGGCCCACTTCTTAATTGGTGGGGGGCCCAGATGGAATGACCCGTTGAAGAGCTGCAGGAGTGGTTTGTAATCTGCCACCAGCCTCAACCGGTGGCTACACTGGTAGAGGTGGAAGTGTTGGCACACCCATTTGATAGCAAGAGCCTCACGTTATATCTGGGCATAGCATGTTTCGGCCGGCGATAATGCCTGACTGGCATAGGCCACTGGGACACATTCCCCTCCCGCATCCTCCTGCAGAAGGACAGCTCCGAGCCCCACAGGGCTGGCATCCACCACTAGCTCGGTCTTGCATTATGGGTAGGAGTAGGCTATATAGTAGCGTGATCTAGCAGTGCTTCTTTTATGCAGCGAAATGAACTTTCTTCCATCTGGCCCCATCTCTATGGCACGTCTGTTTTTGTGAGTTGGCACAGGGGCTCTGATAGAGTGGCTAAGCCAGGTATGAACCTCCCACATTATGTTGCCATCCCCAGGAAACTGCGCATCTCCATCGGGTTTTACACCATAGGTACATTGCGAATGGCCTCCGCCTTCCTGGGATCGACTTTAAGTCCTTCTTGAGAGAACATGTATCCAAAGAAGTCAATGGAGTTCTGATAGAACAAGCATTTTTTCTGGTGAAGGGTGAGGCCACTGTCTGCTAGGTATTAGAGGGTGGCTTGCAGCAGGACATGGTGCTCCTCCAGGCTCTGAGAGTAAATTAGTATATCGTCGCTCAGGTTTATCACACCAACCTGCCTGGAGAGTGTTTCTTTGATGGCATTCTGAAACACCTCTGCTGTGGTAGAGACACCGAAGCTGAGCCTGGTGTACTGCTGAAGGCCCACATGTGTGGAAAACATCATAATGTAGAGACTTCCCGGTGCTAGCTCCAGCTGGTGGTATCCTGAGTTTAGATCTAGCTTCAAGAACCACTGTGCACCATTTAGGTCTGCTACGATGTCATCCATGGTTGGAGTCACATGTCTTTCCCTCCAGATGGCTTGGTTCAGTAGTCTCATGTCCACACAGAGCTGTATGGCTCCTGGCTGCTTGGGTTTTGGTGCGATGACCAGTGGAGATATTCATGGGGTGGGGCCCGACACCTTCTCAATCACTACCTTGGTTTTCCAGCTCTTGCAGCGCTTTCTCAACTTGAGGGCAGAGATGGAACGGGACGCATCGGTGTCTGAGTGCTGTGGGCTTGATGGCTTTGTCAGTGTGCAGGGTGACTTGGTGATCCTTGAGCTTACCCAGACCTTGGAACAGTTGAGGAAAATCCTTTAGTATTTGTCTGCATGGGTTTCACAGACTTGCCTCGCGAAGACCACCAGTTCGTCTGCAATGTGGCATCCGAGCAACATGCCTTATTGGCATGATGTGGAATTTGGTCCTGAGAGTGCGGTCAGAGCTAGTGACGTCGACCTCAATGGTGCCATTGAGGGGCAGCTGTTCAGTATCCCCGTATGTGCAGAGCTTTGTCAGGCTGTGGGTGAGTGGCAGGTGAGGTGTTAGCTTCTCGTACTGGGTCGAGTCCATTACGTTCACCGATGTACCTGTGTCTATCAGGGCTTCTACCAGGACGCCTTTTACTTGTATTGTGCATATTTGTGGGGGATGTCTCTTCTGACCAGAGCGTCCGGTGAAGGAGATTACAAAGATGTCGTTGTTGTCATCCTCAAAGTGGGCGGTGGCCCCTTGGGTGCACGATGCCTCTGTGCCTTAGGGATCCTCCAGTGTTAGATACCGCAGGGCTTTTGCACGTCCCCTTGCACCTCCTCCACTCGGTGGTCCCCTTTCGCTGCAGCATACACTCGTATAGTGGCTGATTCTCCTGCACTTGGAGCATGTTTTCCCCTTTGCCAGGCACTGATCCGATGGTTTGTGGTCAAATCCGCAATACCTGCACTTGTTGTGTTGTCTCCCAGAGGCACTCCATTGCTGAGGTGGCGCAGGGAGTCGCTGGAACACGTCTACCTTCTCTTCCTTGATGCAGGCTGCCCAACTGGCCGAACATGAGCAGCTTCCATCTCTTCCACCCGACTGTTGGAGAGTTCATGTGAGCATGCGAGGATTAGGATCTAACCAAGGGATATTCCTGGTTAGCGAAATATGAGGTGTCGAAGTACGACTGATCTGCACCCTTGGATAATTTGTGTGCAAATCTCCTTGAATTGATCGATGGCCACGCATGTGCGTGCAAGCTTCCATAGTCTGGCGTAGAACATGTCTACCATCTCTGCATCTGTCTGCTTACCTTGGCATGGTTTGAAATGCTCGTAGTCGGGGTTCATTTGTGGGTCGACATGGCTGTTAAGTGCAGCTATAGCTGCATCATAGTCGTCATCCTCCGCTGTGTTTGGCAGGGTCTCGAAGAGTTCATAGAGTTCATCTCCCCAAAATGCATCAGCAGCGATTGTTTTACAGTTCCATCAGCTTCCCTCATGCCGCAGAAGTAGTGGTTTAACCATCTGAGTCACAGCCTCCACCAAGGCACTGCCGTTGCAGGGTCTGAAGGGGGGTAGAGGGTTGACAGAGGCATGCGGGTACTGCACGGGTGGTACCTGTGCTTGTGGAGGTGCTGGATCACCCATTGGCATGGTAGTCAGGAGCGTAGATTCTTTTGAGATACACCCTTTGAGGTACAGCCGAGTTCACAGTTGTGGCTCCTTGCTGATGGTGACACTCCACTGCCGTGATAGCAGGGTGTGGAAATGAGCCTTTTTAGAGGCCCACCGGTGCAAGGGTTAACCCTTATCTGTCCACTGGTTCCTAAACCAACAAAGAAGAGATCGTCACGGAAGCTGTAATATCAAAGAAATACGTTTATTAACTTCTCATGAGTGGGAATACATCTATACAACACCCTCGGTACTGTATAAGGTAGTCCATAGAATACAGAGGCCATGGGCCTTATATACCCAGTTTACAGTTGAGTAAGCATGGAGACTCAAAGAGGAGGTACAGGCATACACAAGAATAGTTATTGACTAACATGGGCATTAAGAAATTGCTTGGTCCACAAAGTGGGAGGGGAGATGTACTGCTTACTTCAGTTGGAATAGCCTGACAGTTACAGTCTAAGACAGGTGCATTCTAGCAGCTAAAGGCCTTTCGGAGCATGCGCAGTGCTCTGGCTCAGTACTGAAGGAGTTAACTATAGTTGATGACTCAAGCAGAATAGAAAAGCAGGCAACAGTGAAGATGGAAGAAGCACATGGCTAACACATGGCTAACTAAAATGGATGCCACAAACAAAATGGCTTCAGCTTATGCTAACGGTAATTTCTGCGATTTCCACAAGGGCACTGTGGATACACTGGAACAGTGTCTCTTTGATAAGTGTCCTTGCGCCACTGTGAAGATCTGCACTGCTGGGGTGAAGCTGCTGCCTCCCTACTTACTCAGTTCGGCAGCCATGAGACCCCTCCCCCAGGGCAACAGAACAGCACACGACCGGTGAGAAGGGAGTCAAAATGGGGGGGTGCTAGGCGTGTGCAGAAGGGTGGTCGTGGGCCTGTCATCCAGCCGAGGTTCTCTCACCTGGTGCTTCAGGCGAGGTTGATGTGAGCCAGCCTGCAGCATGCAGGAGCACCTGCTGGCACTGGGGCATGCCGACAGGTCTGGGACTGCTAGGCGGCTTCGGGTAGAGGCCACACCCCTAAGGCAGCGTGCACACGGTGTGGTCTCCGAATGGAGCCGGCCGCGGTTACAAGCTGGAACGAGTTCTCAGGAGTGGCCGGTGCACTCACCGCCGGGTGCTAATGTACGGCAAGCAGGAGGTGGAGGCCGCTCAATTCCCTGCGTTGGATGGAGCGCCTCGCCAGAAAGAGGAGGTAGGGCTGTCGAGCCATGGGAATCCTGGACTGCGGTGGCAGTGGCATGAGCGGTCGTCATTCCCCACTGCAGAGGGAGTGAGGACGGCTACAGGCAAAGGCAAGCGTTTGCTTCCTTCTCATCGCTAGTGTGGAGAATCAGACGTGGATGTGAGGCCCTGACTCGCTCGGTGAAAGGAACACAGGCACACGTGTTGTACACTTCAGTCTGCGTTCACAAGCGATCCCAGACCATTTTAATCATACCTTCATGGCTGAACCCAGCCACGAGGGTGAAGTTGATACATTGAGGAGAGAGAGGCCGGATGGCTCTCTACAGGGCCCCCACTCTGGAGCTGCCACCACCAACTTGGTGCCTTGGTGATGCAAACAGCAGTCCACATCAATCAGGGACCCTGGACACCAACAAACACCACCAATCCTCCAGCATGCACCCCCACACCTCTCACGGCTCAACCCCTACTCCTCTTGCTGCATCTTGCTACATCTCACTATGTGTGTGCTCCATCCTTGCAGAGTCTCTCTCTCCAAAGTTTTGCTCTTTTCTGTCCATCAGTAGTTATCCAGGGCTGATTCACAGAAGCATTTATGAGTAGAGGAAGTAGTATTGCAGGAGTACTCTTTTACGTACAATTACTTGACTGTGACTTTCAGTAAAATATCAAAGAGGGCACAGTCCCTTTTATAATTGTATTTGATATTCTCGCCTTATTCCCATTTTATATGGTTTGAAGCCAATTTACAAAGGCATGTACGAGTATGTTAAAGAGTACTAGAGGAGGACCATTAGTGTATAGGCCCATGTTAGCAGGGATTTTCAAAAAAAGCACGTGTCTAGAACGTGCAAGTACAGGGATTGCAGTGCAAACTATCAATTAAAATACACATTTCTATGAATTACAAATAATAGAAAAATCATTTAATTAACGTAACAATACTAATGCTACTACTACCCTATGTTTACAAACAGCAATGTCCCTCACAAGTTTAATACCCAAACCGATGGTATCCAGTGGATTACACTAACTATCTGTGTGGTGTGGCTAAAACGTCTAGATGTTGATCATGGATTTGGCATGAAAATAACAGACACAAGAGGTGCCTTTTTTATCAAGCTCATGAAAATGTGTAGATATTTTTTTGTTTGGCTAGACAGCCAAGAATATTGTACCTAAATTGCTGCATGTCTGTTGAGTCCAAAAGAACAAGCTCATCATCAGGTCTTGAAAAGGTTTGGCTATCTAAGGTGATTTCAGATGTGCACAGATTTTCTAGAGAGTCTAGCACATATACACCTACCCTTCCTGATTGGCCCAGAAGAACAAGAGAGTCACATGGCTCCAGAAACGTCTGGACATATGAGATTTTTTTAGCTGAACAAACATGTCTGACGCGGGCAGTTGGGCTATGATTGGTGGTGGCTGCTGGAGGGAGAAGACAACATCAGGAAGAAAGAGTACATATAACTCCAACACAGGAGCTAGAGTTCTTGGTGAATTTTTGTACACTCTACTGAGGATGCATGCCCTATTATAGTAGGTTTCACTGATCAGACAGGAGGTGTGGGAGCTTTGAGCATGAGCTGCAGCTTGACCCAATTGAAGGGGATAGTGGCGAGAAAAAGGAACCTAGCTCAGTTCCTTCCAGGTCGACCATAACAAATGAAGTAGAAAAAAGCAGTCACTGGCACCTTTGACCAGTTATGTAGACCTATTTAGTGGTCCATCATATCTTGTGTACTGTGTGTATGAATGTGGTATTTTAATAGTGCAAACCTAGACAAAATACAGCATAGAGGTGTATAGGGTCAAATACAAGCATACTGTCAACGAGTAGTAAGAAAGGTTCTGGGAGCAGAAGTATACTCAATCAATCAGGATCTATGAAGCGCGGCAAATCACCGGTCAGGGTCTCAAGATGCTGTAGTTGATAGCTGCTTCGCATAGAAAGCAGTGAAAAACGAGGCAAAAGTAGGATGAAGCACTCAGAAAAGCAGGGGAGAGGAAGGAGAAAGCAGAGAAAATGAGGCAAAAGCAGGAGAAAGCACTCGAAAAATAGGGGAGGAAGCAGGTTGGTGCAGCAGCATGGGAGAGGTAGGCCTGGGACTACATTATGGTGTAGTGTTCTTTAAAGAGGTGCCTCTTCAACTCTTAAATTGGAGGAGCTTTGGGATACAGGGATGTTGTTCCAGAAGTTGGAGCTGGGCAGATGTGACCTAAAGGTCAGGGTTGCCAACTTTGTAACTGGTGAACCAGGTTTGAGTTCCGCCATTGGCTCGACCTCCTGTGAATCTGGGCAAATCACTTAATCTCCATGAGCCTAAAAATAAATAAATTAATCTGACCTTGTGCAGTGTAAATTAGTGTTCATGTAAAGCGCTCCAGAGCCCTTGGGCAGAGTTTATGCTACATATAATTGCAAAAAAGGAAAACAATTCAATCCTGGATGCTAGATGAAAATGGCCTGCTGCCTTGGTTTCATCTTTTTTTGCGCTTCTTAGTTTCCACTCTGATAGTGTCTTGGCTGCAGATGTAAGCTTCATAGCAAGATAAGCAAAGATGCTTATTGTTATGGCTTTTGTAAATTATGCAGCTGGTTATAAAGATGGCGCCTGGCTGGGAGCCACTGGAGTTCTATCAGGTTGGGAATGATGTGCCCATTTTTCTTCAGGCTCTGGATGTGATGTGATGTGTTGTGGAAAGTAGGACTCCCTTAAGGAGGCCAAAAGATATTCTGGGAGCCCAATGAGCAGGATTTCTGCCACTGCTTTCTGGAAGAAATAGCTTGATGTTCTTTGTTAAAGAGAGCTGGTACAATGCCGCCTTTGTGTATTTGACGATATGTTTCTTGAGGGTGAGTTTGGTGTCTAGGCTAAAACAGGTGGCTGGCATTCGTTGAAGTAGGAGTTCAAAGCCATCGGGCTTCATGTCATTGAGCCAGGTTTGTGCAATTTCCTGCTTGTTCTTCTTGGCAAACAACAGTTGAGCTTCAAGAGGGCGCTGGACATCCAGGTTTGGATGAGGTGCAGGCAGTGATTGAGGCTTTGGATGTCCGGATCGTATTCTGTAATGTACTAATTTTGTTTTCAGGTTTGAAATGTACTGAGCCAGTTTTCTATTTAGAGAAGTGGTTGTCTCCAATCCGCCAGCTGAATATGGCTCTACATGGCAAGTAGTGTTACTAATGGAGCATACTCAAGTACATGATTCCTAAGAGCTCAAGTAGGATTTCTCTTTACAGTAGTTTTCAATGACATTAGAAAGTGGCTAAAAAAAACAGTGTGCTATTTATTCTAATACAACCATCTAAACACTAACACTTATAACTCCTCCTCTATCACACTTATTTGATGGTCGCATATCCTTTAGCTCATCAGGCAAGAACTAAGGGGCACATTTATGAAATTAGTGGCGCAGGGCAGCAAGGGTAGGGCAGCGCAGCAAGTAACCTTGCTGCGCTGCCCTGCATCACTGGGGAACGGCAGGGATGCATTGTATTTATCCAATATGATGCATTGTTGTCCTTTAACCTTGTGCTGGAATCGTTTTGGCAGCCGAGCGCCAATGTAGGCAGACCTGTACTAAGGTGCCTCTGTTGCATCCTGGATTGTTTTTGCACAGGAAGGGGTACGTTCCTGCACAAAAACAGTCCTGGAGGTGTTTTCCTCTTTCTATGTGTGCTGCAGAATACAGCACACATAGAACGAGGAAAAAACGAGGAGAAATAGGGATATTTCTCCTCGTTACTTCACACCTGGGGAGGCATATGCTTTTGATGCATTCCCAGGTTTACAAATCTGGGAATGCATCACAAACCATGAGAGTTGAGTGGAAACACCCATCGCCACGTGGAACGCCTCCCTAGCGCAGAATAAGGCAACACAGCAATTTGCACGGCACTGCATTACTCCAGATTTGTTAAGCCATTAAAAGTCACGCAAGTGGCTTTGCGTGGCTTCATAAATCTTTAATTAGAGGCTTGCGCCATGTATATACCACTTTGCGTGTTGCAATCGTTACGTTTGCCTCCCATAAATAGGTCCCTAAATGACTATATCAATGTCTAATTATAACAGTCACATTTGTCTGCTATTGTCGTTTCTCTAGATAGAGCTTTAGGCAAATCATAGCAGTAAGCTATGGTGCCTGTGTGGATCATTCATTGTTCATTAATTACACATGTATTATATCTTGATTGCTGTTTTTTCTAAGTACAGTTCATTACACTCTACACTGCGTGAAAAATATTTCTATACATGTTTGAGAGACCTGAGGAAAACTTGGAAATGTTCCTGCTGCAAGGCCATTCAACATATATTAATGGGCCTTTCAGTTCCTTCCCTTCCCTGCTCAGCACGCGCAGCAGGCACCCTTAGTAGGGTCAGCAAGCAGCCTCTTATTTTATGTTCCATCTGTGGTGCAGTCATTAAGAGGTTAAATATGTGTTTTAGAGCAGATCTACTGCTATAAATGCACAGAGTCGAGAACTTGCCAAGACACATTTATAGCCTTTGATGATGAGATTTCAAGCTCAGGTTGAGAACGATTCGTTGAATCCAGAGTAATAAATATTGTATAACTGACAGGAACAGGAAAAACACATGGGGGCTGTTCAGGGTTGATGTGAGGGCAACAGAGGAGTCTGTCAGACTATCATCACTTCGCCCCAGGCAGCGCCTGTGAATCAGGATTAATAAATAAATCCGTATTTGTAAAGCGCAAACATATCACCTCTTAAAACTCTGGGGGCCATTGGGGAGATTAAGGCAGCTGTTGCCCAGAGTCACATGATGCTGAGCTGAGCGGCCACTGGGGATCGAACCAGGGTCCCCGCGCTCTGGCCACTGCGCCGCACCTTTCTCTCTAAAGAAATAGTTTCCAATCAAGATGAACATTATAAGAGAGGAGAGGATGGACTACTGTTACATAGGTAAGGAGAGAGTGCCACAATCTGCACCCCAACAGGAGTGCCTTATCCCAGTGAAGAAAATCATGTAGAGATAGTATAGTGAATCAGGTCATCGGCAGGGCCTTTTGGGGCAGTTCCCCACCAGCTGCTACTCACCTCCAGGAAAATGTTTGCCCTGGCACATTGGAGGTGCTTGTTGGCAGTGGAGGAATCCATGCCAAGGTGGTACTTAGTGGCAATATGTTCTTCTATTGGTGGTTATTCTTATGGTGAGTATTCGTGCACCAAAAGTACAATGGTGGCTCTGGCATATAGGTGGCAATTTTTGGCATATGAAAGCATCCGTGGCTTGTTGCTCACACCTGGCACAATATTGACCCTAGCATATTGTTGGTAGTTTCTGACATCCAGGGGCATCCATGGGATCATTGTGCCCATCCCATGCTGGTCCTGGCGTATTTGTGGTGCGTTTTGGCATATGGGTATCAGCACATGGCACAATTGCAGACCCTATAATATTAGTGACAATTCTTAGCATATGCAGATAAGCTATGGCACGATAGAGCACACACAAAATGGTGACTGTACCATATTGTGTCACATTCTTGGCTTATGGGAGTTTCAATATCATACTGGTGACCACCTATAGGAAAATATTGGCCATGGTCTATAAGGGCTAATTATTTGCATATTGGGAGAAATCATGGCATGTAGGTGCCCTCCATTGGTATGCTGCCCTAGCATAATATTGGTAATACCTGGCATACGGTGGGCGTCTATTGCCCACAATTAGTGTAATGCTGGAACCGGCTTAATGTATGTAATTCGTGACTTACTGTGATTTTTAATGTACAAGTAGGCACAAAGCACTTGGCATTTTGATAAATCGTGTGGGAGTCTATGGTATGAGATGGTGATGCATGGGCATGCAAGGCTACATATAGCTATGTGTGGCAGTACTACATGTTGACTACTTGATGTAAATGATACATTTATGTTTGGGCCCCAAACGTGCATGTTTTTTAAATGAAAATCTGGCATTTGGTGGCCAAAACATTTGTTTTTTCATGAAAATTAAGAACTTTTTGTTTCCGGAAATCCAGATTATATTTTGGTAAAATGAAAAGTTTGTATTTGATTGTAATATGTGCCTATTTTGATAAACTACCATGCTATATGGGACTGTAAAAATCAATTTCCAAATATTCATATAAAGCAGATATGTCTGGGATAATTAAAAATTGTTAGAAGGGGCTCGATTGAAAAATGTAAGGACGTGAGATGTAGAATTTTAGATATAAATTACAGTAACTGACAGAGCATACAAAATTAAATTTCCGGAACTGGCTTTTACATTTTTGGGAACATTGTGCTCCACTTCACCACCATATTCTCACATTTAACTTATAACAGAAGACTCTGCAGGTAAGGGTAGTGTATTTTAAGTAAACCATGAAATTACTAGAATGTCTTATGAATCCCATATTAAACTTTATGGCTACTAAAGCAAATTAATGTAAAAATATTTTTCTCCAAAATACACTATTTAACATCAGTATTTCAAACCGTTCTTGGGAAAGAGCCTCATCAAACTACATTTGAGGGTAGGGTTGTGGCGGGCGTCTCCGGCTGGGAATATCCTGCGGTTTTGTTCCCCGGGACCAGATATCGGTACCTCATGATAAGGTGAGCACCTGGACTGCTTTTTGGCATTATTTTTAGCCTGCAGAGGTTAATACACAGCACGACCCTGCTTTCTTCACTACGCCCGCCATTTTGTTTTTCTCTTCTGCGTCCTCTGTGCCTCACACGCAATGCTTCCTAGTAAATTGTTCACTACTTTTTGTTATTGTTATGGGCTCTGCGGCTTCTCAATTATTTATTTTTTGAGCTCATTCATTTTCCTCTGTAAGAGGCTACTTTGACTCCCATCTCTCTGGCTCTTACATTTTGAGGGTCCCGCTCTCCATTCTAAAATTCTTCAACTGCATTTTTAAGAGTTTGGTCCCTTTTTTTTTTTACTAAACTCCACCGTATTTTTTCCTTAATGGGGAGATTGTGGAACCTTAAACTCTCTACTTTTACTAAACCTGCTGTATGTTCTGACACTGACTCTAATTTTCACGCCATAGACTTACCTTCACAGAAATCTGACTCTCCCTCTGGTACTATACCCAAAACACACACCTTAAGCAAACTGCCAACAACCTCTACCAAAAGTCCAAGGAAAGACCCTCCTTCTCCAGGGGATTTTTCTTCTTCAGCTTCTATGGACTTAATCCTTGAGGAGATTCGTGCCTTTAAACCCTTCATGGAGGAGATTACTAAGACTTTACAATTTTTGCACGATAAATGGTCCTCCTGGACTCACGTGTACTCATTGTGGAACAAACAACAGAATCACTCCAGGCCTCCTGCCCTCGTATTTCTTCCTTAGAGTCAGATATATCCCTTCTTAAGAGACAGGCAGAGGATTTGGAAAATCGTAATCGCAGAAAAAATCTCCGACTTTATGGACTTCCGGAACACATTGAAGGATCCAACCCAACTGCCTTCTTTCAGTCTTTTCTTCTGAAACTTTTGGACTTACCTGCTTTTTCTTCCCTAAACATCCAGAGGGCACACAGACTTGGTCCGAAAGTATCTGCCAAACCTTGTGGTGTTATTATGCTGTTTCTACAATATACTGATCTTCTACAAGTTTTGTCAGCCACCAAGTCAAAAAAGCAAATCTTTTGGGAAGGTCACCGTTTATTTCTCTCACAAGATGTCGCCAAAGTTACAGCAGATCACCGGAAGAAGTTTCTTGAACTTCGCCCACAACTACGTGATATTAACGCCAGATTTGGGCTTCTTCATCCCTGCCTCTTCAAGGTTATTTTCAAAGATACGACTACAACGTTTGAAGATCCTGCGGCTCTACAGGATTTCCTCCGTCATCATGGAGCAGATGTTATGGACACTTCAAGACTTCCTTAATTCAATGTATATGCCTCATGTTTCGTAGATGTTTTCTTGTCTTGCTCTTACATTGTTTATCGTTCTGTTCGTACCTCTGTATTGTTTAAACAGTGTGTTTTGCCTCTATATTTTTCTCATATTTTTCTCGTCTCTAGATTATTATGTCCCTTTGTATTATTCAAATGTATATGCCTCATGTTTTGTAGCTGTTTTCTTGTCTTGCTTTTACATTGATTGTCATTCTGTTCATACCGTATTGTTTAATATTGTGTTTTGCCCTATATTTTTCCGTCGTATTTTTCTCTTCTCTAGATTATTATGTTCCTTTGTATTAACTTTCTTTTCTTTTATATACAGGTATTATATTCTTCCAACGACACTCCTTAGTGTCCCTCCTGTCATGTTGGAGTTTTGATGTAGTTCTTTGGGTGTTCGGTGGAGTTTTCGCTGCTGTCGTCGTCGTCTTCTGGCATAGTCACCCCCGTTTTTCCGTCTTTTTCCGTAGTCTTGTACATGACTTGTACTGTCTCCTATTTCTCTATCTTCTCCTTTCTCCTTTTGCTATTTCTCTTTTTCTCTCCTCTTTGTCTTTCCTTGTTACCTTTCCATCTTTCTTTTTGCTTTATTTCTCTATCTTTTTCTCTTTCCCTTCCTTGTTCCTTCCTCCTATTTCAAAAAATTTCCTATCCTATTTTCTATCTTCTTTTCTATTCTCTTCAAACAATTTTTACTTTTACTCTAGTAAGCATAGTACTTGTTCATACTCCCTTTTAAATCAGTCACATTTCGGGTTACTACCTGGAACGTTAAAGGATTAAATAATCCTATCAAAAGACAACGGATGTTATCTCACCTAGCCAAGTTAAAAACAGATATTGCCCTTCTCCAGGAAACCCATATTTCTATGGTTGAAGGTTTAAAACTAAAGCGGTGCTGGGTGGGTCATGTGTTCAACTCTCCTGCTATGGGTAAGAAAAATGGAGTTCTGATTTTATGCCATAAAAAAGTTACATATTTCTATTGTTCACCAAGAATGTGATGTTAATGGTGGTTGGGTGATTGTTAAACTTCTTGTTGATAAGATTCCTGTAGTTATTTTTAACGTTGTGCACCCACTGGAGTTGATAAAGTCTTTTGGCCTATTATATCTGATAAACTGCTTTCATTTGATGATTATTATATTATTTTTGGTGGCGACTGTAATCAAATCTTTGATCCTATCTTAAACAGACATTTTAAAGTTAAATTCTCTCCTTCTAAAAGTCATTCTCAGTTTACTGCCTCTATACGTCACAATGCTTTAGTAGATAGAGATTATGTCACCCTGACCTTAGAGAATATAGTTTCTACTCTCCCTCACATCACTCCCAATCCCGTATTGATTATCTCTTTCTAAGTAAACCATTAGCCCAACATGCCATTCACTCTGAAATTGGCTCTATTCTAATCTCTGACTATGCCCCTGTACTTGTAGATATTGATCTCATCCCTTTTTCCCCTCACCCAGGAAGATGGCGATGTAATAATTCTTTACTTCTTGTTTCTATTTTTAGTCAGAAATTTAACTCTTTTGCTACTGAATTTTTTGCTATTAATCACACTCCTGATTCCCCCTTCGTTATGGTGTGGGATTCTTTCAAAGCTGCTGATAGAGGTTTTATTATCAATTTTGTTTCACAGAAGAAAAAATTCATAGAAGCGCAATCTTTCCAATTACTTATTAAAATTAAACAACTTGAATATATGTATTATCACTCCAACACTGAATCCTCTCTGAAAGATCTTATTGACGCTAAACTTACTTTTAACAAATTATTTATTGAGGCTGCCGCTAATTATTTATTAAAAAGTAGTTCTCGTTAATATGGAGGTCAAAACAAGATGGGAAAATTGCTGGCTAACTATTTGAAAGTGAGAAAAGAGCATACGAAAATAGAATCTATACATCTCTCTTTTTAAAGATGAGGATATTTTAAATGAATTTGTTGCTTTTTATAAAAACCTTTATACTCCTGAAACCCTACGACTCGTCTGACCTTGTCTCCTATTTTCAATCCATATCCCCTCCTCCATTCAATTATGTCGATTTTGGATCTTTGGAATCTGAGATTTCGCTAGCGGAGATCACCCGTGCTGTTTCAATTTTGCGACGCGGGAAGGCTCCCGGTCCATATGGATTTATCATTGAATTCTATAATCATTTTGCACCACTCCTTTTACCAAATCTTTTACTCTTCTTTCAATCTTTTCTTGACACGGGTTCTTCGTGCGGTACGTTTCAAGAAGCTTTGATTTGCTTAATCCCTAAAGAAGATAAAGACCACTCTCTTTGCAAGAATTATCGACCTATTTCTTTGGTCAATACTGATTATAAAATCTTTGCAAAGATTCTAGCTTTTCGTATGGATCCACTATTACCGGATCTTATTGGCCCAGAGCAATCTGGTTTCATCAAGGAGCGACTTGCATCAGACAATTTGCGCATCTTTTTAAATGTTCTAAGTAAAGCCTCTTCTTTAGATCACCCCTTGGCTGCAATCTCCTTAAATGCTGAGAAAGCATTTGATAGAATTAGTTCGGATTTTATGTTTCATGCTTTGAAATGGGCTGGCTTCCCCCCTAAATTTCTTACCTTTATTTTTTTATTATACTCCTGCCCCCAAGCATCAATATTTGTTATTGGTATGGCCTCCGATTATTTTTCATTACGCAGGGGTGTCAGACAGGGTTGCCCCTAATCCCCTTTACTATTTGTTTTGGCTCTGGAACCATTTTTAACCAAGATTCGGCAGTATGACAATATCACCGGTTTTCCTTTTGGTTCTCATCAGGTTAAGCTCTCAGTTTATGCTGATTCAATTCTTTTATATTGCTCTGATCCTCAATCCACCCTTCCTTTCTTTCTCCAACAAGTATCCTCCTTTTCTAAACTTTCTGGTTATCAAAATAATGTTGATAAGTGTGAAATTTTACCTTTAAATGCTTTATGTAAAAAACACCTTTTTGAGCATTCCGGTTTCTCCTGGCAACCTTCTAAGATCAACTACTTGGGAATATGGTTCGCTCCTCTATTATTGGATACTCTCAAAATAAACTTTGACTACATAATCAAAACATTGAATGATACCATTACACGCTGGCCTCCTCTCTTTTTATCTTGGTTGGGTCGTCTTGACTCAATAAAAATTATGCTCTCACCTCTTATATTATACACTATTTCCATGATTCCTACTCATATCCCTGATTATTATTTTAAAAGAATTGATTCTATCCTCCTTAAATTCTTATGGAAAGGTAAACGTTCTCGTATAGCTCTTTCCTCATTGAAAAAGGACAAACCTAATGGAGGCCATCGGATTCCTGATTTAAAAAACTTATCATCGTGCTTTTTCACTAAAGCAAGCGGCCCGTTGGATTTCTATTGATCTTTCTTTTCATCCTCCCCTTTGGTTAAAAATAGAAACTACTTCTATTGCCCCCTTTGACTTTCGAGAAATCTTATCCTTCACTTCTAACACGGCATCCCTTTGTTCTCCCATCATATCCCACTCCCGTAAACTTTTGATCCCTATACTATCTTCCTCCTATACTTCTATAAGCTCCACTCATCAACAACTTATTTGGCATAATAAATCTCTCAGGATTCGTAATCGTCCCATATACTGGAAAATCGTGGCATTCTAGAGGCTTGAGATGGATCTCTCAACTCTTATCTGATGACAAACCCCTAACCCCTTTCTGATCTCCAATCCCAATTTTCTTTACCTTCATCCTCTTGTTCTCAATATAATCTTCTTTATCCTTCCCTCGTTCAATATCTCCAATCTTTACCCACTATTAATGACCTCCCTATTGTGTATACAAATGTGTCCTCTGCATTAGACAATTCTCCTTCCGCCTCTTTTTTGTACAACTCCTTTCAATTTTCTTTGGATATACTCAAGACTAAGGTTGAAATAGCTTGGGAAAAAGATTTTTCACAGGCCTGGTCAATTCCTCTCTAGGACAAAATATGGTCAAAAATCCATAAGACCTCTAGGGCTGTTAACACCATACAAACCCTTTTTTTCATTTATCACCGTATTTTATTTTCCCCGACGCTACAAGCAACTTTTTCACCTGTACACCCTCTACATGTTGGTCTTGTCCTTGCCCTATTGACGATTTAAAACATATGTTATTTGAATGCTCTTCAATTTTTTAATTTTGGAAACTCGTTTGGTCACAAATTCAGAAACGTTTCAATGTCCATGTTCCCTTTTCCTTCACTCACATCTTCTTGGGTACTCTCTCCCCCCTTTGGCCTCAATCCTCACAGCGCTATAAGCTTCTAGATTTATTGTTAGCTATTGCTTTTCATTTAATAACATCTAACTGGAAACAAGCTGATAAAGTCACCTTTCGCTTTTTGAGGAATGCAGTATGTTTCCACCATCGGCTGGACACTAATTATGTTTCCCCCATTTCCCTGGCTATCAAAAGAGACGTTCTATGGCTTCCCTTGACAACTTATTTATCCTTAGTCGCCTCTTCGAATATTGCTTCTAAAAATAGAGCAGATGATGTACAGAAACCACCTTAAATTTCCTCTTTGCCTTTTTCTTTCTAGTTGATTAATTATTATTTATTACTGATCATCTCGTTATTTTGTCTTTCACCTCGATTATTGTTATGCTTACAATGTTATTTCTAATTGCATAAATTGCTTGTTATCTCCAATTGTTTTTCCCTTATGTTATACATCTCTCTTACCCCTTTACCTTTCTATTACATAAGGTATTGTTATCTCATTATATTGCTATTTATTCCTTTTTCTGTTTTAACCCTTAATAAACTCAAACTTAAAAAAAACTACATTTGAGTGTGTTGTGCTCACTTATTTTTCTGGCTCAATCCAATTCAGGGCAAGTATTATGCCTCATCACTTTAAAATATCACCATTACCATTTCAAATATGATGTGCCAAGAGCAGCACTTATAACAATGTAATAAGCAGGAATCTCTACCAGGAAACAGTAGTCACAGGGAACCAATAGGTAATCAAAAGAGCTGAGGGACAAACAAAGACTATGAAATAAAGGAGGTTTACGAATTGGTCAAAATCTTCAAATTCACCAATCAGTAGACGAGTACTAAATTAAATCATTGTTGCTTTTCTGCTTAGGATGTGCTTGCTGTTTGGATGCATTGAACTGTAATAAACACTGAGTGCTACTCACTAATCGCCCTTGCATGTTCATTTGGTTCACTTTCCTGTTAAGTTAAGATGTTATTGGATTTGCAGCTTTTTTCATTACAAGGTAATGACCTGAAGCCTAGGTTTTCTTAAACATGGCCCTTTGCCAAAAGTACTTATTAATCAATAATTCACTGTGTTGTTTTTTAAATGTTACCACTTACAAAGGAAACACCATTATTAATATAATAAAGTCTTATATAGTGCATAGCTACCCAAAAGGGGTTTCCAGTGCTAGACAAAGGTAAGTAACCATTCAGTGAAAGAAGAGAGAATCAGAACAAACAGGTTTTAAGGTTTTTGAAAATTTTGGTTAGTGATTTGCAGCTTCTCAGTGAATCAGGCAGTGGGTTCCAAAGATTTGCGTTCAAGTAAGAGAACGAGCGCCGATTCATTCGGGCTTTTTTGACTTTGGGGACCTTACTGAGGCAGCAGTTGCTTGAAGGGAGCAATTTGGGAGGTAGTGTTCCACAAGCTGGATAAAGTGGGCCAACAGTTCACCTAGCTTTATGCATACATCATAGGGCTTTAAACTTTTGTCCACCAAGAGTCAGTGGAGATTGTGAGGACTGAGGAACTCTTTGGAAGATGAAATAGAAACCTGGCAGCAGAATTTTGAATCATTTGTAGGCATTTGATAGTGGATTTGCCAG
Source organism: Triturus cristatus (assembly GCF_964204655.1). NCBI lineage: Eukaryota > Metazoa > Chordata > Amphibia > Caudata > Salamandridae > Triturus > Triturus cristatus. The sequence continues at coordinate 748,295,859 of NC_140584.1, read as the reverse complement.
CCCCAGATGAAGAACATTCCCATTGTCCAGCCTAAATAAAATCATGGCCTGGATAACTGTCTTGCATCTTCTGACTATTTTTTATAACACTCTTCTTTGAAGGTATAGCTTTACTCTGCCAAAGTAGTCTGCTCAGGCAAGTGACTGTATTCCACCTTCCATATTGTTGTAGACCAATATGTTCTGAGGACAGCTGGGGGCGACATACACAAAGTCATCCTACTATTGCCAAACACTTCTCCTACAAAAAGTCACACCTGTTGGGTTTGTCAATGTTTATTTAGCAAAACACTAATTGCCACATATTGTTGCAGGTTAAGGTCTATGTTTTAGGCTTGAACTGTAAACAAGTAACGCCTAGCTGTAAGAATGGGCTGCTATTGGTCTCCTTGTAATTTTTAAATGCCTGACACATTGTGCACTCACTCACTTACATAGGTAGCCACTACAAACATTATGATACCCATAAAATAACAGTCGTCCCATTCATCCATTGGTAAGGAATCCCTTAGTCACTAAAATCACTCATCCACACACTTACTCATTTGCTAGCTTACAGTATGTTCTCAGTCAAGATCACCACAAACATGCCGATCAGTAAGCAGTGTTTAAGTCCCTAAGTTGCTTTGTACTGCTCTGTTTTTTAGTACAAGACAACTGCAGAATAAGGAATGGATGGTATATAGGGTAGGACTATGCAAATAATGTCATGAGAGTTTCAGTCAGTGCTTAATTTGAGCTCCTAGTTTCCTGTGCTCTGCACCGGCTCTTAATTGTCAACACCGGCACTTGCGACAGTCTGTCACTAGGTAACGCTGTCTGGCTAATTAAGAGATGAACGCTACAATAGTTAATTATTAATTCAATAGCCATCAAAAATTACTATTACCTGCTGGCCAAGCCATTCTTATAACTTTGGGGGGGGTGAAATAGTTTGAAGTGTTATACTTGTATGAGTGTGATGGTTAGTAGTTGTGTTTTTGCTGTTATTGGAAGCATGGCAGGGCCAGGTTGTGGTGCATGAACAGTGGATTCCAGACAGGAGATCTGACACTTACTGTTTTACAAATTAAGCACTGGTTTCGGTGTAGGCAGAAGTGCACAGCAATTCAACAACTCCCACAGTTATAAATCTCCAAGCTAGTCTCAGGCCCAGAGCTTATCTTCAAAGGGTTCCTACCGACTGACCCATCCTTTATTTCTGAGACTCAACATCCCATGTGAAAAGCTCTCTATAGAACATAGGGGCATATCAGCAACACCCGGCGATAATTATCGCTCAGCGCTCTTAGCGTGAGGATAATTATCGCCGGGTAACGTGGATTTTTATCGCGATAAAAATCCTCATGCTAACTGCCTAACGTGAGATTATCTCTGGAAACCCAGCGATAATCTCACGCAATGTGGCGTTAGCTTGCTGATAGGGACTCACAAACTTAGCCATGATATCCACCCTCCATAGGATATCATGGCTAAGTCAGTCCTGAAGCAGGCGTAAGGAAAGTAGCGATAACAGGGGTTATCGCTACTTTTCCTGACGCTATGCTTCATAGCGTGGGGCTTGATGATAGGAGAAATTTCTCCTGTCATGTTAGGTCAGGAACGCCCACTTTGCATCTCATTAGAGATGCAAAGCTGGCCGTAAAGAATCCCCACGCTAAAGCAAGGTTTCACGCGTTAGAGTGGCCTTGCTAATTAGGCGATAAAATTATCACCGCTTTTCGGCCGAAATTTGCCGCAAAAGCGGCGATAATTTTTTATTGCCTGCTTGTAAATATGCCCCATAGTTTGTAAGCTTTAATGACTAAAAAGAGGCTTGTTCTATATACCTGACTATGCACAGTCAGATTCCTAGCCCAGCATTCCTTTCGGCCACCAGAGCAGCCTGAAGGAAAACTTGAATGGACTAGGTATGTTATTCATTATGTCTTCCTATATATAATAGGAAATGTTCAGTTTCATGTGATGCATAATACTGGTAGTTTAGTCTGTTCTTTAGAGTGTGCAGCTTGCAGAGATAAGAAACTGAGAGACGGTCATCACTCTGTAGCTCACCCGATTGGAAGAAAGTCTCAACCTCTGGGAGGGACAGGGCCCAAACAATTATTGAACAATTAACCATTCTGCCTAATTCCCTAAGTGTTATCACCTTCCTGGTGGCGATCACCCTAAAGTTAAGTCAGCAAGATGAAATTTAGCGCTCTCCAACACATCAAAAACGAATGCATACATATTGTCCTAAATATATACTGACTGTCTGGCATGTGTGAAATTCCAAAATAACCATCCATTTAAACTGAGTTTGTCTTTATAGGGTATATTTGATGAGGTTTCTTGTTTTTATAGAAAATGTAAACACAATGGTGCCGATTACGATCCGGTAAAAAAATTCCCCGTACGACTCGTATCCGGTCTTTTTACCGTACGAATCGTACAAGTGCCGTACAAACTGCCAAGTACGATTCGCATGGGAAAAAGTCCATACGAATCGCATTGGGAATTATTCCCCACACGTCCTCGGGTCGGAAAATGTGTCCGACACGTCCTCGGACGATTTACCGTACAAATGTGAAAAGTGAAGTCCGACCGCGGAATTACGATCCATCCCGTGCGTCCGATGTTACAACCGTATGGAAAAAACACCGTCCGCACCGAACTCCCATAGCAACCATGGAGACATGTGCCGCATACGCGCCGACCCCCCCCCAGCCCCCGTACGTACGTGCCGACCCCCCCCAGCCCCCGTACGTATGCGCCGACCCCCCCAGCCCCCGTATGTACGCGCCGACCCACCCAGCCCCCGTACTTACACGCCGACCCCCCCCAGCCCCCGTACGTACGCGCCGACCCCCCCCAGCCCCCATACGTTTGAGTCGTACCCCCGTGTATGTACACCCGTGTATATGTCGTACCCCCCGTGTATGTACACCCGTGTACATTCGAGTCGTACCCCCACCCGTGTATGTACGGTGCGTACCCCCAGCGCGTACCCCCAGCATGTAGCGCTGGGGGTACGCACCGTACATACACGGGTGGGGGTACGACTCGAACGTACACGGGTGTACATACACGGGGGTACGACTCGAACGTACACGGGTGTACGTACACGGGGGGTACGACTCGAACGTATGGGGCTGGGGGGGTCAGCGCGTACATACGGGGGCTGGGGGGGGTCGGCGCGTACATACGGGGGCGGGGGGGCGGCGCGTACGTACGGGGGCGGGGGGGGTACGGCGCGTACCGGGCCACCTACTCTGGTCGTTTCGCGCCGTACTTCGCTTTTCCGGCACTTTTTGGGTGCCGTGAAAATATCGCCGTCCGGACTGCTGTCGGTCCGAATCGTACTTCCTGGGTCGTGAAACGCTGCGCCTGAAAGCGTCCCGACGTCACGTCGCAGCATTCCCGGATCACATTCGTACGTATTTTTTCGTCGGTCGGTGTTTTTTACGATTCGTACGGAAATGGTGTTTCCGTGCGAATCGTAATTCCATGTTTGTAAAGTTTTCCGACCGGGTACGAGTCGGACGGAGAAAACTCTCCGACCGACGGTTCGTACCCGGTTTTTACCGGATCGTAATCGGCACCAATGTGTTTGTCCTGTGCATTCTGATAGGTCTTCCTGGCCAGAAAGCGAAAGGGAGCTGACATTTACAGGTGAATAGGCAGTGTCCTGTTTCCCACACAAAGGACTGACTACCCCCTACTGAAATTCTGGAGCCTGGGCTGGGAAGAAAGGGGAATCCGTGCACTTTCAATGGCCTGCTTTGAAGTTACCCCTACTTCAAAGGCACAACTGGGTATAAGTACTGGGTCTCTGACCCTACCAAGACAGTATATTACTGGACCTGCGAAGAACTCGTCCAGGGTCAAAGACTGCTGTGCTACAAAGATTGCCATTCTGCTTGACTACTGCTCTAGAAGAACAGCTTTTCTCCTTTGCTGGTCTGCCCTGATGCCTGCTGATCTCTGTCCAGCTAAGGACAAGAACTGGACCCATTTCACTTGAACCCAGAGTGACTCCAAGTGCTTACTGGCTTGTCCCCTGTCCTGAAGTCTCAGGGCCATCAAAGACATCCTTCCACCCTGCAAGACCACCTGGACTCTGCCATCAGTAAGTCCTGCCCTGCCAAATGATGCCAATTCAGTCCTGGGCCCTTGAAAATGATATTCTGCTTTGCTGATCCAACAAAACCAATGCATTGATGACTTTGGTCTCATCAGAACTGATGCATTGCCCTTCAACATAGACACAGTTGCTGATCGACGGCATCGCTTCGACGGACTGCTCGACTCAACGACAACAGACTGCACGGCTCAACAACGACGCATCACCAAAAGGAGTCCTCGATGAAGCCTTCACCAATTGCACAGATCGTAAACTATGCAGAGCCTCCATCCACCAGATCGACAACGAAGCATCGCCTCCTCTGCTCCTTGCAGCAAGTCTTCGATGTCAATGCTTTCTCCATCCAAGGTACTTTTTCAGCTGGACCCGGTGAACCCTCTAGCCAGCCTGCCCTCCATCGAGGTCAGCCTTAACTTTGGGTTTACCTCAGTCCAATGTGACCAGATGTCCCCATTTGGCAATTTATGACTCTAAGCACTATAAATCCATGTAATCCTTAAAAATGCATAACTTCAGTTCTACTTATTGGATTTGGTCTTGTTCTACTCATAAAAATATAATTTTCCTTTCTAGTCCTGTGTGGAGTATTTTTGTGGTGTTCTCATTGTGTTACTGAGTGTGTGTGTGTGTGCGCGCGCGTGTGTGTTGCAGAAATACTTTACGGATTTCCTCTTTAGATACGCCTGACAGCTCTGTGCCAAGCTACCAGAGGGCGAGCACAGGTTATCTTTTAGTGTGTAACTAGCTTACCCTGACTACAGTGGTGGTTCCTGCTTGGACAGGGTGCATACCTCTGCCAACTAGAGTAGAAACCCCAGTTCTAACATTGGTGATCAGTGATGAGGATAGGACGTGTGCTTGTGTAATACCATATAGTAACTCATTGTTCACTACAACTATTTACTAAGACCAATTTGAACTTTTTTAATTCTCCCGGAATGCCCTTTTGATTTTTTTCTTCTAAAAATATGTCTCACTCTGGAGAAGCAGCACCTGCGGGAATTGATTTTGAGGCAGACAGGTTAGAGGTCTACACTGTGCCTCAGATGAGAGAGTTTTGCAAGGATTTTCAAGTTTCTACATGAGGCTTCACCCAGAAGTTGGAGATGCAGAAAGACTTCGGAGCCTTGGCAGAGACCCAGGTTGCAGGTGATGACAATCTAGAGGAGGAGCAGGAAATTCCTGAGGAGGAAGATGATCTGATTCTGGAGTCTGATATGGTTCTGAAACTGCCCGTAGAGTGGGCCAACAATGTGTTGGAAGCTGTGGTGATTCCCAGAGCAGGGAGAAGTGTCTCCTTCAAGAACCTCTCCCCAGAGGGACTAGCAGACAGGAAGATGAAAAGGAAGCTCAAGCTTGATCTTGCTAAATTGGAGCAGGCCCAAGAAGACAGGAGGCTAGCCATGGATGAGAAGAAACTAACTTATGAGTCCAACCTCCAAGAGCTGTACATTAGAGCCCTACATCTGGGGTTTAGCAACAGAAATGGTGGTAGCATACCTGCGGTGTCCACTGGTCAGTCCAGAGCCCGGATACCTAAGGATTTGGTGCTCAGTTATATGGTGGAACATAGACAAATGGTTTGCAGTCTGTGAAGTGGCTCTAAGAGTGTACAAGGGGTGGTAGTTTATGGAGGTATATACCCACAGTGGGAAGGAACACACTCTTAACACTAGAGGTAGAAGACCAGACATGCTACACTGCTATGAAGGCCATCCCAGTCAGTACGTTTGGACTGACCGTGAGAGGTATAGGCTCAGAATCAGGGCAGCCACAAGATCTCATCACAAACATGGATGGAGCTCTTGGATTATGCCAGCAATGCACTAAAGGGATGGGTGAGGGGCAGCATGGTTGATGATTATTCAATGCTGTACAACTTAATTTTAAAGGAGCAAATGCTTGATATTTCTTTTCCAGAGCTGGCCAACAGCTGATTGATAGCAAGCTTACTGACCCCAAGAAGCTTGCTGAGGAGGCAGACATCAGGCTCAGCACCAGAGTGTCCATGAAGGCATTTTAGGTAAACTCCCAATAGAGTGGTTAGGGTACCACCAGAAGAAGGAGAGGGAGATAAAAAGAGAGAGTTCTCTAAAGGCCCCCAAAACATCTCACAAGGGAAAGGGTCTCATTCATAATCTGGCTACCAGAAGAAAAACTACCCTGACAAAAGTCATCAGCCCAAGACTTCCAAGTACTATGAGGGTTTTTAGTATGGACACTACAAAGGGAATACCAAGTACTGGGGGATGAGTTTGTTCCAGTTAATGGGAGGGAGTTTAGTGGGATTACCCTAGTGTCCTTGGTGACAGTGAAATGGTTCCTAAGATCCATGTGCCCTCAAATACTACCAAGTATAGGCAATGGGTCACCATCAAAAACCGTGGTGTTGATGCTCTGAGGGATATAGGTGACAGCATGACTATGGTAAGGAGTCAGCTAGTGTCCCAGAGCAGGTAATTTCCAATGCATTCCACCAGGTTACGGTGGCTGACAGTAGAGAGGGTCACTATCTCATGGCCCTTGTTCCATTTGAGTGGGGGTTCAGGTCTTCTGAATGTTGCTGTGAGTCCTGCCATGCCTGTGGACTGCTTGCTTGATAATGACCTTGAGCACACTACCTGGAAGGAAGTGGAGCTCAAGACTCATGTGGAGATGTTGGGGTTACCTGTTATCCTGCTACCACAAGGTCTACGGCTGCCCAGTATGGTAGTCAAAAAGGGCTTGAGCCTGGAACAATGGCCCAGTCAGCTGATAACAAGGGGGATGGAAGAGGGTGCGGGAAACCAGCCCCTGCATGTCTTCCCAGTGAGGTGGCTGGGGCACCTATGGTGATAGGCCCGGAGCCCACAGAGGAGAGCATTGCTTCCCTTGGTGGCCTGCCTGAGCTTGCTAGATGGCATGTGGAAGGAGGAACCACCAAATAAGAGTTCTGTAGGGCACAGAGGGAGTGCCCGACCCAACAGGCTGAAGTCCAAGCAGCAGGTGATGCCTCTGGAAGTCATCACATTTACTGGGAGGACAACCTCCTTTACAGTGAGACTAGGTTTCCTGTGCATGGGACAACAAGGGCCCTGATGGTCCCTCAACTTTACAGGGTCTTCCTACTGGAGCTGCCTCGTGAAATTCCCCTGGCAGGATAGCCTTTGCATGGCTAGACACCCACTTTCATTGGCCTATGATCGAGAATTCCTCAGATGCATTCTGTAGGGCTTGTGTGACCAGTCAGGCCAGTGGGAAGACACAGCAGAGGCTGAAAGCACCCTTTAATCTCTTGCCTTTCATTGGCACACCCTTTGAGCGGGTGGGCATCAACATTGTTGGGCCTGTGCATCACAGGACTGCCTCAGGCAACAGGTTTATCCTGGTTCTGGTGGATCATGCCACAAGGTACCCAGGGGCAATCCCTCTGAGGACCATGACTGTACTTGCTGTGGCAAAGGCCCTGATGGGGATTTTTACCCAAGTGGGTTTCCCCAAGGAAGTTGTGCCTGGCAGGGGCCCAAACTTCATATCTGCATACATGCAGTCAAGTTCTCCACCCCTTCATATCAACAAACCAATGGACTTGTTGAGAGATTCAACAAGACGATAAAGGGCATGATTAGAGGCCTACCTGAGGCCCTGAGAAATAAGAGGGACATCCTCTTGCCATGCTTGTTGTTTGCCTAGAGGGAGGTACCACAGAGGGGAGTGAGCTTCAGCCCCTTCGAGGTTCTGTACAGGCTCACTGTTACAAGACCTCTGAGTTTGGTGAAGGTGGGGTGGGAGCAAGCTCTCAGGAAGATTACCCATCTTGTAGTGAGCTATATGACAGCTGGTGACCAGGAGTATGTATCCCAGGCTTCCTTGAGGAGAAGGCCCTCAGTTTCACCAGTACCTGCATCCTCTTGTAGTGTTATATAGCGTGTTGACTCTTCCTGCTGCATGGGACCACATCGTGGCCAGTGCACAGGACTACATGTCCCAGGCTTCCTTTAGGGCAAGGAGGATGACCTCAGTTTCACCAGCATCTGCATCCACGTTGGGTTCTATATGGCACATTGACTCTTCCCGCTGAGTGGAACCGCATTGTGGCTGATGCACAAAACTACATGTCACAGGCTTCCTTGAGGGTGATGAGGAGGCCCTCAGTTTAACCAGCACCTGCATCCACTTGGAGCATTACATAGCATGTTGACTCCTTCGCTGAGCAGGACCACATCACAACGGTGTACAGGATTATGTGTCCCAGGCTTTCTTGAGGGCGCCTCAGTTTCACCAGCACCTGCAATTATTTTGAGCGCTATATAGTGCATTGACTCTTCCCACTGCATTGGAGGCATTCGAGCAGAAGCAGGGCAAAGCCCGGGCCAAGAGAAGGCCTGTCTTGTACTCGTCATCGCCAGGGAGAGGCAGGGCAGGGCCACCCTCCTTGGCTCTGCACCCAGGTACTGTTGGTTAGTTTGCCTTGTTTATTTTAAAGTCAGGGGTGGTTTTACATAGTGAGCCCTCTCTGTTACCGTGGTTGTCAGGCTACTCCTACCCTGCCCTAAATTCTGTGGTATGACGTTTTTGCCTCCGTTCTCATAATGGGCAAAAGAAAGGCATAAGAGGGTTCTTTAGGGATGGGGAACATAACATAACATATGTATTTGTAAAGCGCACGTTCACCCAGATGCATCTGGGCGCTGAATAACAGATGTTTATTGTTACCCAACTCAATGGTACTCATTTTATCAACCTCAGATGGATGAAAGAGTGGACCAGCCGGGATTTTAACCTGTGACCATGAGGTCAAACACAGGACCCTGCAGTGGACGCATTTGTCCACTGAGCCACCAGACCCGTGAAGGAGCCTAAAACAGTAAGGTGACATGCAATTGATAACTGTAGCCTGCAGGATATTGACAATCTTATCGTGGAGGTGGAGGATATTCTGATCAGAGGAAGTCAGTTGACTGATTTGTAGTCTTCAAAGGCCCCCAAAACAAAGATATCTCAATTTTGTAAGGGGAAATCAAGTAACGCTGGATCTGATGCCTCCCAGTTTCTCTCAGAGGATTTACAGCACCCAGAGGATGGAAGTGTGTGGACCCCCATAATTTCTTGGGTCGAACAGCTTAATCACTCACCCTTTATTACTCTGGAGCCCCTTTGGTAGCCAGCATGACTGTTTTGCTTCACATCACGCTTATAGAAGCTATTACTACTCATTCAATATCTCTGCATGATTTGCACAGGGGAAAGGAACAGCCCACCATCAATAATTTGACTTATGAGACCTCTTGTTTAGACACTTTCAAAGCTATTGTGGGAAGTTTGGGAACCGAACTTAATTTTGGCATGGATGCTATTTCTGCTTTAAATTTGAAGGTCTCAAAAAATGGTTTAATTGAAAGTATGTTGTAGCAGAAGTCTTGTAATCATCAGATACCTCAAAAACGTCAGCCCACGCATCACAATAGTGGCTCCCTAAATCAGTCATTCCGGACTTTGGCGCGTGTTTGCTACTCACACCCCTCATATTCTTAGAGACAACACTGACAATAACCATACAAGCCAGGGGGCTGTAAGGGCAGTGAAGTCTGATTTTGCAGCTAATACCAGGGGGGTGGCCAATGTGGAACTTTTTTTAACTATGCTCCAAAAGTGGGGGGTAGTGGTTGTTGGGTCCCTGATCATATAGAGTCTCTTAGTGTACCTAGTGTACCTTTGTCTAACCCTGACCATTTGGATCTCCCCCTGAATGCACTCCAAATCTTGTGGTTCTGCTAAATGTACCCCCGTGAAGTTAAATGTTAGAGAAACCTTTGACCAGCTGAAGAACAAAGTGACACATTGACCGGATACCAGGGGTGGGTTTGATGTTAGTATTCATGACCAGATTACCATGCTCACAGAATCAGGTGGATGGGACGGGGCAAATAACCTCTCCAGAAGACTGCATTGTGTAAACTTCTGTAACAGTCGGGTTGCAGGCAGAATCCTTGTCTCTATTAAAAAAAAAAGATTAATTTATATGAAAGTATCGGGGTTCAGCCACTCGGATTCTTTTACAGACCAGGCCCTGCCCTAACTCAGGTTGATTAAGATCTATTCCGTCTCCAAGGAAGTTCCGCCAGAGTCAGCAGGGGGTTCAATTGGGGCCTACATATGTGGATGTCATGTCTCTCCCCTTATCTAACAGATTTGATGCTCTTGTTTCATTGGAGGAAGTGGATTGACTACCCTCTCCTGGCCGCTCAGAAAGTAATGCCACTATGGACATGGGGGGGTCTCCCCTTTCTGAAGGTGACATCATAGCTGAGCCTTTTAATTTCTTATCCTGGAATATTGCAGGGCTTGAGGAGAAGATTAGCAACCAAAAGTGGCTAGATTTTATCAAACAGTTTGGCATCTTGGCTCTTCAAGAAACTTGGAACCACACTCTTTCTGGACGGTTTTGCACATTTTTTATGTCCTGCCACTCCTTCATCTTCAGGCCATGCTACAGGAGATGTGTGCAGTTTAATATCATTATCGTTGAACTGATCCATGGTTGAATTGAAGACCAACTTCCTGCTCATTTTTCCTGAGAATCAAGCCTACTTGTATTTAACATTTACAACTCAAATGGCTACTTACCTAGCTCTGACATTATTACTTCTCTGGGTTTGGCCATTGAGAATTGGAAGACACGTCCCTTGGAACCCTGCCTAAGCTCTGCTTCATTTACTCCAATTGTCATCTTGGGTGACATTAATACTCATCCATGTAAACAGACCTGTCAGATATTACAGGATGTTTCTCTGGAGGAGATTTTTTTTATGGCCATTTTGTGCATTCACCTTAAGGTGAACAGGTAAATCTTTAAGTGCAATCCCCGAATCTGATTGTTCCCAACCCCGTTGAAGGCCCCTTTTATGTCAGTAGGGGCTATGAGTGTTTTGTCGGTAATATTTTAATTTCCTCTTTTGTATGCTTTAGTCGAGTATAAGGTATTAGACGCATCGCCTGCATCTTCAAAGGGGTTCGTCCATTAAGCCTTCATCGGCAGCGATGATCGGAACTGATGCATTGCCTCCATCCGACAACGACTGATCACCTCCTCTGCTCCTTGTATCGAGTCTTCGACGTCAACGCTTCCACCGTACAATGTAGTTTTTCAGCGGGACCTGCGTGAGTCCTGTAGCCGGCCAGCCCCCAGTCGCGGTCAGTCTGAACTTTGGATGTACCCCAGTCCAGGGCAACTAGATGTCCCCGGTTGGTGCTTTATAACTCTAAGGACTATAATTCAATCAATAAAAATAACTTTATTTCACCAACTAGTGCCACAAAAGTATGCAGTAAAAGCGTATTATACATATATACATTAGTAAATTGATAAAACTTTCACAGAATCAATAAAAAAAATTGTTCCAGTGTGAAACGTTTCCCCATTTACATTATGCCAACTTACATAGTACAGAAAGGAGAGCAATACATAAGACTCAGTGAGAGCTTACCCCATAAACAATGCAGACTCAGTAATCTCTGAGGAGTTCTGGCCCTTCTACTTATGAGCCATATTCATTCCAAAGATTTAGGGCCATATGTAGGTAGGCCAGAAATACTGATTCCTAAATACCAAATTTTACCGAATCGGTATTTAGAAATCGGTATTTGCTATGTACCAAATAGCTCGGTAAAAATTACCGAATCGGTAAAATTCGGTAAATGAATACCGAATCCACAATACCGACCGGAGTTTCGAATCGGTATTTACCGATTCGGTAAATACCGAATCGATATTTTCCGAATCGGAAATTCAAATACACATCATTTGAGGAATCAGCCAATCCTGTGCAAACCCAACCCCACACAACCAGGAAGTGGCCACACCCAGGCAGGTGCACACAATCAGCAGACTCTGGAGAGGCTGGGAGTGCAGAGGAGAGGAACAGAGCCAGTGCCTGATTCAGCACAAGAAACTGACACAATGGCCAGCCAGGACACAGAGAGAGATGGAGGGGAAAGGAAGCGAAAACTTAAATTCAGCCAAAAGGAACTGCAGGTACTTGTGGAGGAGGTGGTAAAGCAGCACCATAAGCTGTTTGGAAAACAGTCACTGCAAGTGGCTGAATCAGAGAAAAGGAAGATCTGGCTGGGAATCCAGGCGCAGGTGATTTCCATGGGAGTGACCCCCCGGGACATTGATGTCCTCAAGAAGCGATGGTACGACATCCGTATCATCACCAAGAGGAAGATGGCGGAGCTCAAGAAAGAGGCCAGCCGGACAGGAGGAGGAAGGAACAGGGCAACTGCCCTGACAGAACTTGAGGAGCTCGTGGAGTCTACAATTGAGCCTGAAAGTGTCGTGGGGATTGGGGATGCAGACAGCTCTGCCAGAGCCGCCACAAAACAAGGTAAGATGCATGCCCAGCATTGTGCCCCCCCCTACCCCTATCCCAAATCCCCAATTGGGCAATGAGGATCCCACTCCAGTACAGGTGTTAGTGCATACCAGCAATGCATTATGGGAGATGTAGTCTGTGAAACCCCAAACATGACAAAAATTGCGCAGAACAACTAGACATGGCACACACATTAGCGATAAGCAGGCATAGGACAATGAGAGAGTGTTACAGAAATTTATTATGATGATAGCAATGCAGGGCTGCAGGTACACTGAGCTGATGTTGAATTTCTGTCCACAGGCGATACTTCGCGCAGGACTGCACAGGAGAAGGGAGAGAGGGCACCCCGGAAGGACAGCTCAGAGAAGACCACCTCGAGTACTGGCCAGACAAAAGCACCACAGCCAGCCACACCACCACAGCCAGCCACGCCACCACAGCCAGCCTCGCCACCACATCCAGCATCGCCACTCCAGCTGGCCTCACCCGCATCGACACCACCTGCATTGTTCAGGTCTAGGAGGCGTGCTGTCGCAAGATTACATGTCTCAGAGTCCTCTTCAGAAGACTCGAGGGCTGCAGAAACATCCACTGTGCCACTGGATGGTTGCCATGCCGGTGTGCAGTCCGCCTCTGAGGGAGAACACACAGGTGCCAGACGTCGCCGCAGGGCTCGGGTGCGCAGTCCACCTCCACAGGGTGAGAGCCATGCGGTGTTCTTAGGGCTGGAGGCCACCATGGTCAAGGTCCAGCGCCTACAAGGAAAGGCAATCTTGTCAGTCCAGCGCCAATTGAAGGGCCTCAATGCAACAATGGGCAATATTGACAGGGGCATAAGCGCAATGGCTGAGGGCATGAGGGAGATGGCTGCGGGCATGTGGGACAAGTCCCAGTCCGTCATGCTGCTGTGCACAAAGATGGATGAGGACAGAGCCGCACGGCACAGGGAGAGGCAAAAGAAAGGTCACCATACAAGGGCAGTGAACCGCCTGGCAACTGCCACGTCGCTGCTCTGCAGGCGTTCCGTGGCAATGCAGGAGGGGCTTGTGCACTGCAGAAATGATGTTTCAAGGCGGGATGGTGAGGGTGACCAGTGCACTTGAGGTGCTGCTAACAAGCCAGTCGGCCACAACTGGTGCTGTGGATGCTGGGCACAGCGAAGACACCACCAGTAGGAGCAGCATTACCCCCCCTGTCACATACACACGGAGGAGCAACAGACGGCATGGGGCTGCCACTGGTCCCACAGCCAGTGAGGAGACTCAATCCCTGGCATCCCGCACTGTAGTGCGTGGGCGCAGACACTGATGCTGCACACAATTGCAGGACACAGTTCGGTGAAGTAACCCTTGACTTCAAACTCTTGTTTTCACATGATTGATAGGGCCATTTTTGGTGTTGTGTTGTGGCGTAGTGCCGCATGATTAAAATTACATCATGGCATACAACTACTGGCTGTGTCCCCTTACTTACTTAGAAATAGTTGCATGGGATCTCTGCCAGTCTCTCTCTCCCATCTGTTGCTGTTGCCACTCCTGCTGCGTTGGGCTCTGGCTGTGCAGACTCATCGTCATTGTCCTCAAAATCTGTTATTTCCACCTCTGTACCTGTCTTTGTGGCAAGGTTGTGCAGCATTGCACAAGTGGCAATGATCTTGCAGCAGATGATGGGTGTGTACTGGCGTGCACCTCCGCTTTTGTGGAGGCAGCGGAACCTGCTTTTCAATAGTCCAAACGTGCGCTCCACCACGTTGCGTGTTGATTTGTGTGCCACATTGTATCGTCTCTCACTCAGGGTTGATGGGTGTAGGTAGGGAGTGAGGATGAATGACCGCACGGCATATGCACTATCGCCTAGGTGAGTAAGAGAGTAGCATTAGTCACATGCCTCAATACACATTCATTTGCGATAAGTATTAGGGAGTGTCACAGTGATTTACCTAGCAGGTATCCTTCTCCAAATTCTCCGGCAACCAGTCGTGTGTAGATCCCACTGTTCTGGAAGATGAAGGAGTCGTGGGTGCTCCCAGGGAACTTAGCTACGATATCAGTGATTATGTTGCCTGCATCGCAGTTTACCTGCACATTTATGGAGTGAGTTGACTTTCTGTTCCTGTATGTGTGCTCAGTGGCTGCTGGTGGGCAGATTGGAATGTGTGTGCCATCAATACAGCCTATGACATGCGGGAAGTGTGCCATCTGGTAAAAGTCTGTCTTTGTTTTCTGCAGTTCAGCCTGTGTGTTTGGGAAGCTAATGTAGTGTTGCATTCTCTGCATCATGGCATCCAGGAACTTCCTGAAGAAACGGGACAGGCAACTCTGGGATACCCCGCCTACCGCAGCTATCACCCCCTGGTAACTGCCAGATGCAAGTAGATGTAGGCTACAGAGCACCTGCACATGTGGTGGTATGGCATGCGCCCTTGTTGTTGGATGGTCCAGGAATCGGTGCAGGTCCCTTATCAGGTCCATGATGGTTTGGGGGTGTAGCCTGTACCTTTCATGTATCTCAGCCTCAGTCTGTTGAAGAGTGTGATGCGCTGTCTGTAAATGCGTTCCTCCCGTCTCCAAATCCTCAGACCTGCTGCCTGTAGACGTAGGCGCCTTGCAATCACATACAGAGCGGCCATGGTGTTCACGCTGTTGCATTTTGGGATTGCTTATATGCACTTTGGCTGTTTACCACCTGATTTCACTCTGTGTTAATTACCGACTCTTAAATACCGAATTTCATGGAATTCGTAAATACCGAATTTACCTACATCTCTTGTATCGTTTTACCAGTTCATATTTACCGAATCGGTAAATATGAATTCGGTAATTATGAATCGGTATATTTGGATTCGGTAAAGATGAATCGGTATTTACCGATTCATATTTACCGAATCCTTCTTTTTGGACTTCTACATCTCAATTGCCTAAATACCGGTCGGTAACTGGATATTTACCGAATTTCGGCCGTTACCGACCGGTATTTAGCTACCTACATATGGCCCTTAGCAACTGAACATGTGTATAGTGAGCGAGGATCTGATCTTAAAATTCTGAGAGTGGTATAATAGCTATGTGTGCCCAATTGCTTACAAAGAGGCTTGATCCGTGCCTGTCTGGGACCAGCATAAACCGGACAAACAAATGAGATGTGAGCTATAGTTTTAGCAGCAGTGTTGCAGACAGGACACAAAACTGAATCATTTGATGCCCCTTTGCAGGTGAAAGTTCTCAAAGGCAAAGTGCCAATCCTAGATTGGGAATAAAGTTTCCTGTTCATTGGGGTAGTTATGATATCCCAGCATTGTCCAGGACACTAGAACATTTAAAATCTTTAAAAAACCCTGACAAAGTAGCACTGGCAGCTTTAGGGGCACCGGTCTGCATTCACCAGCCAGTGTTGCTTTTTCAGCAAGTCTTTTGAGGGAATGGAGTAACGAGACGGAGTCTCCCAAAGCTCTTTCATACCCAATAAAAACAACATATTTTTTAAGGTGTAAGAGTTTTTGTAATGTGTATTATTTCTGCAATCATAACTTCCTGCAGGGTAATGGCATAATGGGTAAGTTCAGGAGGAGACCATATCCTCCTCCAGAATAATAAAGGATGCAATTGTGCCTTGTAAATTATCACCTTCCGACCCATATCAAGCAACAAGGGATATAACCGGGTACTAGATGGAAGGTAGGCCAGGCGCCTTAGGAACTTAGGGCCTAATTTAGATGTTGGTAGATCTGGTCCCACCATCGCTTTTTTAACAGAATTACCACCTGCCTACTTGACGGTCCACCCGCTCGATTTAGATGTTGGCGGGTCCATGAACGAAAGGCCAACCGAGTCTCGCCAACTCCGCCAGCATATCCCTCCCACCTGGTCAGTGTCAGAAGCAGAAACAGCTGTTTGAGGGAGTCCAGCCAGGATTCCCGCCTACCTAATCATGAAGAGCCTTTCTGCTGTGGAAAATCTGACTGAAAAATCTCCTACGTCGATTTGGCAGAATGAAAGGAAATAAGATAAAAACTTACCATTTTTGCTGTTTCCGACTTCTGTTTCCATCTTGAACCCCATTGTCCAGATCATATATCTGGAGAAAGGGAGCTATCTGTTTACTAAAAGGCATGCAATGCCCTTTACAAATAATACCTGTAATCTGCTTATGCTTTAGAGTAATTTTGTTCCACATAAAGTTTCCAAGACATGATCAAGGACAAATTAATGCTCAAATAATTGAATGAGTCCACCCTCTCAAGTGTTGTGCCCCTTAATGATAGTCTCTCTTTGAATGTTTTGTGTTGATTGAAGGACATAAACTTGGTCCGATTAGTAAGCTGGCCCTCGCTGCCCCATGGAATTCTGGCATAATTGTCCTCATGAAGGTGGACAACCAGAGCTAGGAGATCAAGGGGCATGCCCACATCATGAAGAACCTGCCATAGCTTTGGACCAAGGGACTAAGTTGATTGCTGATTTGAGATCGACAAAGGCAACATATAAGCTACCTTGTCAATAAATAATCGAGAAACCTGATCAATGGTGCTGGTTTTCTTACGAAAACCAGTTTGAAAAGGTGATAGTATATCATGATCAACGATCCAGTCTTGGATTTTATTCAGTAATATGTGGCAGAAAATGTTTAGAATGCAGTCTGTCAGACTGATCGGTCTGTAGTTAACAGGTAAACATCTGTCACCCTTTTTAAAGATAGATATGACTTCGGCTCCCCTCCATGAGTCCAGTATAGGGGTTCCCTTTGCAATGGCATAAGCTAGGGCAAGAACGTATTTAGACCAGTTGCCTCAATCACAGATAAATATATCCGCTGGTATACCATCTGGTCCAGGGGCTCTGTCACTTGTTATGGCATCAAATGGAATAGTGATATCACCTGGATCAAACAATGGGACTGCTAGACTGAGGGATACTAGGCCGATATGCTCTCCCTCTGTAGAGTCAGGAAATCCCTCAGAGTACAATTTAAAAGAATATTCAGAACAATCTGACAGGGATATGTAATTCATAGGTGGGGGAGCAGATCCAATACCACCCCAGGTAACCAGAAACCACAATTTGTTAGAATCATGTGCAAGGCAAGCTGTTTTTTAATCTTTCTACCTGAAGTTACCCCTTCCCTTTTTGCTCTGGCCTAGGTCAGCTTGTAAACCTTTGTCAAAGAAGAGATTCTGCCAGTGTCCTTCATTTTTATGGCCACAGACAATGAGCTTCGCATTTGTCTGCATTCCTTATTAAACCAGGTGATAAGTGCGCTTTTAGGCAGAGGACACTATGGCAAAAAAAATGACAAATGTGCTTAAAAAAATACCATGTAGACGCGTAAATGTACTTAAATTTATTTCTGTAGTGGTTATCACTGAATGTTGAGCTTGGGTCAGAATCTCACTGTGTGAGGGTTCCATGTCGAGCGTTGCTGGCTGTGGCAGTTGGAGATCAGATGCTGCCTGAGCTCTGTCCTGAGGTGGTTCAGCCATGGTGAAATAAACGATGCGAAGAAACTTACCTTGCATCCGTACTTCATTACTACATTTTTTGTGGCGATGAGTGCTGAGCCACCTACATGGACCCGCATTTGTTTAAGTGGCCGATGACTTATCCATTGAGGATGGTTTGTTAATGAGAGCTGATAAGTTGATTCCCCCTGTGAGTTTGAGAACTGGCATCATTCTACGAGCCCATGAGGGACATTTGGGAACGACCATGACTAAAAAAAGGGTCAGACTGTCCTTTTGGTGGCCCTCTATGGATAGTGAGGTTGATGATGTTGTCAAGGAGTGTGTTATCTGTTTTAGCAGTGATAAATCTGTGAAATTACGCACTCCACCCCTTTCTCCCATAGAGTTGCCATCCGCACCATGTGTGAAGTTGGGGCTTGACATAGTAGGTCCTTTCAATGCAACTGACGTTTCTTCCAGGTTTGCGCTGGTCATGATAGACTACTATACAAAATGGCTGGAGGTGAAGTTCGTGAGAGATGTGACTTCCAGGACTGTTTTCAAGTTTTTGAAAGAGGTGTTCCTGAAGGAGGATTTTCCTGAAACTCTTGTGACGGACAATGGGACACAATTTGTGACTAGTTAAGTTGAAGAGTTTCTACAAACCATTGGGGTTAAACCCCTGAAAGGTTCACTGTACCACCCTCAAACCATCGGTTTAGTAGAATGAATGAACAGGGTGTTGGGGGAATGCATTTAGTGGGCAGTTGTAAACAACTGTGTGGTAGCCAATGCTGTCAAAACCATGCTTTGGTTTTATCGCACTACTCCTCATGAAACCACAGGAGTGTCACCATTTGAGCTGTTGCGTGGTCGCGAAGCCACCACCAGTTTTTGCCTCAGATGGATGAATACATGGGTCAAATTTGGACAGTGGACTGATGCGATTGTTAGGAGTCGTGTGAGCATGACACAGGAAAAGCAAAATAAATATTTTGATGTAAGGAAAAATGTTAAAGACATTAAGGTGGTAGTAGGAGATTCTGTTTGTGTGAAAAAAACCTGCACATATGAGGAAGGGTGGTTCCAAATTTGGGCCACCCACCAAAGTTGTGAAAGTTAATGGTGATTCAGTGAAGCTTGTAAATGGCCAGTGGTGGAACAAGTGCCGGTTGGTTGAGACCAGAAATGTTGAAGGAAGTTGTGGTGGTAACAGTGTGGATGGTAGAAGGTTACCAACTGAGACTGAACAGATGGGCATAAGTTAAAGGGTGAGGAATGCCCCTCTCCGTTTCAGGGACTAATGTGTTTTGGGAGTCTTTGCGATTATTCTGTGGGATGTTTACTGTTTTATTATTATTAGAACATAAGAAAAAGTGAAAATTGCATTTCCTTGCATGGAACATTGTATGCTGAGCAAAATCTGAAGTGGAAAAAAATAATGGAGGAAAACGATAAACCTAATGGAAGATGAATGATTAAAAGTATCTGCAATTGCAGCAATAGGCTGTCGCCACTGGTATTGGGGTAAAAAGTAGCCTCATGAAGATGTTGTTAAGTTTGATAACGTGTCGTTTGGGCTTGGCACGTCTCTAGTGAGCACGCCTTAAGAAGAATCGTGTGGTATAAAAGTGAGTTAACATTTTCAAGAATGGAGTGCAACCCCTTTAAATTGATGTTGAAGAACTTTTGCCCTACCGGGTTGACACCCACGTGAACCTAACAGAGTTTCTACAATGGACAGTCGCGGAAATGGCGTGGTTGTTTCAATGCAAGGCGGAACATCTTTGTTCGTTAAGCAACTTTATTTTAGAATGTCAGATGTTTATATAAATGACAAACGAAAACATTGGACATATCGGCATATTGAAAACGAGTCACATTAAATGGGAGAGTATGCATTGTAAAAATGTTAAGTTCAATTTTACGTTTAGAACGCATTGTGGGAAATGTAGTGTCCGAGGGAGGTATGTTGATTGAAATAATGATGTGACAGTAAGAGGAGGGATCAGAAAGAGTGCGAGCAGTTTAAAGAGGGTGGAGATAATGAGAGAGGGTAATTCCTTGGCAAACGGACAAGAGGAAGCTTGTGTTTTAGCAGGTACGCGAAAGGGAATGTGAGCGTAAAGAGAAGGGTTGAGAACAACGGAAAGCGGGGAGAAACCTTGGGAGTAGTGAAGTAGATTTGGGAACCATAAGACCAAGGGTTTAATTTCAGTAATGGAGTATAAGTAGAGAAGAGGAATTTTTATAAAATGAAGGTTTTGCTAAGAAAAGCATGGGAATTACAGAGAGAGGTAAATACAATTGAAAAGACAAGGTTATATGTGGGACATTAATTGATTGCTACTAAACGTTTTTTTAAAACATATGGAGAAATGAAGTGGCTTAATAATATATAATGCTAAGGTATATCCAATTCTGAAAATAAGTTTTTATTGTTCATTTACAGTTACCCCTGACGAAGGGTCCCAAGGGGCCCGAAATGCATTGGGTTTTAATAAACTGCTTTCGTCGAACATTGCTTTATTCGTGTTCTTTGAAGAGGTTCGGATGGCCCACTAGAACATAAGAAAAAGTGAAAATTGCATTTCCTTGCATGGAACATTGTATGCTGAGCAAAATCTGAAGTGGAAAAAAATAATGGAGGAAAACGATAAACCTAATGGAAGATGAATGATTAAAAGTATCTGCAATTGCAGCAATAGGCTGTCGCCACTGGTATTGGGGTAAAAAGTAGCCTCATGAAGATGTTGTTAAGTTTGATAACGTGTCGTTTGGGCTTGGCACGTCTCTAGTGAGCACGCCTTAAGAAGAATCGTGTGGTATAAAAGTGAGTTAACATTTTCAAGAATGGAGTGCAACCCCTTTAAATTGATGTTGAAGAACTTTTGCCCTACCGGGTTGGCACCCACGTGAACCTAACAGAGTTTCTACAATGGACAGTCGCGGAAATGGCGTGGTTGTTTCAATGCAAGGCGGAACATCTTTGTTCGTTAAGCAACTTTATTTTAGAATGTCAGATGTTTATATAAATGACAAACGAAAACATTGGACATATCGGCATATTGAAAACGAGTCACATTAAATGGGAGAGTATGCATTGTAAAAATGTTAAGTTCAATTTTACGTTTAGAACGCATTGTGGGAAATGTAGTGTCCGAGGGAGGTATGTTGATTGAAATAATCATGTGACAGTAAGAGGAGGGATCAGAAAGAGTGCGAGCAGTTTAAAGAGGGTGGAGATAATGAGAGAGGGTAATTCCTTGGCAAACGGACAAGAGGAAGCTTGTGTTTTAGCAGGTACGCGAAAGGGAATGTGAGCGTAAAGAGAAGGGTTGAGAACAACGGAAAGCGGGGAGAAACCTTGGGAGTAGTGAAGTAGATTTGGGAACCATAAGACCAAGGGTTTAATTTCAGTAATGGAGTATAAGTAGAGAAGAGGAATTTTTATAAAATGAAGGTTTTGCTAAGAAAAGCATGGGAATTACAGAGAGAGGTAAATACAATTGAAAAGACAAGGTTATATGTGGGACATTAATTGATTGCTACTAAACGTTTTTTTAAAACATATGGAGAAATGAAGTGGCTTAATAATATATAATGCTAAGGTATATCCAATTCTGAAAATAAGTTTTTATTGTTCATTTACAGTTACCCCTGACGAAGGGTCCCAAGGGGCCCGAAATGCATTGGGTTTTAATAAACTGCTTTCGTCGAACATTGCTTTATTCGTGTTCTTTGAAGAGGTTCGGATGGCCCACTAGAACATAAGAAAAAGTGAAAATTGCATTTCCTTGCATGGAACATTGTATGCTGAGCAAAATCTGAAGTGGAAAAAAATAATGGAGGAAAACGATAAACCTAATGGAAGATGAATGATTAAAAGTATCTGCAATTGCAGCAATAGGCTGTCGCCACTGGTATTGGGGTAAAAAGTAGCCTCATGAAGATGTTGTTAAGTTTGATAACGTGTCGTTTGGGCTTGGCACGTCTCTAGTGAGCACGCCTTAAGAAGAATCGTGTGGTATAAAAGTGAGTTAACATTTTCAAGAATGGAGTGCAACCCCTTTAAATTGATGTTGAAGATCCCTTGCTCACTTTGCCACTGGATTCAAGCTAGCCTGGCTCATGACGGCTGATTAGCCAGAAACCGGTCCCAGGATGCTTGTTTCCGGTCCAGGGAAGACATGGCTTGGTAGTTCGGGTTGCACTGTTCCCATGAGGCACAGGGTCAGACTGATTTGCATATTGCCATGTCTGAACTGGGGTGGCGGACTGAGCTAAAGAATGATGATGGATTAAACCCAGATCAGTTGACTGGGGGTGAGTGCTTGCATTGTTCAACACTCCGTACATCATCCCCTTTGGTTTTGCTTTGTTCGCCCTAAGTTGGCAGGATATGCCTAGACGTGGGTCCCTTGCTCACTTTGCCACTGGATTCAAGCTAGCCTAGCTGATGACAGCTCATTAGCCAGAAACCGGTCCCAGGATGCTTGTTTCCGGTCCAGGGAAGACATGGCTTGGCAGTTCGGGTTAGACTGTTTCCATGAGGCACAAGGTCAGACTGATTTGCATATGGCCATGTCTGAACTCGGGTGGCGGAGTGAGCTAAAGAATGATGATGGATTAAACCCAGATCAGTTGACTGGGGGTGAGTGCTTGCATTGTTCAATACTCTGTCCATCATCCCCTTTGGTTTTGCTTTGTTCGCCCTAAGTTGACAGGGTATGCCCAGACGTGGGTCCCTTGCTCACTTTGCCACTGGATTCAAGCTAGCCTGGCTGATGACGGCTGATTAGCCAGAAACCGGTCCCAGGATGCTAGTTTCCGGTCCAGGGAAGACATGGCTTGGCAGTTCGGGTTGGACTGTTCCCATGAGGCACAGGGTCAGACTGATTTGCATATGGCCATGTCTGAACTGGGTTGGCGGAGTGAGCTAAAGAATGATGATGAATTAAACCCAGATCAGTTGACTGGGGGTGAGTGCTTGCATTGTTCAACACTCCGTCCATCATCCCCTTTGGTTTTGCTCCAAGGGGTAAGGGGCAGCAAAATCACAGCTGCAAGGGCGACTCTCCCACAATGGAGCACATACACATAGCAATGACAGCACATCCACATTGACGACACTTACACTGCAGAATAGAGGACACAACTGGGTCCACTTGTGCGTAGAAAATGGCCAATCACATCTGACATAGCAGGAAACTGTGAGATGAAAATGTACATGTGCAACTTCACCTACGTCAAGTAGTCCAAATGTCCAGTCTCCCGCCTCAAATAGTCCGCTCCTCCCAGTCACAATGTCCATTGTCATGCAGTCTGTATGTAAACTTGAACAATGCATCAACATACATGACAACACAATGTCAATAAGCATCTCACCTTCACATTGCAGAGGGACAAACAACACCTGCAGCAGAGCAGACCAGACGGCTCCACAGTGATGCTGAAGAGCTCCACACTTTCGACACCAACGTCCTACAACAGGTCATGGACATCTCAGGCAATCGAACTCCAGGAGCAGGGCAGCCCAGCTGCATCGAGTATACCCCACGGCTGGCTCCCAGGAGCCCACCGAAGCACACACTGCATTCCAAGGCCAGGTGTCAGAAAGCCAGAAGGGGGTGGCTGAACTGGTGCTGGTGGGGTTCGACCTCATGGAAGCCGAACTAGATTACATACACATCTAAGTCCAATCAGGGACCACTTATACTCCCCAACGGAGACCCACACTGAGATAGAGACACATGCCTTTGCACATTTCCAGTACTGAACCACACCCAGAGCCACAGGATAATCATCCACACCCCCACGCTGGACTGGCATACGCCAGCCCAGTTCACTCCTATTATATTTTGAGTGGGGGACGAAAAAGTTACATGTGCAAGGTTTCTCCCGCTGCCTGCGGTGACATGGCTGCGTCCGCTGTACACGGCACAATGTAATGTTGTAGGGCCCGGTCCCTAATGCATACATCATGAGCACTCGGACACACTCAGATAGTTCATTGAACTGGCTACGGGCATGTGCGCTCGACACCTTTATTGCCAGGGTCACATGTACAGTGACGCCTGTGCTGGATCTGTGTGGGGTGAGTGTAAGCCAGCCCTCATGGAGTTGTTGGTGCTGGCAACAACTTGAACAGTGATCACAATTAAAGCGGAAACAGAAAACACCAGCATAACAGAAATAACTGTGAAGCATCATTGTGGTTGCCGGAGTAAGTACAGCGTTCACCCAATATGCAAACAGAATGGTCCATGAGTTGTGGTGCTCTGAGTTAGTGGCACCTGAAGAGCTGAGCAGGGTATCAAGCTGATGATGGCACCCACGACAGGTGTGAGCAACTTTGGGAGTGTGGCAGTAAGACACTTCCGACTCTGGCACCTGTTGTTTGGAGTTGGTCTTGGTGGAATGTGCATCTTGCGGTGATGCGATGTCCGTGCAGGTCAGGACTCAATTTGATGTGTGAGCCCAGGTGGACCACAGTTGAGGCTGGAGGCAGCGGACAGCGCAGGGCCACAGACACATGGCCTTGATGACACCCAGTCCATCGACCCAGAGGCCATCCAATATTCTATCAGACAGGGTCCATGACTTGAGCTGCACAGAGTTAGTGGCCCCGGATGCACTGAGGCCGGCACAGGCACACCGCTCCGGGTGTGACATGTGGTCCACTGAGGTGGGGCCATGCGAGTTGTGCGGGTCCTCGTCGATATCGAAGGTGAATGTAGCGGAGGGTTGCGGGGGACAGTGGAAGGTGTCCTCCAGGGCATGATGCAGAGGGCAGAAGCCGGCCAGAAGCGGCAAATGGAGGAGTGGAATGCTACAGCCTCGTTTTTGCCACCAAGTCAGTATCACCGACATGATGATAAAGACAACCCCCAGTCCATAGACTCAGTCGCCACCAAAGTTCAACCAGAAAGTGTCCATGGATGTCGAGGAACAGACTTAGTGGCACCAGAGCTGAAAGGGTATGCAGTCTGCGATGAGGCCTCTACAATGATATAAAATCTGCCATAAATAAATCAAGACTGAGTTCCAAATGTGTGACCTACTCGACCGCAGTGTAGGCCCGAGGCAGCAGTCAGCAGGGGCCCACAGCCACGCGTCGTTGGCTCTCGTGGTACAGAGTCAGTAACACCAGAGCAGTTGTCGGTAGTGTTCGGACACCTCCGTAATGATGGTTCTTTTTTGCTCCAGACTGAACCGTATCTTCCTCTTACTCCTCTCCTGGCGTACAATGATATGAGCTCTGCCATTGGGAAATCAAGACTCAGTTCTAAATGTGTGACCTACTGGCCCGCAGTGGGGGCTGAAGGAAGTAGGCAGCAAGGGACCACAGGATCGCAGGCAACACCGCTCACGGCAATGGCATTGGCCTCGTGGCGAGGTGGGAGGCACCGCCCTGGAATACATATTGGGCATTGCACAGTATCGCAGGCAACACCGCTCACGGCGACAACGTTGGCCTCGTGGCGGGGTGGGAGGTGCTGGCCTGGAATACACGTTTGGCATTGCGGAAGAGAACAACACCCAGAGCTACATGCTTTTTATTCACACCCCTACACTGGCCTGGCGTAAGCCGGGCCAGCTCAATCCGCACACGCTTACAAGAGGGAAAATCACAAGCTCCATTTCCACGATCTTCCCCACAGGCTGGGGTGACATGGTTGAGTCCACTGTCCACTACACTCCAAACACCAGCAGTGCATGTAGACATTGATATGTCTGTGGTATGCATACTGCAGTCTTTCCAGCACATCTCCGCCACACTTGGCATTGTGTACATTCTCATTCATGGGTCACTTGCCTCCTTCGCACATGCCTGGTTCCCAACACCCCCCACATTCCGCTATTGTGTGGCTGAGGTGCCATGCCATTGATGGCTCATGTACATGGCTAGCCTAGGTTGCCACAGTAAGTTGTGCTGTTGTGTCTGGTGGGCGGGCATGATATTTGGCAGGTTGTATGTGAGTCTGTGAGGTGTGCATTGCCGGAGTTGGAAGTTGCATGATTGTGGAGTTGAGGGGAGGTTGTGATGTGTTCAGTTGGTACTTACCAATGAGCAGAGCATTTCCGTAGGTGCCATCCTGGAAGCATAGGTTGATGATGGACTGTTGGAAGATGAAGAAATCATGCACACTGCCTGGGTTTTAGACAACGACATTGGTGAAGAGTACCCGGTGGTCCACTATTGCCTGCACATTGATGGAATGCGTGTGCTTTCTGTTGCTTTAATTGTGTGCAGTGTCGGCAGGGGGCACAAGTAGGACATGTGTGCAGTCAATTGCCCCCAACATGTGCGTGAATCCAGCTATGGCGTAGAGGCCTTGCTTTGTCTCTAGCTGTTCCTGCGCATTGTGGGGGACGTATAGGTACTGGGGTACCACGCTGATGATGGCATCCAGTACAGGTGTGAGGAACTTGGATAGGGCTCCGACTCTGGCGGTTGTTGGTTGGGAGGTATCAGAGGCCAACAGGTTCAGCACAGCCAGCAGCTTTGTCTGAGGTGGAATGTTGGTTGTCCGCTGTGTTGGTACGGTCAGCCTGTGGGCAATGATAGTAAGGATGCAGAGGATGGTTGTCTGTTTGAGCCTGTAGTGGGCAATGACATTCTCTGGTGTTGAGTCTGTGAGGCTGGTGCGTTTCCTGAAGGTCCGCAGTCTTGTTCAGCACTGCCTCTGTGGTGGTCTGGGAGGGATCCGGGGGGGGGGGGTGGCAGGCCTGGGGGGTGGCGGTGGGTGTTGTGGCCCTGTGGGGGCTCCGAGCTGCATGATCAGTAGCTCCATGGCATCTTTTCATCTTCAGGAGTGGCTCTGGCCTGGGCTCCCTTTTATGGTTCAGGTTGTCGTCCGACTTTACACCAGCTCAGAGAAGGTGTTAAATTCGTGCTGCTAACGCGCCTTATCGCCTGTTTTGTGATCTTATCACCGATCTGGCTGGTCGTTGAGAATGTTGCGATGTGGTGTTTTCACGGCTTTCGGCACGGGAATGCCTACTCTGCATCTCATTAGCGATAGTTGCCAGGGTCATCCGTGACTATGTTTTTGGTGGCTGCTTTCACAGGAAAGCTGGTGATATGAGCTGTTAGCACCAGCTTGTGAATAGGGCGATACATTTATCGTGGCTTTGGCTGCGATAAAGTGCCGCTAACTCGGCGATAAGTCCCTCAGAATAAGCCCGCTGTTTATTAGTGTGTGGAGAGGCTATATCTACTATTAGTTGGCTCAGCATGCTAGATAGACGTACAATTTCTTTTTTTTTCCGGAGTTTTATATAGCGCAATCTTGACCCAAAGGTATCAGGTATCAGAGCGCTTTACATAAACACCAGTTACGTTATAGAAGGACACATTCATTTTTGGTAGTCACAGAGAGATTACGTGATTTGCCCAGAATCACAGGATGTTGAGCATCATTGTCGAGACTCAAACTCGGTTCCCCAGATTTGAGATCGACAGCCCTAGCCCATTCGGCCACATCCTCTACCCAATCAATAGTTTTAGATCCCCCACCTCATCCCTTAAGTCTTTTATTTGCAGTGTGAGGTGGGCCAAATTGCCCGAAATGGGGGATGGCAAGATTGAGTCGCTAAGCGTCTCCAGGGTTATTTGCTCCCCAGACAATTCCGCCATAGGCGAAAAGTGATTGCTGCAGGGTACGGACTATACAGGGAGAGATTGGCTTGATGGCTCGAGCCACTGGGTCTGTAACAGCAGAAGCTGAATGGGCTTTGCAAGTGCATATCGTGGTTGAATGTCCTTTAAAAAACTAGCAAGAGTTTGGACTTCTTTCTTCTTTTTTTGTTCTTTGGTATGGCCCCAGGATCACCTTGCGGCATAGAGTCTGCATTTAAAATGGGCTTGACCTCTTCTAGTTAGAGGTTGATTTCTTTAAGAGTGCATTACCTGGTTTGGTAGAGCCCTTCGGATATATAGCAATACGCTGAACTAGGTCAGAGGCTTTACGTTTCCCCATTTTAGGTGTGCAGATCAAAGGGGGAGTACCACAAAGCCATAGACATACTTAGAAAAGACAATCACAAATAAACGTAATGTGAACACAGTCAATAGTAAAATACCAAGTAGTACAATGATTAAAATTCAATAAAATCAACCCAAAAAGAATTTGATAACTAAAACGAATGCACTTACGGTGTACAGGAATACAGAGCAAATGTGGGCAAGAAGAATAAATGTCAACAGTCATAGATATTAGCACGCAGGGAGACATAGTACCTTAAATGTCCATTCAAGAATAAAAGCAAGTGGGGGTGGCACAGCCCAACCTCCTCCGTGCTCTGACGGGTGCAGGACATGGGTGCATGCGGAGCTGCGGTGCACTTTTGAGGCGCAGGCTGTCAATTACAGAGGCAAAGAATTATGGGATTAGTAGTACCCAGCAGCTGCAGAGATGCACGCAGCTCCCCCAGCAGCTTGTCAGGTTGATTTCACACACAGATTGCCTCCGAAGCAGCAGGCCTGAGGCACACTTTTGAAGCTCAGGTCATCAGTTATTGAGGCTAAGGATTATGGGATTAGTAGTTCAGCAGCAGCGATGCATTTGGCCCCTCCAGCAGCTTGTCAGGTCTATTTCACACACAGAATGGCACCAGAACAGTGGGGCTGTGGTGCACTTTTGAAGCACAGGTCATCAGTTATTAAGGCAAAGGGTTATGGGATTAGTAGTTAAGCAGCAGCGGCAGCGATGCATTTGGCTCCTCCAGCAGCTTGTCAGGTCTATTTCACACACAGAATGGCACCAGGGCAGTGGGGCTGTGGTGCACTTTTGAAACACAGGTCGTCAGTTACTGAGGCAAAGGATGGTGTGATTAGTAGTTCCATTTAATCTTCAAAAACTCATAACTCCAGTTCTACTTATTAGATTTTTGTTGTTTTGGTTTCGTTTTACTCATAAAAATATAATCTATTTTCTAACACTGTATGCAGTATTTTTGTGGTGTTTTCATTGTGTTACTGTGTGTGTTGCTCAAATACTTTACACATTGCCTCTTTAGATAGGCTTGACTGCTCTGTGCCAAGCTACCAGAGGGTGAGCACAGGTTATCTTTTAGTGTAGAACAGCACTCTCAGATGTTGTCGCTGACAATTACATTTGTTCCAAGTGTATCAGCAGCCATGTAGTTACAACTTTCTTGTCTAGAAAAAGTCCACCTTACATCCAGAATTTCTTGAAAGGTACAGAATAATCACACTGATCTCATGCAATCGCAGACCGTTACAAGGAACGCAGCTGAAAGGAGATTAAGACCATAACTGTGTCTGCTCAATGCTGCTTGTGCTCCAAATAAAAGTAAATATATTTTTTTAAAGTTGGCCATTTTTTAATAGGCAGACTCATTTTTATATCAATTAATTTTATTGTGTTGTTTAATAATACATTGAAATAGGTTCTTATTTTTTATCACATTAAATATGATTTACTCGTCTGAAGGAGCCAACCCTGGGACTGGAGGCACCCCAGTCACTATGTCGCCTGTACTCCCCGGGTCTCAGATAGTACTGACGTCCTGTGTAGTTGGGCTCTTCATAGAAGACCCAATGTCCATCATTCACTTGGCAGGAGTGGATGTCATTGAAGTTGAACCGTTCATAAACATTTGGGCAGTCATCTGTGAAGTCCATCATCTGGCCTCCAAAATCGCTTCTCTCGTACAGCCGGATTCTAAAGGATCCTCGGTGCTGTGTTAGCAGAGTAATACAAAAAAACCACAGTAAAGTTATTGGGTGGTCTTGTCAATGCTTGTGTTGCATATTCACTTGTGCCATCCATTGCCTTCATCTCATTCGTGATGTGCCCTAGACTGGCACTACTTGTTTCTTCTCCTACATAATGATGGGGTTTTCCTAACCCTTACGACACAGCTTTATCCTAAAGAAAAAGGAACTTTAATCATCATTTCCAAGCAGACCTGGGTGAAATCCCTCCGAAAGGTAAGAGGTCATCCCAGAATATTGCAACCCATCTTCTAGATTCCGCCATTTCTAAATTTACATTAGAATTCTGCAGTGTGCCGGATCATCAGACTCAATCTGTTATCTACAAACAATCCTGGAGGAACTTTCCAAACAGAGTTTAGGTGATCAATCTGTTCTTTGCGATGTCCCAAAAAAATGTACAATTATGAGATTTAGCCCATACATGTTTGCCTAAATGTTGTGTGATTTAGTTGTTTAAGCAAATTCTCAATGTAAGTATAGCCACAATTGTGATATAAGTAAAGTGTGCGTGTAGACAGACCTTCATCGTGCTGTGCATGTGAGTTTAAAATGCAATTTTAAATGCTCACTGGGCATAGAGTGTAACCTTTCCTGGAAGCCGTGCGATTTGCCTAGCCTGTAATAATTGACCATGTTTCAACTTGAAAAAGAGCAGCTAGAAGACATTACTGTGTAGGTAGGCCTGAGAAGGGACAGTTCATTCCTACATTTCAGGAAGTAACTGAAGACTTTTTTTCAGAAAATTCCAACTCCACCAATGTATAACACTCCAGATTAACTAGTAACACTTACAAACGTTTGTAAAATACTCAGTGTGTCATAAGTAATACTCAGCATGTCATAAGTAGCCATTCATTTGCATTCGTACATTTACAATGTAGAAGGCTCCACTATACCGTTGGCAAAAATAGTATGTGTCATAACTGAAAGGAAGATAAGACTTATACTAAACCACTTGAGCAAACAGTGGATTGTTTTCTAAATCATAGTCTTACAGGGATTTCTTTTTAAAGTTATAAATAGTGATTTCCTCTTTACAGATTAAAATGAAGTTTGCATTCATTTTGAGCGAGGCAAATTTTGAGACAAATGGGGTGAACTCCTGGAAGGTATTACGCCTCACTACTTTCAAAGACCACCAGCCGCCACTGGCAGCAGCATGGTTAGAATGTCGAGCGGCCTGTTGCAAGCACAGTACATAGCCCTCATGTCCTGTCCTCTGGCTGAGTAACAAAATACAGCCTCAAGTATGGGTCAGTAGGCCAGGTCCACTGCATCTGCTTCACTTTTGGTAGTACCCTTCTGAACAAAAGCTTCTAAGAGTGTTCTGCCAGCAACTGACACTCTGAATAGTAGCGATTAACCTTATGATCACCTGAGCTGCTTTCCTGCAAGACAAGATTTAGTAATCACAACCTCTCTTATTGGCTATCCTTTGTCCACTCTATAGTCTTTCAGAAGCTTCTAACTGGCTGAGGCCATCAGGTTGGCACGGACATTTTATAGACAAGTCTTTCTGATATGTTTAACTTTTAGTTTTTTCACAGTTTAGAGAAGTAATTGAGATATATTTTATCTCAATACGGCTATTTTACATACTTTAAATGTTTTCATTTATGCCCCTACATAAAAATGGAGGGGTTTATTTAAGAAAGGTGTGCCCCTCCGGAGCGTCACTTTTTTTGACGCTCCGGAGGTGTATGCCTCTCATCCATATCTATGAGACGACACAAAGCTGCATGCCTTGGATGATGGAGTAAGACAAAGCAGCGTAAGCCACTGCCTTGCCGTGTTCTGCATCAAGGAGGCATTCCATGGGCATTGAGTGGGTTTTTCCATGCCGCACCCATGGATTTTGACGCTGCCCCAAGTTTTACAAGATCACATAAACCTGGGACAGTGCCAAAACCTTACGCCTCCCCGGAGCAGGCATAACGAGTAGAAATATTCGTTTTTCTCCTCATTTCTTCCTCTTTCCATATGTGCTGCATTCTGCAACACACATGGAAAGAGGAACACTCCTCTCAGGATTTTTTTTCTTCAGGAAGGGACCCTTCCTACTCAAAAAAACAGTCGTGCGTGCGACAGAGGCACCCTTGACGCAAGGGTGCTTACGTTGGCGCTAGGCAGCAAATTGTGCGCTAGGACAGGAATACACTGTATTTCATAAGTACGGTGCATTCCTATCCTTTCACTTTGGCATAGGACAGCAGAGCAAGAAGACTTGCGGAGCCTCCCTACGATAATTCCTCATAAAGGAGGCCCCCAAAATCTATTTTTTTTTATATCTTCATTACTGCTCTTTTATTGAAACTTAGGGGCATATTTATGTGAGGTTTGCGTCACTTTTGCACCACGCACCGCGGTACTTGCGTGACACAAACCTCTAAGTCAGATGTTTGAAGTCATGCAAAGCCATTTTGCGTGGCTTTGAGTGGCTGCTTTGAGTTACTCAGCCCTGGGAAGGCATTCCATGGGCATTGCGTGGGTGTTCCACCCAACTCCCATGGATTTTGATGCATCTCCAGATTTACAAGAACTTGTAAACCTGGGGATGAACCAAAATCTTACACCTTCTCTACGTCTCCTCGTTTCTTCCTCTTTCTCTGTGTGTTGCATTCTGCAGCACACATAGAAAGAGGAATATTCCTTCCAGGATTGTATTTGTGCAAGAAGGAGCACTATGGTGAAAGAGTGCCTGTGTTGGCACTAGACTGCCAAAAGGGTGCCAGCACAAGGAACAGGACAGGAATGTGACGTAATGCCTGAAATATGGCACATTCCTACCCTTCAACTGTCACGCAGCGCAGCACAGCAACTTGACTATCTGCGCTGTGTGACTTGGCGTTAAATAATGCCCTTAGTTTTTAAAAATGATGTGTAACCTTTCCATGAGCCTTTTCATCTCTTAAATGTATTGCGTTATTATTGTTGATCCCTCTGAATCCTAAAACACCTTTGGCAGAGTGAAGACCCAAAGTGAGGCCATTATTACTATAGTGATACCAAGAAGACCAGCAGTCTTAGCCAAGCTCATTTGTCGGAATAATTGAATTTAGGTTCTCATGGGAGCTCAGGTAATATGCATTGATCTTATACTACTACACCCCGCCTCCCTGCCAGTGACACCCTTACAAATGGGCACAGTGTTGGCTACCCACTCTCATAGCTGGGTGACCCAGAATACAACCTGTTATGCTTGAATGGGAAAATCACAACTGAAGGAAGTAAATGATCTACAGAGAGGAATTTCCATAACTTCCTTTGCATCCATTTTTATCTTTGTATTAAATATATCCGATTTGAAAATAGAAAATAGTTATTCCTCAAGCATTTTTAAAATTATCTGGATTTTTCAAAACGGGAACATATACGAGGGCTTACTTCTGGGATCATCCGACAGGACCTGATGGAGTCGTTGTAGCCATTCCACCGCTGGTAGTCGGGGTACTCGCCCCTTCGCAGGTAGTACTGGCGCCCCATGTAGTTTGGGTGCTCATACAGCATCCAGCAGCCACTGTGGACGCGGAGGGAGTTGCAGCGGCTGAAGTAGGAGTTCAGGTCGGAGCAGTCAGAGTTGCACTCGTAGAAGCGCCCCCCATAGTTCCTGTCCTCGTAGAAGGTGATCTGCAGGGAAGACAAAACATTTGGTCCATTGTGCACAACACTAACCATGGTGAGAAGAACATAAGGGCAACAGTATGCACACTTTGTCAGCAGGGTGCGAGGGTCTCCTTGTTTACATGTTTACTCTCGTGCAGAGGTGTCCCCACTGAAGCCAGTAAGTGTCGTGTTTACTCTCGTGCAGAGGTGTCCCCACTGAAGCCAGTAAGTGTCGTAGACCTACGCCAAGCGCTGCAGGTTGGAGGCTCTGTTTCTCAATGGGAATCTGAGGAGCACAATGCTATAAGAAGCAAGCAACCCCATTCTCATAGGGAGCCATCATGCTAGCCACAACGGGCTTAAGAAAGCAAAATGGTTGCTCTTTACATGTTACAGGTGAATATCTTTTCTTTTTTCCGTGAATTGGGATACAGAAGAAGTTATTTCATACAATTTCAACAGCGTAGCATGGTCCTACATTTAGGGAGATAAACACCCCTCTACTCCAGCAACTATTTTACATATATGACCGGTGCAAGTTTCAGCCGCATAGTCACGTAAATGTTATTGGGATACTTGTTGACAAATGGTGCCCGAAAAAGGCATGTACCCTAGCTGCATATGTGCCAATCACCATCCAGCTGTGCAGTTAATTAAAAACTCGTTGAGGACATTTTAATTATTTTTAAAGTAAGGTGAACTTGCTACTCCACAAGAGTAATCCGAAAAGACTAGGGCTGAGTTTTCGGAGCCCTGTCAACCCATTCATCAAGGAATTATTCAAATATAGAAAGTCATGAAACCAGTGACACCAGGAGAGATTTTCCAAAGTCATGGCCTTGGTTGAATGATGCATATGGATTACATGCAGCAACAGACCATAAGGTTCATGTATACATCTCCTCTTTGATTTCAGGACAATCTGAGATGGAATAAGGGCAACTTGGCTGACGACAAATGAGGTATAAATAGA
The DNA here is from genome assembly GCF_964204655.1 of Triturus cristatus. Lineage (NCBI taxonomy): Eukaryota > Metazoa > Chordata > Amphibia > Caudata > Salamandridae > Triturus > Triturus cristatus. The sequence goes on along the minus strand of NC_140584.1, from coordinate 748,261,614 downwards.
GGTCCTTTTAGCTTATAGCATCAGATACAGAGCCTTGCCAACGATTTAGGATAATCACTGATAATGTGAAAGGGTAACGTTAAATAAATAGTATAAACAGTTATCTTGTGAAACTATTCTTAATGTATGGCATAGATCCTAACCTCCTGCCTGCATGTTGGATACCACTGTTTTAAGAAGAGCAATGTGCCCTGTTTCTACTGGAGAGACACATTAGATGGGCTTGTAAGACCAGTACCTAATAACATGTATATGGGACCCGGTTGGAATAGAAAGAGTTAATTTATGCCCAGGGCCACTAGATCACAAAAACACCAACTATCTTTGCAAGAACATTTCTATTTTCCAGCAATTGGAATTAGTGAAACAAATTCTGTCATGATATATCATGACTTAAATATTTCCATAATAGATGAGTGTCTTGTTTTGTACATTGGTTTTCGAAACTCTCTTCTAAAACTGGTCCAACTCCAGCAAAACAAAGTGGCATGCTTAATGTTATCAATAAAAGATAAGACTACAAACAACCTACCTTTGCACACTTGTATGCACCTTTAATTCTTTAATGGTTTTTCCCTAAATCCGTGAGTTGAGCTTTTTTGAAAAAGGCCGCAAATTTAAACTTTGTACATGATGGTTTAAACGTTGCAGAAATTGTAGGCCCAACAAATGAGCTTTCATTCTAGTTCCTGAATACAATACTCAGGCGTTTTGGGCATTAAAGTGTCAGTTATTAGCTAGCTTCATTGAAATTTCCTATGTTGCTGATGAAAGCTTAGGGTCACATCTACTGTTAAGCCAGATTTGAAATCAGGGCTGTTCGAAAAAACATTAGAGTCCTAAGACACTAATGATGGACGTTAAACGTTAACTGTATTATCTCGCCCTGCACCATTTCACACAAGCAGCCTCTTTCTTTCACTATTTTTTCCCCTCTAGTCTTCTTATTCAAAAGTGACTAGAGGGAGCATCAAGCTTACACAAAATGTTGCTACTTTCTAATAAAAAGATAGACACCACCCTTTCCGTCTGTCCACAGCTTGGCTCTGAGGTCAAGGCCTCTTTAGGAAGGACAATGCCCTTATCTTGACATGCTCAGTTACAGCCTTTCCCTTGTGATGTCTTCAGAAAGCTCTGCCATGAGTTCTACTAGTTCTCAGAAAATGTATCCACTTCTTCCTTTTGCCTACCTTACCTCCACTGGTTTTCTCCCCAAAAACACACAGTGGACCTTATCATTATTTTTTAAGTAAATGTAGGTGCAAATTTAGATCTCTGTCTGAACGCACTTTTACATTTTTCTTTTGGTATTCAGAAATATTCCCAGCAGTAACCTTCCAAGAAACACTGTGACAGATAAAGATTTCCAGGCTTACTAGTGGAAATGTCACGTTTCTATTCTCGTGGGCTTCTGGTACCACTGTGCAGATTTCTACTTAGCACAGAATTCCACACTGGGGGATTAGATCCTCCTGTGCAAATGTTCTTTTTTCTCTCTGGAGAAATTCTCTTCTCCTACATCCCAGATAATATGGGGGTGATCAGTCCTAGAGTGCAATTTACTACTGTGGATTTCTCTGCACTCATCGTGGAGAAATCTTCTCTAGTAAATGCAATTATGCCAAGGAAACTGCCTTTGTGAACTGATGTCTGGCATAGAAAGGTCTTTCTGCTATAAACCTATGTTTACAGCCAAAAATACCTTTGTGAGCAGGACCTATGAAACTTAAACATACTTTCTGGTTTAGAAAATGTGCCTAGGGAATCAGTTCTGTACTTACTCCTTCTGGCTGCCAGTGCAACTATTCAGACCAAGATCTAATGACAATTCCCTTCCACTCCCAAGCCCAGACTGATGACTTGTGCTTTGGGTGCAGGCTACAACCTTGTGGAATACCTAGCATTTGGAAGCTAAGTATCTCAGGTTCTGAAGTGTTATGCTTCTACTTCGCCTGGCAATCTCCCATGGAATTAATGAGCTTTTTAAGAATTCAACAGTCTAAGATGTAATGTGTACTATGTGGGGTTATGTACTGAAGCTAACAACAACTTGCCGAGTGCATTAATTTAAAAAACACGATTCCAAAACACACATGGTGTTTCTATCATCAGGCAACTGCTTCTGTATTCCTCTCTCTCATTATCCTTTTAGTGTCCCCAGGTGAGAGGTGTGGCGCAGCTGCCAGGGCAGCTGACTCTGGAGCACAGGGCTCATGGTTCAATCCAGCGGCAGGTCAGCCCAGCACCATGTGACTCGGGGCAATAGCTAGCTGAATCTTCCCAGCGTCTTGAAACCCTTTGGGGTGATTTGTTCGCGATTTACAAATACTAGGTTATTATAATGATATCTCCTGCGTAATTTCGAGTAGTAGTAATACAACAGCTGATGTCACCAACAGGATAAGTATCTGTAATTGCGAGTTGGGTTATTGGTATGTCATACTACGGTGTATTTATGAAGCGTGCTTGCACCAAAAATGTTTCATGGCGCTATAGCAAAAGACACACAATTGATGGACGGAATGCAAAACAAATCAAAACATTCACCGCCAGTCAAGAGAGCTGGGTTAAATCCATCATTCTTTTGCTCACCATGCCAACCCAGTTTAGACCTGGCCATATGCAAATCAGTCTTGACCCTGTGCCTCATGGGAACAGTCCAGCCCGAACTGCCAAGCCAGGTCCTCCCTGGACCAGAAACAAGCATCCTAGGACCGGTTTCGGGGCTATAGCAAAAGATGCAGGGAACTCAGAGCTTATCCATAAACCTGTCTAAAGAGCCATGTTTTTAGCAAGGTCATAAAGCTCATATAGGAAGTTGTGACTTTAATATGTGGGGGAAGACAGTTCCATATATTTGGGGCAATAAATGCAAACCTTTAGCCCCCCATCTCTTTTTGTTAACAGATTTTGATGAGCTGATCTTAGGTTACGTTTGGGGATATAATTCTGGATTCTGGAGTTCACAAAAGTAGGACTTTTGCTGTATTGAGATTTAAAAATTAAACACCCAGTTTTAAACAGGGGCCTCTGAGCGACTGGCAGCCAGTGTGATTTTTGCCATCAAAGGTTTAGTGTGGCAGTGACTAGGCTGGCTCCAGACCAGTCTAGCAACCTGATTTTGAACCAGCTGCAGCCTCTTACTCAGTCCCTTTGGAAGTCCCAGATAGAGTGAGTTGGTGTAGTCCATCTGGGACATGATCAAAGCATTTATAATCTGGATGATGTCCTTGAGTGTAAAATATTTACAGATTTTTTTACAGTTTTTCGAAGCTGGAAAAAACAAGATGCAGTTACTGCACCTATTTGAGGCTTCATAGAAACATCTTCATCAATGGTAATCCCAAGGCTCTTGACTGCTTTTTTTGGGGTGGGATGAGCACCCATCTCCACTGGCCAAATGGAATAGTTCCAGCTGTGCAGTTTGTTTTTAATCATCACAATTTTAGTTTTATCCAAATTCAACTTTAACAGATGACAATTCATCCAGTCACAAATGTATAACATGGTGCTTCGAAAAAAACCTATTATGTCACTGATGTTGAAGAGTAACTGCATATCATTGATGTAATTGTGTCTCTTCACCCCCTGCCTCTGTAAGGTGCGGACTAACAGGCAGATATAGAGGTTGAATAGATGGGGGGGATAAAGACCCCTGTGGCACTTCACAGTTTAGCCCGACCTTTCGCGAGCGAAAATGGGTGAGACTTACCGATTGTGACCAAGCAGAGAGGAAGGCCTTCATCTAGTCTAATGCAGATCCCTGCAAACCTGGGGCCCTGACACAGTCAATTAGGATATCATGTCATGAATTATGAAAAGAATAACAGTTTTGTGTAGTTGGCGGGAAAGAAACCCGCTTGGTAGGGATCAGAAAAGGAGGATCCCTCTAAGAACGTGCATAGGAATTGGGCAACATGTGCCTCTGGTATCTTAGCTATGTAAGGGAGGAGTGAGATGGGGGCGGCAGTTTTTCAAGATGGAAGGATCATCCCCAACTTTTTTTTAAGTGGGATGACTTACTCCTCCTTAAAGGTGTGTGGGACAATGCCCTGACTTAAGAATAAATTAAGCAGGGAAATAACTGGGTTAGGTAAGTGTGAGACAATTGCTGCCAGGGGATTCCAAGTAACTCCTAAAACCACTTTTTAATGTTTAATAGCATGCAGAATTAGTTCCTTTGGCACCAATTAATGCATCTTTTCCTGCAATTCTGTACCTTTTCATGGAGCAAATTGCTCATGGTTGACCTGGAGGATTTGTCGATGGAAACCAATGCAGTAATACCTCAAGCCATAGTAACGCACCAAGCATGTGGATCTTGCAATTTCAAATTGGGCAGAAACTCCTGTCGCTGTCCAAACCAGTACTAAAACCCAACAAGTAATGCAGGCCTATCTGATGTACAGAGGGTTGCTATATATGTTTTTTTTCTGAGAATACATAAAGATAACACATGAAATACAACAATGCTCCCTAGTCTACGGCTAGCCGAGAGCTCAGGAGAGTCTGAATAAGACGTTTAGCTGCCCTTCTCCTCACATTCTCCTTTCTTTAGCCTCACTCAGCTGGTGCCATGTGTTATTCTGTTTCAGACCTGTTCCCTATGTCCCTCTGTTTTGTTTTCTTTTGGATATTTGCTTCCACTCAGCACCCCTTGGTCTCCATTTCCTTCACTGCTGCCCAGGGATCTCTCTTTCTTCTTTGTCGCTTACGCTCCTGCTCCATTTTAACTCAGTAGTGGAACTGGGCACAAGTAACTAAACAGATATCAGTGCCTTAACTTTCGAGACAATTACACTAATTACTTTTATTCCAGGACAATGTTTAAAATTGTCAGGTACTGTCTGGTACTACTGAGTACCTGCACGCCGTTAATTTGAAAGGGAGCATGCCAGCAATGCCTTATACTGGTGCAACACTTTCAGTGGACGAGTACCAGCACTTCTTGGTAGCAAACATGCACTCTGACAGAGAGTGCCTGAACATCTATATTCCCACTGAAAGCCCTGTTCCAGGCATAGCCTATGTTTGCTTGGACAGGACCACCAGGACAGGCTTCGGTCATGGAGAGCCCGTTCACCTCCTGTCCTGTCAACACTTGTCCCCATTGAGGACACCTAAACTCTGGAACACCCCTTAACTTTACTCCGGAATGTAATGACACTCAATATGTACAGTTAAATCACACTTTGGTGTACTTATGTATTTTTCATTTGGATATGCTGTGAATACTTAGCGAGGCACTCTGTCCTAATCTGTATAAAAAAGTAATAAAACTATCTCTGCCTCGTCCTTATCTGCACATTGTAGAGAGCACGCGCTGGTGCTTCTCAACCGAAGAAGGTGCCTGTGGAGGCCGAAGCTGACCAGCGCGGATTGCGTTTTTTGTATGCGGTCCAATTAATATCGAAATTTTGTGCGAAATAATATGTGCACACCTGATATCTGTCTAAGGTTTTAAACGGTTTCTAATGTGCAAATATACAGATATAAAAAATGAAACGGCAGCAGTGGTTAAAAAGAGAACGTCACAGAAGAGGCCGTGATCTTACCTTTCCCATGGTGGCTGCTGTCGTTCAGTGGATTTGATTCCGGACAGACAGACACCAGACGTTATATACTCTTCCGGGGGAGAGGGCCGCAAGCTCAACAAAGAGTATTTTCTGCGCATGAAGCAAAACGTATCGGTTTTTTGTTCTGAATGCCTGTTCGTACGGGGGAGGCCTTTTGGCATTGCACTAGCTTCATTGTAACACGACGGGAAGGGTCAGGGGTCACCCATTGCAAAGAATGCTGTTTTGAACTGTCAGCTAAAGCCAGCCCGGGTCCCACACCTGCTGATTCATGCATTCGCTGGAGTGAAACAGGTGGGGTAGAGGAAAGCGCGGCATAGGATGCTAAAGCTCTCGTCAGCACCCCCGATAGGCCCTTTCCAATCCTGGCCACAGAAGGAGCGGCGAACACATTTAAAAACAACATGGCTGGTATGCAAGCCACCATAACAAAAATCCGTGGTAGACTTATGTAAAAATCCATACCTACTGTGGGTTGAGTGCTCGCGACAGAGATTTCACCAGGAACAAGTGTTGAATCATAAAGAATGCTGCCACAGAGGCGTGTACAGATTATTTTTACAAAATGCCCCTGCATATGCACCTTCAGGAAACATTGCATTGATATTGTCTATTGATCTGTGCTAGTGCCCTCATTTGCATATGCACAAATGGGGAAAAGTGTCCAGATTCGCCTTTTAGGTTCTGGCCAGCAGAACACTAGTGCATAGGGACAGCCTGTAAGACACGACATGTCTGTCCCTTTGCATGGCACCTGACAAGTCGCACATCTGTACATGGCAGCTATTTACTTCAATTTGACCAATGCCATCATTGGAATCTGGAGTCCTACATGAATTATCCATGTAGGGCAGTTACCATGAGGCAGTAGTCATCCCACTTGCCCAATGGACTTAGATATAAGGTGCTCCAGCAGTAATACGGAGTGTTGCGTCCTAGATCTATCTGATGAGTGCTCGCTCCCGGCTCTCAGCAAAGTTGACACTAGAGATGCCTGCTGGAAGAATCTTCTGACTTCTTCCAATGCAGTGAAATATTATCTGCCCTGTATCAATTAATTGTGATGGAGACGTGTGCTTCAGATTACCTAAGGATCTCTCTATTTTCCATTCAGCAATTAGCTTTCTTAATAACTAGACACAGCTTATCAGTGATTCAGAGCCTCTTGTCCATAGCTCTTGAGTTGCTGTGTCTTGTTCTGCTAGACTTCAAACTCAAACAGTGATAAATAGTAGACTTGGGCGGAGTTTGGAGTGCCACAAACACTGGAGTGGGTTGGGTTGGGCTGTTCGCGCTGATTCTTAGCGCTGGGTTTTTTGTACCGTGCTGGAAAATCAGTGTGAATGGCACCATGCACAGTGCAGGAGGGCGAGGCTTCTTTTTGCAGCTCGAATAGATTTTCTACTCGAGTTGCTGCTTCCTCAATGCGAATAGATGGCTTCTCAGCGCAAGCGGTCGTGACTTGTTCACGACTGCCCGTGTTGAGAAATCTCGCTAGGAGATGGTCTAGCGTTAGATTTTCCTCGCACACCAACTTAGCAGTGGCAAGCGAAAAAACAACTCCGCTCTGGGAACCGTGTGCTCCGTGGAACACGGAGTGCGGAAAAGTACACAAACTCCACAAAAGGAACAGTGTTCACCGTCCAGGTCTAATAAATAGTTTGAAAAAATAAAGCACCGTGCTCCACATTTGCTTCTGACTAAGAGCTTTGTCCATCCCCTTGTCACCAGACTAGAGGTGGGTGAGCCGCTAAAGATTTGAGGCTGGCCCAAGTCAGTTTCTACCTCTTCTGCCTTTTGTAAGCTCTCACATTATACTAAAAGCCCCTGGGTGTGGAGGTGAGGAGTGGTAGACCAGCCCCGGGGATCTTTGAATTTTGCTCACCTCCAGAATCAAAATTCCAACTTCCTCTGATTCAAACCTCCCCCACTTCACCCAATGGGTTTTAAGAACTGTGGGCTTGCAAGGTCATATCTCATACAGGATGAAGCAATGCACAGTCTGCATTGCTTCTCCTGTGTTACACACAGTCTTCCCCGAGGTGCCGCACTTCAGTCTAAAACCACTACACCTGTGCTACAGGAATTATTGTTATTGATTTCACAGGTAGGGGAAGAAAGAAAGAGGCAGAGAGAGAGAAGCAGAGAGAGTGGATAAGTCAGAAAGAGGATGACAACAGGAGATGAGGAGAGAAAAAGAAAGAGAGACAAGAGGAAAGAAGAAAGAGAAAGAAAGATTGGCCCAGTGATGCTGGGTACATGAGGAAAGTATAAGATAAAGAATGACAAAACTAAACTGTGTGCATGAGGGAACAGAAGTAAATGTATGAGGGTGTAAGTTAAAAGCAGAATGGGCAAATTGAAGAGCATTATTAGCGATAGTAGTCAGACTTTGGGGCATCCATCCACATTGTTGCCTCAGCTCGTGCTTGGACTCTTACAGCCCAATCTTATGAATGTAATACATTAACAATACAAATATCTCAGTGTATATACTTTTCAGAACTTTATCACACAATAAATACATCTCATTGCTCTGCAAAGCTACCTGATTAGAAAAAAATATATATTAGAGCATTTAAATAAATATTGTTTGACATCATATTTTTAAAGCACATATTTACTAGCAATCTTCTAAACAGATCTACTTATAGAATGTTATGAACCCAAATGTACCCCAATATAGGCCTAGGTAGTAGCACGACCTTTTACCTACATCTGTCTTACCATTGTTCTAAATAACGGGTTTTGGTGATGACCTTTTACCTAGTTATGTGCTACATGACCGTCCTGTGGTTTTCTCCAAAAACAAGCCTCATGTATTATGCATGAGGATTCTCAGTATCACAGCAGGATTACCATCTTCTGCATAATAACTCTGTATAACGGTCACCTCTGCCGTCATCGACACTTCTGAGGGTACCTTTTGAGTATATAAGTATATAAGCACTACATCTTCACTGGGCAAACCAGAGGAGAAAGACTTCCATGCTGATGCGAGACACTCAGGTCTCTGCACGCAGACACTCCGGCACAAAGTGGTCTGACACCCATTGAGGGGTGTCCATCTCAAGACCAAGATGGGATCCTTCGCTCTCCCACATCAGGTAATGGGGTTAGCTCTAACCTAAGGGTATTCTTGGCTATACACCTACATACATGCTAGGTACATTTGGGTACATCTAGGTAGGCTTTGCATTGTAGGAGTATGCATTACTACTGTTATGTATCTATGGGCCAGATGTATCAAAGGGTTTTACCCATTTTGTGTCTATGGGAAAATGTGTTCATACATATGGCCCTATATGCCTGCATATATTCATTGTTTTAGTACTATGGTAGAATTCTACCCTCACTTTACACTACTGGTGCTCATAACCGTATATATCTGTTTGTGTCTAATGGTTGTTGCAGCACACATATTTTATACTAGAATGACCCTGGTTCATAAATACTTATTGAAAACGTCCCCACTCTTTATTCTGTGTATCTCTCTGAGACAAAGTAAGCACCAATGACTGAGCAAAAAGTACTGTACAGTTTCCACGATCCCTGAGGGGTCAGCGTTGTCGTGTTCGATAGCTGCCAGAAACTATTTGCTCCTTGGTAAGAGGGGCTCATAGTGGCACTGTAAGCTACTGGTCTACAGACTAACAAATCCTTAGGGGGTGCTTGGAATCAGTCTGGACACCAATCCCTTAGTTTATGTTCTCTAAATGCGCAGGTCCTATATAGATTTGTAGGAACTACACAACAAGAACAAACATTTCAACTATGACTAAACATTCAGTTCACTGGGTATTTCAGGCTGTAGTTTCACGGGTGCTACACTCAGCCCAATCGGACGTAGGTGGCCAGACTTAAGAGTTATTTTAAGCAAACAGATGGCACATCAAAATAAAAGTGGGTAACATCACAGGGATGCACATGTACTCGGCGCCGCACTTCATTTAAGCACTGCACACACCTGTACCAGTGCCACTCTTCCCTGCATCCGTCCCAGTTACTATTTATCTGTTCCCTCATACTTCCCCTCCCCCACCTTCACAGGTTTGCTCTGACTTCTGCCGCTCATTCTCTCACCCTTATCTCACTGGTTTTTCTCTCACCACCACCTGCACCACTCATTCTTCCACCCACTCCAGCTTTGCCAGTTCACTCTCTCACCACTAACACTACCCCTCTCTTCCTCACCTCCCACTCCCCTATCATTCCCTCTCATTCAAATTCTTCAGTGTTTTACTCGTATCCCATCTGGCTGTCTCTCGGCACAGACAATAGGGACAAGAAATCGCCCATAAAGAAATGGACAGGTAACCTCCACCATCTGCTCTCACTTCCGCTCTGGCCGTTACCCCTCTTTCCCAATTTCTCTCTGCTCTGCACCGCTTTTATCCCCTGGTTCTCTCCCACCTCCCATTCTCGCACCTGGTCTCTGCCCTCGACTTCTTCACATTTCTTAGCTGTTTCTCTGTCTGCTAGTTGCATTCTCCTCTCTTCCTCCTCCTCCTCCAGTCACCCTCTCACGTCCAAATCCTACAGGGTCTCACCACCATCCCTCACGTTTCTCTCTTACCTTCGCCTCTACCACTCCCCCAGCTCTATCCATCTCCTTACAGTTTCCGTCTTTCTTCATTTTGTTTTGCTACCCCCTTCAGCAAATTCTCACTGCTCCACCGTGACCCTTCCCTTTTTCCTCTCATCTCCAGTGATTATTCCCTCACCTCTAAATGCTCCACCTCCCATCTTTTCCCTATAGAATCAGCATAATTTCACTAAACGCCACACCCTTCCACACCACACAATTCAACTCTTCACATTTCCAATCCACACCACATCATTTGACAACAAATCACATAATTCAACTCAATTAGACAATTACACAACACACCACATACATCCAATTCATATCACAGAATTTCACATCATGCCACATAATTCAACAGCACACCACATAATTAAATTCCACTACATACCACTCCACAACACAAAATACCATTCGACATAATGACACTCCATGGCACACAATCTCACTCCACATACTTCCAGTACACTCAATACCACAAAATTACTATCTACATAATTCCACTGCACACCATGGCACATAATTTCACTACACAAATCCACTCCACACCCCACAATTCCACCACACACAATTCCACATCTAACAATACCAATTCAACCCACATAATTCCACTCCACACCACATACATCCACTCCACTCCAAACCAAAAACACTTGGGTAAAAGACATTGTCATTTACAACGCCAATAGCGCTAAGTCTCACAAATGCAAGACCTATTGCATTGCAAATGCTAGTTTAGTATTCCAATCACTGTTTTTCTGTGGTGTATTGTTCTTGGGTGTATTTCCCGCGGATTCTACAATGTCTTGTAGTGTCAGTGCAGATGAGCGGTATCATCAACTAGGTTTTCTATGAATATGAACTGTCCCCTTTCAGGAGAGTGCCTGCAAGTATGGGTGGTTCACTGGGATGGATGTGTGTAAGCCACACTTCTGGCTCATCTTGTATGACAAAGTGTATCTTTATCTTCACATGAGTACAGTAACTCATCTGACATGCAAAATGTCACCATCATGCATGTTAGCATTAGACCTTCAAGTGAATTAAAGAGGTGGAAGTCTCTCTAGGGGATTCAAAATTTGTACAGGTGTTTTAGTAGCAATTACACCCCTGTTCAGCACAGTGTTGATATTTGAGAGAAGATTAAGAGGAGTTGACAGACATAGAGGAGTGAAAGAAAGTGGGGAGAAGAGAGACAGAAAGAGACGTGGGAAAACAAAGTGTGCGGGCAAACGATTGTGCATAATGGCTTATGAAACTAATTAGACTAGGAGACATAACCAGTGCAGCATTAAACCCTGTGAAGGCCCCTAGGCAGTGCACATTTAGGGGCCTCTCTTGCAAACTATCTCCTAATACACAATGCACCTGATTTTTTTACAAACTGACAGCTGCCAGAAGATGAGTTTTTAAGAGATAAACTGTTATGTGAATCTGATGTCTATGGTTTAAGTACTTCAAGTTTTATTTGAACTGTTGTCGTGGGGGGACCTAAAAGGAGTAGGGACCATAGGCCAGTGCCTACTTTGCCTATTTGGTAATCCGGAACTGGTTAAAATGGAAAACAAAATAATTGTGTACCTCATTTACCACTTGAGCCCATTTGGAGATGAGCACACATTGCATACCTTCCCTTGTTAATGCAAACGGGTCTCAAACACTTCTGTGCACATTATTCAACATAATTTTGTACATTGCTATAAGGAGAAAGGGACCTGCTATCAACACCAATGTACTTGGTGTGGATGTTAATGCACCATGCAAGGGCCAGCCTTGCAGCACACATGAGATAATACAGTTAATGAAAAAATCTAAGTGAAAACTGAATAAAGAAATTAACTACTGCAGTCTCCATCAGAGAATGGGCTGTGAAAGAAGGCGAGCCAATTACCATTTAGTGTAACTGTGACGTGATCCAGCCATGTCTTCTTGCTCATGTTAATCTAGCCCACGGGTACTCATAGTACGGCCCGCGGGCCGCCAGCGGCCCAGCAAGCCTACCTTGGCGGCCCGCGGACCTTGCAGACATCGTACCTGTGCAAACACCGCCGGTTGCAGCAGCGTGGAGCTATGGGGGCCGGGCGATTCTATTAAAAAACATTCACTTGTTAATGAGGCTTTGTTGTATTTCACCTCTTCTTAGCGCCCCTGCATCTATCTCCCCTCTGATTGAATGGAGATGAAGGGGCGCTATGAAGAGATGAAATACAACAAAGCCTCATTAACAAGTGAATGGTCTTTAAAAGACCAGTGAAGTACTTGGGTGCGGCGGCTGTGTGTGTTCCCGGGAAGCTGTCTCAGCGCAGGGTGACACACGCGGGGTGAGGTGACAGAGGGTGAGGAGGACAACAGGGTGTGAGAGAAGCGGGTGAGGTGACGGAGGACAGCAGGGAGTGAGGGCAGCAGGGAGTAGGAGCAGAGGGTGAGGTGACTGAGGGAGACAAACAGAGGGAGACAGATGGGGATAGAGAGAGGAAGACAGAGGGAGGGAGACAGACAGAGGGAGGGGGACAGAGAGAGAGGGAGACAGAGAGAGAGGGCAGACATGCCAACCCTCCCGATTCAGGCGGCAGACTACCGATTTCAAGGCTAGTCTACCGCCTCCCAATTCCTGCAAGCAAAAACCCGATTCCTCGGGGTTTCAGCTGACAGGGCTTGGTATTGTGTAAAATTCTTCAGCAATAGTCTGAGTGTCGATGCAGGGGCTCTGGAAGGTGTGATAAACCAACAAAGCCTCATTAACAAGCGAATGGTCTTTTAAAGACCTGTGAAGTGCTGGGGGGCGGCTGTGTGGAAGCGGTCTCAGACCAGGCTGCCACACGGGGGGATGGAGTGCCAGCAACCTGCCAGGCCAGTGCACAACACTTGCATCATCCTCTCTCTGCCTGCCATTGCGCTCCATGCTTCTGAAAGGTAAGAAAAAAACGTGCATTTGCGTTTCAAATGTCCGATCCTGCAGCAGCACGCTTCCAAAGCCCCTACATGACAGTAACCCGATTCAAGGCCCCATTCTCCCAAATCTTTTTTTTTTAAATCTCCCACTTGGCTCTTCTGAAATGTTGGCATGTATGAGAGGGGGAGAGAGAGAGGGGGACAGAGAGAGAGAGGGGGACAGAGAGAGAGAGGGGGACAGAGAGGGGGAGAGGGAGGGGGACAGAGAGAGAGAGAGGGGGACAGAGAGAGAGCGATGGAGACAGAGAGAGCGAGGGAGACAGAGAGAGCGAGGGAGACAGAGAGAGAGAGGGAGACAAAGAGAGGGAGACAGAGAGAGAGAGGGAGAAAAAGAGAGAGGGAGACAAAGAGAGGGAGACGGAGGGAGACTGGCAGAGACTGAGGGAGGGAGACTGACTGACTGAGGGAGGGAGACTGACTGAGGGAGGGAGACTGACGGAGGGAGGGAGACTGGCGGAGGGAGGAAGACTGAGGGAGGGAGACTGAGGGAGACAGGGAGACTGACGGAGGGAGGGAGACTGACGGAGGGAGGGAGACGGAGGGAGACTGACGGAGGGAGGGAGACTGAGGGAGACTGACGGAGAGAGGGAGACTGACGGAGGGAGGGAGTCTGAGGGAGGGAGACTGAGGGAGGGAGACTGAGGAGGGAGACTGAGGGAGGGAGACTGAGGGGGGAGACTGAGGGAGGGGGGGAAACTGAGGGAGGGAGGGAGACAGGGAGGGAGGGAGACAGGGAGGGAGGGAGGGAGACAGACTGACAGAGGGAGACGGAGGGAGACTGTGGAAGGCTGAGGGAGGGAGACTGACTGACTGACTGACTGACTGAGGGAGACTGACAGAGGAGGGAGACTGAGGGTGGGAGGGAGACTGAGGGAGGGAGGGAGACTGAGGGAGGGAGGGAGACAGAGCGAGACAGACTGACAGAGGGAGACTGAGGGAGGGAGACTGACTGACTGAGGGAGGGAGACTGACTGACTGAGAGAGGGAGACTGACTGACTGAGGGAGACTGACTGACTGAGGGAGGGAGACTGACAGAGGGAGGGAGACTGACAGAGGGAGAGAGACTGACAGAGGGAGAGAGACTAACAGAGGGAGACAGAGGAAGGGTGACAGAGGGAGGGAGACAGAGACAGAGGGAGACAGAGACAGAGGGATATAGAGGGAGGGAGACAAACTGCGGGAGACAGAGGGCGGAGGGTGGGAGACGGAGGGAGACAGAGACAGACAGAGGGAGACAGACAGAGGGAGAGAGGGAGACAGACAGAGGGAGGGAGAGGGAGGAAGACAGAGGGAGGAAGACAGAGGGAGGAAGACAGAGGGGGGAGACAGAGGGAGGGAGACAGAGGGAGGGAGACAGAGGAAGGGAGACAGAGGGAGAGGGAGACAGAGAGAGGGAGGGAGCGAGGGAGGGAGCGAGGGAGACAAGCAGAGTGATTGAGACAGAGGGAGACAGAGAGAGGGAGGGAGGGAGAGAGGGAAGGAGAGATAGAGAGAGAGAGGGAGGGAGAGCTAGAGAGAGGGAGGGAGACAGAGAGAGAGAGAGCATAGTTTTTTTTTGTCTCTAGTCTCGCCCCCCTCCCCCACTGCCCAGCCCCCACCGGTGCGGCCCTCGGCCATAAACCACACTGTAAATTTGGCCCCCGAGAGAAAGTTTGTGAGTACCCATGATCTAGCCTATCGTGTGTGTCCGCCTCTGAAACGTCCAACCCCTGTGTCCTGGCACTCATCCTGGCACTCGAGAAGTGGTTGCGAACACCACCTTGGTCATCCCAACCTGTTTACATTTTTGTTACCCGTGGAGGTCATCTACCAGTTCTCACGAGCTTTGCCAGGCACCTGCTTGTTCTCATGGTGAGAATTGTGTCACGTGATTGATACTAAATCTGTGTCTAAAAGGGTATTTATTTGGCACTTTTACAGGAAACATAAACTAGACAATGTTAAATATAATTGTTTGCCCCCAAATACGTCATAATTTAGGCAAGAACAACAATCTGCACTAAACTATTTCTCAGATTAACTTTTTATTTTTTAATCACATTTGCGTCAGAATTAGAAACTATAAAAACAATCATATCTTGGCACCAATTGGCTGTCTGGAAAAGAGGCGCAGACGCAGTCATTAAATTAATTTAGGCCGCGCATTTAGGCTTTAAAACGTTTGCTCATATATTAATAGTCCCTCTTTGAACAATCAGCAGCCTCATGTAACGCAACTTGTTCCTTTATCTCTGATATAAAACACTGTGTTGGGCAGAAATCTGAACAGTCAAGTACAAAGTTTGCATTGACGAAGAACTTTGGGGTCTTTCATTCCTGGCACTCGGGGTCAGGCACTGGTCACGCATTCGAGAGGCATGGCAAGGATGCAGCTGGAAATCGCTCTAAGATATGCAGGAAGCTGCTTCCTTTCAGGCTTATGAGTGCCAGCACCAGGTCATCATGCCAGCCTTTCTTCGGCTCAGCCTAGAAATGTGGGAGAATGCATTTCAATGCTACTGCATAGTCTCATGATAAGGCCCTACCAGACATAACATACTCCAGGAAGTGGCTTCAGGAAACAAACATGTCAATGCTGAAGATACTGTCCAAAAATGTATTGTGCTTAACTCTTTCCTTGCTGAATATATACTTAGGTATTCTGGAGGCAGATGTATTTCAACATTTTGCTTTTATGTCCTTAAGAAGATACACCTTTTTCAACTTCAAATAAGTCCATCTTATTTGACTAGCAACTTACTCAGATAAATTCTGGGTCATATTCACAAGATCCTAGTGCCACGAGAGCATCACTTTCTTTTGCAGAATGCAGCACACATAAAAAGACCAAAAAAACAAGGTGAAATAAAAGTATTTCTTCTCGTTCCGCCACTTTAATGACTGCTTTTGAATGGCGTTAGTTTTTGGCGCTGCCTCACATTTACAGATCCTTGTAATTCTTGAGCAGATTCAAAATGGAATGGGTGCTGCGGTGGAACGCCCACAGCAACATCCATTGCACGCCCTTTCACACAAAGTGATGCATGAAAAGAGGCTGTATTTACAAGGCCGCGAAAAGCCACGCAGGGTGACTTTGCTTGGCCTTGTAAATATGGGCCAGCACACAGTGCCATCAGAGCGTCAAAAAAGTGACGCTGCGGTGGCGCTAGGGGCATTCAAATATGCCCCAGAGAGTCTAATTTAAAGCTTGGTAAATTGGCCCACCATTGTGGCAGCTCATCAGAGGCTACTCATCAGAGGCTACGACTTCTGCTCCCCCAGCCAAGGACTACCCACCAGATGTAGAGATCCTGGCCAGGCATTTGGAGATCATGGTCCCACCAGTGGGCACCCCAACGCAGTGCTCTACTAAGGGCAATGAACTTTCCTGAACATGTGAATTGTGTGACACACTTACACAGCAAAGTATATTTTTCTGCAAAATAAACTCTGAAGCAAAGTTTATTCTCACAGAACATAAAAACAATGCTCCCTATTTGGAGGTAGCTTTCTCCTTTCACATGGAGGTAACTGTTTCATTTCTTTACTTAGGACCGCATAGAGCATAAAGGTTATAAAATACAAGTCATATGTGAGTTTTGAGAGAGCTGTTAGTTATTCAGTCCAGTCGGCTAACCCCAGGTTCTTACAAGTGGTATGACAGGCTCAATGTGTAACGCATTTAAGCATTGTTAAAAGTAGACCTTGAAAAAATTTGAATTACAATGGCGTAATTCACAAAATAACACCATTATGACCACTTTGCTGTAACTATGTGCCATTTGCAGTACAAAAATTCCCAGGAATACACCATTCTTGGTAAAAATTTACATCCACATGGGAAGGCGAGCAGGCGTTCACTGTGCTTTTGTTTAATTTAATTTTTTAGTGCAGAAAGCGTTCTCACATCAAAAATTCACACATGGGTTAATTTCACGTTAAAATATGGCACTAGATGCTGAATTTGCCTTTCATTTAATTACTCGTAATTTCACATCATTTTGCTGAACTTTCATGTAATTATTCGAAAGCAAATTACGCATATATCGCACAAGCCTATCCCAAAGCTGAAGAGTGCAAATTCCTTTCACTTTTTCAAGGCTGTGAATACACCAGAGCTAAAATTGGTAAGGTATAGTCATTTTCAAACCAATCATGCAACTGCCTTTCTGTTTGTTAAAGTTATTGTGTAACCTGCACCTTGGATGTTCACTGTACTTGTATGTGATAAACCAGAGTGCTCCCCCACTGCATAAGGCCAGCACAGGCCGTGGTGCTTTTCCGGTTGCTATGTACACTGACGTGGCCCCAGCCCCGTTGACTCCAACGTGTTGTGTGGAAACGCATGCCTCCGGGTGTGAAGAGGAGGGGCTACATAGAGACACAGATTAGCAAAGGCCACAAGAGCTGCTTTTTTAGGTCTCGCCTAGCGTTGCAGCGCGAATGTGCTGCCATCGCTTTGCAAAGCATGCAGTATATACTGTAGTGTGGAAGCTTCATGGAAGCTCCGCCCTCTCTCTGCCCATTGGCTTTTGTCTTAAATGCTGCCTTCCGATTGGTTTGAGGCTTGTTAGTCCCTCCTCATTCATCATTTTTATCCTTCCATGGCTATTGGCCCTTTTACTCCTGGCACTATTTTCTTTTCGGTCTTGCCTAGCGTTGCAGCGCAAATGCGCTGCATTCGCTTTGCGAGACATGCAGTATATACTGTAGTGTGGAAGCTGTGTGGAAGCTCCGCCAACTCTCTGCCCATTGGTTTTTGTCTTAAATGCTGCGTTCCGGTTGATTTGAAGCATGTTAGTCCCTCCTCATTCATCATTTGTATCCTTCCACGGCTATTGGCCCCTTTACTCCTAACACTATTTTCTTCCCTGTCTCCCCACCCCACAGCCCCTCCCTCAGTCTGTGACTTCTCACCTTCCCCCGCCCCCCCCGCCCACTCCCGTTTGTGTTTTCTTGCCTGCCGGCACTTCCGTTTTCATCTTTATTATTGCCACCTTGAAATATGTGAGTTCAAGATGTGTGCTGTACAAAAACTTCTTGTGTTTAATGAACTCGATTTTAATGTTAATCTAAATATAATAAGACTCTAGGCAACATTCGGGGTATGCATGGCAACTGATGCCTCTTAGTTCACAAATAAAAATATTTCAAGTGCGACTGATCACTTGACCCTACCCGCACTGATGGGACCAGAGGACACTTTATTACAAAAAATAGAAGAACTCAACGTGAAAAATAAGCTGATTCACTTCACACATACTGTGAATCACAGTGAAATTGCATTTTTGGATGTAATGGTAACCAAAATTGGTGCAAAATTGGAAATTGCAGTGTATCACAAACCGACTGATCGCAACAATGCTTTATTGTTCACTAGTTTTCATCCTAAAGCTTTATTACAGAGCTTGCCATATTCTCAGATGATGAGAATCAAATGGATTTCTTCCACTGAACAAGCATTATCTCAAGAAGTTGAAAGACAAAGACAAAGGTTTCAGACATGTGGGTATCCTCTCACCACAATTCAAACAGCAGAATCAAGGATTGCGGGCCTTTCCAGGGACGAACTTTTACAATCTAAACCCAAGAAAAAACAAGAACGAATGATTTTTGTTTCAAAGTTTTCCACCAAATCCGACCAGATAAAAAAATTCTCAACCCTCGTTGGGAACTTCTACAGCATGAAGATTTTAAAGGACTTTTCAGCAGCAAACCTTTGTTTGCTTACAGACGGAGCAAAAATGTTAAAGAGTTGGTCACAGGAACATCCCAAACTAATACTGGGCAGGTAGTTACCCCAGGAATGAAAAAGTGCATGAATTGCACACATTGCAATAATGTAATCGTAGGTTCCACAATCCTACATCCCCAAACAGGCAAATGTGTCAAGCTGAGGGATCAATCAGATTGCAACTCAGCATATGTGAGTTATAGCATCGAATGCCCATGTGGCAAGCTATATATGGGAAAAACCGAAAGAAAAGTCAAGGTACGCATCACAGAGCACAAAAGTCGTATCAGAAATAAGGCAACTACTTCGAGTCTAGCCACTCATTGGGTTGAACAAAACCATACTATGCCTCAACTCAGATTCCAAATATCAGAAAAAATCAAGCTAGCACCAGACCGTGACAACGCCAAATGGCTTTCTCAGCGTGAAATCTGGTGGATAAAGTTCTTGGACACAATGATGCCGAGGGTATTAAATGACAAAATTGATATGGGGTGCTTTCTATAGGTTATATGATCTGTCAGAGTTCATCAACACACAAATGAATTTTTTGCATTGAGTCAACGTGAAGCTAATGTATTGCTTAGAGATTCTTTTTCCCATTTAATGTATGCAACCTCAATGTATGGTTCAATTTTCAACATGTTATTGTGGTCTATATTGTATTTTGTACTGATTACAGGCATCAAGGTACGGACAGATGGACTTATACTGCACACTTCACATTGTTACTGTGGCTTATTTTATACAGGCTGCTTACACCACTTTATTCTATTCAGTTTTTATTTCCACATTCACCGTGCACAGTATCATCACTTATTGGTCGGAATTGTCGTGAACACTATTTTTAAAGGAGACTGCAGTTGACGCTCTTGCTTTACATCGATATTTCAAGATGGCCGTTGTTTTCGTTTTGATGACAAATGGGTAGTCCCTTGTTTATTTTGATGGCTCTGACATGAGTTTATCAACCGACGGGGAAGGAGAACGTGCAACCTTTTGGCGTTCCAGTGATTAGTAGAGTGATTCGCACTGGAGTTTTGTGACAATCCAGGTAATAGTGGAGACACGTTGTGTTAATCGGCGTTCTGAGCGGGACATTTTTGATTTCACTATTGGATTGACTTCTGGTTTATGGTTCGCAGGCAGCGTTTGTGAATGGGAGCTTGAAGGCAGCGGGCTGCGCAGCACATTGAAGTTGCCTTTTTGAAGGGGGTCGTTTCCCAAGCAGTTTTTGCCACAATCTCAAGGTAACATAGCGTTCTTTTCGCAAACACTATGTCTTGTCTTAAACGTATATATTCCCAGTTAGAATGGTACTTTCTCAACTTTGTTTGCATTAGGTTGTTTACCTTCCCATTGAGAGACATCAGTTGTCGCTTTACACAAGTGAGGACTCATACGATAAATTTCCATTTGCCTGTTTCATCACTTGGAGAAATGCTTTATTCAATTGTTGGTATGTGTAGACTTGGCATTTCGTGTTACATTCAGTATCTAGATGTTCATTGAGAAGTTTTTCATTCGTTATTTCAGCTATCGATTTGAGTCAGGACTTGCGGCGTTGAGGCATTTTAAACTACAGAGGTCTCAGCTGGTGTTTCCAGCTCAAGGTAGTGCTCTCACCAAGCTTATGCAATCATTGAGTCCATATTTGCACACTCAGGGCCCGAATCACAGAACTAACTTAAGACAAAATCCTAAACTTACTACCATTTTCGTATTCACAGAAGACACTTACTCATTTCGGTATTCACAGAAGTTAGGAGTCCTAAGTTTAGGACTCCTAAATGCCTTCTGTGAATACCGAACGTCTTAAAATTAGGATTTTTCTCAGTTTAGGAGTTCTAAAGTTAGGACCCCTAACTTTGCTACTACTAAACTGAGAAAAATCCTAATTTTAAGGCTTTCGGAATTCACAGAAGGCATTTAGGAGTCCTAAAGTTAGGAGTCCCAACTTTACTGCTACTAAATTGAGAAAAATCCTAATTTTAAGACTTTCGGCATTCACAGAAGGCATTTAGGAGTCCTAAACTTAGGAGTCCTAACTATACTACTACTAAACTGAGAAAAATCCTAATTTTAAGGCTTTCGGTATTCACAGAAGGCATTTAGGAGTTCTAAAGTTAGGAGTCCTAACTTTACTACTACTAAATTGAGAAAAATCCTTATTTTAAGACTTTCGGTATTCACAGAAGGCATTTAGGAGTCCTACATTTTGGAGTCCTAACTATACTACTACTAAACTGAGAAAAATCCTAATTTTAAGACTTTCGGTGTTCACAGAAGGCATTTAGGAGTCCTAAAGTTAGGACTCCTAACTTCTGTGAATACCGAAATGAGTAAGTGCCTTCTCTGAATACCAAAATGGTAGTAAGTTTAGGATTTAGTCTTAAGTTAGTTCTGTGAATCGGGCCCTCAGTTTTCAACATTTTCTCGTTTTTTGGTTCTCAGCTGAATTCCCTATCACACGCCAAAATTTATGTTACTGGGGATCGTTTGTTGGTTATTAAGCATTGTTGGTAAGTTGCGTATTTTCACTTGAATGGATTCCCACACACACACAGGGTGCCTAATGAGTATCACTGGTGGAGGTGCAGCATGTACAGGTTTGGACGTATCGTTTAGGTTTTTCAACCAGGTTTATGATCACTTCATATAGAGTTTCATGTGACTTTTTCCACCATTGCAGTGCTTGTACAAGAAATGTTTATGTTTTTATTTCAACAGTTCCCCTGAAGAAGGGATCGGGCATCCCGAAATGCATTGGGACAAACAACAAAGGAATTACGAATTTTTTGTATTTTGAATACATGTATTTGTTGTGTGAAATCACATGTATACAATAGTTTAAGAGTGGTTTCATGAACACAATTGATTTTGTGTAAAGAATCTTTGTATTATATGCCTTTCAAGCAATTGATGATGAATTCAAATCGTGCATTTGAATGTTCAAAAGTTTGTGGTTATAAAATGAGCAAATAACAGTTTGCACCATGCAGTGCGGTTAGGGTCAAGTGATCAGTCGCACTTGAAATATTTTTGTTTAAGGCTTTTGGAGGTTAGCTACCTCTCTCCCTCCCAGCATGCCTCTATTAAACACAGGGTTTAAAATTAAATTCAGAATTGCTGTCCAACACAAATAGGTGTGCGCAGCACAAACCATTATCTCTTAGTTCACAAATGGCATTGTTGTTGGGCGGGAGGAGTGCCAGTGTTTTAACTAATGCTCACTTTTAATAACTTCCCCTCAATTCAGTGCTATAATCTTATGTACTGAGGTGACGCGCTAAAGAAATGCACTTTTTTGAGTTCTGAAGAGACATTATCACACATTTACATCATGTTTACTCTATGATTAACATGCCGATCATTTTTACGGCTCGCCCACTGGCTCGTATACGCTTGGCTCGTCTCCGGCTGGCTCTACCTTCTAATTAATATATTGGCTCGCTCACCTCTAACAAGGAGAGATGCATGGATACATGACAGTGAGCAGGTAGATGGTAGAGAAATAGACTGGTGCAGACAAACAGACAAAGTCAGTCTCCATTGCCTCACGTCAGAATCATCACTTTCAATAACCTGGAAATCTGCCGGCAACTCCCGCATGCCCCAACCTCATCCCCCTCACCTATTCTTTGCAGAAGCGGCAGATTCGGAGCTGTGCCCTGCTGGTGCAGGGGTACAAAAGGGGGTGGTGATGGACGGAGCATCAGAACCAATCAAACACTCACACCCAGTCAACAGATCTGGGTTTGATCCATCACCGTTCTTTAGCCCACTCTGCCACCCCAGTTCAGACATGGCCATATGCAAATCAGTCTGACCCTGTGCCT
Source organism: Triturus cristatus (assembly GCF_964204655.1). NCBI lineage: Eukaryota > Metazoa > Chordata > Amphibia > Caudata > Salamandridae > Triturus > Triturus cristatus. The sequence continues at coordinate 748,238,948 of NC_140584.1, read as the reverse complement.
CATGGGAACAGTCCAGCCCGAACTGCCAAGCCATGCCTTCACTGGACCGGAAACAAGCTTCCTAGGACCGGTTTCTGGCATTTCAGCCATCTTCAGCCAGGCTTGCTTGAATCCAGTGGCAAAGTGAGCAAGGGACTCACGTCTGAGCATACCCTGCCAACTTACGGCGAACAAAGCGGTACAAAAGGGGGTGGTGATGGACGAAGCATCAGAACCAATCAAACACTCACACCCAGTCAACAGATCTGGGTTTGATCCATCGCCGTTCTTTAGCCCACTCTGCCACCCAAGTTCAGACATGGCCATATGCAAATCAGTCTGACCCTGTGCCTCATGGGAACAGTCCAGCCCGAACTGCCAAGCCATGCCTTCCCTGGGCCGGAAACAAGCTTCCTAGGACCGGTTTCTGGCGTTTCAGCCGTTTTCAGCCAGGCTTGCTTGAATCCAGTGGCAAAGTGAGCAAGGGACTCACGTCTGAGCATACCCTGCCAACTTATGGCGAACAAAGCGGTACAAAAGGGGGTGGTGATGGACGGAGCATCAGAACCAATCAAACACTCACACCTAGTCAACAGATCTGGGTTTGATCCATCACCGTTCTTTAGCCCACTCTGCCACCCCAGTTCAGACATGGCCATATGCAAATCAGTCTGAACCTGTGCCTCATGGGAACAGTCCAGTCCGAACTGCCAAGCCATGCCTTCCCTGGACCGGAAACAAGCTTCCTAGGACCGGTTTCTGGCATTTCAGCCGTCTTCAGCCAGGCTTGCTTGAATCCAGTGGCAAAGTGAGCAAGGGACTCACGTCTGAGCATACCCTGCCAACTTATGGCGAACAAAGCGGTACAAAAGGGGGTGGTGATGGACGGAGCATCAGAACCAATCAAACACTCACACCCAGTCAACAGATCTGGGTTTGATCCATCACCGTTCTTTAGCCCACTCTGCCACCCAAGTTCAGACATGGCCATATGCAAATCAGTCTGACCCTGTGCCTCATGGGAACAGTCCATATTCATTAGTCTAGAAAATGAAAGAGAAGCCTGGATTCGGATTCACATGCTCTGATCCCGATCGTGTAGGTTAGTCTGTAAGCACTACTTTTATTAATGAGTTTCGCATTAGTAAAGCACCACGGTGTGCATGTGTGGCGACACTGCACCCATGTGGTACGCGTCAAGCAATTGTTGATACAATCCACACTTTGCGTCTTTTTCAATACATTTATTACGAAGTGCAGGACCTTTCCAAGGGATTTTGCACACTACATACTTTCACTCCAAAAATAAAACGTATAGGTAAGAAACATTGCCATTTACAATGTCAATAGCTCTAACTCACAAATCCGAGACCTATTTGCATTGCAAATGCTTGTTTCTGACTGCTTCAACGACATAAGTACTTGTTGCTGGGTCTCTCTCTTGCCCAAACTCTAACCTACCACCCATACACATTAAGGGCCAACCTCAGCCCACAGCGTTTATCCTTGTTTTTTTTATGCAGATTTATATAGCGCAAACTCGACCGAAAGTATTGGAGTGCTTTACATGAGCACCGGTTACATTATACAAGGACACATTAATTTGTATTTTTTATTTATTTATTGGTAGACACAGGAATATTAAGTGATTTGCCCAGAATCACTTGATGTGGATGCGACCCCAAGGCTTGAACCTTGGTTTCCAGCACCAAAGTCGGCAATCTAGCCGTCAGACCACATCCTCTAAGGTTAAGTAATTTAAAAAAAACACTGATTAGGGTTGCAATTTCTTCTAGCAGATAGCCATCACAGGTGTTTTTTTTTTCTGGTGATGATTGATGGTACTGAGCACAGCTATTCTATAAATGTTCTTTCTGTCAAGCCTTCACAGGGGCTTCTTCTTCTAATGTGTTTTCTGTAGTCAGAAATGACGAATATGGTGACCCCACGCAAGTATAGATTCATGGAATGAGTTGCCTACTTCAGGGGCATAAAGGAGGTACCCCAGGTTGACAAGGCACATGGTCTGACAGTGCACGCAGGGCTACACTGGGCCAGTGCTCAGTTCTTCCAGCACAGCTCCTAATAGCCTTCATCTTCGAGACAGCCTTGCGCCCATGCATGGTTACTTGTAACACCCCTCCTCAGCAGGCAGTGGTGATTTCAAGTCAGCTCAGGTTCGGTTCGGTTCGCAAGGTGTAGAACTCCCAGTTTGCTGTTTCTAGACCTTTCTAACGGAGTTGGCAGTTAGCAATCCCAACCCTGGAACTTAGATGTAAAAAAGTAATCATGGCACACCGACTTGGAGGGTAGGGTTTTTGTCTTAATCAAAGTCTGCAGACTGAGACTGTGGATCACATCTGGAATCAGTTTGCAGACACAGGCTGTGGATCACATCTGGACTGAGTTCAGGTGCTTCCTGACTTCTGCATATTCTTCCCAGACTGGTCAAGCCACAGTGTTTTTCTCCTAATGTCAGCAAAACGGAGGGCTGGGGCTGGGCCACGACCGAATAGACCCCACTCGAAGGCCGAGAAGAGGTAGAGGCCTTCCCACTCAGCATCCTCGCAACCTTTCAGCCAAGATGAAGCGGTAAAGCCCCATTTAACACAAGCAGAGAGTCACATACTGACACCCGTCATACATAACATAACCCCTTTGCCTGCCACCTACCTGTTGTGGATGCAATCCTATAGTGATGGATGTCGCACCTGATCTAGAGGGAAGAGTCTTTACCCTAAACAGGCTGGGGCATTCGGAGAGGGGTGCCAGAGGGCGGCTGGTGAGCTTCCTTCAGGGCCAGAGATCCGCTGTGCATGCAGACACAGGGAACAGAATACCTAAGAATACAGAACTAATGTACATGTCTCATACTGTATACTGAGTGCCCCTCTTAACTACATTTCCTGCTTTCACCCACAGGGTGGAGCACGCTATGTGTATCTCGAGGCTATCTCAATTTCCCCACCACAAGTCCCCCAGGAGAAAACAGTGTGACATGCGAAGTGAAAGAGCCAGAGCGTGAGGCTGCATGATCAGAGAGTAGAGAGGGGGAAGCTACTGGATCTTACATTTCAGTATTTGTGCGGCGATTCAGAAATATGGGGCGGTGGGCATGGATGCATCCACGCCTCAGCTCTAGCCTAGCTTTTCACTTCCTGCATTATGAGACCAGGTGCAGGTCCTTAGGGCCGGGCGCCTTTCAACAGGATTAGGGGGTATGAAGCCAATGCTGTCCCCTTTAGTGATGCTGCAGCAACTGGTGGTGCATGTGCATAGGCGTTCCCTTCTTTCAGTGTCTTATTTTTTATGGATTTCAGTGGCGTCTTCTCGCTGTTTTCAAACGTTTTTGATATTAGTGTTTATTCCACTGCATAGCTCTCAAAAGAGAAAAAAAATATTTTTCCAGTGTTCAAAAACCATGTTCCTTTTTGGCAGTGATTGTTAGAATGCACATATTCATTTTAAAAAACAAGTGTTACATGGTATGTGGTGCTTCTCTATTGGCAGTGTGTCCGATGGCCTTACTATGTCACGGATAGCAGGCGCCTTCACACTGCATTGCCTCTCACACTCACTCTCTCAGGACACAGACTGCTTTACTGGACCATTCATGAATTAAGAAACGTATATTCAAATATTTTTCAATAAACCCATTTCTGCACAAAGCTGGGGTGTCATTGTCCTACTCCTTACTAAATATTTTGCCATTCTAGGCGGGATAAACACGGACAACGGCATAGTATCATGTAGAACCTTTAAAACTGTAAATTACACTGGATTAATGTGTAGCTCTGCTTCCTAAAACAACGAAAACCTGATTATGTTGCCATGCCTGCCACTACTAGTAGTGCTTTTGTTGAGTGAAAATGTATGGCTGCCAATTGTTCTCAGGTAAAGTGTCACGCTTTATGTCAGTCCTGACTTTTTAACTGACATGACATTGAATTCTGAGATTTGAAAGTGTGCTATTAACTTTGTAAGTATGGGCTCAAATACCTCCAGCAGCAGAGCGCAGTTGGCTTAAATGCCAGTATTAGCTGAACGTATAGGACACCTTGTACTACACATCGTTATTGCTATGCCTCTTTCATATCTAGACAGTCTTCTATCATTCATTCCCCACTGTTCCGGGAACATGGTGGCAACGTTCCTCTCACAGGTACATGTCACTAAGCCTTGCATTTGAATGCTTAAAGCCTGGGCTGTTTGACAGTTGACCTGCCACCAAAACGGTCTAGTGAGCAAAGGGCCCGGATGTAGCGAAGTGGTTTACCCACATGGGGGCATATTATCAAGGACGGTGTTAAAAATATCGCCAGTTTAACGGCAGAAAACTGCCGCTAAAGTGGCGATAATGGGCTTGATAATATGCTCTGGGGAATTCCAATAGAATTCCATGTTCTGGTGTCAACATGGGCTTCTATGGGAATTCTCTGCGACATATTATCAAGCCCATTATCGCCGCTCTAGCGGCAGTTTTCTGCCGCTAAACCGGCGATATTTTTAACGCCGTCCTTGATAATATGCCCCTGTGTGTGTATGGCAATGAGATAGTACATATAGCACAAGATTTCAAACCCTAGGAAAGGGCATAGAGGGACACACACGTGTGTGTTCAACGGTGCACAGAAATGAGATCAGGATTCCGAGAGCGCAAGTGGCAGTATCTTATTTTACCGGAACTTTATTGGAAAGATTTTTGCTACAGGACATTGCAATGTTATAGGTCAGCGATTTCAGGTGGTCATAATTAAAAATTCCATGGATTTCATTACTTTTCTGTGCTTAATTTAATGTCAACGTGTTTGAGACATAATAGCCCTGCATGCAAATTCAAATACTTTCACTTTGGGTGGAGTTCTCTTTTAGTTAGCTAGGAGGTATAAGACAAAGTCACCTTTGACTGTTTTACCCTTTCAATCAGGGCCGTGCAGAGTTGTGTCTGGTGACGTTTGAAGGAGTAAAAGTTAAAAGCCATGGAGGCTCATCCTCCTGGTGAAGAAGAATGGTTGATTTATATTAAAATACCTTTCAGTGCTGTTTACTTTGGCAATCTGTGTGAAGGCTGTCAGGCAAGAGAGGGGTGTGGATATTATTAGGTTCCCCTAAGGTTAACTAAAGGAAGGAAACATCGCCCATTAATACTAACAAGCAATAGAGGCATTGTCGGATTTTAAACTATCTCTCATTAGTAAATTATCACTGGGTAAAATGTACATATTATTACAAACATTTGTAATAAAATAAAAAGAAATATAGATGCGTGCGTTTTTTGTGCTTTTTGTTTAGTATATTCTGTTTGTTACCAAAGTTAACGGCGAGAGACATTTTTCCCCAGGACCTGGAAAGCAATTATGGAAAATAATAAGCAAATGGAAGAGAGTTTACATCTGTAATATTTCCTCTGTGGGCACTTTTCTTTCATGCCTGGTCGTACTTTAAAAATTATAGTCGTTCTTGCGCTTGGATTCCTTCCAGTTGGCCTCGTTTTGACTGAGTTTGGAAGATGAACTTTGAGATAAATACTGTGGGCCTCCTCATTTATGAGAAGTAACGCATCGCTGCGTGAAAGCAGCGAAGCGTCACTTCTCAGTGCGCCCTCCTTGCGACATAATCGATGCGTCATATTTACTGTATGATGCATCATGTCGCAAGGAGTTGCAGATACGTCAGTATTTCTGACGTATCTGTAGATGCAAATGTGACGCATTGCTGGAGTGTGTCACAAAAGTGACGCAACTCCAGCAATGTGTCCTTTCACATGGGGCAAGAAAAAATTCAAAACCCTCCTTTTTACCGAAGTGTGGGGTGCAATCTAGGCCAGTCAGGGTGTACACTCTTTGAGGTGCCACGGTTGGGCGTTCTCTCTAAGCGCTTAGAGACCAGTAGGTGATAATGCACTATAGAAATCCCAATTAACATTAACATGTGAAAGGGCCTGCGTCAGTCTTACGCCTGCTGTGAGGCAGGCATAAGATTTTGACGCATTTGCACCCGAGAAGTGGCGCAGTGATATCTCGTAGATTTCACTGCGTCACTTCTATGAGGCTTACTTACGTGGGAATGCTCACCCTGCATACATCATACCTGACGCAGGTATAATGTAGCACAGGGGTTTGCAAAGAGACGCATCTGCTTAGATGCGTCACTTTGTAAATAGGGCGCAACGGGAGGCATTTTTTACGGCACCGATGCGTCTCGAAAAGTGACGCAACGGAAGCGCAAAACTGTCGCAAGGACTCATAAATAAGGACCTGTGTATGCAACTACAAAATATATATTTACTGGGTTCTTTCGATTAAGAGCATTTAAATGTAGATTTGTACTGAACAAAACTGAAAATCAGTATTTTCATTGAGTTGTGTATCTGCCATTCAATAACGTTATATAAAGTGACAAAAATCACAGCACTTTGTTTCCATTTCCATTTAGCTTCAATAGAACCAGGTTATTAACTGCTGTCGAGAAGCAAATGAGTACCCATTGCACTGAACTAAGTACATAAAATCACCTGGATTTAAATCCGAGGTTCAGCTGCTCCCTCCAGTACTGTTCTCTAAGTCTTGCCTTAAGAAAGTCAAAAAAGAGACATGTTAAATGTTATTTTACTTTGGTGATTTTTAAAACATAGCAACTTGTCCTTGAAATATACTATTGTTCTCTTTGTAGCTGACCATCCTTTCCCCCCATTTCCAGACCCCACATAATGAAGGAAGGAGTGACATGGGATCAGCAGGTCCTACCTAAGTAATAGCTCTGGAGATCATTTTGTCTGCATATGTGTAGTTTGGAAGAATCACACATGTATTTCAGGTTGCTTCCTCATTTTTTGTGCCAGCATATATATATATTTGTACCAGCGAGTAGAAGGAGAGGGGCTAACGCCAGAGACATCTGTCCCTTGGCGAATGTGTGACTACAGGGAGGTGTTCTCTCCCCATCCCCTATGCGGTTCTTATCCCTAAATAGGGGGGAAAACCTTGATACCAGATACTAATCGCGTGTCTTTCACGTTTTGTGTATTTTGTTTGTATTGGTCTGGGTTATGCGTGTCGACTTTGAACCAGAAAAACAATAATAGCAACACTAGACTGGCGAAGGGATTATATAGTACTGATGGAAGCCTCCTTAGCCCATGGCCCTCAAAGAAGGCTGAGACTTGTTGACTAAGAAATAGGATGGTGGGAGAATAGTTTCCCGTCCCAACTTGTTTAGAGCTTTTAACCTTGTCTGAAAACAAATGGGAATGCAATAAAAGAATAAGTGTCTTTTTCAAGACAATTTTACTTCCTGCAACCAAAGTTACTCTAAATCCCAGAAGAAAAAAACGTATGAGAGCTGTTGGACCCAACCCAAAAGGAACAACTTCGTGATGTAGAGCCTGACAATGAAGCCTGCACTACTGATGGGTCAGGGCTATTTTTTCAAAATAAAAAACGTTTGGGGATCCAAACATACATGATCAACAAACTGTTATATTTGTTTTTCATAGCTTAAAATATTGTTGTGTGGAAACATAAATACATTGAAAACTTTGTTCTTTGGCGAATAAATTGCTCTTAGATATGTTGGGTGATGCTTCTAAGATGACCCATCTTATGGAGTCTAGTGAATGTGATTTCTTGAGATAGTGTGCACACATCTTGGTGTTATTTTTGTGGCAGCGAAAATTGCGACGATGTTCTGAAATTCGCAATTTAATGGGCGAGTTGTCGAGCTATTTATTTGCCAAAGAACAAAGATGGATACACCCTCTGTCGACACATGACAAAGGGCTCAATGAAGATATACCATGGAGTGCCATACAAACCTAAACATCAATTGTACATATATCAGTCATAAAATGGAATGATATTAGACTCTGAGTGAACGCATATTTCCCTATAAACAACACTGACCATTGAGTATATCATGTACGAGGTATAGCCAACACTCATATATCCACCAGAGCCACTATGAGAATCAGCTCTCATCACATCTGCCTTTGACTCCGTTCAATTAAGAGGATTCTCTTAATAGGCATCCAACTGCGATGGTGTACAATATTGTTTTTAATAATATTGTTTTAATAATTAAGTTCAACAGCTGTAAACATTCAGTCCAGCTTTTAGATATACATTGGCCGCTTTAATACTCAATCTAAATGAAGGGACGTCGAATTTATTCAATAAATTATGGTCCTCCCCTACTTGAGAGTCTTTTATGTACACCACTTAATAATGGCCGCTGTTCCCGCATCAACAATACACACAGTAAATCGCGTCAACAACCACGTGATGAGGAACTTACCTGATTGGCTACAATACCGCCATTACAGGTCAAAAACCCAGAGTGTACGTTGATCGAATCACCCCCCGGACCTAGTGGATTAGGGCAGGTCGAGAGATATGCGCACATTGCCATAACTGTGAGTTTTGATGAGCGTTGGTGGTGGGGGGGTTTTACTGTTATATATGATGCGACTACTTAGCCGTAAGCGAATAACGTTATGAACTTCGCTCCACAACAAATTCTCTAACACCCCTCCCAGGCAGCCGCCGCTACACGCAAGGCACCCCTCACCCAGACAGGGACTCACTCTACACAGAGCCATTAGAGGTCCCATCTTGGCTCCACGATTATCACATGACTCCCTAAGCCTCCCGCAAACACTCCTTGTTCACCGCAAGCCTTGGCAATCGAGTATTGACAATAGACCTACAACTGCCACATTGTGTTTCTAAATGCACCGTTCCGGGCAGTTAACCCTTTCGACTGCATCTTGACACGGATATAGTCATTCCGAAGGGCACAAAGATCTTTGTAAACACCGCCATTACTAACCCGCTTTGAGGTCTTTAGCTTTATATTACAAAGCACCACACAAGCCGCTACCCCACTTGAGTACTCCTTCTACCGCGATTTGACCTCGCGTTAACCCTACGGTGTCAGCAACCTTGTCTAGATATCATTAGATACCCTTCCGCCACTGGAGGGCTTCAACAGACATTGACAATCTGCACTCGCTTTACATTAGATATCATCTTTAAACCAATACGATTTATCAAGATCATCATTAATTATCAACTAATTTCCTTGACTGAATACATCAACCAAACGACCGTTACACCATGGCAATTATGTCCGTTTTACAACCGAACATCCATGTGATGTATACCACCACATAACCATTGGTAGGATAAGGATTCCGCCTAAATGATGATGTTTTTACTACATATTAGATACCACACAATATTGAATGGTTGAAATGTCGAATGAACCAATATAGACTAAAACAATATAGAGATAGTTTGCTTTTAGGATAGACATTGTTTTTGTTTCCTCTACCAGTCCGTCACACACAGGAACACAGCCTTGTGCGTGAATCCATCGGGTACTGTTGATGGCTGGGGACCATAACTTTTGGGTGAGTCCAGGCTTATGTGTTTCTGCCTTAACAATGTTTTTCCACAGGGGCCAACAGTCACTATAGCTCACTGTGGAGACTCACCACTTGTTTTAAAACCTATTTTCTTTTAGATGTCCTCATAACGCCTTTGCGTTCACCACACGTTTTAACTTAGGTTGTTTCAGTCACGAAGTCACCTTGTCTATGCTTGCAATGCACAGCATCTCCACGAATGATACCTCTAACAATTTTTGTCTCCCACAACAGGTAGTTCCAGGCTACAAACAGGTACATTCGTTAATAGACACTAATGTCATGAATAATACTTGACGCCATAAACTATAGATGTAGATAGTTCATTTACCTTGGTCCTGAAGAATCGCTAGTTGATTGAACACATAGCGAGAAACATGTTGACCCACACGTTTTAACGAGGACACCACCATTTAATACTCAATAGAGTGCCTCGTTCACTGTTTTTACTTAGGGTAGGAGACCCCCAGAATAAAATTATCCCTCTAGGTACTCCCAATCCTATTTTAATCACCAAATCACATCTGCACAGTTCTATCCCCACACCCGCACTTCACCATACGGCAGTTGGATAAAAGATCTCCGATAAAGTGCCCCTATTACAGGGAGCCCGTGGGGTATTGCACCGCTGACCCCACGAGGAGCAGCCCATATGATGAAGCATGACACCTGAAAGGGTGTGTGAGGGCATTCAAATCCAACATATGGATTCTCACCGATTGACCCATTCTGGGCAATAGTGAGACCGGGTATATCGTGACTCCGTTACAAACCTTGCACAGAGGAACAGCATTAATCCGCTTTCAATTCCAGTTCTTGGGCCCCCTTTATGCTGGACCTCACTACTCCTAGTTGAGTGGATAAAGGCCCTTCATGTCCCCCCCTTGTTGTATTCATCAGCGAAGTATGGGTACCATACATGTATCTGGTTAGAGAATTGGGCAAAGTATACTAAAGATGATGTAGTACCAGCGTTTACAGAAAGTGGTTCGTTTAGTTTGGCGGTATTACGAAATTTGAGAGAAAGAATGATGAGGTTAGAACCGAAACCCAGACCTACCCAATTCGAGGCTTTGACGGAGTGGGAAGAAGAGATGTATGAAAAGGAAAGGCATTGGAGTGGAGGAAGGTACAATTACATGTTTGGTGGACTTTGCGGTCAGGAAAGTCATGATGACAGAATGAGAAGATGGCGGAATGTGAATATGACTGATGGTATGTTTCCTCTGAAGAATACTGAAGAGACGAGTAGTAGAAAATGTACAGCGAAGAGAAATAATACAGGGTCGGAAGGTTATAGATATGGTGTGAGTGAATCGGAGGATGAAGTGCTGGAGGACATGTTTTATAAAAACCCAGCCCCGTATCAGCCGAATTCTACGTTGCTGACGCCGAGTGCGCCGGTAAAAGAAACCATGCTAAATAAAAATCTTGAGCAATCGCAACCTAATTTGGGGAAAATTAATCCATTTAAAGATTCTGAAATGTCACAACCCGTAAGAACTGGAAATGAAAATTCAGAGGAGTTAGCTAGAACCACACTGGAATTAACTGAGAAAATTAGAGAATTAACTAAGAATATGGAAGCAGTGACCGTACCTGTAACTCTAGGGCCGATAATGCCTTTCTTTGATAAACAGAAAGATAGTGAGCATTGTTTAACAGTTCCCTACAACTGTGGTAGACAAAAAGAGACAGAAAGAAGCGGTTCTGGAAATGAATGGAAAAATGTGTCAGGAACATCAGGTTTAAGTACATCTAAAAATGTGACTGTAAATCAAAGCCCAGCAAGTAAGACACTTATGACAACAGAATCAGCAACAGAAACCCCGGAGAGAAATACGGATAAAATAAGAAGCGAGACAACCCCTGTGGGTCCAACTTCTGAAGAATTAAGTGATTGGTTAAGAAGTATACATAGAAAATATACCGAACCACAACCTTTAGATGTAGCAAAATTGAAGGCAACATTAGAAGAATTAATTGTAGGAACTATTCCAACTGAAAAATTTAAAGCATATCACGATGAGGAGTTCATGTTCCTCTGCAAAAGTTTAGAGCGAGAACTTTGTATGATAAATTAGAAGAGACAGCGAGTGAAATGGGGATTGATTTTGAGAAAATAAGATCATTACAGAAACCGTATAGGGTAAATTTTTCCGAAAAGGATATTGAAAATTTTAATACTACAGGGAGATTGACCAAATTAAAGAACTGATTGCCTTGCTAAGAAAATGGGGTGATGTAGATCGGTGGAAGTGTAGATGGTTCCGAAAAAGAGAGGAAGCTACAGGTAAGACATTTTCATCATTTCCGGTGAGAGAAAAAGAGCCAGTGGTAACCGAATGTCCCACGAGGGAAATCCCAGGAGGAGGTTATGTACATGTTCCTTGGACTAGACAGGATATTTTGTCATTTACCAATGATTTCCCGAGGTTAAGAGAAAAACCAGTTGAATGGTATCGGCAGGTGGAAAGGTTTGTCAAACTGTTGAAAGTGTTGTTGTGGATAGATCGGAACGGTATTTTTGATATAATTGTACCAGCAGATTTATAGGCAGAATGTAAGATTACAATAGATTGGCCAACGCAAGAGTATCCTAGGGATCCTAAAACGGGAGCCCCTGACCCAGAAGTAATGAAAAAATATGATCAGGTAATTACCTTTTTGAAGAATAAAGTACCTCCAAAGGAAACTGACTGGGTAAAAATTGACAGAACTCACAAAGAGGCTAAAGAATCTGTTCATGCATACTATGAAAGGTTGTTGCTAACTTTTAAACAATATAGTGGAGATGAGAAATTAAACGAGAAGGATCTGAGTAATTTTGTGTATAGGTTTGTCTATGGTCTAAAGCCGGAGGTTAGTGAAATGATCAAACAACATACAGTAGACTGGCAGAATAAAAAGATAGATGAAGTGTTGCGACATGCAAAATATCTTAGTGATGAAATTGAAGCTAAGCAATGTAAACTGAAATAAAAGGTAATGTGGGCACAAGTTAAGGTAGCGGAGCAACAAGAAGCCCAGCTGATTGAGCATGCTAATGGCATGGGCCAGGCCAAACAAAAGCCTAATATTGGAAAAGGAAAAGACAGATCAGCTTAGAAGAAGCTAAAAAGGAGTGGCCATGTCATAGTTGCGGAAAATGAGGGCATTGGAAATCCGAGTGTAAATTGCCAATGGTGATAATGCATCATTGAATCCACAGGTGCAGAATGAGGTGAGTTCCAACCGCCGCGACAGCAGCAGGTTGTTACCCAACAGTGTCAGGTGCCAAAGCCACCTTTTCCACAGCACGTAAATCCTCAGAGATACAGTAATGAGACAGGATGCGACACAGAAGAACAGGTAACAAAGCCACCGCGCGCTAGTGCTGTTTCGCAGTAGTGGCTGCAACGCGACAAGAGTGAGTCAGAAGAGAGTTATTGATGGTGCCTAGGAGAGGAAGAGGAGTGCGTACTTGGCGCAACTCTAGAGGTAAACCAGACAGGGCCCTTAGTGGATGGAAAGGTGAATGAAGAAAACATTACTTTCCTAGTGGATACTGGTGCTACTCGTTCAACTGTTAGATCAGCTGACGTTAAAAATCTTCCTCTCTCTGGTGAAACAATCCAAGTAGTTGGAGTCTCAAATAGACAGATAAAAACTTATATTACGGATCCTGTAAAGGTTAAAATAGGGAAATTCACCGACATGCATAGATTTGTCGTGTGTGATACTAGTCCCGTAAATCTGTTGGGGAGAGATTTGTTGTGCAAAATGAATTGCACTATTTTCTGTACCCCTGATGGCATTGCTTTTGAAACCCCTGACGAGGACATATTGTATAGAATGACCATGGCAAACTTAGCATCTGAGATCACTGAGGCATTTGTTGTATTTGATCCGGAAGGATTGCCTCAATAATAATAATAATCCCCATTTGTAAAGCACGAACAATCACCCGTAAGAGTCTCTAGGCGCTGGGGGCCGTCGGGAAGATTAAGCAAGCTCTTGCCCAGAGTCACATGGTGCTGGGCTAATCCGCCACCGGCGATCGAACCGTGATCCCCAGATTCCAGAGTCAGTCGCCCTGGCCGCGGCGCCACACCTCTTCCTCAAGAGTTGAAGAAAACCGTAAAATCTGAAGTATGGGATTTCACAGGTGTGGATATTGGATTGATGAAAAGAGTAGATCCCATGAAAATAATTGTAAAAGAAGGAGTAAATTACCCAAATATTCCTCAGTATAAACGGACACCCGAGATAATTGCCGGAGTAACACCTGTGATTGGGAAAATGATTGAACAAGGAATTCTGAGAGAAATAATGAGTAGTCCATGTAATTCTCCGATCATGGGTTTGAAAAAACCGAATGGGACTTTTAGGATAGTACAGGATTTGAGAAAAGTGAATAAAATCGTTGTTCCATGTTGTCCCATTGTACCGAACCCTGCGGTAATCCTATATCAGATTCCCCATGATGCGGAATTGTACACAGTCATTGACTTGTGTCATGCTTTCTTCTCTATCCCATTGCACCCTGACAGCCAACAAATATTTGCGTTCCGGTTCGGCAAGCGTATCTTGGCATGGTGCCGTATCCCTCAACGGTATACAGAAAGTCCATCAATATTTAATTAGATCCTAAAGAAGTTCATGGAAGATTTAAAAATGTCCGAAAGTTCAGTGCTCGTGCAGTACATTGATGACCTACTGGTGGCATCGAAGACATGAGAGGCATGTGTGGTGGACTCACTTGCACTGTTAAATCATTTGGCTGATGGAGGACTCAAAGTATCCCCATCGAAATTACAGTTTTGTCAAAAAGAGGTACAATACTTAGGTCATAAGATTGAAAAGGGTTTGAGAAAGGTGACTGTGGACAGAATTAGAATAATAAAAGGAATGAGAGCACCAATGACACAAAGAGAAGCCAGAATGTTTCTTGGAATGGTAGGATATTGCCGCCAGTGGATCAGCAACTTTTTGCTGATTGCAAAACCTTTGGTACGCTTAACGAGAAGCGATGTGAAAGATCCCCTAGAGCTGAATAAAGACAAGATGAAAGCTTTTAGACAATTGAGAGACAGCTTGTGTGAAGCACCGGCTCTTGGAATGCCTGATTATGAAAAGGAATTTGAGCTCTATTGCAGTGAGAGAGATGGATGCGCACTCTCTGTATTGGTACAAAGTCACGGGAGATTGAGACGACCGATTGCTTATTTCTCGGCTATACTAGATCCCGTAGCAGTAGTTTTGCCTGGTTATTTGAAAGCTGTAGCAGCCATGTGTAAAGGTTTTGAACAGAGTGAAGAAATTGTGATGGTATATCCTGTGAGAGTGTTTGTGCCCCATGAGGTTGCGATCCTTTTGACAAGGAGCAAAACACAATTCATGACGCATAGTCATCTAACGAAATATGTGAGCCTTGTAAGGTGCCTTAATGTGAATCCATCGACATTACTACCTGATGCTGTGAATGTGGAAGTGAAGGACGAGGTTGATCATGACTGTTTGGAAGTACTTGATTTTTGCACAAAACCACGTCCAGACATAAACGATGTGCCCCTGAAAGACAGTGACTATGTGATGTTTGTGGATGGGTCATGTCTGCGAATTGGAAAAGGAATTTTGAGTGCTGCGTATGCTGTGTGCACTGCAGCGGCTGTGTTGGAAGCATCTTGTTTGACAGGAGTAAGATCCGCCCAAGTTGCTGAGTTCTTTGCACTGATTAGGGCATGTAAGTTGGGAAAGAATCTGCGAGTCACCGTGGTGACTGACAGTCAGTATGGGTTTGGAGTGGTGCACGACTTTGGGCACATTTGGTCCCAAAGAGGTTTATTGACGTCGAGGGGAACTCCAATTAGAAATGCTGAAATGGTTGGAAAATTACTTGAGGCGATACAGCTGCCTAATCAAATCGCAGTTATAAAATGTGCAGTGCATTCAAAGGGAACGGACTATGTGTCAGCTGGCAATGAGTTTGCCAATATCATAGCACAATATTGTGCGCGAAATCAAAACTCATTAAATCGTAACAGGGAGAAGGAATTGGAGTCATGTCCCTTGCTTTTTAATAACACTGTTAGTACATGGGATGAAGTGAGGCAGTTGCACGAAGAGACAATAGAGGAGGAAAAGAAACAGTGGATAAAATCAGGATATGCACCACGAGAGGTAGACAGAGTTTGGGTTTATCGTGATGGAAGACCAGTAATGCCTGATAGCATGATCTCTACTATGGCACGGATGTACCATGGGCAGGCTCACATAGGCAGGGATGCCATTATTAGACTTTTCAAACAGACCTGGTATAATGCAAAGTTTCGGCTTATAGCAGAGAGCCTTTGTCAAAGATGCCGTATATGCCAGCAGTATAATCCATGAAGAAAAACAGTGGTGAGTTTGGGAACCATAGGACGGGAGGGAGGTCCTTTTACTAGAATGCAGATTGATTTCATTGAAATGCCCCCGTGTAACCGGTTAAGATATGTACTGATGATTGTCTGCCTGTTTTCACGCTGGGTGGAGGCTTACCCGACCAGAAGGAGTGATGGAGTTACTGTAGCGAAACTTCTGTTGAGCGAGTTAATTCCTAGGTTTGGTTTCCCAGTAACGATTGAATCAGATAGAGGAAAGCATTTCCAAAATGAGATTATAAAACTGATTTGTGAAGCATTGAATGCACAACAGAAACTACATTGTGCCTATCGACCAGAGGCTTCTGGAGTGGTGGAACAAATGAATGGCACCATAAAGAACAGATTGGGGAAAATGTGTTTGGCTACAGGTCTCAAATGGCCAGATGTCTTGCCTCTTGTGCTTATGACTATTAGGTCAATTCCTGATAGGAGCACTGGTCTGAGCCCCCATGAAATTATCATGGGTAGAGCAATGAGACTGGTTTTCATTCCTGTCAACAAACTGCTGCCTATATCTGATGACTTTGTCTTGGATTATTGCAAGGGGTAGGCTGATACAGTTCATTCTGTGTTTCATCAGGTTGGACCAGATGCGACCACTCTTGAAAAGAAGCCCACTCATGACTTAAGTCCGGGAGATTGGGTACGCATCAAAGGACACCGAAGAAGAAATTGTCTGGTTCCACGCTGGGGGAAACCACGTCAAGTGATTCTGACTACGACGACTGCTGTAAAGTATGCCAAGTTAAAGAATTGGATTAATGCCAGTCATACTCTTCAAGTCCCTGGTCCTGTAAATCGATCTGAAGACGAGCATCTGGAAGAGTCAGAGACCAGCTCTGAATCAGAGTCTGAAAAAACAAGAATAAGACAAAACCCAAAAACAGGAGAAGCGGATTTGAGGCCAGTAGTGGGGCAGGAGAATATACCACTAAGGAGATGACTGGAAATTTCAGACACCAGTTCTGAATCAGAGACAGAACCAGTGGGAATACAAGAAGGAATAAATGAAAATACTGGAGAAACTGAACAAGAAATCTTTGATAGAGAAGCACCAAGTACAAGCACAAGAGAAATTCCGCCTGAAATCATAGAAATAGAAGGTGAGGAATTAGATACAGAGAGTGAGGGTAAGATCATTGCCGAAGACCCCAGAGGAGGTGTAGGGACAACACACACTCAGGTAGAAGAATGGACAGTTAGTCAGCAGGAAGATTGCGTGGAAGAAACACGAGGAGGGATAAATGTAGATAGTGAACCTGAAGTCCTGAGAATAAAATCCAAAGACAGTAAAAGCCAGACCGATACAGAATCTGGAGAGAGTGAAGAAGAAGATAAAGGAGGAAGAACTTTAAGGAAAAGAGCTTGGAAAACGGAGCGAGAAGGGAAAGGAACAAAATTAAAGAGGCCGTCAAAAGAAGAAATTTGGCCCAACAAACTAAAAAGATTGAGATACCAATTAACGAGAGTAAAATCTTCTAATGCTGAACAGGTCAGGAGAAATCGGAAGACACTGAGCAGGAATGTTTGCAAGGAGCAAAGAGGATATAGAAACTGAACCAGAGGTACAAATCACCAGAATAGACATATGTGGCACTTCCTGATATACAAGAGGAAGCCGATAGCCAAGAGAGTCTAGGAGTGACGGTACACGGAGTGGTGGAAGAGGAAGTGGTTGAAGAAGAAGAAGATTCGGAAATCCTGAGAATTATCTTATCTGACATCAGAGAAGAAACGGATGATCAGGAAATTCTGAACCAAGATTGTAAAAACAGAGACAAAGACGATCCATGCATGTATTGAAATAACAAAGAAAATCACAAGGAATTAAAACTCCGGACGAGACACACGACCAGAAAAAGAACCAAGTAGGCACTCAGAGCCTTCGGTCTAGACGAAGGAAAATTATTTATGAAAAGAGGCTAAGTCCAAAGACACTGATCATTACCGAAAATGGCTAACAGAGAAGGTAGAAAACTTACATGTGGGTTTCTCCGAAAATGGTGTAAAATGTGTTTTTGTTGTACAGGATTACTAATGCTTGTCTGGATAATATTGGCAATAATAATTTCATTTAGAATAGCATTTGGAGATATAGAAAGACAAACTAAGAATAGAACAAACAAGGGAAAGATTGATAACAGTCATGTTATGAAACTGGTAGATAGAACAGAACTTCATAAAGATAAGTCTATAAGTGATTTTTCTAATAATGTTATTTCAAAGTTATTGTATGAGTATGTAAAAACCATGGAGGTTAGGGATTGCTACGTTTGCATTCAGTTACCTGCATCTGTATCCAAAGGTGTCACTTATCATCATCTTCCTTTGACATATGGGATAACTTGTAGTGTTTTAGCTAGCTTGCTTTATAGAACTGGGAAATTAGAATACTATTACACTGATGTTGATAATGTTTTCTCACAAATACCTGTAGTTCCCAACTAAACAAGGTGATTCCGGGTAGACTCTTAGGTGAATTTTTCTTGGAAACAAGGGAACTAACTTTAGAAGAAGTGTTTAAGAATAATCTTACTTGAAGTTTCAGAAAAGAAGAGAAAACCTTCTTGAACATGGTTGAGGAGAGGAGAATTAAGATGCAAAGGAAAGTGTATGGGGAAAAGATGGAAACAACATTCTGGGATGTTGGGAAGGAAAATCATTTAAAAGGAGAAACAAATCCAGCAATGGCTTTAGATTGCCCCAGAGAGGGAAATTGTGCATCAGTAGAGATAACACTGTTTATGATAATTACTTTGTATGTGCAAGTGAATGCCGTGACTTATATAAAATCATGGGAGGATGGGGATTTCAAGGAGGAAATGATCCGGTTTTCCCTGGAATATATTACATCTGTGGGAACAGGGCTTATTATAGGTTACCGGACCACTGGTATGGCACATGCTTCCTAGGCCTGGTCTTCCCAAAAATATTTCATGTGGAAAGGGAAGAGGACGGTTTGCACGAAATAGATAGACAACTAACACGTAGAAGGAGGGCGAGTTGGTCAGCGATTATAGGGGATATTTCTGGAGCACTGATACCAGCAGTTGCAATATCTCTGAATGCCCATTAAATTAGAAAATTGTCCACAGTTATAGATCGCTTATCAACAAGCACAGCTGGAGGATTCTTAATGGTGAATACCGAGATGGTTGCATTGAGAGCTATGATTATGCAAAATCGACTTGCCCTTGATATTATTTTGGCCAAAGAGGGAGGCGTCTGCGGAATGCTGAAGGTACTACATTGCTGTACTTACATTCCTGACGAAAGTCAAAATCTAAAGAAATATATTAAGAACATAACTGATTTGCATGAAGAAATTGTTCCACTGGAGGTTGAAAGTGTTTGGGAGAAACTTGGTAAAAGTTTTTCTACCATTAAGAATTTACTAACAAAATTAGGTAGCTCTTTTGTGGGTAAAATACTGATACCAGTGACCTGTATGATAATATTAGTACTGATATTAAGGCTAGGATGTATGTGCGTAAAAAGACGAAAATTACAAAACAAGATAAAAAGAGAAGTTAAAAAAAGAAAAGAAAAAGAAATAAGAGAAAGAGAAATAGAAGATATAGAACTAGAAGAATTAAAAGAAAACATGTACAAGAAAACAAGAGAAGATGATATGGGAAATACTAGGATGTAATCTAACAAATGCAAGGGAACTGAGTAACCAATTCTGTAGAAGGTTGTTGTTGAAATTTAGTGATTAGTGGTGATGTTAAAAATCACCAAAGGGGGGATTGATGGAGCAGGTAAAACAAAAATGTTGTAAACCTCCTCTATTTTGCATGAAATTAATTTTTAACCATATTAAGCATTAACCCGTACTAACTAGTGTGGAGTGGAACGACTAATCAACATTTGCACCTTGATAAACACGAGATACACATGGGACTAAAATGCTAATTGCATGGCAAAACGATTAAACTTATTAACTGTGGTACGCGAATTAACTTTAGAACGTGGTGAAATAGAAAGCTGCATGATTCATGTTGCATTTGTGATGGTTTGTGCTTCTAGTGCTGCAGAATGGTGAGTATTATTGATTTAAATGTTGCTACAAGCTAGGAAATACTAATATATACTGGGATTAGTGTGGGATTAAACATTAGAATCTGCATTTTTATATTCCGATTACTGTTATGTCTTTTTTTTCTTAAGTTGGCATTCGGGCCTGCTAGGCCGCAGTATTTAAAATGGAGTTCTGAAGGTGCCGCCGTCATGTGAGCGCGATAGCTACTGCGCAGAATCGGATGGCTCGGGAGATCTCCAAGTGACCTCATCCCGAACCAGAGTGTTCCTTGTCGAGGATAGGAGCATGGAGAACTGCCAAATGATGAACAGTGTGAACTACCAAGGGGACAATGAGGGACCTGTACAAGGAGGCTTGCTTATTGTTACTTCGGAACTTTCGCCTGTGACCCGCATTAAAGGATATACATTTGTTCTCTGCCATGCCCGGTCTCATGGGAAAACAGATGAACATGAGAAAACTCCAAGAATTTACCAATTGAATTGAATTAGCCAATCAGAACACTGTCTACCGCAAAAATTGTTGCACATTGACCTAAAGTAAGGGGGAAAAGGGTATAAAGACCCTCGTCCATGAAAGGGGGTTGGTTCGTTGGGATGATCGTCTATGGCGTTGGGTCTACGTTGAGCTGATGAAGATTTCCATGGTTTACCTTGGGTTTCTTTAAATTCGAGAAAGCGATTCAATCTGATAGTTTGATTATTGCCGTGGGTTGAACAGTTTATCTTCGAGATTGTCGCAGAGTCTTGAATAATCCTCTGTGTGATCGGAGGGTCGCTTTTTCTCCTGTGCACAGATTTGAGTGAGAGGTATGAGTGCTGGTGTTATGGGCCCCACCAATGAATGAATGTATGAATGAGGTAGTGTGATGACGAGTCTGTGACATAGGGAGAATATGTAAATTTGCCCGACGCGCTGGAGCACTACCCTAAACAAGAGTGTAAGTCAAGGTCATCTGAGTATAGCTGCTAGCCACAATTGACTTTTAAATCTCCTCTTTAAAGATCGAAGAAAAATAAGAGTGAAACAACAAATGAAGACAACTAACATGAAAAAAAACACAGGAACCCTGATGGCAAAATAGGTGCTGAAGCTTGCCCAGGGAGGTTGCATCAAAGGCAGGCAAAATAAACATGCTTCTCCTGCTCACATAATATCATAGAGCCATGCCTGGCTATATCTTCCAACCTTGACCAACTGGATGAGTTTGATTTCCAAAAAGTGACTAAGTCCAAAGTTAATATCCGGGAAGAGGCTGTAAACCTATCCGGCCTATGAAGTACCTCAGCAGCTACGAAATGATGTAATTATCTTATGAGCAGCAGCAACAAAGAAGGGAGAAGACTATGTGTGAAGGCACTATATACGCTGTTGGAAGGTTTTGAAGTTCTAGATCTCTTCAATTGTTGCTGCTGTGGGCTGCGCAATAAAGGAGATTTGCATAATATTAGCCTCCGTGTCATGCCAAAAATCGAGGTTTGTCTCACTTTTACCCCTTGGCCCCAAAACCAAAAGCTTCAGTGGGAATTTGATGACACTGAATCTGAATGCACAAGACCCTGGCCAAACACAGCCTTAGACCTGGCCCTGCTGGGAGAGTTTTAAATCCATTTCGGTGATTTAGGGCCTGATTTAGATCTCGGTGGACAGGTTACTCAATCACAACAATGCCGGATGTCCCATCTGCTGAAATATAAATCCCATTACATCCTGTTGGATTTATATTTTGGCGGACGGGTTATGCATCACCATCTGCCGAGATCTCAATCACGCTCTAAGTCTAAAGATAACAACTTTGATGAGGACGACTCACTTAGCGCATTTGTCCTCCGCTCCATTGCGATTGGTCTGAAATAATACCTAGGACCCAATCAACCACAAAGAACAACTTTTGATTACCAACTTACCTTTCTTGCAGTTTTTTTTCCATTAAAACTTTAAAAAGTCATGTCTCCAGGTCCTATTCGCCCCTTTTAGTGATCTTGATGTGTTTTTCTGATTATATTTTTCTCGATTTCTCTAATTTGGATTGGGAATTTCATTGGTTTGTGTTCTTCAAATTTATAATTGTTGGTACTGCTTGAACTTATGACACACTTCTCAGGGGTAAGCGAAGATTCTCTCAAAGCTGTGTTTGGACCTCAACTAGAGTGGATTTATTAAGTTGGTAGGAAAACGATCCTCCAAAATTAATGACCCCATTTCTGAGACACATTCTTCTATATCTACATGTCTAGAATACGTCCTTCAAATCACTTAGCTCTACTTTACCAGAGCTGGTAACTGTAGAAAAACTTCAGAAGCTAAATATGAAGGAGGAAGTCATTTCACTAGATCAGAGATTGACACGGGGAGGGAGAGGTGGCAAAAGTTAATTGCTGAGAATTCAGTAAGAGTGGAAATAGAGGTGGGATGTAGAATGCAAAAAACGAAGGAAGGAGAAGTGGGTTTAGGGGAAAATTAAAAACAATGTATTTAACATTCAGCTAAATTAATGAGGCAACATACATGGCATATTGTTGCAAAGATTCATCTGACAAAAAATGAATTGAAATGAATATATATATACACGAGATTTAATATAAAAATCATTGCAAAAATTAAATGGAAAAAATGTATTGAAACAAATAAGAATAAGGACTACATATTCACATGAAGCCAATGTTTGCACTATCTTAGAGAGAAAGAGAGAGAGAGAGAGAGAGAGAGAGAGAGAGAGAGAGAGAGAGAGAGAGAGAGAGAGACTGGGTCAAGGAAGATTGTGTCAATATTCCCTGAGATCTAACTTAAACCATCCATTATATGCATGCAAAGACAAAAGAATGGAGGACACTGTGGTTATCTCCAACACATAGCTATGTTACTGTTTGTGCATACTTTTGGTGGATTAGTAATTTTTTCATTCTGGAATCTGGATGCCAGATCCATGTCTAGTGCTGAAGGTGTGTTCTATGCTCCCAAATTGTTAAGAGCCCTTCTTTATACATCTTATGTATCTGACATAGCTGTATATCCCACAGAGTCATCGCATACCTGCAGAAAAATCTCATCCACACATACAGAGTACTTGCATTGTTCACATGTGTGTTTCTTCACGTTGTGGCTGGTCAGAGGTGATTTGAGATGCTCACAATTGACTGCTGATGCTTGCATGGCAGAGAGAATGTAGGCCTTTGATAACTATTGCAGCTGCTGCCAGAGTGGAACTGTTTGTCCCAGATGCCATGTAAAATACTGATACAATCACTGTATTAAATCCATCCTCCCTTTGGAGTCAAGGCCAATGTGAGGTTCCCAACATCCACATTTTATGGGACATCAGAAATTGTCATATTTCTCTTGCTCGGTTCATAATGAGATTCCAGGCCTTTGCCTGCCAGTGGAGAAGAACTTGGACCTGGAAGGCAACAACGATGGAAAAGATTCCCACCTGGAAATAAAAAACACTGAATGCCCTAAAAAGACGGACTAAGGACGTTGACTCCAGCTGAACCTCAGGACTAGGATGGGTCTCTTCAGGGCAGGCTTATGGCCTTGAGGATCAATTGGGGGAAAGACCTGGACTCCACCTTGCCTCCCCCCAGGTGCTCCGCAAGACAGCCTGGACACTTTAGGGCCTGGAGAATGCGGGCAGGGGGTTGTTCTACTGGCTGTTAGCAGAGGGTCTTTGAAAGATGTAGCAGGAGAGGAGCAGCAGGGAGCCAGAAAATCCAGTTTCCCACAAAAAGTGCTCCTTTAGAGGATAGAAGGCCTGAAGAGGAAGCTCTCAGTGGCTAGAACATGGCACCAGGAGAAATACATATACCTTTCTTGAGTAAATTGGCCCTATGGGGCCTGATATACAGCCCCGTCTCCCAGGGTGACCAAGCAGAGAATGAAGCATGTGGCAAAAAGTTCCCCCTGGGTGGGCCAGAACCCGGTGCAATGTTAGGTTATTGATTTAAGAGTGGAGGGGTGTGATGTGGCCCCAATTACCAGACCTGGTCCAGGGGTCTACATCCCTCAGGGCCTGGCTAAAGTATTTATGTTCTGTGGACCCCATCCTCCAGGACTAAGAATGCAGACTATTGGAGAGCTGTCACACCCTTCATTCTGCTCCCAGAGTGCCCAATGCCCCAGGAGCAACAGGTGGGCTCCTCCACCCACTGGGCCTGTGTTTGGGGGACAGAGGGCCAGGAGAAAACCATACCCTACCCGCCCTCCATGCAGGTGGGTAAGAAGGTGGGTAAGAAGGAGCCATGTTCTCCCCATCTGCTAATGTAGGAGCACGAGCGGGAAAGAGAATGGCCAGGCAATGCAGGAGTGTGTTCCCCTGTGTCTTTCAACAATAAAACAAAGAGGAAGAGTAAAGGCTATGGATGTCCTGGATGGGGACCGGGGCACCCAATTAAAAGTCAGTAGGCCTGTCTTATACATATTAATGTGGTCACCTGTCAAAGCTAGTAGGCCTGTCGTATATATTTCTAATTAGTGACCTCTTGAAAAAGCCATTAGGCCTGCCTTATTTAAAAAGACACCCCCTTAGAGGGTGATGTGGTATCTCATATAGTTGATTATGGGTTCAAGATCTAATTGGCATGAAATGAGACACAAGGGTTTCACCAGAAGTGTTTCTATCTGCATGTACAGTTTTTAGTTATGTGTGTGTAATAAAAGTACTTTTCCTTTTTAAAAGAAACGGCACTGGCTAGACATTAATTTATTGAGTGTTATTGATGCATGTCAGTGAATTGGAACTTCTAGCCCACACCACCTCTCCTAAGTAGGTCTTGGACTGCTCTTGCTTTACTACCCTGAAAACGAGAAGTGCTACAATGGGGTACTTGCATCCAAGTAATAAGACAATTGTGGACTATTTCAAAGTCTGTGACAGCAGCTCTATAATTATTATTTGGTTAGGGTTTCTACTGAAAAGACAACTCTTATTTTGCTTATAACTTTGGCACAATTTGAGCAATCTGTAAAAAAGCATTTCTGGTTTAAGCTTGGCATGTCTAGTTTTGTGCTCATTTGTTGGGGGTGAATAAATGGGGAACAAAAAACAGCATTTCTTAAATTTTAACATTCATACAGAGTTTTACGATCTGCTGCAGTGCTCAAAAAAGTGCCTTTGCTTGGTCTGGTTTATACTCAATCCAGTAGTTTCTGAGAAACAAGCATTAAAAAAATGTGTAGGGTGGGGCTGTTGGTTTATAGGCAGTCCTCAAACATGGGTGGACCCATATTTGAAAAATAAAGGCACACCACTGGATAAGGAAGCTTTTTCTCCTGTCTTCAGTTTGCCGACCTGGACTTGGAACAGCGAACGTGATGGCACTGATTGGCTGGCCACACCAACAATATTTTTGTTATAGTTGTGCTTACGATTATAGCGTGTGAGGCTCTACCCTCGCATCCTATAAAAAATGATGGGGCAGATTTACAAGCCCCGTGCGCCACTTTTGCGTCACTTTTCCCATGTTAAAAGTGACGCAAAAGTGGAGCAAGGGGCTTGTAAATCTGACCCATTGTATTTAATAGAGGTGGTGTTCTTATGAGCGAGAGAGCAATCACCTTTTTATTGAGAGACGACTCCCTGGAGGTAAATTCTGCACTTGAGCAATACGCAAATCTTGCACTGATAAAATAGCCCTAAAGGAGTAAAGGGTTGAACTGTTTTTTATGCTTAGTTATGTAATGCACTGTGTAAAGTAATAGCTCACTTAGCAGCGCAGTGCACGTTTACTGGATACAGAGATGATTGTAATAATGTGTGTATATTTTATAGGTATTTCCAGTAGCGGCTCGTAGTGGGAGTGCTGCGGGCGGGGGAGGGTCAGGGCGGGGGTTAGTAAACTCCGGCATACGGCCGACCGGAGGTAAGTGCATGAATTAATAAATAAAATGATTTACATTGCGCACGCTGCAACGCAAATGGCGTTGCAGCGCTCGCAATGTATTTTGTTCTATTTATTTATTTATGTACTTACCTCCGGCCGGCCATTTGCCGGACTTTACTACCCCCCCACCCCACCACCCCACAGCACTCACACTACTGGGTATTTCGTGCTATGTGACGTACCACCATGAGATGATGTGAAGTGCAGCCAATGAGGTGTACTCAGTAATGCCTGAAATGAAGCCCTAGCACAGGGTCACTTAACGTGTTGAAAAAGAAATTAGAAATATCAGAGAGACCATGAGAGGGAATGTTGAAATGGTCAAAATATTGATAGAGGTGTGTTGTAATGTGCTTATTATCTATACACTCTCCCTACTCTGGTTCTCTGCCTGCCTGCTCAGCCTTTGATGAGGTATGATAGAATGTTGAGGGTGGTTTGGATTCTAGTGGGATCAGTTGGTGAGAAGGGGCTGAGCAGGGAGGACGCTGCTCCTGGTGGGGCATTAAGAAGGAACAGAACATCTCCTGATAACCTGTAACATGTGATTTGGATCTGAAGAATAAATCATCTATCATTAATACAAGACCATGCTTGCGCGCCTTCATTCATTTTAACACTGGCGACGAGTTAAAGAACCTGCGTGTACCTTCAAAGGATTTTGGACTTATGAAACTTAAGAGCCTACCTTGGATGAGTTTGGGAACTGAAGAAGCGCATAAAAGGAAAAAAAAAAGAAGTAATCTTGCACTCCACAAGCCCCACCAGTGACCTAAAGACCGGTCAGCCCTGTCGTGGACGTGCCAGATGATGGATTTGGGTGAGTGCTTCCCCAAAAGACTAAATTGACTGTGGTTTTGGACATTTCTGACCATTTGGGAACGGTCAGCCCTAACCTGGGCCTGACAATTTCTGCTGTTTTGGGAGTATGTCTTCATGTAGAGGAGTTTCCCTGAGGACCAACAAGAATGTGTTGCTCGCAAGTTTTCACAGTGCCTCAGAGTGAAAGTGCTGTCAAGTTCCCCCAGAGACTTTAAGAAATAATTTTAACATTGAGGTTTGTCATGTTAATTCAACAAAGTGTGTTTTCCAGTCAAAGCCAGTTTAAAGAAGTCATGAACATGCCAATCTTTGCATTTCGTCTTTAAAAGCGTGGTGTGTGATCGATGTTTTGGGCACGATTTTGCTGGTTGGCATTGCCAGCGTGATGAAGATCCTGCACAGTTAACATACAACGTTTTGCTACAATTGGCATAGTTTTGTTTATATGCAGCAAGATTCAGTGGGTAATGACAATTGTACAATTTTTCGGCGCATTTTGAGTCTTCGGTCACTGGCAGCGTTTTACAGTTGGTTTGGCTTCTCATTTCATATTCAAAAGCTGAGGCGCGTGCTGCAATAAGCGCGTGGACACTTACCTGCTTCTAGGAGATCGCGCTGTTTCATCGCTGACGTCCATGACTTCCATGACGATGGTGGGTTCTGTTGTGCTTCCTGGCTGCTGTTGGGATGTGCGGTGTGCACCGACGTGCCGTGAGCCACTCTGCAACGACGTTGGCAGCGTGCCGCCATCTTGTGGCTGGCGTCCGCTGTTGCTTTTCCTTTTGGAGGTTTCTGATTAGCGCAGAGTTGCCGAATTCATGTTTTTTTTCTGCCAACCAATGTGTTGCGTTTTTTTTCAATAAAGTTTCCTGCATGTCGACATGTGTGCCAGTGACGACGCGGTGTCTTCATGATTTCTACTTCACTATTCTCTTCATCTGTCAAGTGTTTTTGGTATGTGCACCCTGTGGACGCTGGAGACTTGTGACTTCGTATGTTTTTCGTTTTGCAAGCGGTCAGCATTTTGTGCTGTTATACACAGTTGTGGAGCACTTCTTAGCACTGACTGGGGTGAACTTGCTGTGCTGGAGCGAATTGGAGAGCGGCAATTTCATGCAGCTTTTGGAAAAGTTTTTTTTTTCTCTTGTCAAGACCTCGGGTGAGAGTTCGCTCACCGGTGTTCGCTATATCTTTTCTTGCTTGTGTATTTTCAGTTAATTGTGAGTGTGTTTTAGGGTTAAGGGATACCTTGATTTGTCAGTTTAGTTACCTATAAGATATGTTTGGGTGTATTTTGGGGTTAATGTTACCCTGTATTTGTTAGGGTTTAGAGATACCTTAAATTGTCAAGTATAGTTACCCTCAAGATGTGTTTTTGGGGTGTGTCTTGGGTTTAATGTTACCCTGTGTTTGGATAGGGTTAATGGATACCCTAAATGGTCTAGAGTCACCCACGTGAGGGTGTGTCTTGGGTTAAAGGATACCCTAAATTTGTCTTGGGTTATAAATACCCATACTGTTTTGCGAGTGTGCTTTAGGGTTAAGGGATACCCTAGATTTGACTTGGGTTCTATATACCCATAGTGTTTTGCGAGTATGTTTAGGGTTAAGGGATACCCTAAATTTGTCATGAGTTATGGTTACTCATAGTTATCGCTAGAGTGTTTTAGGGTTAAGGGATACCCTGATTTGCCAGTTATAGTTACCCATAAAGTATTTTGGGTTTAATGGTACCCTATGTTTGTTAGGGTTAAGGGATTTAGTCTTAGATCTGTCTTAGTGGTAGATCTGTCTTGTTTTAGTTGGTGCAGCTTAGGGTTGTAGATCCCTGTTCTGCCGCAGTGTTGGGCCTTCATATGAGGCACAATGGGTACGTTGTGGGGTGTAGTGACTGGTACCCATAGTTGTAGTGTGAGTTTTCATGCTAACTTTGCGATTTTGTTTTTGATCATTATCAGGGGAAGGATGGTGTTTAATGTTTTGGTTATTCATTTTCCTTTTCTACTAAATGTGTGTTAAATTTATCTTCATGCATTTTACTGTATATGATCATTATCGCTGGGGGGGGTGTTGTTTAATTAGTTGTTATTAATGCATCCTCCTATGCTCAGTGAGTGTTGTATCATCATAACACATGTTGATTGTTTTCAAATATTATAAGGGGGGAGATGTGTTGTAATGTGCTTATTATCTATACACTCTCCCTACTCTGGTTCTCTGCCTGCCTGCTCAGCCTTTGATGAGGTATGATAGAATGTTGAGGGTGGTTTGGATTCTAGTGGGATCAGTTGGTGAGAAGGGGCTGAGCAGGGAGGACGCTGCTCCTGGTGGGGCATTAAGAAGGAACAGAACATCTCCTGATAACCTGTAACATGTGATTTGGATCTGAAGAATAAATCATCTATCATTAATACAAGACCATGCTTGCGCGCCTTCATTCATTTTAACAAGGACTTTTTGCAACACTGCTCTATCTAAAAGAAATGGTGTTAAAACCTGATGAAAGTCCCTGACAACCACTTGCACAATCAGTTTGCTAATGCGTTGGAAAGAATTTTTGGCAGTTCAAAGTGGAGGTAGTCCAGTTGACCATGGTACATACAAACAATGGTTGATGCGCCATATAGCTACAAATATTCATGTCTCTCCTACTAAGGAGCCATTTCTGCAATCCATAACGGCAAGCGCTCATAGTTTTCTAGTGTAAACACCCACATCACCAAGTTATCCCCACTTAATAACGGAGACATTTAACAAAATTATTTGCAATTTTAGGGACTTTTCCTATGTTATCAGGTGTTATGAATTGTCATGTAATTTTGTGTAGTTTTATTTCATAATCAAAAATAAATGTAACACAAAAACCAACATCATTTAATTATTTACAAAAGAACTAACATTTTGTACATCCAGGTTCAATTGGGGGGTCCATGATGTGCTGTCAGATACACCGTCTTCCAATTGAATAATAACTTTGCAACCCCGGTTGCAAGCAGAACTGATCAGAAGTACCAAAAAGATGGCATTTCTTAAGGAAAAAAACACTTTTCATTAAAAATCTACTTTATCAACATGGGCCTGGGTGTTATCAATATATTCATCAAAATGATCCTCAAACATACTTTTGACACATAAGATTTAATATCAGAAAATCAATGTTTGTTGATTGATCTACCTGAGATTTGGTTCAGCAACAACTCCATCACCATCCTTGATGTTCTGATCCCTCCTGGTTTTAAATTACAGTTCCAAATTTGAGATATGAATTGAAGAGAAATTTAAACTTACTCCACTATATTTACTTTCACCAAAATATCAGACTTTTATCATTCATTGTTCAAATGTGTGCTAACAGGAGCTATAGTAAACCATCTTTCATCATGGTCATGCTATTCTGTCCATCAGGCTACTACCCACCTTCCCTCAACCTGCTCTTACACATGTAAACCATATCACAGATAAGCCTGCTATTAGGCCACTGGAACCTCAGGGTAGACCAACCAGATCCAAGACTTCTGTAAAAAAGGGGCGGCTCCTCCAGGTGGGTAGAGGAGTGTCGCCCCACTGCTTTCTTGCAGTGCGAGAAGCAGAAACATAAAATGGTATTATGAATACCAGTTTATGTTTCTGCTTCTCGCACTGCGAGAAAGCAGAAGGGTTTGGTTGGAGGCATGTGGGTGGGCGGTCCTGGTTTGGGCAGGGGAGGAGTGGTGTGAAGATCCTCCAGACACCATTGGAATTTGTAGATTAAACTCTTTATTGAAGATGGTCTTCACACGTCAGCATGCTAGTCTAAGCTTCAGTACATGCTCCAACACAACAGTCAACTCAATTGAATACATACATTTCACAGTGAAGCTTGGGAACCAGAGTGTTCCAAGACAAGCATGACAAGGCCTAGGCACTAAAGGAACAGCTCACAGAAAGATATATTACAATGGCTAAAATATAAATTGTGTAAGGAATATGATACAGAATACCACACATCTCCCTCCCAATAACTAAACCTAAAACAAAAACAGTAAAGAATGAGGAAAAATATTTAGGAGAGCAATAATAAAAGCGTAACCATAACACAAATGAGAAAGATCTAATATTGAACAAAATGATCTAAATATTTCAATTAACACGTTGTCTTGCAGATCTTTCTCATTCTACAACTTTCCCATGACTTCCCTTGTAAAACTCTGCATCTCTTTCTTCAAAAGCATCTTAAAGAGAATTAGTACGTTTGGCAACTCTGTTTAAATTCCAGACCCTATGATCTTCTGTCCTAACTGAATTCTTAAACATCTTAATGACCTTCATGGGTTGTAGGAACTTCGATCCTTCAGTAGTATGACCCTTACGGGGACTACAAATTTTTACCAAGTCTCCAACCCTCACAACCATTTTTTTAACAGCTTTCCTTTTGTTAAACCATTTTTTATTCATACACATCTTTTTAATTTCTTTTTCAATTCTTTCTTCATCCCTTTCTTAAACAATGGATCTAGCGATTTCTTAACTATCCAGGACGGGCGCAACATAGTAAAGGGTTTTTATTTACGAAATAGTTCAAAGGGGGTCCTCCCAGTCATGGAATGGGGAGACAATATGTAACTTTTCACTGTGTCTTGGACTTCAAGGTTCCAACACTTGTGACTTGACATAGTACTTTGGATGGTTTCTTTGAGAACTCGGTTGAACCTTTCAACTCTACAATTAGTCTCTGGGTGATAAAGAGCAGACCTTTTGTGCACGATATCCCTGTCATCTAAAAACGTACACATTTCTTTGGAGGTGAATTGAACCCCATTGTCAGAAAGTAAAGTCGAATATGTTATCAAGAAAGGTTATAACATCTCTGGTTTCCACTGTATTGGTTATTTTTATCTCAGGCCATCTAGAATAAACATCTAGGAGCACAATTATGTACTTATCTACACTGGTGTGCTAACTGTGCTTGATAGGACCCAAGATGTCAATGACTACTTCTTCACACAAGCTTCTTTGGGAAGTCGCCTTAACGTCATAGGTTGGACGCGAGGTTTTAATATTTTGCCACATATACTGCATTCACCACATTCTGCACTATCCTCTCCACACACATGTCTATCCCAGGCCACCAGTATGCTTGTCTAAGAATTTCCTTTGTTTTAGAGATGCCTGGATGACCATTATGATCAGAATCTATTAATTGTATCCTTAGAGAGGTAGGAGGGATCAATCTGCTGCCCCTCATCAAAAGACCGTTTTGACATGCTAACTCATCCTTTATTCGAAAGAAACAATTTTTGCATGCTTGTCCCAATTCCCTGCAATTCCATTAAGTACAGATAGGAGGGTAACATCTTTCGCAAGTTTATGTACCCACTCATCTTTCTTGATTGCTCTCTCATCGACAAGACAAACAGCATACTCATCAAAATCTCCACACTCTTCTTCAAATTCCTCATCCTTGGAGATATTAACATCAATCTAGCGTGAGCAGCAATCAGCCAAGCTGTTCTTCGCACCTGGAACATACACCACACTGAAATCAAACTCTTGAAGAGCCACCACCCTTTTCTTTATTCTAGAAGATATGTTGTCTAGACCCTTTTTTTCAAAAATCTCCCTCAACGGCTTGTGGTTCGTTTTAATGGTAAATTTGCATCTCCACAAGAATTTGCGAAGCTTTCTTTTGCCCAGAATATGCCTAAAGCCTCTTTCTCCACAACGGAATAGTTGAGTTCAGCTCCTCTTAGACTTCTGGATAGGAACAAAATCGTCTTTTCTACTCTTTGGTGTTCCTGTAACATGACAGCCCCTAATCCTGCTGAACTATCATCTGTCATAATAACAATTTCAAGACCTGGTTCAAAACTGCTCAAACAGGAGGCTTTGGATAACAATTGTTTAACCATAACAAACTCTTTCTCACATTCAGAATTCCAATTGAACGTTACCCCCTTTTTTAAAAGAAGCCTCATGTTTTGTGTCTTGTGTGCTAAATTGGGTATAAATTTGTCGTAGTATTCAGTCATGCTTAACTTAACTACTTGATCCTTGCTGCTGGGGCTGGCCATATTATGGAGGTTGTTCACCAACTCTTGTTTGGGTTCCATACCTGAATCAGATATCTTATGTCCTAAATAATCGATTTCAGTAAGATTAAATTTGCATTTTTTAAGTAAGACCATTGACTTCCAAAATTTTTAGAACCTTCTCTTACTCTACTGTTGTGTTCTTCTATGTTGCACCCACAGACAAGTAAGTATGTCATCTTGATATATTTTTATTACCTTGACATCTTTAAAGATATGTTCCATCCTCCTTTGAAACATTGCTGCCTCAGAATGCCTAAAAGGCATTCTGAGGAACTTAAAAGTCCCAAACAGGGTTATGAACGCCGTTAGGTCTTGTGAGTCTGAGTGTAACTTCACTTGGTGATACGCCGACGCTAAGTCTATGGAGGAAAATAATTTAGCTCCTTTCAAAAGGGATAACATCTAAGAGATGTTGAGAGGGGAATAATGGTCCACGACCACACATCTATTAAGTTCCCTCAGGTCTATGCAAAGCCTGGACTGACCATTGCTTTTGAGTGCCATGACGACCGGAGCTAACCAAACTGAACTTTCCACTCCTGTGATGATACCACCACTCAACAGTTTATCTAATTCCATTTTCATATTTTCCTTCACTTTGATTGGAACACTTCTTACTTTACTGATAACAGGTAAAGCATTTTTTTTACGATCTTATTTTTTAATACCCTTTCAAACAACCTAACTGTTCATTAAAAACTAGAGGAAATTCCTTTTCCAAAGAAGGACGATTCAACTTCACTTGACTAAATGGTTCGTGAATGTCACTCAAGGTATACTTTTTCAACATCACCAAAGGGGTCTCGTTAGGATCCAGTATGACTCCTAGATCTTTTTCGTGTAACCAACTTACTAGTGAATCACACCTCTCAGAGACATATATATACCCGATGGTGACTCGGTCCTTGAAATTAATGTTACCATTGAAATATCCTGAGAGTTTAATGGGCTCACCCCATAGCCTTAGGCTTTGATGTCAGCTTCATCTAATGTAACTTTACCCCTCATGTGTTTGTCATATTCTTCCTTGGGAATAAGGGTAATCTTTGCCCCAGAGACGAACAACATACGTACAGGAGTGTCACCTATGTGGACTACTTCAAACGGACTACTTTTTTCTCCTTCAAAGACCCTTAGTAATATCTCTTCTACTTCATATTCTTCATCACATACTATTTCATGGACTTTCCTTTTTTCAATACTACTGCTACAACATTTTGATACATGACCCCTTTTTTTACAATTTTTGCAAGTTGCTCTCCATCCAATACATTCTTTAAAACTGGCGACATGCCTATATTCTCCACATCTGTATCATGTACCTTGAAACTTCCTAGGATAGACAATATTCTTGTTATAACTATTCTTGTTATATAATGATTTACTTGTATCAGTTTTGTTCTGCTGAGAGTTCGTTATTTTATTTTGTTTGCTTTTAGAGTCAATTACAGTTTCAACTTTAGTTTCTTGAAGTCCCTCGTCATCTCTTTTTTTAAGTTCAACAACACATGCTTTCGTGTGTTCACACGATTTAGCTATAGTAATTACTTCTGATAAAGACGGGTTATCTTTTTCCCAACAGGCTTCTTTTATCTTATCTAAAGAACACCCTCACATAAATTGATCTCTCAATCTTTCTTCATAATTAGACCCACAATTACAAATGGAAGGTAATTTTCTCAAAAAGTGACATAGTCTTCAACATTTTCTCCAAGTCTCTGTATGCATTTAACAAAATCATCTCTCTCTAATACCGTAGACACTTTGGAAGGAAATGTAAATCTAGTTTTTTAGACATATTTCATAATCATTTAAGTCATCTGCCTCTCGTGTGGTTAACTGTGGAAGGTGTTGAGAGATTTCTTGCCCTTCTGGACCTAAACAATGAAGAAGGAGAGACATTTTACTTTCAGCGCTATGTGATACACCACATACATGTGAATAGTGTGAAAATATTTTTTCCACTTCTTCCAGGGAATGTTTGGTTCACCTGGACTCATTAGAAAGTCTGGAGGAGGAGGAACGTTTTGCATGTTGTTAAAAAATATAAAGGTTAAGATCTGTGAAGAAAAAATAAATTATGCACTTGAAGTATGCTTTAGATTGTACAATGTGTTAAATTGACTGTTCACCGGTAAAATTAAGGTTAGAAAAAGACTTAAATCTTCAATATTAAGTGTACATGTCTCTGTACATATAGAAGAATGACAAGCAAGAAAAAAAATAAGTGCGCCTCTCACTGAATATCAACTGTCCACCTGCAAAAGTAAAAGGTTAGTGAAAAGAACCTAATTATCAATTATGAGTGTGCCTGTCACTGTGAATATAGTTGAATGGCAGGCAAGGTAAGAAAGTTAATAAAGTGTGCCTGTCACTGAATCCGGAATGTAGAATGGTAAGAGAAGAATAAAGTTCCAACAAAGTGTCAGGAAGAAGCTGAAACAATGAGCAGAGATTCCGAAAGTTGGCAGTCTAGTGTTCCAGAAAATGGTTCCAAATGGTGGTTCCAAATGGGTTCTTTTACGACTGTGATGTCAGAATGAACAAGTTAGCAGTTCAGTATTCGCTTGCAGACAACCGGAAGACAGAAAACATGTGACGTTGGACGTGTTACCTCCCGAGTTAGCAGTCTAGTGTTCGCTTGAGGACACCAGGGAGACAGGAAGCATGACGTGTGACATCGGGCGTGTTACGGAGGTAAGAATCCCTGAATCGTCACAAAGGCAAGCCACGGGGACTCATGAGTACTGAGGATATCAACGGGGTGACTTCAAAGGTAAATATGTGGGGAAAAAAATCAGTTATGCTCAGTGCAGCATTTTTAAATCAGATAGCTTTCCCATGCAATACAAAGATGTTTTTCAGGAAAGGTGCACACGTCACAGCACTTCAACAAAGGCAAATAGGAAGGCAATATATTAATTAGAGATCTCTCTAAGCACCAACATTCACAACATTGTCAGCATCATCCTAACATCATTGAGATACAAGTTGAGCGAAGGTCGCATGGAAATAGAATCATGTAAAACAAGACAATAGTGAGAGAATGATGTGATAAAAAGTGCCTTCTTTAAGTGCAAATAGTCAGGTGATGTTTAAACTGACACAACAGTTGTAAAGACAAAGATTTGTGGGAGCCATTCAACCACAAACAACATGGTAAATCTCTTAAAGATAGAGAGCATAGAAGAAATAAGATACCAAGGGTTTCTTCTTATCTTCTTGGTGGTAGAATGAAATAAGGTACCAGAATTTCTTCTTTTCTTCTAGGTAGTTAGCGTTGAGGTGTGTAGATAGATCCAAGGTGGGTTCTTTCAGCTCGTCGCCATTGTAAATATCCTCCAGATTCCATTGGAATTTGTAGATTAAACTCTTTATTGAAGTTGGTCTTCACACCCCAGCCTGCTAGCCTAAGCTTCAGTACTGGCTCCAACACAACAGTCAACTCAATTGAATATATACATTCCACAGTGAAGCTTGGGAACCAGAAGGTTCCAGGACAAGCTTGACAAGGCCTAGACGTTAAAGGAGAGGCTCACAGAAAGATATATTACAATGGGTAAAATATAAATTGTAAGGAATATGATACAGAATACCACAAGTGGCTACCCCACTCTGAGTGTGCTGACTGTTTGGTCGGCCCCAGGGCCATTGCAGCATTGTGATTGACTGTGGGGAGGGAGGCTGCCTGCTTCCTGTCAGGAGTAGAGAAACACAGGACGACGCAGGACCGGACCGGGCTGGCTAAGGTAAGTTCATTTTTTTACATTTATTTAAATTAAAACTCCCCTTCCTGCGCGACCTCCCACCCCGCCCCCACCCGCGAATTATGCCGGATAACTAAGAAGTCTTGGGAATCATTCAGCTAGGTAATAGTCTCATTTACCTAGCTGTTCACACATTAGACTCTGTGCTCACACGTAATTATTTTTTAAGTTTAAAAGTAAGTTTAATAAAAGTAAGTGAAATACAATATACCCTTATAGCCCGCAGTAGCGGGCTATACCGGCTATTAAAGGCCCGCTCGAGTGTTAAAGGCCTGAGCCGAAGGCGAGGGCCTTTAACAAGGGAGCAGGACTTTAATAGCCGGTATAGCCCAGCTACAAAGGGATATAAGGCTATTAGAACATTCTGCCACCAGAGGGTAGAATGTTTTAATAAATAAAACAAAGGCCTCTTGGAGCCCGAGGGGATTTAAACCCCCTCTGCGCTGAGAGGCCTTTGTGAAAACAACATTGGAATGTTGCTTTGCGGGCCTTTACTGGCCCGTAGAAGCTTGGAGCACTCCATTGTATTCAATGTAGTGCTTACCATTCCAATGTTCTAATAAATAATACAAGAATAGTCTAAAAACAGACAATACATTTAAGAACATGGAAATATTCATAATCTGTAAAAAGATAAAAACTATTTAGTAAAAGAAGGGAGGGGACATGAGGGTAAGTATACTATAACAATAATGTGATAAGAAGATCATTTATGGTTGATAATAGAAATAGTCTGATAACTGCAAGGAAGTTGAAACATAGAGGCTATTTTAAAAATAAAAGTTAATACTATCCATATAAAAAAGTCAAGCCAGTTGACTTGAGACAAGAACCTATTGAGAAAATCTCCAGAAAGAAACTCAAAACCTGGCTGTTTAGGCTTGCCTAACTCATGATTCTTTGTTCTGGCTGTTTTCAGCCCTCCATTCTCTCCCCCTTCTCTTCATTTTTCTGATCACTTAGACACCTTGACAGAGTAATCCTAGTGCGGGGACAATCCATCGGGAGCAACCATGCTCTTTAAAACATGTTAACATAACATAACATTAAGGAACTTCTTCTGCACTTAGTTGGCCATCAAAGGAGGGTTTGCATGTTTAGCTAGAAAATGAGTAACTGGGGACTACAGAACAGTATGTTTCAAAGCAAGCAATTGAAAATGCAAATACGCCATATCCAATCTATGACTATAATAAATTGTATACCAACATGTTTTGAAAAGACAATTGAGTGAGGTCTTTACAATTTTTTGAGTCTAATGTAAAGCTAAAAAAGTGTTTGTATGGTATTCGCTGTACATGAGGATTTTTGTCCATATTTTTCTTCGCATAGAGATAGGCCATATTACTCCTACGTCTCTTACCCAAGATGTTTCAGCATCCATTTTACTTCTGTCAGAAGTTATTCGTTTTTAAAAATGTATAAGTAATAGATGCTTTGGGAGCCGTAAGTAAAGGCCTTAAATGTGAGTAGAAGAGGTTGAAGTATGCTGAGTGTGAAATTGGAACTGGTTACATGTGCTGGATATGATATTATGTAGTATCTGAAATGTCGTTTGAAAGGAAGATGGAAGTCCAAAAAGAAGTTGTACCTGTATGGATGACACAGAATAATTGGCCACTAGTAGTTTCCTAATCGATATCAAACCCTTTTTTCTCCACGCTTTCCAATCAATAGTTTGATTGTTAAGTAATACTAACTTATTATGACAAATAAGACAGGATCAAGGTCTGTGGGGATGTATGATAGTATAGGATTCAATATTTTACATAAACAGAGATATAAAGCTCTTTTCCAAATCTGTTCATAGTAGGTAATAGTCTGAGGAGTCCAAGATCCAGTAAACATTTTGTTTTATTAAAAAGCTGAGAGATAATTATAAAAGTAGACACCACCATAAGATTTGGGATGGTTAAATTTCATCAGGGAAATGCAAGGCTTTTTTATTCCAGAGAAAGGAAGAGAAAGGAAGAGAGTATATAATTAATGTTCTTAAAAAATGTAGAAGGAATGTTTAATGGGATATTAGATATGGGGCCTGATTACGAGACTCTCAAGGCTTTGGTGGCCATTTGACCACCCTATTTCAACTAGGGCGGTCATCCGACTGCTATTGCACCACCGCCAGGGATCAGAGATCCCTGGTGGTGGCTCAGCAGTCTGGAGGCTGCAATGTACCTGGCGGGACAGCTGCGGTCCCACCAAACATATTATGAGTTTCCTCTCCACCACAGTTTTCATGGCGGTTTCTCCTCCATGAAAACTGTTGCAGACAGGAAACAATGGGGGCCCTCTGGGCCATGGGGTGCATGCATGGGGGCACATGTTGTGCTCCCCTGTTTTCATGCACCCCAGTACCTGCACGGCATGGACTGCACCAGTCCATGCCGTGCAAGTACTGCCTTTGGCATTCCCATTGTAGTGCCCATTTCATAGGCACGCCATGAGAATGCCAAAGAACCGCCCACCAGTGAATGAAAAAGTCATAATCTGACGGGCGATGTGCACACAGGTTTAGCGGTGCGGCAGCAGGGTGGTCCTGCTCCCGCACCGCCAGGCCCCTAGTATATAAGAGAATAGGTACTAACATCATTTTGATAGTATCAAGATGACCTCTCCAAGAGAGGTGTAAAGGATGCCAGCGATTAACGAATGTTTTTAATTTAGTCATACATTCCTCTAAAGTCAATGAAATGGAAGCTTTGATGGAAGGAGTGAACCATAGACCTAGATATTCAAGTTTTGTTGGTTTCCATGAGACATTAGTGGTCAAAAAGTCTTGCTTAAAGGTATAATTATTTAGGGGTAATATCTCACATTTATCATGGTTTAATGGGAAACTGCCTATACTACACGGGCTAGCCACTCATGTTGTTTCCCCGCAAGCTAAACCACACTTGCCTTAACCACACATATGCCTTACCCACGCAGACTGAGAGGGCTTGTCAGGATAGGAAGCATCAGAACAGGAAGCAGACAGGAATATGGACAGGTAAGCGGAGCGGTGGCTGGGCCCAGGTCAGTTTCAAAGGGTTGAGGGTCAGTTTTAGGGTTCCGGGCGGGGGCAGGTGGTCAGGGTAATCTTTGCAAGGAGGCAGACTTTACGGTTTTAGGGTTCACGGTGAGTGGGGTCAGGTAGTTTTAAGGGCTGGGGCTGGGTTTGGGGGGAGTTTAGGGGTGAGGGTAGGTCTTAAGGATCAGGGTGAGGGGGGTCCGGGTAGTTTTTTTTAAAAGGGGAGGTGTTTTAGGCCTCATGGTGGGTAAAGGGGTAGGGATAGTTTTACAGTCAGCGTTGGGGTACATCTTAGGCCTCAGGGTGGAGGAGGGGGCCGGGTAGGTTTTTTTAAAAAAAGTGGCAGGGTTTTAGGCCTCAGAGCGGGGGAAGGGGAAGGGGTAATTTTAAGGGCAGGACAAGGTAGATTTTAGGCAACAGGGCAAGGGGTTGGGGGCGGGAGGGGGCAGTTGGGGCAGGGGAGAACCTAATCACACACATCCCCTTATCAAACATGTCTTTAAAACAAAATTGCATGGTAAAGGCATGCGTGGTGAAGGAATGCGTGGTTATGACTCATTCTTGGTTCAGGCGGTGTTGTAGAGGCACGCGTAGTTGAGCCATTAGTGCCGCTGTCATACAACCTGGTTTAATTTGTAACCAGATACAAGTGAGTAGGAGGCAACTTCATTTAAAATGTAGGGAGCGATGACTAGGGATTTGAAATAAATAACAAAATACTATCAGCATATACTGATAATTTAATTTGTTGTTCATTGTGCGAAAAACCACGAAGATCTTGTTTTTGTCCTAGTACAGGAACAAAAGGTTCTAATGCTAGATTAAATAGAAAAGGTGATAGAGGACAGCTGGGCTTAACCCCTCTACCCAGTGTAAAATATGAAGAAGTGAGTCCATTTGCAAAAATAGTTGCCTGAGGAGAAGTATATAAAAGGTAAATTAAAGTAATAATTTTTGGTCCAAATCAAACCATTCGAGAGTATGAAAAATGAAGGCCAGGGAACACGATCAAAAGCCTTTTGAGCTTCTAAAATGATTGCCACTAGAGGAGCTGCTGTGTGAGTGGATCTGGATAAAATGTCAAACAATGCATGTGTGTTATCGGGTATATATGTTCTTTTAACAAATCCAGATTGTTCTTTGCAAAGTAATTTTGGGATGAAGGATTCGAAACAAAAAGCTAAAACTTAATTAAAAAAAATTATAGTCACTATTTCCAAGAGAAGTGAGTTTGTAATTTTTACAATATTGCACATCTGCATCAAGATCTCCAACCCCTCAACCACACTGTCACTCCCTCACAGGAGCTCTGCAACACCCTCACCGACTTCTTCTACACTGAAATTGCCACCATCTACGAGTACAATTAACCCCCAACCCTGATAACCGAACTCAACTGACTTTTCAGCAACCCAGACCCCCAGGAAATAACCCTAAATGCATGGGAAGCTCTCTCTGTGGACACAACTGCTGCATCATGGGATCCATCCACTCAGGATCACCCGAGGATTCTTGCCCCATCACATGTTCAATCTAGGACAAAGCACCATCAGCAAGGAGCTCACCACAATCATCAGTGCTTCCATCACATTTGCCTCTTTCCCTGAAGGATGGAAAGGCCCAGAAATTGAACCGCTCCTCAGAAAACACACGCAGACCCCAAAGACCTCAAAAGTTAGCACACCATTTCCCTACTGCCTTTTCCAGCCAAAGTGCTATAGAAAGCAAAAGCTCCAACTCACTGCCCAACCGAAGAAAAACAAGCTCTTAGACCCCTCCCAATCCGGATTTCGCTCAAAACATAGCACTAAGACCACCCTGTTTGCAGCCACAGATGACATCAGGACTAAGTCTGAGCGGTGAACTCAGCTCCGTTCGTGGAGTTTGCGGAGATTTCCGCACTCCCCATAGCAAAGCGCAGTTTCTTCCCTCGCTCGCGTTTATCAACGTCAAGTTGGTGATCACGAGTGAGGAAAATCCACTTCCCGAGAGAATTTTCCTCGTTCGCGATCGTCAACATCAAGTTGGCGAGCGTGAAAAATCAACCTTCCAGCGAGATTTCTCAAGGCAGGCGGTCAAGTTTCTCATTGCGAGTGGTCGCGTATGCTCGCGACCGCTTATGTTGAAAAACTGTCCGTTCGCATTGAGAAAGCTGCCACTCGAGTAAAAATCTACTTGAGCAGAAAAAAGGAAGCAGCGCTCGCTTGCGATGTGCATGGTACCATTTGCGATGATTGCACAGTGCAGACAAGCACCTGGCACTGAAAATCACTGTGAACAGCATTTATCCAATGCACTCTGCCACTTGGGGAGCTCCGCATAGCGCAGCTGAGTTTTTTTTTACTTCATGGGGTTCCACGTAGCAGAACTCCGTGAACACTGTCCAGGCTTAATCAGGACCCTTTATACAGGGGAGAGATCGCTGCCCATATCCTCCTTGATCTCTCCACAGAGTTTGACACTTTGTCCTACCACACCCTCCTGCTTGGTCACCACCAAATGGGGAACAACCTTTACAACGCAACTTTTACAACGCACTACCATTACAATGAAACTATTACAACGCAAAATCTGTTACAACGCATGCCATTACAATGCAAGTCTTTACATCGACTTGCACTAGATGGCGTGCTAACATTAAAAATAGAGTAGTTTACTATCCAAACACCTTCCCTACTGCAACGTGGACTGGAGTTAGAATAGTAAATTACCCTTTTTTAATGTCAGCACGCCATCTACTGCAAGTCGATGTAAAGACTTGCGTTGTAAAGACTTGCGTTGTAACAGATATGGCGTTGTAAAAAATGCGTTGTAACGGCATGCGTTGTAAAAGCATGCGTTGTAACGTCATACATCCCCACCAAATATGAATACAAGGTTAATCCCTCAAATGGCTCTCTTCAGTTCTCTCCGGACAAACCCAAAGTGTCCCCACCCACTTTTTAACTGTGGCACTAAAAACATCATCTGCAGCGCCTACAAGAATCCTCTCTCATACTGACCCTTTTCGACTCTTACATGGCACCCCTAGCCACCATGGTAAGATTGCACGACATGAACAATCTCCTATGCTGACGACACTCAGCTCATCCTCTCACTCTCCTCAGACCGAACAACCACCAAATCGAAATTTCACAGGTGCATGACCAGCATTGCAGGCCGTATGCATAGTAGATGCCTCAAACTCAACACAGACAAAACAGAAATAATCTTCTTCAGGAGCAGCAACACCCTGTGGGACAACTCCTAGTGGTCAAAGGAGCACGGCCCAGCATGCACACTCAAAGAGCACACTAGATACCTCAGTGTAATACTTAACATCAAGCTCTCAACACGTATGCAGATAAACGCTGTCTCATCCTCTTGTTTTCTCAACCTGCACTTACTCAGAAAACTCTTCAAATGGCTCCCCTTCGAAATCAGATACAACGTCACCCAAGCCCTGGACTACATCCTGGACCAAGTCACCTGGACTACATCCTGGACCAAGTCACCTGGACTACAGCAACTCTCTCAATGTGGGAATCAACGCTCAACTACTAAACAGACTGCAGACTTTCCAAAACAGAGCAGCAAGGGTCATCCTCAAACTACTGCAGCAACCCACATCTCCCTCCATCTCAAAGCCCTACACTGGCTCCCCGTCAGCAAATGGTGCCATTTCAAACTGCTCACCCATGCCTTGACAGCTCTTCTCAAGGAACCAGCCTACCTCAACCATAGGGTGAACTTCCACCAAGCCCACCTAGGTGTATACTTCATTCCTCCTTCCTCTTCCTGGCCCACACCTCCACATCCACAGAAGCAGGAACAGTGGCTGAACATTCTAACACCTGGTGGCCTAGTCCTGGAACGGCCTCCCCTCAACCTCCATACTACACCCACCCTGCAGGAGTTCAGGAAGAACCTAAAGACCTGGCTCTTCAACTAACCCATCTCAACAGCAACATCCTTCCCCCTCTCAGCGCCTGGAAACCCTCATTGGTGATAAACGGTGCTCTAAAAATCCTATTTGATTGATTGATTGATTGTTTTGGATATATTTCCTTCTTCCATGTTGGCAAGGTCTGGAACTGGAAATGTGAAAACTGGCACTGAGTATTTGTGCCATGTATGGATTATTATATTAATGAAAATGTTGACACACAATTATTGGTCAAATGGAATAAACATAGTAGTAGATGATGTAATAGTATATTTTTGGGGGAGTGGTGTTTAGGTACTTGAGTAAAACATTACCTACTTTCTAATTCTCTATAGTTACACAAGTTTAGATTTTTGTCATTATAAAGTTATGATGGTAGGAAACAAATGCTTTGATAGAGATTAGGTAACACCAGTCTATGAGTTTTTGAATTGTGAATTTATTGAGCTAAACGTGAAGAAACTGAACAGGGTAAAAATAAAAAAGCAAATTAAAAAGTGAAGAAGTCAGTCATGGTGAATAAAACCGTAGTTGAAAAGGCAAAATTGTTTGAAGTCCAATGTACAAAATACGACTGGCATCAAAAAGGTAAATGTGTCTAGAAATAGTCCACAGAGTGAATGCTAATCACACACTGGACGGAATTAGGGTCGGGTTCGTTGCCAGTGGTGGCAGAGGTCTTGCCATCCTCACCTCTTGATAATTTGGCTCATGTCCCTTCTGATGGGTGAAGGGGGGATCCACAGTTGCAGGGCCTGAGGTAACTGCAAGTGTTTCTTTCGGTAGCAGGGCCTCCCTTCCAGGCTGAGCAAAGGCCGGCCTGACAGACACTGTTCATTTTCAGGTCAGGCAGCCAGGAGCTAGACATGCTGTAAAGGCTCAGGCTTCTGGCTACCTGAGCTGAACTCTGCTGGGCTGAGAATGTCACAGCTCCAGTGGGCGTGACAGCTCAGCAAAGGTCCTTGAGGCCGCTCTCCCTCAGTGA
The DNA here is from genome assembly GCF_964204655.1 of Triturus cristatus. Lineage (NCBI taxonomy): Eukaryota > Metazoa > Chordata > Amphibia > Caudata > Salamandridae > Triturus > Triturus cristatus. The sequence goes on along the minus strand of NC_140584.1, from coordinate 748,194,634 downwards.
CAAGGGGTAGAGTCACTCATTGCCTTGCATCTGGACGCTTCAGTTTCAAGACCTGAAGCTACCAGGGTCGAGTGTCAATCAGTGACACTTTGTCAATGAGTGGGGTGGGGTCAACAGTCTCACTGACCCCATCCCACTCTGTGACGACGTAGGGACTGCTGCCTTCCCTTAGGTCAGCCAATGAGGGAAGGCAGCAGTCCCAAGTCTCTAGGAGGACCTCAGAGGCAGAGTTGCAGCTAAGTGTATTTTTTTATTAATGTTTTGTGCATGCGTGCATGTGTGCCTGCGTGCATGTATGTTTGAATATTTAGTCATTAGTGTTGTGAATGGATGTGCGCGTGTGTGTGAATGCATGGTTGTGAGTGTGTATGTGTATGTGTGCGTGTGTGTCCTGTCCACCCCCTCCTCCTACAATTACCGGCTGCCACTGCACTTAATTATCAAAAGTTCTGCTAGAAAATGTTGTGGTGCAGTGGAATGACAAAGGTTCATGGTCTGAAATGGAGTCAGGTTTTTAGTGTGGTATGCAGGTGTTTTATGCTGGATAGGAACACATCTCTTAACCTACGATGACTGCATAGGGTGTTGGGCAGGGTAGATACGCTGAGGGAAGACGCAGTGGTGATGTCCCTGGACGCCACAATGGCCTTCCCCACAATCAAGTGGCCCTATTTATTTGCAGTACTGAGAAAAATGGGTTTTGGTCCCAACTTCATAGGCTGGATAAGGCTGCTGTATTGTGACCTGTTGGCACAGGTGGAAGTCATTAATAAACAATCCCCAAGTTTTGCTCTTAACAGAGGGACTAGGCAGGGTTGCCCCCTGTCGCCATTGCGTTTTGCATTGTTACTAGAACCATTGGCATCATGGATACGCAGGGACCCACTGATAAGGGGACTTAGATGGGCAGAGGATTGGGAGGATCGTGTCTCCCTTTATGCCGATGAAATGTTGCTGTATTTGGCGTCACCCCAGTCATCAATCAATAGAGTCCTCAATGTATTCTCCAATTTTTTAAAGTACTCAGGCTATACAATTAATTGGACAAAGTCAATAATTTTCGTGTTGAGGGGAGGGTTTCCCCCGCTGCCTAGAGGATGTACGATGGAGAGAGCAGAGAAGGGGTTCAAATACCTTGGTACATATATTACTACTGATCCTGAGTGATTCTATACTTAAAACCTCCTGCCCCAACTGCAGCGCTTGAGGTCTGATGTACGACACTGGAAAATACTCCCACTGTCACTCTTGTGTCGTGCAGCATTATTTAAGATTATGTCTGTCCCACTCTTCTTGTATGCATTGCATAATGCACCATTTCCGGTTTCCACCTCCTACTTCAAAGCTATAGACAGCGAGCAGAGAAAGCTGTTGTGGGTGGGTAAGCCACCCAGAGTGGCCGCCCAGAAGTTGTTGAGGGGGTGGTATTAAGGAGGCATAGGATTCCCTGATATTAAGAAATAATATTGGGCGGCACAGCTCACAGCTATTATTCACTGCACATACAAGCCACAGGATGACCCTGGATACAGAATGGATAGATGGATCCTCACAGGAGGGAGCTTCCATAGAGCTCTCTACAACAAACCGTTGCAATTGCAACTCACAGGCCACACCAGTCTTGCAGTTCACATATGGCACACAGTTAACAGGAGCTTGGGATGGGCAGAAAAGATTGGCGAGGGTATCTTCACCTTTGCACAATTGCAACAAGAATCTGAACTCGCAGACACAGAAAGGTTCAGATAAATACAGATCAGACATGCCTTGCAGGCGGCAATCCCAAGGGGGTTAGGTGGCCCAGGAGTCCTCCCCCTTGAAAGACACAATCCTCATTGATTACATGCATAAAAAAGCAATCTCACTGACCTACCAGGAACTTGTCAATAACGCGCCGACCCCCTCCTCCAGCTCCGCGGCCACTGGGAGAATGATATTGGGGACCTGGATGGTGAAGATTGGCTGGGGAGACTGGCCTCCTCAAAGGAGGTGGCGATCGCCTCACGGCTTAAGTTAATACAACTCAAGGCTTTGCATATGATATACCTCCCAGGTCCCGCGCTGGTTAGGATGGGGTATAGGGAGGATCCCAAATGTAGGAGAGAGTGCAATCAGAAGGGTATGTTTTTCCATATTATTTGGGAATGTGTACAAATACAGAGATATTGGACAGTAGTAGTCCTATGTATGTCAGATGTTCTGGGAAGGGGACTTAGAACCTAGGGCCAAAAGATGGCTCCTGAATGTTTGGGAGTAGGGATAGGAGGGACGAGGTAGATATAGTAGAGAAACAGGAGTAATGACAATGGAAACATATATTGATTGTATGCAAATCACCTTGTTTAACAGCTCTTTGAATACCTGTGCAATGTTTTATTTTGTCATCGATAAAAGGTTTTATAAAAAGATTGATCCAATTTCCGCAGAATGTAAATTTTAATTGAGAGCATTGGAAATGAAATTGTGATCTATTTGTGATTGTGTATGGTGAGCAGGTGACTTCAAGCATCAGTTAGTGCAGAAACTCTTTCTATGGTACTACTCGCGGTGGGATCTTAGATCAGCTAACATAGGGTTAGTTCAGGTCCCCAAAATTCGAAGAGCCAGATGGGGGGAAGAAGCCTATCCTATCAGGCGGCCAAACTCTGGAACAAGTTGCTGGTCACTACTAGGTTAAAACCTAATAGACTCCTGTTTAGGAAAATGATCAAGATATGGCTATTCCCCTCAAAGTGAATTGCTATTATCCCTTGAAACTGCACACGCCACATGCTACACTAAGCGCCAAGATGCCTCGGCATTCGTGTGCTCTATAAATTCATTACTTACTTACTCTTTGCTGAAGGGCATGGACAAACCATTTTTGATATTTTTTTTGTCACAAAAACAGAAGAAGAGATTCTATCTATAAATGTGTCTACAATCAGATTACAGTCTCCTGCAAAAAGCAAGAGCCTTTAGCAATATTAGACCAGAAGAGACAGTCAGTGGTGTTCCGGCCATAAATATTGAAAAGGGAGAATAGGATTTTATCAATTAAAAATGTTGTTGTGACATAAAGTTACAAAACATTTTACTACCAGTACCCTGGTAAAAGTAACATCACCAATGCACCCTCCCTTCAGCTTCAAGATGCGTTTCTTGTAAAATCACAATATTTGCATTGATCTTTGATAAATGAGTTAAACATGTAGTTGCTTACTTGATGAGCCAAATCCGTTGACATACCAAGATACATTTTCCAGAGACATAAAAAGAAAATAATAAAAAATTGAGTGAGACATGATGAAAAGCAGGAATAACAACAACCATGCATATGAAAATAAACTTTGAGGTAAGAACAAAAGGCACATAAAAAGAATAGAATGATCAAAAAGAAATAAGGGAAGAAAAAAAGGAAAAAGAGTAAAGAGAAAACATCTTTAAGACGTAAAAGGGAAAACAATGAGGAAAATATAAGAAGGTAAAAAAAACAGCAAGTTGAACGGTTTGCTGTAGGCTTGTAGTTCTTACACATATAAGGTGAGACGCTGGCAGAGGGATGGAAAGTCGAGACAGCGTACTCACTTGGACTCATCAAGCGGACAAAGGAACAAGGCCATCACCTGTACCCTCTGACATTCAAACCAATGCAGCAAATTACAGGTAAATTTGAAACCATCTTTTTCTTAGTGGTGTTTCCAACATGCTGCTTCCTGCCCGCTCAAGGACTTGCCAGCATCCAGCCTGGGGTAGGACTTAGTCCCCTACACTGCAGGGAGGAGAAAGGTGGGGCCAAGGAGTGGCTGGTGCCGAACACGCTTTTAAGCGCTTCAGTTGTCCCTGTTAGAAGGTGGTTCTGACACTATGGGCCGCCCAGATTTTTCACTTTTTGAGCACCTAATTGTTGAGCTTTTACTGTGGGGGAGCCTCATAGGTTGGGACTCATCCACAGTGAACTCAGGATGGAAGAAACAGGCCAGGGAAAGTCAGTGTGTTTTACTGTGTTTTCACTTCCTTATTCCCCTATGGGAATGTGGAGCCAGGGGCTAGATTAACTTCAATAAGGCCTACAGATTCCAGACACGTACTTAAGTCCAATGTAGCAAATGTAAAAAGAAGTATTCTGCAGAGTCCAAAGTCATATTTGTACTACTTTTGGGTCATCCAGAACTGTCATATTCCTCTGAGCCAGCCATGACCAGACCCAGGCTGAGGGCTAACCTCAGCTGGATGGATTGATAACCTTTCTTCCACGAGCTAGGGCCTCCTCTCCACGAAGGGAAGATGGGAGGGGCTGCAGGCCAATCCATCAACTGCTGTCGCTGGGGGCCAGGCACCAGGCTGCACCAAGGAGGGAAGGAGTTGGGTTTCAGAGGCCATGTGGCCAGAGATACTGGACGCTGCCATTTTGAACAAACCCAGAGGCTGGACAAGAAGGAGGGAGCCTTGGCAGGAAAGGGATGTGTCGCTGTTTGATAGGACCAACAGGGACTTCCTGCCAGCCCCCTACTCAAATTTTAAAAAGTGCTTGCACAGGAAGAGAAGCTCTCTCTGGGGTGTGGTCGGCTGAGGCTGAAGGTGCTGGAGCCTGGCGCAATGGGCAGTTGGAAGGAGAGACCCCCTGACTGCCCCTAGGACCCTAACTGCACCAGAAGAAGAGCCCAGGACCAGTGCGCAGGAGCAGTGGCCTCTGCGCAGGGAGAAGAGGGGCCCAGAACCCGAGACAGGCAAAAGGCTGGCGCACGGAGCCAGTGAAGACTGTTCCCTGCAGAAGGCACCCTCTTGGAGACCCGGAGGGCGAAGGCTGGGGGCGCCACCAGGAGCAAGAGGACACGAAAATGGAGAAGTTCGGACCCCTGGGGGCTGAGATATGCCCCACAGAAGGTACACGACCTTTGACCTTTGATGGGACCGACGACAAAGCACATGGGGCTCCGCCGCCGGTCTGGCAACTGCCCCCGGGGTGGGTCAGGTCCCGGGGGCTGCCCCCAAGGAAGAAAAGTCGGGGTGCGCCGTCGCGCACCCCATGAAGGTACCCACACGGGGTGCCAGGAGCCCACCCTGGCCCCCGCCGAAAAAGGAGGATGGGGAGCGCCGTCGCCCTCCCCGTGAAGGTGGCCGTAAGCACCACCAGCGCGGCTCTCCCCGGCACAGCGGGAGAGCCGCTCATCTATTATTCAAAGGAAGGAGCTCTAAGCGCCCCATAATGCCTTGCAAGGCATTGGGAGAACCTCGTTTTTGGCACCTGGTGGCCCCCAGAGGAGGGGGTCAGCCTCATGGGTGAAAGGAAGTGCATGGGGGCTGCAGGAGCACCGCAGCCTCCCCCAGCAGAAAGGAAAACAGTCCCCACATAAGTTTCCTTGGGCATCTGAAATAATAACTCCTCAAGGGCTCAGCCAGCACTTAACACCTTCTAGGCTGGAAATTTTGTTCTACAGCTGAGGGTGTACTACGTAGTGCATCATGGAGTGAAGGGCTGAGTTGGGGATGTCCGGAGAAGGGCATCCCCTGGAGGTGAAGTGGTGCAACTGCACTGAAATGCATTTACTAATAGTTATTTCTTTCAGAGGGACTGAAGTTCATTTGGTTAAGGTGATGTGCTGGTGTAAGGGGATGTCATAAGCCAAGTGGGGTTATGTTGTCAGACAGTCCTGCTAGGGTGTCTGGCAGTATATGTGTAATCCTGTGATTTCATCTGTGATGCCTCTAGGAGCTGTAATTGCAATGCATTCAAATGATCAACTAAGGTAATGAGTACTGTCATTCTAAAGTGTGCATAAACATGAATTCTTGCGGCTGCGCTTAGGTGAAGACCCCAGACTGCTAGCCCTTAAGATATAGAGGTGCATACTTTATTGTCAGTAGGAGATGCTCAGTTAGGGTCATGTGTCACCAAGGCAGGTTTACCCCGTTTTAATGCTGGTTGAGGTAATGGGGTGGGTCGCCACTGGGATGGTGCCAGTGCGCAGGGCCCTCGCTCCAGGTTATGTTCAACTCACTGCATTGGGGCCAAGTTGATGTGCATACATGGGAGTGGTGGTACTAGACCCCACCCCCCCTGCGGGAGGGGTGGAGATGTTATGCAATGTCACAAAGTAATGCCAACAGCTTATGTATATTTGTAAATTGGTGTATGGTATTGAGTAGTGTGTGTGTTTAATAAATGTACTCTTACTTTTATAAAGCAAAGTACAGACTGGACAATCAATTATTGAGTGTTATTTTTGTGCACCTGCAAATGGCGATTACTAGCCCACACCACCTCCCTTGAGTAAGCCTCAGACTGCTCTGCAACGCTACCCTCTGCGAGTCAGGCGCTACAAGTGGGTGTTTGGTTCCCAGTGAAAGACAAATGTAGTCATGTTATTTGTGCAGGCCTCACAGATGCTGCCTCGTTTTCCAACTGTCCTGCAGAGCGGATTTCCAATACGCTGTTTCCTGCCCGCAGAATGACTTGCCAGCATCCAGCCTGGGGTGGGACTATGTCCCCCAGACTGCAGTGATGAGAAAGGCGGGCCAAGGAGAGTCCAGACTCTGGGTGAGCTTTTAAGCACTTGAGTTGTCCGCAGTGCGGATTTCCAGCACGCTGTTTTCTGTCAGCACAAGTACGTGACAGCATCCAGCCTGGGGTGGGACTACACCCCCCAGACTGCATCAAGGAGAAAGGCGGGGCGAAGGAGAGGGCAGGTTCCAGATGCGCTCTTAAGCCCTTGAGTTGTTCCACAGTGTGGGAGGTGCATGGGATGCACCTGGGCCAAGACCGGGCCAAGATAGGCCAGTCTTAGCCCATCATAGCCTGGAAGAGGCTAGGCTGGACCACCCCATAGGCTCTACCATTGAAAAAGGTACCCAAGTTAATCTTTGCTTGAGACATGGTCATTATTCTAACAAGAAACCAAGTAAAAACGTTGTACACTTCAGTGTTCTAAACTGCAGAGGATGGGGAGGAATAACCCAGCAGAAGGGGATCTGTCCAACACCTCTACATCAAGACATTAAAAAGTGCACAGAGTTAGTGGGAGGAAGCTAGCTGGAGTGACTTAGTAGTGGCTGCAAGGTCCAGTGACAAATGGTCATTTTGGAAAATAATCACTCCTGGGAACAGGTGTTCCAACCTACAAAACGCCTGTTATCTGGGCCCTGGGGCTTGGGTAGATCACTTCACCAAGTTATATGACCACGCTCCATTTGAGTTTATTGCACCTCCCTGCTCACCCCAGACCTTATTTCCAAAGACCTCCTCTTTACGGCAGAGGAGACTAGAATAGCCATTGCTACAATTAAACTAGGCAAGGTTACAGGACCAGATAACATCACTGGTGAGTTACTTCGTAATGACATGTCAGTTTGGGCCTCAGATGTTAACTGCCTGAGCAATGCTATAGCAGCAGGAGCTCTGATCCTTGAGACATGGAAAGCGGCAGAAATTATTCCGATTTGTAAATCAATCAATCAGGGGAATTATAAGCATGCTCCTCACGCGTGAGTGTCTGAAGGAATTGGGGGATGGGGGGGAATTGGGAATAAATAGAGGAATCATAGAAGCCTAGGTAATTATAGGCCAATGAGCCTCTCTAATATTCTTCAAAAGGTTTATGTGAGGCAACTGCTAAATAAATTAAACAACTGGATTGAGTGCAGAGATTTTAACCCCTTACCGAGCCAGGTTTAGACAATAGACCGAGTCTTGCGAATGCTTCTTATAATCTGGAAGTATACACGGTTCAAAGAAGGTCACCTGTATATAGCCTTTATTGACCTCAAAGCATCTTTTTACTTGATTCCTAGGAGATTATTATTGGAGTCCTTAAAAACCCTAGGGGTTCATGACACCCTTCTTGGTCAACTAGTAAGTCTTCATCAAGACAATTACTCACAATTGTGGTGGGGACCCGAGTGGGAATTAACTGATCAAATCCCAATACACAGAGGGGTGAAACAAGGGTGTGTGTTGGACCCCACCCTTTTTTCCTTATTTGTCAATGATGTTATTGAGGTTCTTCGTTAAGGTACTATAGATGCACCTAAATTAGAAGGAGATAGTGTTCCTGCCTTATTATTCGCAGATGACACCCTCATAATTTCGTAAGCATCATGCTTGATAGCAAGGCCTCGTGGGCCCCCATATACAGAAGAAAAGAGCAATGCTCCAACACCAGGCCTCAGACATTTACAAAAAATATCAGGGGACAACCTTGAGGACCCTATTGCTGGCAATAGAGCTATACAATCTAAAGGTTTAATCAGCTGCCTTATACGGTGCTGAAATATTGGGCCATGTGAATGCAGACACACTTACTCTTGGCAAAAATTAATGTCTCCGTCTGCTTCGCCATCTTTCCAAGATCACTCCTCTAAATCCCATGTTCTTAGATGTGGCACATAGACGGGCGGGTGAAATTGCATGCTTCAGACCACTCGCATATTGGGTGAGGATTTGAACCACGGAGGAACTCAAGCCATACAGCAACGCAGTAAAGGAATTGCTAACAAAAGCTTAACCTTTTTATGGTTTAGGCATGTCCAATCCTGGTTTGCAAAATTGAAACTTATCTCATTTTGGTCGGACACTGCATTGTTGACTTTTGCCTCAAATAAGTAAAAACTTGTTATTGGGAGTATATTCAGGTTAGTCTCCTTCATACCTATAGTTATGGTTGACTGACAAATCAATTCCTGCTTCTCAAAGGCACCCCTTCAGATGAAGATTTCTTAGACATCCCCCAGCAGCAACGGGCAAAATCCTTGCATCTGAAGTTTCGCTACAACACCCTTAAAATAGGGATCTTCACATCAACATGGAATGCTGTCATTAGCAATGATCTTACTGATCTCTGCACAATGTGCTCGCTGACAGCCAAGAAAAGCATAAGCCACATTTTGTTCTTTTGCCCAGCACATAATATGCCCAGAGGGGAATGGACTTGTCCGCTGTGTAAATATCTAGGCATTAGGAGGCATACTGAGGCTCTAAGGGTACTGAAAGGGGATATCTCAACATAGACTGTGACTACTCTAAGTACATATCTCTTGTCAGTAGGGCTGGCAAGGAAAGGCTTACAGGCGGCAGAGGAGCATGTTTGAAAAAGCACACTGAGCTTCACTGAGTATGCTTGTTTCCCCCACCATGACTAGTTATTGGAAGATCAATTTATCTAGCCGTACAGGAAAGATGGTTTACTTTAAAAGTAGTATCGTTGAAATCACAGATTTGTTGTTCAACTGCCAGAATTCTTCCTTCCATCCATGACCTCTTGTCATCAAGACTCTGCAATTATATGTTTGTCTTTTGTATGAAAAGGCTCAAAGCCATAAACTCTTCCAAGAGAATCTTCATTGAAACATGTAGAAGAGAGAAGGTGGACCTTTTATGAGTCTCTTAGTGGTAGTTTTACTAGAAGAATGAGATAGAATAGTAATAATAAATGGTGCAGTTGAAGAAGACGTTATTCCTTGATGCAGAGAAGGGCCTGGGTCATCCATTTTTAAGATGTGGGAAGTCGAAGGAAGGTTTGGAGCGTGTTTGTAAGAGGCACCAATGGAGCACCGAGAAGATATTTTATGTTTTTTTGTCTGTCCATAAACAATATCACGCACACCAGGCATTATAGACCTCAAATTGTGAATAACACAAAGAACTGTATGAAGGTGCCTCTTGAAGTATTCACAACCGTGTAAGTGCAGCCCAAAACTAAAAGGATCAAGTATTATGGCAAAGATCCATGGCAGGGACTGAATTTTGTCTCTAATTGTAGAATAACTTAAAAAATATCATGGAATGATGGGTAGTTAGAGGAGATGGCATCCTCTCAATGCAAGAACCAACATAAATATTAAGTCATGAAAAATGCCAAAAAGCCAATATCATGTTTAGCAATGAAGAGATTCAATGGTAAAACGGGCAGACATTAAGACCTAGCCATCAGAAACCTTTCCTGTTCTACAACAGGCCTGTACAAAGAGAGATCCAATGCCCGTGGCATTTTATATAAAAAAAAATTGATCAGTACCAAACTTTGTATGCTGGCGGCAGCAATGAAATACATAATGGTCCTTCAAAGCGGCCGTGCCCAATAAGCAAAGTCAGAGGTGTATCATCGTCTTTTCAGCCATCGTGAAGTGTGCAGATGGTCGCACAAAATGGTGGGTGCTCCGAAAAAAGAAGCACATTTGGATTAAGGCGACACAGCTCATTTGAGAAACGCAGTTCAGCACAATTGGTGCCCTAATGGCATCTTGAGGAGAGTTGTCAATGGGAAAACAGCGGAAAGGCACCAAGGGCCGTATTTATGAGAAGTGTTGCATCGCTGTGACAAAGCAGCGATGCAGCACTTCTCAGTGTGCCCTCCTTGCAACACCATGGATGCGCCGTATTAACAGTACAGTGCATCATGTCGCAAGGAGTTACAGATACGTCAGTATTACTGATGTATCTGTAGGCGTAGAATTGATGCATTGCTGGGGTGTGTCTGAAAACATACGCAACTCCAGCAATGTGTCCTTTCATGGGGCAAGCCCTAAGTGAGAGGGCCTGCGTCACCCTTATGCCTGCCCTGAGGCAGGCGCAAGGTTTTGACGCAATGGCGTCCTAGAAGCGGCGCACTGAAATCTTACAGATTTCAATGCGCCACTTCTGTGAGGCTTTGATGAGGAAGCCAGTGCTATACTGTGAAGATATTCCAATGACCGTAATGTGGAATAAATATCCTACCCGCTCTATAGCCAGTAAACTCGCACAGCTTGCTCAGGTGAAGCAGAGGAGGATTATACCTTTGCAGGCGCATGGCATATGTTATCAGCTGGCTCGGGGTGCACTGGAAGTCGATAACTGACTGCCTCACGGGGTGTCACAAGGTTACGGCTCCCTTCTCAGCATGTCGCTGAAACGGCCCCAGGCGAGCGTAGTACAGTCAGCCTAGCAAGCAGGTCACGATGGACTATTGGAGTAATGATCTCGGAAACAGAACCGAGCTTCCTTCATTTATCTCAACGAGCTCTTTGTGGGCTGTGGACCGAACCAATGCCTCGAGAGAAGCAGCATGTGTTCCTCATTGTTTCTTTCTCTCTTGTGCGTCCGACGGGGTTTATTTAGCCGTGACACCCAGAGAAGCAACTAGATTCGCACGTGGCACCTAAGCAAACACCGTTAAATACAAAAACAGATCAATGCAAGGACGGCTTACATTTCCAATGCACTGTGGGGGGTGCCCCATTCACATTTTGCAACCATATGTAGGCGCAGTACATTCCAAAGCCCCCCGCTGATGCTCCTACCCATCCATCAATCACTGTGTACTGGTCTATCTTCTAATAGGTGCATAGACATCTGCACTCCCAACTCTTGCTACAGGAGGTGTTCTTGTGGAATTCGTTAAGTGAAATTCGGATGCCCTCTAGTGTTCGTTCCGTTTCGTGGTACATCAGTAGTACCATCCAAGCCCAACATACCTTGTGCAGAAAACAGTATTACTCATCTTGCAAACGTACTTTTTCAGGTCTGACGTTAGCCAAGACCTTTTGATTTCACTAAAATGATATTTTTAGGTCTGGTGTTAGCCAAGACACTTGCTTTTATTTTAAATAATATGTATAATATACTTACTTAAAGAGGGTTTCAGCCACCTCTCTTCATCCATTGGTCTGTTGTGTCATTCACATTTTGCTTCCACCCACTACAGCATGGAACAATGGGTCAGCATACTTAATTAAGCCACTAGTTAACTTCACTTTGAGTAATTGCATGTTCCTCTTTTACTAGGTGGACATCCCCATACAATGTAGTTCCCTTTAATGGCAGTGTTTTAGCTTTTACTTCATCATTTCTGTGGTGTTGCCTGATGTGATAATAGTATGCCTTTGAAGTGAGCATAGGGCAAATTTCAGCTTTATCAGTTACTGTTTTCTGCCAATGCTGTTGTAAATTCCTCTTGGGTGGCCTTGTTTATCTGACTGCTACTATTTCACATCATACCATATTGTGTTCTTGGAGGCTTCACCAATGGTTCTTTCATAAACTTTGCCCAGGAAGAAAGCCAAACTTTATGGTATTTAATTTGGAGCACACTTGTAACACTTTTATTTAAATGTAGGTGGGGTGTAATTTGGGTTCTAGCATTCTATATTGCATACTATGAACCCTTTGTGCCTCCCTGTTGCCATCGTCTATCTTTCCTGTTCTCATTTTTTCTTTCCCTCATTCCTTTTTTCTTTCCTTATAGCATTCTTTCCCTTTTTCTTTCCTTCTTTTGATTTTGTCATCTTTTTTCTTTCTTTTTTGGCTTCTTTCTTTCCTTTTTTGCCTCCTTTCATTCATTTCTTCTTGTTTTCATTCTTTTCTTGCTTTCTTTCCTTTTTCCTTTTTTGCATTCTTTCTTTTTTGCATTTTCTTTCTTTCTGTTTTCCCTTATTTCTTACTTTTGTTCCTTCTTTCCTTCTTTCTTTCCTTCTTTCCTTTTTTCTTTCTTGCATTCTTTCCTGTTTTACTTTCCTTATTTCTTTTTTGCATTCTTTCCTACTCTCTTTTTTGTGCTCTTTCTTTCCTTCATTTCTTCTTTTTTGCCTTATTTCCCTTTTTCTGTCCTTCCTTCTATTTTTATTACCTTCTTTCTATTTTTCTTTCCTTCTTTCTTTTTGCCTTCCTTTATTTGTTGCCTTCTTTTCTTTTTCTTTTTTACATGCTTTCTTTCCTATTTGCCTTCTTTACTTCATTTGTTCCTTCTTTTGCCTTTTGCCTTCTTTTTCTCTTTCTTTCTTTGATTTTCTGTATTTTCATTCATTCTTCCTTCCTTTCTTCCTTTTTCCTTCATTCCTTCTTTCTTTCTTTCTTGTCTTCTTTTTAGATCTGTGATAGCCAAGAACTTTTCATTTGACTAAAAGTATGTATAACACTGTTAGTGGTAGTGGTTTTCAGCCACACTCAATCCATTAGTCTGTGATTGTGTCATTCACATTTTTCTTCCACCGACTCCAGCATGCATCAAAGGACAATTAGTCAGCCCACTTCAGCCACTGACTGATTACACTATGAGTTATGGCATGCCCTTTCACAAGGATCACATGCACATGCAAAGGAGTCCCCTTCAGCGCCAGGGAGTACTATGGCAATGTGTACATTTTTTAGACCAAAAAAACATTTTTGCCTTTAGTCATTATTATTTTTTAGATTTGATGATGGCCCAACAGCTTAAAGAAAAATGAGCTTTTGTAAGAACCATGACACAACAAAGACAAGAATTGCCAAAAGGCTGACAGCCAGTGCCGGACCTATTGGCTTTGCCAGTGTTTGTTTACATCTGATGTTAGCCAACACTTTTTAATTTTACTAAAGTTAATTGCAGTGCCGGTATTTTGAACAGGTGCAGCACCAAAGTTAGGATTGCACAGCACCTGGTGCACGTGCACTCAAACCATTGCTGAAGAGGTTGGCACCTATGTTCCTTTCTAGAGCATAGTTAGCTACGCTGTGACTAGGCTGCTCCAAGTAACAATGTCATATTACACAACTAATACGTCTCAATATATAGAAAACCAAAGAAGCAACAAATGGCCCCAAACTTTTATTTTACTCCAGTTTCCCAGCAAAATGTCCGTGTTTCTTCCTGAAATCATCACTGCATTGATTTAAGCCTAAAATCCTGCATAGGATTTTCTCTACAGAGCTTATCACTAAGGCCTCCCTCTTTCTTCTCACTAGAGTAATTTTCAAAAATTATCATTCAATTATTCAAACTGGCGATAGGGAAGGGAAGGAGTGTTGGGCAAACTCTTAAGTGTGCATGACTGGCTGGCCATCTTGGGCCGGCCAAACAGTCATGCACACTTTGCATGTTCCCCACAAGACTGCATTACACAGCCTGGTGAGGAACATGCCCAGGCTCACATTCCCCATTTAAGCACCAAACCACAGTGCTCAGACCAATCGTAATGCGGCAAAGCAGCATTGTGATTGGCGGGGGCCTGGATGAGGGACCAAGAGCCATTTAGTGTCTTATAGTACATCTATGAGCACCGGGGGGCTTAAAAAAGGGGGTGGGGTGTGTTGAGACTCCCTACCAGCTCTAAAAAAAAAAAAAAAAAGATTGGATGCTGTCAGTGATGTCCTGGGGAGGTTGCGCAACAACATCAATGGACATTAGCAGTGCAGATTCCATAAACGAGTTGGAAACCAATTCTTCTCAGGGGTTTCTAGCTCATATTGTCTTACCCTATGTGATATCGGCTCCTCACCATATGACCATGTGAAAGGAGCTGATATCCTGTGACACAGGTGCTCTCATGTGAGTTGCCAGGTCTGAAGTGGTATTTGGGAGAGCTAGGAGGATTTGGAAGATGGAATGGAAGGTGTGCGTGTGTTTGTCCTTGTGGGAGGAACATTTCTTTATAGTTAAGGGAGTGGGAGATCGTGTGAGTGAAAATGACATGGTAAGAGGACTTGATGGAACAAAAAAGCGGCCCTTCGGTAAAATTGTTTGTAGAGGAAGGTTAGACACACAAGATGTATGATCAGAAAATATGAGAAAGGAGTGTATAAGAAACACCAGTGAGATGACTGTCATGGAGAGTAGTATGTGTAGTTTGTTTCAGGGAATGGAGGAGAATTGAGAAATCAGGGTATCAGAGCATGGACAGAAATGGGTTTGTGAAAGAGCAGTGTCAAAAGTGTACAGGAGGACGGTATGTGAGAATGATAAAGGGAGATCGAGAGTTGAGAAGAGAAAGTGTGAGGCTCATACATTTAGTGAGAAGAGAGGACAGTGGGAGACACATGACAGAGGGAGCAATTTTTGGGGAACACAATACTAGTTAGATGCCAATCTTTCCAGTTCAAACAGCAAATGTGGCACCATTGCTAGAATGTACAATAGTTCCCGAAAAATGTACCTTGAACTACGGAAAGCAAAAATCCTTGTGCTGGCTCTAGGTGCTTCAGAGTGCGATAGATGCAGTAATGACAAGTAGCCAAGGGGCATATTATCAAGCACGGCGTTAAAATCATTGCTGCTTTAGCGGCAGCGGCGATAATGGGCTTGATAATATGCCGCAGAGAATTCCCATAGAAGCCCATGTTGACACCAGAACATGGGCTTCTATGGGAATTCTCAAGGGTATATTATCAAGCCCATTATCGCCGCTTTAGCGGTGGTTTTCTGCCGCTAAAGCGGCAATAATTTTAACGCCGTTTCTTGATAATATGCCCCCAAGAGAGGAGTTATGAAAGACAAGAAGGGGGTGATTGAGTGGAAAAGTAGAGACGAGTGCGACAGAGCATGTATAATAAGTAGTTTAAATTGGTATAGAAGAGGATGAGTGAGAGACAAATGTGAATGAAGAGTGTGAAGGTGTTAAGGGTACAAAAAAAGATTGAAAAGATAAATAAAGGTCCAACAAGAGAAAATGAAATGAGACTGAGAAAATGTAAGCCTAAGAGGTGCATAAGAGGCACGTAAGGAAGGATAATAAGAAAAAGGGTAAAAGTAGAAAAGGAGATAATGGATAGAGTTAGAGTCTGCATAGAGAGAAAGTGATCAGGAGAAAGCAATATCTAATAGAGAGAGGGGGGCTATAGAGACAGAAGGGGCAATGGTGAGGGAGAACAAAAGAGCACCATACAAGAGTGTTTTGTTTTTTGCCATTTCGCCTCTAAACCGCCCATACTGGGAACTAGTTGCTTCCTCCATCTCCTATCACACCACAAATAGAGATGGTCTCTCTATTGGTAAAGCAAGGTAGATCTAAGGGTCACTGAGAAATGTGCATGTGAATGGAAGCAGTTGGATCTAAAACAGAAGTAAAACTGCAAAATATGACACCCCGAGTTACAGAGTGACAACAGCTCTCTGAGTGTCAACTGCAGGACTTTCAGAATGCTGATGTGAAATATCACCTAAGTGAGAATGGTGTCAGCTCACACATATTCATTCATTTATACACCTATAACTTCATCTGAGTGAGATAAGCCCTGCACCAGTGATTCGTCTAGATGTCACTCATACCTAAACTGTGCATGTTCTGTGAGTGATGCAAAGCTTGTAGTATTTTTTCTTACTACATTTGTTCTGCTGGGAGTGAAAGAAGGAAGCTTACTTTGCTGCTACTGCCAAGCTGTACATGTACTACGAGGGAGTAAAGCCTCTATTGCTGCTGCCTAATTTGTATGTGTCCTGAAGTTTGCTCTGCTGCTGCTGTTCTAGCTGTACCTGTCCTCTGAAGCATGGTAGCTTACACTGTTTCTGCCAAAGATGTGCCTGTTCTTTGTAGAAAGGTTATTTCTACTGCTGTTGCCCCAGGTTATGAAAAAAATTCTAAATTGAATACACTTGCATAACTTTCCCTATGAATCAAGGACTGTCTCACAATATTTGATGTGAGATATCACGACTTTAGTTCTGAGGAAGTCACCTAAATGCGCGGGCGCTATATTTGTGCGCAAAAACATAGTGACGCGAAAGAGAAGCAGTGTCCACTGTTCTACCCCCCTGTTTTGTATCTTGTAGTTGGGAGGCACCAGTAAAAACATTTTAGCTCGCACACACACAATTTTAATATAGGTCTGAGTTTAACAAAGGGAGAACATACATGTATACTTCTGGGACATAACCTCATCCAAGTTAGGGAACCTGTAAATAGGAAACTGCTCAAGCAGGGATAGTACTCTTGGGTGGTTCCTACATCATAACCATGAATAACCATACCTTAACACCAGCTACATACCTCCTCTTTTAAGTCCTCCAGGAGGCGCGGAACTCACTGATGAAGCATGCTACATTAGGTAGATGAGGGTAGATTAGCCTATATGAGCACATTGTAATTGTAAATTGCATTTATATACTGCTTACTACCCCTGACAAGGTGAATGTAAGGTAATTCCATAAGAGGTTGGCTGTTTCTTTCAGGACTGGTGTGCATGTTGTTTGTGTCTATTTATGGAAAGCCTACAACAGTCCTTTAAATTCTCTTACTCTCTCTTTAGTGTGTTAGATACCTGTATTGTACCTGTTCTGTATGTGTTAGAGAACATTGTGATATCTCTCCTGTTTCTACGACCTGTCTTTTTATTTTTTCTGTAGTTAGGAAAGGGTGTGCGGAGGCTTTCCATATTGTACCTTTGATGTGATTTGAAGTTCGGTATGTAACCTTCCACTACAGAAAAGACAAAACGTATTGCATTGCCAATGTTTGTTTAATGCATAATGTCAATGAAAGAGTGAAACACAACAAGTTATGTGATCAGTATTTACTTTTGGTTGTATGTGTGAAACAAGCGGTTTTTTTTTCAATGGACTAGATAACTTTGTACAGATAAAAAAATATCTGGCTTAATGTCTTGCATAACACCGTAGGCCAATTCTGGCATTAAAGCCAACAGTACTTTGCTTGCTGGGATTTTTAGAATATAATGGCAGAGTAGAAGATGCTATTATGTGCAATGACCATTGGGATTACGTGGCAGTGGTTGACAAAATTATACATCTATGAAAGGGAAATTAAGTGGCATAATGCGGCACAATCTGTAGTAGTATTATTATTATTTTCATTCATTTTAGCAACTTTGAAAAGTGTCTGGGCAAGCACCACATTAGTAGCAGTTTAGCAACGGAATATAGCTAGGATCTGCCACTGCTCAAAATTACCAGTAGTGCTTTTTAACTTTTGATCTCTTTGAGCTAGAAACTATTTTTTGATGAATTATTCATATTATGCAGCAGCTGGTATATTATACTGTAAATGAGGAAAATACATGATTTTGGGGGAAATGCAGGGCCTGCTGAAATGCATAATTCTAGTGCCCCTAATGTCACAGGGCTGATTGTCAGACATGTGAAATGCTAAATTAAATGTAGCTCTTGAACTTCTGCCAGTCTTCCTTGTAGGCAATGAAGAGTTACATCCCAGTGGGTGAGAGGGCACAGATAGTTTTTCAAATGCAGATGTGAGCATCTCACTGCTAATGGGAAAACATTAGGACTTCGCGGATAAACCCGGCGTGCTAAAAAGTCTTTTTACCAGAACAGTGTGAGTAGCAGCAGCTAGAGTGCCTGAAAAACACTGAGAAAAGAAAAACAACATGCTGGTATCCGTAGTATCTTGACACAATGCTGCTAGGACCCTTGTGGTTCTTGGAGGACTTAAAAGAGGAGGTATGTAGCTGGTGTTAAGGTATGGTTATTCATGGTTATGATGTAATCAGAGAGCAGAGCATGATTGTATATGGAGGAATAAAGACATACAATCCAGAGCTCCACGTGTGATGTATTCATTTGCATGCCCCCGGGCTGGGGAGGAAACTAAAACTAGCAACGAAGGTGGAATCTCTGCCCGAAGAAACAAGACTGCTCTCCCTGGAAGTTTGCAATATTATGGCAAACTCCTCATGTGTGCCATGTGTGTCCAATTCAGATGAGAAGCAGTTCTAAGCTTGCGTGTGTGGAATTGAAGCCCCACTTAAGCCCATTTACGCCCCTCGAAAAAGCTGAGGGCCCTGCAAAGGGGCACACTCGAAAAGCCCACCAGAGACCTACTGGTAAGACCAAAAGTCAAGATACTGCACCACAGCCTAACACAGAGCCATCATTCGTTACAAGGCGAAGCGCTAAAGGCAGGCACCACCAGGTACGATGAAAAAAGCTGAAAGTAGTGATGAATAAGAATTAGAGACAGAACCGTCAGGTACGGTAAAAAAAAAGATAGTGCCTTAAGACCTCCGATCGGGCAAGATGGCCTAAGTACAAGCACACGGGCAGTGTTTGCAGGTGGTACCAAACCAGAAGGACAACTGCCATCACCTGAACAGCATAGACTCTCAACAGCAGTAGAGAGGAGCGCAAAGGATGATGCCGGTTTGTTTCTGGAACCACCACCTCCATTCAATACAGCAACGAAGCAAAACATTGGCGCTAGGTGGACTGCGTGGATCGAGACGTTCAATGATTTCATAGATGCCTTAGAAGAAGTAGATGATAAGAAAATCTTAAAGCACCTACATAATCTTGCCAGTGACGGATTGAAAGAAGTGATAAAGAAAATATCACAAGCTGATGCAGTATCATACCATCAAATCAAAGAAGCATTGGATGCCAAGTTCAATCCAATGCTTATCGTCGACTGTAAAAGGTATATTTTCAATCAAGCATGACAGCAAGCTGGTGAAAAGATGTATGAATTTGTTGAAAGATTTGAAGTGCTTATCAAACACTGCATGTTTAGTGAATTCAATGATGGAGAAGCCATACGTCTCAGAGTTATCGATGGCTGTCTTTCAGACTCCTTCTGAAGACTCATGTTGAGAGAGATGCTCGGCTTAGAGAAAGTACTAATGGCAGAAGAAAGAGTGGATCGACAAGCCGCTAACATAGAAGCTGGAACAGCAAAAAGTGAATCAGTGTTGGCCAGGAAGAGTAAGAAAAAACTCTGAGTAGCTCCATGCAAATCGCCGTCTACAAAGAAGAAAAGTAGTGTTTCTGATGTGGGTTTTCATTTCCACATGAAGACTAATGTCCAGCCATAGGAGAAACGTGCAAAGGCTATGGTATGGAGAACCGCTTCTCAACAGTTTGCATAGCGAAAGAGAAACTAAATACGTCACAGTGAGAAGAGAAAATGGGCACTAGAAGGTTCCAGAACCATTCTCGCCATGCCCACAAAGGAAAAAAGCGACATCAGTTACAACAAGTAGAAACCAGTCAAATTCAATCGTCATCATCCTACAGAGGCTGGTCAATGTCATTATCAAGCACCATTGAAGGAGATGGCTGTGCTCTTATGGCATTGACCAATGAACAACAGGCACATGCAGGTCTGGCTGCTTGCAAGGAAGAGCAAACAACAAAGGCAAATCACCAAACGAACAACACAACTCATTTGGACATGGCCCAAGATCACAATAAAGGTCAACAGTTGCCAAAAAACCTTTATTATAGACAATGATGCTTCAATTAACATCATGCCAGTCAAAAAGTTCAACAGCATATCTCCTGTGCCACATCTCAACCCATGAAACACGAAATTATGCACGTGTGCCACTTCTAACCTGTGGAAGAGTCAAGGGTCATTCACAGCGACTTTGAAACATAAAGCAGTATCAGTGCAAGTGCCACTTTGTGTTCTCCAAGGAGCTGCGTCCAGTGCTTGCCTACTCAGCTTTGCCACTGCTGCTGACAAGGGACTGAAATATGTCAATTGCAACCTTCACATTTAGTTTGAAGTTGTGAGTAAGTTCCCATCTAAATTTCACAACCTGGGCAGGCTCAAAACAATGAAAGTGTGACTTCCCATCAATGAGGACATTCGCCATATTGTGCAAAGGCACCACAGAGTCTCTTTCTACTTGCAAGAAGCCAGTTGAGAAAGAACTAGAAACGCTGTTTCTAGCATGACATCATTGAGCGCTGCACTGGTCCTACGACATGGGTGTCGCCCATAGTGGTGGAGCCAAAAAAGGACAGTGAGTTTGCTGTGCACATTTGTGTTTATATGCGCCAGGCCAACAAAGCATTCTAAAGAGAAAGACATCCTCGTCCACACATAGCGAACATTATCATGCAACTGAACAGTGCCAAACTTTTCTCCCGCCTTAGCCTGAACAAGCGATATCATCAACTTGAATTGAAAGAGAATTGCAGGTACATCACTACTTTTTTGACTTATAATGGTTTGTTCAGATAAAAAAGGTTGAGTTTTGGAGTGTCGTCAGCTTCAGAGATATTTCAGGATGTTATACGTCAAATAATTCAACCTGTCACAAACGCTTATAACTACTGTGATGTCATACTGGTATTTGGAGCAATGCAAAAGGAGCATGATAAGACTCTTACGCAAGTGTGCCAGTTACTTGCTGCTGTAGGTCTAACTCTGAGCACAACAAAGTGTGAGTTTTACAAGACAAAACTTTAATTCTTTGGACATATATTTTTTAATGGGGAATGACTCCTGACCCTGATAAAGTGAAAGCACTGTCAGCCACATGGGACCCGCAAGTTATCACCATGCAGCGATTATTTTCATCAACAACAAAGAGAATGCCTGTACTGATTATTATTTAATGACTCAAGTCGTGGAGGCGCCAATAATTCAAATACTGGCTGCCAGAAGATTCAATGTGGAATAATTAATACATTTTTCAACTTTTTCATAAAATCAATTTGTTTTTACAGTTCTCATTTGTTCAAACATTTATACACATTTTACCACAAAACCAAAGAAAAATTGACCATACAGCAAACAATGAATGACCTTAGCTACGTACATAAATAGTGCAAAACATTTAGGACAAATCACTTACATACACAACATAAAACACAACATGTGACATAGTGGTCTTATCTGTTCAAAATATATTGGCAAGGTTAAGACAATTAAAGAAAAAACCAACAGGCTCACAGTGTAGAATCCTACCCTAGGATGTATTGTAGCGTGCTTCTAAAGGGATATTATTTCCCAAAATATTTTACAACAAGCACAAAAACCTTTTTTACATGAAATACACTTGTTAGACAGCCAAATAATAAGACCAAACTATAAACAAAGGTCGACACGTTTCGAAACCCCGTAGATTAACATGTGGGGGTTTTCTTCAGGACCAATCACTATTAAGCGAAATCGTCCTATTTCGCATTTAAACTCTAAATTATGTAGATTTTTACTAACTTTTTGTCATTAAAAAGGGCCCGCAAAGCTTCAGAATAGTTTTAAGAGGTTGTCAAGGCCCTTGTTTCTATCGTTTTTGGCAGTATGGTCAATCTTCTTGCGGCGCCAACACCTTTTATTTCATAGTGTAACTTGTGAAAAATTCTTTGAAGCTGGACGGGCTGAGTCTCGGCCCTTTTTACGACAAAATGTTAGTAAAAATCTACATAATTTCGAGATGAAAAAGTTGAAAAATTAAATTATTCATTCTAGATTGAATCTTCTGGCAGTCAGTATTTGAATTATTGGTGCCTCCACGATTTGAGTCACTAAATAATAATCAGTACAGGCATTCTCTTTGTTGTTGATTGAATTATGGCTCAGCCTTGCTGATTAAAGCCCGACCCTGTGTTGTCATACAGCGATTCTTTTTAGGCATGGCCAGTTATTGCCAAAGTAGCAAAATTCGTGATTTTGCTACTGTAAGTGCCCCATTGAGATAGTTGACAAAATGAAATGTCCTGTTCCAATGCTCTGTTAAATTGATCACAGCTTCAAAAGAATCAAAAATTCAATTGAAGAATGCAACCAAGATGGCCTACCTTAACCCCAAACTACAGACTGAGATCACAGAGGATGCAATCCCGGTAGAGCTGGGGCCAATCCTTGCTCAACATAATGGTTATCCAAATGCTCGGAGACACATTGTGGCCTATGCCAGTCGGAGCGTGTCTGACACAAAACATGCATATTCTCAGCCGGAGATGGAGAGTCTGGCTGTAGTGTTGGCCTGTGAACATTTTCATGTGTTTCTGTATGGAAAACGTTTTACTATCCTAAAAGACCACCAAGCACCACTCACTATTTTGAAAATCTGAATGCCAAGATGCCACCTTACATTGAGAGGTGGGGTTTGAGATCGCAAGAGTATGATTATGCCACTGTTTACAAGCTGGGTAAAGACCAAATCCCTGCTGATTATTGGTACCGCTCACAGTTTGACATCCAAAACAGCTGTGGAATACATCAACTTCATTCTGCCATATCATTAGAACAGATTATCGAGATCACTAATTCTGACAAGAATATGCTTATCATCAAAGACTTAATTCTAACTCAATCTTGGAGAAGGAGTGTTCAACTTCTTGCTGACGATGTACAGGATGAACTGTCTGTGACCAAGGAAGGTGTTCTATTGAGAGGATCAAGAACTGTCATACCTGAGAGTCTAGGACAAGAGGCCATTGAACTAGCCCAGGAAGGACATCGTGGCATTGTATCTATCAATAGAACCTTAAGAGACTGAGTGTAGTTCCCGCGCTTAGATGAGCAAGTTGAGAAGGAACTAAAAGATTTACCTCATTACCTGTCCTTGTTCCCTTCGATATGTGGGGATGACAACTAGACGAGTGAAGACAAGGATTTTGGAACATAAGAGTACCATCCGATGCAAGAAAACATCCACAAGACTAACTCAACATTTTGTTACAGCACAACATTCACCCCAAGAATTACAATGGACAGTACTTGAACAACCCTTTGTTCCCTCACACATTGTAGATATTTCGACCTTTCTTTTTAAGAAAGAACAACATTGGGTATACAAGCTCAACAGTTCCCAGTCAGGTCTCAACGATGAGATTCCTTGGGGGTCTCTATAAAATGAGGTCTGTGGGTTGTATCAATGTAACACTGGGTGACTAGATCATTGCAATAATGCTGGACATATCATAGCAGTGTTTGTTGTTTTTCTCCTTCTTTCCTGTGGTGCATCAAATAGCAAGTTCTTGACTACGATGGCTCTGTTGATAATGTTTTTGCAGACAGAGCAATTATTTGTGCTATTTATCTGCTCGTTCTACTAATGAGTTGAGACATCAGAGGCTTTCTGGTACTGTTTTGTGCATGTGGGCAGAGTTCCCGCCTTTAATGAGCTTTTTTCGAACTGCCTCATAGTCCATCAGAATTTGTTTTAATTTCTGGCTTGCTATTGAGTTCCATCTACACATGTGATGCGCAGGCGCTGTTTTCGGACACGTTCTACTTGTAAGGTGTTCCATTGTAGTGCACAACTCATGATTGTAAATCGCCTACATAATGCGCTGATAACGTGTTAAATATTTTTTATACAATCTTTCCTTGTCGTAGTTTATTTTAGCTGTTCATTATTTGTCATATGTTTGAGTAACGTGTAATATGGGGCAAGGCTTCAGTTTCTGGTTACACGCATGCGCGAGTGTTGTGTTTCCGTTATTTGACTTGCGCAGTACGCACTGACAGCGGCTCCTCTTTCGAGCATGCGCGCACGTTCTGCCGAGGCACCTCCTTTGACTTTATAGACATCATGTGCATTCCATTAACAGCGAGGGAGGCAGGGTATTTAAAGGCCACACCCACTAGCTAACGGTTACCTCCGGCAGCAGGCTCTTCCTGCCAAGCAGTACCGACGGATAGGTAAGACTGTTACTATGGTTCCAGTTAGCTTCTGCCTGTTTCTCGTTTTTTGACTTACGTGACTAATGGCCTGAGTGTCTACCCTTTGTTGATTGTGTGAGGGTATGAATTCATTGACCATTTCTGATAGACTACGTATCGTTTTGAGCATTATGCCATATATGATACCAAGCATTGAGTTGCTATACATAATGCAAGGGCAGTAGACATTATTTGGTCTTTGCATTTCATTTCCTTTGTTTAAAACATCTTTCATGGTTAAAGAGAGAGGGGTTGGGTCTTGCAGGGCTCTGCAAGGCACACAACATTTTTCCCTCGATTATTTAGATCATATTTTAGTGTTTTCGTTGCTGTGTCTAATTAAGCGGTTTGTTTGTTGATCGAATCCCTCATTATCTAACAGGTCTACTGTCGACATACATGTTATATTACCATGAGAGGTAGCTTTGTATGCGAGCAGTTGGTGTACTTAGGGACGCTCAACCTAGTTTATCTCCTTCTCCTTTTATAGAGCGGTGCTCCCTTCCTGAGCGGTTGACAGGTAGAGGTGAGGCTTTACACCCAGCGATAGTGTTTCATTTAATATGATAACATATGTCTAGTTGACATTTATTATGTGTCTCTTTATCTTTTCAGGTATGGCGATACCTTATGACTGAGATACCAGAGATTGTTTTTTTTGGCAGCCTACGCAGCAACCCTACACACACACCTACTCCCTGCTGACGAGAGGCAACTACCTCGAAACACGTGTCCAGGGATGGCTAACGTGACATTCATTTTAAACTTTTGGAATAGGCGTACCCGCCGACGCTACTTCATGGACCACAATGCTTTGGGGAAACACGCTGGTAGGACGAGCAGAGTGCGGCCAATCGGATTTTTGTTTATATTCAGGCTCCCTTGAGCCGGTGGGGCTGACGAGCCCATGGCTACGCACCTGCGCACCTGGAGTGGTACTTTACCTGAGAATATTTTTTGGCAGCCTACGCAGCAACCCTACACACACACCTACTCCCTGCTGACGAGAGGCAACTACCTCGAAACACGTGTCCAGGGATGGCTAACGCGACATTCATTTTAAACTTTTGGCATAGGCGTACCCGCCGACGCTACTTCATGGACCACAATGCTTTGGGGAAACACGCTGGTAGGACGAGCAGAGTGCGGCCAATCGGATTTTTGTTTATATTCAGGCTCCCTTGAGCCGGTGGGGCTGACGAGCCCATGGCTACGCACCTGCGCGCCTTGAGTGGTACTTTACCTGAGAATATTTTTTGGCAGCCTATGCAGCAACCCTACACACACACCTACTCCCTGCTGACGAGGGGCAACTACCTCGAAACACGTGTCCAGGGATGGCTAACGCGACATTCATTTTAAACTTTTGGCATGGGCGTACCCGACGACGCTACTTCATGGACCACAATGCTTTGGGGAAACACGTTGGTAGGACGAGCAGAGTGCGGCCAATCGGATTTTTGTTTATATTCAGGCTCCCTTGAGCCGGTGGGGCTGACGAGCCCATGGCTACGCACCTGCGCGCCTTGAGTGGTACTTTACCTGAGAATATTTTTTGGCAGCCTACGCAGCAACCCTACACACACACCTACTCCCTGCTGGCGAGAGGCAACTACCTCGAAACACGTGTCCAGGGATGGCTAGCGCGACATTCATTTTAAACTTTTGGCATAGGCGTACCCGCCGACGCTACTTCATGGACCACAATGCTTTGGGGAAACACGCTGGTAGGACGAGCAGAGTGCGGCCAATCGGATTTTTGTTTATATTCAGGCTCCCTTGAGCCGGTGGGGCTGACGAGCCCATGGCTACGCACCTGCGCGCCTTGAGTGGTACTTTACCTGAGAATATTTTTTGGCAGCCTACGCAGCAACCCTACACACACACCTACTCCCTGCTGATGAGGGGCAACTACCTCGAAACACGTGTCCAGGGATGGCTAACGCGACATTCATTTTAAACTTTTGGCATAGGCGTACCCGCCGACGCTACTTCATGGACCACAATGCTTTGGCCAAACACGCGGGTAGGACGAGCAGAGTGCGGCCAATCGGATTTTTGTTTATATTCAGGCTCCCTTGAGCCGGTGGGGCTGACGAGCCCATGGCTACGCACCTGCACGCCTTGAGTGGTACTTTACCTGAGAATATTTTTTGGCAGCCTACGCAGCAACCCTACACACACACCTACTCCCTGCTGACGAGGGGCAACTACCTCGAAACACGTGTCCAGGGATGGCTAACGCGACATTCATTTTAAACTTTTGGCATAGGCGTACCCGCCGATGCTACTTCATGGACCACAATGCTTTGGGGAAACACGCTGGTAGGACGAGCAGAGTGCGGCCAATCGGATTTTTGTTTATATTCAGGCTCCCTTGAGCCGGTGGGTCTGACGAGCCCATGGCTACGCACCTGCGCGCCTTGAGTGGTACTTTACCTGAGAATATTTTTTGGCAGCCTACGCAGCAACCCTACACACACACCTACTCCCTGCTGACGAGAGGCAACTACCTCGAAACACGTGTCCAGGGATGGCTAACGCGACATTCATTTTAAACTTTTGGCATAGGCGTACCCGCCGACGCTACTTCATGGACCACAATGCTTTGGGGAAACACGCTGGTAGGACGAGCAGAGTGCGGCCAATCGGATTTTTGTTTATATTCAGGCTCCCCTGAGCCGCTGACGAGCCCATGGCTACGCACCTGCGCGCCTTGAGTGGTACTTTACCTGGGAATATTTTTTGCCAGCCTACGCAGCAACCCTACACACACACCTACTCCCTGCTGACGAGGGGCAACTACCTCGAAACACGTGTCCAGGGATGGCTAACGCGACATTCATTTCAAACTTTTGGCATAGGCGTACCCGCCGACGCTACTTCATGGACCACAATGCTTTGGGGAAACACGCTGGTAGGACGAGCAGAGTGCGGCCAATCAAATTTTTGTTTATATTCAGGCTCCCTTGAGCCAGTGGGGCTGACGAGCCCATGGCTACGCACCTGCGCGCCTTGAGTGGTACTTTACCTGAGAATATTTTTTGGCAGCCTACGCAGCAACCCTACACACACACCTACTCCCTGCTGACGAGGGGCAACTACCTCGAAACACGTGTCCAGGGATGGCTAACGCGACATTCATTTTAAACTTTTGGCATAGGCGTACCCGCCGACGCTACTTCATGGACCACAATGCTTTGGGGAAACACGCTGGTAGGACGAGCAGAGTGCGGCCAATCGGATTTTTGTTTATATTCAGGCTCCCTTGAGCCGGTGGGGCTGACGAGCCCATGGCTACGCACCTGCGCGCCTTGAGTGGTACTTTACCTGAGAATATTTTTTGGCAGCCTACGCAGCAACCCTACACAGACACCTACTCCCTGCTGACGAGAGGCAACTACCTCGAAACACGTGTCCAGGGATGGCTAACGCGACATTCATTTTAAACTTTTGGCATAGGCGCACCCGCCGACGCTACTTCATGGACCACAATGCTTTGGGGAAACACGCTGGTAGGACGAGCAGAGTGCGGCCAATCGGATTTTTGTTTATATTCAGGCTCCCTTGAGCCGGTGGGGCTGACGAGCCCATGGCTACGCACCTGCGCGCCTTGAGTGGTACTTTACCTGAGAATATTTTTTGGCAGCCTACGCAGCAACCCTACACACACACCTACTCCCTGCTGACGAGAGGCAACTACCTCGAAACACGTGTCCAGGGATGGCTAACGCGACATTCATTTTAAACTTTTGGCATAGGCGTACCCGCCGACGCTACTTCATGGACCACAATGCTTTGGGGAAACACGCTGGTAGGACGAGCAGAGTGCGGCCAATCGGATTTTTGTTTATATTCAGGCTCCCTTGAGCCGGTGGGGCTGACGAGCCCATGGATTGTTTCTTGGTCTAATATCCTTTGATGTTTAAGTTTATTTTTGTGTTTTTCACTTTTTGAGAGCAGCAGCATTATTAAATTAGGTCCTGATGAAAGCCTGATCCGATTATGGATCATTACGGCTGAAACATGTCGACCAATTATCATCACACCATAGCGGTTTAAATCTATACCGCTGGTGCACTGCTTTTTAAATCCTGACAATAGGCATACTCTGATTAAAATTGTTGTTCCATGCCTACTATCCAGTTTTAGCATTTATTCACTTACACACGTTATTCTTCACACTGTAGATTATTTTGCGCTGCGATCTCACTCACATGTTAGACTCATCACAGGTGGGTTTAGGATACCCAACATGCTCCTTGAAAACATCCCTGAGCTCCTCCCTCACAGTGAGGGGGTTGTAGCCCTCAAAGGAACTAGGTGTTTCCTTTGGGAGGAGAGTCCCTATGATGAAGCATGTCACCTTTTGTGAGTGAGGGATTACGTCCCTTAAAGGGATCTGCCCCTAGATGATCTTATGAGCACAATTTTGCTGGTGGTTTAAATACATTCTTAACTAAGGAGTATTTACGTTTCATATATACTAGTGAAATATGATCAGACCCTAGGATTTTTTGGTATTTATTATGTCTGTTAGGGGATATAATCCGTAGTGGTCTATAAAACTTTTCCCTTGGACCCTCCTTTCTGAACTGTTTTGTTTTTGTGGAACTAAAAGAGTGTCATCTTTGCAAATGCCTCACCCCCAAAGTGACACCACATCCACTGACCATGTCTGACCTCTCTAAAAAGGTTTGGGAACGGTTTGTAGTTGATTTCTTTGGACCCCTAGGAAAAGGATAATATCTCATGGTAGTCATTAAAGAGTATTCATGTTTCCGTTTGGTAGAGGAGTTGTCATCAACAACCCATTAAAAGGTTATTGCACATCTTTTCAGTGTGGGGTATCCCGACCATTCTCAAATCTGCCAATGGTCAACAGCTCAATAGCAAGGAATTCAGAGAGGTCCTAATCAGAATGAATATCAAGTATCATAAGAGTACACCTCTGTTGCCACCAATCAAAGGTTGTGCAACGATTTATGTGTACACTCAAAAGAGTAATACGGAGAGCATCAATCGAGGAGATTGAATTAAAGCAAGCCCTGTGTCAATCCCTCCAGGCTCATCGGTGAACTGCTTACTCCACAATGGGTGATAGTCCAGCCACCTTGATATTTGGGACTGCCATTGGAACCATTCTACCACAATGGACTGTAGACCAATCCTTGAGTGCTGACAAAGTGTCACATACACTTCTTGAAAGTGCAAAATGAAGACTTATGCCGATCGGCGAAGGAGAACCCAAAAGACAGTCTTCAATTAAGTTGATTTAGTCCTAGTTATGCAGAAGCAAAAGCGGAAAACAGATGCTCCATTTGCTGGCGATCCGCGGAGAGTTGTGATGTGCAAAGGACACATGTTGACGGCACATCGTTCAGGACAGTCCTTCACACAGGACTCTTCACATTTTAAGCACCTACCTCTATGATTGTCAGCTCCTGCCCCTACATGAGGATGTCACACCTGACAGTCCCGAGCAAGCATCAGGACCAGTACCATTGGTGCATGAGCAGAGTGAATCTAAACCACTTCATGCTACTCGATCTGGCCGATTAGTGCAAGCGCCTCAACACCTCATTGGAGAATTGTAATGTAACTGTTGTTTGTACTTTATTTTTAACAAAGGAGGGGATATAGTGTAGCGGGACTATGTGTACTAGGACCCTTGTGGCTCTTGCTGGACTAAAAAGATGAAGTGCATAACTTGCTGGGGGTGTTAAGGTGTGGTTATTAATGGTTATTACATAATCCGAGAGCAGAGCATGATTTTATGCGGAGGAATTAAGACATACAACCCAGAGCTCGTGTTTGGAGAATTTATGTGCATGTTCCCAGGCTGGGGAGGATGCTATAACATCCCTCTTCCTGAGCCCATCCTTGGCCTGGATTGGTGTAAATTAGGTGGGCTGCTTGAAATGGGCTCTGCCTTGAACAAGTGCAGCATGTGCTTCAGGTGTTGCCCCACAAGGGTTGCCAGTGATTATTTGCATAATGCACTTATTTAATGGGCTGTATTCTAGCACTCTTCATCCACTGGTCTACTATTATGTCATTCACATTTTATAATACCCAGTACAGCATACAGCATGTGTTAGTATGTCTTCACTGTGAGTGATGGAATTGGACCGTTTCACAAAGAGCACAGCCACACACAAAGTAGTTCTTTTAAGTAGCAGGGACGACTATGGCAATGTGTGTTTTTTGAAAGAAAAAAAACATATTTTTGCTTTTAGCCACAATTTTTTTTTTTTACTACAGGGGGCAAGCAGCTTTCTCAACGGTAAAGTTTTGCAAAACCCATGACAAAACAAAACAAGCATAGACAGCACTTAAAGGCCAGTGGCAAATATCAGGCCTCCTGGCTTTGCCAATGCTTACTTTTTGTTGGCATAGAAGGTTATCTGTCCTTTTGTGGAGTTAAAAAAAAAAAAGCTACATTCCAGATCCTTTTTACCCACAGATAGTGATGGTGTTATACTACAAAGGATGTGCTTTTGTGTATCATTCCTTGTGACGTACAACTGACACCCTCCTCAAAAGTGAGATTCTATGCATTTTAGCTTGGAGGCAAATTCAAGCCAGGAAATGTGACCAATGGAAATATTTGATTTTAATTTGATTTTTGCATTCATAGAGCGCAAACTGTCACTCCAGAAGGAGCATCCTGGCGCTAGGCGGAGGAGAGGATGGGATGAATCCTCGGAGACCCTATATAAGGGATAGGCAGAGTTCGTCTGGGGCTACAAGGATCCAGGTTTTCAGTGCCTTCTCGGTTTTTAACATCCTCAGGTGCGTTGGCAAAAGGTTCCAGGCTTTACTTCCTAATGCGGCTACTGTTTTACCTCCCTTTGTTTTGTACTTAAAGTTGGGAGGTTTGAGGAGGTTTGCTGATGATGATCTCAAAGTTCTGGATGTGGTGTATGGGGTGAATCTGGCTGAAAGTTACGTTGGGCCTGGGTTTTGTGCAGCTCTGAAAGTGATTACGAGAATCTTAAATAGGATTCTCTTTGCAGTGGGAGCCAGTGGAGGGTTTTAAGTGCTGCGGATGCTGAGGACATTCATGGTAGTTTCAGGACTAGACGGGCCGCAGCATGTTGTACCACCAGTAGTCTTTTCAGCGTTTGTTTGTTGGCTCCCGCAGTAATCCAGGCGCAATAGGATCAGTGCCACTGCCACTGTTTTCCTGGCCATTAGGTCAAATAATTTTCTTAATTACTTAATGAGGTTAAAGCAGGTCCCCGCCACAGTCAGTGCGTGTGGTCAAAAGGAGAGGGCAGTGTTGAATTGTACTCCTAGGTTTTTTGCTACCTTAACAGTGGTGGGTGGTGGTGTCGTACCCTCTGGCCACCAAACATTTGTCTGAAAGGGATTGTCTTTCCCCATTAGTAGAATCTCTGTTTTGTCTGTGTTACACCTGAGGTGGTTGTTCCTCATCCAAAGAATGACCTCGGCTAGGCAGAGTTTATAATTGAGTTCAGCATCAGTGGAATCTTTGTCCAGGGATAGAATTAGTTGTGTGTGTCGTCTGTGTAGGAAGTTACTTCTATACCCAAATGAAGTTATCAGGGAAATTAGCAGGGTCATGTATATTTTGAACAACAGCAGACTAAGGGAAGAGCCCTGTGGCACTTCGGTTTTGATGGGACGTTCGGTAGAAAGGAACGTTCCAAGGGACACTGCTTGCCTGCGATTGGTGAGGAAAGACTCAATCCATGCCAATACGGTATTGGAGATGCCAGTGTATATGAGCCTTGCACGGTGAATATTATGTGAGATGGTATCAAAAGCGGCCAACAGGTCGAGCAAAATCAGGACTGCCTTCCTGCCTTTGTCCACTATGATTTTAAGAGTGTCCGATATTTCCAGGAGGGCAGATTCTGTGGAGTGCTTGGAACGGAAGTCGGACTGCCGTGGGTGAAGGACCATTGTAGTTTTGAGGAACTTTGTTAGTTCTTTGTGGACTAATCTTTCTGTGATTTTTCCCAGTATAGGAAGAAGCGATATTGGACAGAGATTGGAGAGATTGGATGAGTCAACGTTTTTTTTTTCTCTCAATGGTGTTACTATGGCTAGTTTCCAATTCGTCTGGTAACAGTGAGGAGCTGACTATTTGGTTGACTGCTGGTTTAATAATGTCTATAATTTGGTGTAGTATCATTTGAGGGCAGGCATCCAATGAAGAACCTAATTTACAGGTGGTAATTGCAGCCTGTGTCTGCTCTAACGAAGCTGGTTTAAAGGTTTGGAATGAATGACTGGTGCTGGCGGGATCAGTCTCCGCTATGTCCGTGAGGCGTTACAAAGTCCTTTAGGATATTATGAAGTTCTGATCGCATAAGCTCTGAGAGGGCAGGATTTCTTTCTGCAGTGCTTTGGTATCGGTGAAGGATTTTATAATTGATAATATTGTTTTTTGGTCTTGTTTGGCCTCAAGAATTTTTTCTATTACATTTTTTTTGCTAATTTGATCTGAGAATGGTATTGTTTCCTGTACGTTTTAAAGGCTTTTTGCTCTGTTACCTCGAAGGCTCTTCTCTACTTACGTTCCTGTTGCTTGCATTGGAGATGTAGCTGAGCTTGGGCAGGTGTAAACCAGGGGGCTTTATGGGTTTTGGGTTGACATGACAATATGACACATGACGAAGAAAACAGAGAGTAGCAGACCAACACTACAAGCAATTCATCTTCCTCAAGCATCAAACCATCAGTCGATTTGTCTCTTTTGTCCATAAGCTAAAATTTATTATATTGCAGGGGCCGTATCATGAACAGAATCAAGTTGATCAGTTGAGGGCCATGATTTTACCATTTGCACTGTCTAAAGCACACACATATGACACCGGAATCTCTCCGAGTTAGTGCACCAACTACAGATAGAAGTGATTGCCTAACTCATTGAAATTCTTATTTTGATATACTACCTACTGGTGGTCGCCAGTAGGTAATTACAGTTAGGACCATGTTTCCATAGTTAAAGCATTTTTTGACTTGCCTACATCTTTGATACTTGTTGATGAATCGTTATAAAATTTTCCCACAAAAGTGCCCCGTGATTCTTATTGTGCATGGAAAGTCCTGGGGCGATTCGTCAAGCATGGGCCGAGAAAAAGGGGAGGTCAAAAAACGTGCATTTCCCATTTTAATTCCCATAGGAATTTTAGACCCAGGGCCGGCTCCCGCTTCCTTCTGAGTTGCCCACCCTTGAGAGCTAGCTGTCTTTTTTTTGCTTGGTGGGAGATAACAGCTCTCACCAAGCAAAACCAAACATAACTCCGCTTTCTGCAAGCCTGAGCTGTCAAACTTCGGCTTGCAGAAAGGGGAGTTTTCATCTGTTTCTCTGCATGCATATGTGCGTGCAGAGAAACAGACGAAAACATTTGCTCTGACAGACAGCAGCCTTCTGCCTGTCACAGCAATGCTGGCTCCCATGGGGCCTTAAGGCTCCCCTGCGGTCCCCAACAAAGGTCACTGGGTGCTCTCCGAGCACCCAGAATAAAGAGGCACGGCCTTGGGGGATGGGGCCCCCTGGGCCAAAATAAGCCCAGGGGAGGGGTTCTGAGCGGCTCCCCCTATAAAAAGAATTTTTTAAAGGCTGTTCCCAGGGGATGGGGTTCCTAAAGGCCGAAATCGGACTGGGGAGGGGGGCCACACAGCTTCCCTTCTAATAATGTAATGGGCAAGCCCCAAAGGGTGGGGTCCCAGGGTCGAAATCAGCCAGAGGAGGGGGGCTACGCGGCTCCCCTCCTCTAATAAAAATACATTTAAAAAAAAGGCCTAAAGGGGGTTCTTTCCTGTCATCTGCTGCTGAGACTAGAGTTCGTGTTCTAAACTTTTAAAAACTGGAATTATATAAACTAGAAATCCCACCCATTTGACCTGCCTCACATACATTAGCGGTATGCTACGTCTTCCCACCCTTTTCCCAGGATGGTGGACAGCTTACTAAAAGGCTTCCCGGAGTGGGTTTCCTGCCAATTTTAAATTTAGGAATACGATCACATCTGCACCTACTTCTGTAAAGTACAAATCATCCTAGTATGTTTTCTCTGGAGTTCCACCTTGGTGAAGACGCTCAATCATTAATCACATTGGCAAAGTCACAGACACACAAGGTCACTGAAGACATTTCCTCGGCATCCTTTATGCAGGTGTTGTGTAGGAAATGCACTACACATTTACTCAACGAGGTAGCACTTACTAATTAGCTAGAAGAAAGTACTCTAGTTGGGTAGAGGTGTTATGCAAAACGTTGGCCTCTTCTTGGATAAATACTCAGGGCAGAACTCATTCTGGCACGATGTTCATTTCACGGGAATCAAACCTCAACTGGTTACAGTTAGAAAATAACATTTTAAAAACCATTGAAATTCACTTAAAAAGCAAAGATTGGTTACAGGAATGTTATAGTTAGGAAATAGATTTTAAAAAACCTTTGAAATTCACTTACAAAACCAAAGGTTAAAGTGATGTTATAGTTATAAAATAGAATGAAAAAAAATCAGAGAAATTCAGCAGTTATAGTTAGCTGTGCTAACTGTACATTACACACCCTCAATGCACTGCTTATGACCTCACATATTACATCACTCATGACATGGTCAGTGACAATCTGTGAAGTAATTGATTACAAGGCAGCAATCAGAATAAAGAGAAGCAGAACGCTTGCCATATTAAAATAATTAAAAAGACCTTGTGAAAATGGTTATAGATGCAGGAGCATTTACCTTGTGCAAAAGCTCGAACACCAAATGATACATCATAACCAGAACTCACACACAAAGCGTTACGCATTAATTTACCTTCGTGTCATGCACATAAAATTGAGGCCATCCTGTAGTGCAAGGGATTTTGTGCTGAAATCACCCCTCTTGCGGAAGAAGAAAACCTGCAACAGAGCTTTCTCTGGGGCAGTACCTTGAATCTGGAACTCGCTGCCGCCAAACATCAGAAGAATACCATCTTTGTCAAGATTCAAAAAGGAAGCTAAGATCTTTCCTAGTGGGTAAATCCCTTCCATAAACTCTCTCAGAGCATATACAGATCAGCGGCTTATCAGCACTTTAGATGAACACTACCCATTTAAGCCTCTCTAGACTTCGTAGATGTAAATTATACGATTCTTCTATCATGGACGATGTTTAGCATATTGCATAATTCGTACTACACTGTCACTCTAATGGGCAGAGGCTGGTGTTGTGCAGTCTTCCTCTGCTCCTGCTGACGTTTGTATTATCTCCCTCAAGTGTACTCATGATCGTTTGTTCCTAATCTTTGTAAATAGCTTGTTTTCTCTGTAAAGTGCTCTGATACCCTAACGGGTCACGTTCGCGCTCTATGAAACACTAAATAGATAAATAAATAAATAAGAAATGGCTGCTTACAATTTTGAGTAAATTACACGTTTGAGTACATTTACTACTGTTGGCTATTCACAACCTTCTAGTGTAAATTTACTATAAAAGTGTAACTTGCATGTCTCCACCCCTAAGTTGAGGGGGTGAAGGCTGAATAGGCATACCTTACACCCATAAACTTACATCGCTTAACTTATAACCATAATTTATTGCTGGTGGAGACTAAACACCTAGGGCAGAGACTCTGCATGGTAATGAGTAGGAGACCTCTTGTTATGGGGCACAATCTCCACACACAGAAAACTCTGCATGTTAGTGAATAAGAGACATATATATTTCAATGATTAGGAAAATTACATACACCTGAAAGCAATCAGGCACTCTTGACACACATTTATTTGCAACCATATATATCCTGCCCACAACCTAGGATCTATTTCTTTCCTTTTCAGCATTTGCCTCCAGCTCCTTGGTGTGCAGCTCATTTTGGGCCCCTCATTCAACACGGATGCTGCCTGCGCTGTTGAGGAAGATAATTTTCAATGAACAGCCCATGTTGTGTAGTTTGTGTTGAAAAACTACAAACAACTACATGGGCTGCCTCTATTCTCCCTCACTGAAAGCCAGAAGGCAGCCTTATAGAAGGAGGTGACTGATGCAGTAAACGCATTTTGCATAGAGGTCTGGCGAAGAAGAAATGGGCAGATGAAAGGAGAAGTTATCCAGGATTTTGCTGCTAAAGTTCTCCTTGGAGGACCAACTGGTGCCCATCTCCATCCCACCACCCTAACCCCACCCCCGGGCCAGCCTCTTCCAGAAAACAGTAATGTGGTGCCAGGTAAGAATTTACAAAACACACTCCATACTTTCTCTAAATTCTTTCTCTGCTTCATGTGTGACATGATAAGCCAGTCCATATTTTATATTTTGCATCATGTGTCTTGTAGTATTTTCTGGGGGTTTAAATAATAATACATTTTTATAATGATGTAATTATAAATAAACTCAGAATGGCGTAGCTAGTAATGCATGGGCATTGATAATGTGTCAGCTACAAATCAATATCTCTACAACTAAATCTACAAACACTCATCTATCTCTGTACTTCACCCTCAACTCCATAGCCGCATTGTTAGAGACTATATATATCTAGATATATACACATATATATTTATATATATATTTGTATACCGCCAATAGGTAGTTATGGTTAGGACTAAGTTTCCATAGGAACTTTGGCGTTGTTTGATGAATCTTCATGAAATTTTCCAAACGAATTCTTTTTTCAAATCAGCTCCCATGTGGGAAGTTTGGGGGTGATTCGTCAAGGGGGGGCGAAAAATAAGGGGGTCCCAAAATGTGTTTGCTCCATGTTAATTTCCATAGGAAACTTTAGACAAGGCTACAGGTCGAACAGGTGAACGGAATTACCCCAAATATGGCAGGGATGAGGGTCTTGGTCTAGAAAGCAAGCTTTTGTTTATTTGGTGTAAATCCGTTCAGTAGTTTTTGAGAAATATCGAAATTTACAGATATCGATATTTGGGAATTCTGCCATCTGATTGGCTGAGGCGTTACAATCACAAGCTTGCTGCTTATTGGTTGTGAGCGCTGCGAGCGGTTGCAACTAGGCAGTGTTGGCCGCCATTTTGTGATTC
Organism: Triturus cristatus; assembly: GCF_964204655.1. NCBI lineage: Eukaryota > Metazoa > Chordata > Amphibia > Caudata > Salamandridae > Triturus > Triturus cristatus. Next base: position 748,157,538 of record NC_140584.1, on the reverse strand, counting down.
CGTTGAAGCGAGTAAGGGGAAAAAAGGGTGAAAAGAGTAGGAAGGAGGAGGGTAGGGGCGCTGTGAGGTCTGTGGGGTGGTTAGGGTGTGCTACACAGGGAGTGTGAAGCGATGTATTCACCCCTACCGGTGTGAAAGTGCTGTTCTGCCTAAAGTGAGATGGTGCTAAGGTGAGGTGTCGGTACACTCGGGGATGAAACCGTGAGCTGATTGCTGTAAACTGATGTGCTTTAGGCGCTGCAGGATACTGGCCACTGTAGCATAGCTGTGCAAGTGGTGTTAGTATGGGTTTAGAGTATAGCGGTGTGAGCTCTGTGGGGTGGTTAGGGTGTGCTATACAGGTAGTGTGAAGTGAAGTATTCACCCCTAGCGGTGTGAAAGTGCTGTTTTGACCAGAGTGAGATGGTGCTGAGGTGAGGTGCCAGTACACTCGGGGATGAAACCGTGAGCTGATTGCTGTAAACTGATGTGCTCCTTGTGCTGTAGTATACTGGCCGCTGTAGCATAGCTGTGCAAGTGGTGTTAGTATGGGTTTAGACTATAGAGGGAGTGGGAAGCAAACTACTCACCCCTACCGGTCTGAGGACTCGAATGGAGTGTTTTAGCAAGCAGGAATAAAGAAATAATCGTGAAGAATATAATACAGAATGTTGCAATGCCACAGAAGACAAATGGTGAAATCAGGTGTGTTTAAGAAAGTGGCTGTGTGGGATAAAGCGATGGAGTCTGCAAGTTATTTAAAAAGTGTCTTTATGTAAGTGTCATAAATGGAACCACTGGTGCAAGAGCTAAGGCAGCCAGCTGAGGCAAACTCCAACCGCCTCTGCTGTATTCAAAGCTAAGCTTCTGCATCAGTCAATTCCACATTACATGTGACAGTACCATGTGACATAAACAATACCTATTAGACATGAATGACTGTAAATTGTAGAATGAAAATAAAGGTAGGCTACGATTACCACACTGTGCCAACCAGTTCCTAAACAATGCCGTCTTTTTTTATCTTGATCGCCAGTTCGTGAGCAGAGGCTGAGGATGAGCTAATTTGTGGGAAAGGGCTTCGTGGATAAGAGGCAGGCAGAGAGACGTGTGTACAAAGAATGGATATGGTTTCAAAATGGATGACGGGTTTAAGCTAATTTAGCAAGTAAATAGCGTATTTGCATAGGCCATACATCATCCATCCCTGGTTAGTGTGGAGGGATGTATGTCGTTACAACGCACACTTTTATAACGCATGCACTTACAACGCATTTTTTACAACGCAACATCCACTACAACGCATTCCATTACATAGCATGACACTACAACGCATGTTTAAAAACTACCTTTACAACGCATTCCATTACATCGCATACTACCTTTACAACGCATACCATTACAACGCATAGTATAGGGGTAAAAATTACTATTCTAACTCCAGGGGGTGCAACAGTAGGGTAAGTGTTGGATTGCGTTGTAATGGTATGCGTTGTAAAGGTAGTATGCGATGTAATGGAATGCGTTGTAAAGGTAGTTTTTAAACATGCGTTGTTGTGTCATGCTATGTAATGGAATGCGTTGTAGTGGATGTTGCATTGTAAAAATTTCATTGTAAGTGTAGTGCGTTGTAATAGTTTCGTTGTAAAGGTTGTTCACCGTGTGGAGAGGTAAGGACCAATAATGAAGACAAAGTTCAAATGCGTAGGCATACTTAGAAAGTTATTATATGAAAATAGTTCAACTGAAGTGTATTAAAATACTTAATAGGAAAAAGTCAAAAAAGTTGGAAAAAATCAATCCAAGAATAAAGTGAATTTTTTACAGGTCTTGGAGATTGCAGTCCGGAAGTTCTTCAGTGGCTTGAGATGCGTAATGTTCCAAGAGGCGATTGTTGCCATCATGTGAGAAAAGCGAAGCGATCCAATTCATATCCTCGAAGGGACAGTAATGTTTCTCGAATGTTGGAGCAGCAATTTGAATTGGCAGGTAATCTGTGATGTTGTCAAAGGTCGCACGTTGCAGGAGAACTTTTGCGGCTGCGCAGAAACCCCATTCTACCAGGATACCTTTTTGCATTGCATCCGCCATTGCTCCACTGCCCGAACAATCAAGTTCATGGTTTTCAAGATACTCCATTACCTGCTGGATATCAGGATCGTTGGCTGGGATGTTGGCAAAGCATAGATCCATTCGCCAGTCGATTGGGCAAGTTTTGCAATAAAAAGATGGTTGCGCGCAGATTGTATATGTGTAAATAAATGTCATGTTGTAGCTGGCTCCGATAATAGATAGAGGCAGGCAGCCGAAAAGTTGTTCCATTTTTTCACGGTATTGATGCAGCTTCGCATATAGGCGAATTGTGTCGCACATGCTTGTTACCACAGGGAGCGTAGCCATTTTTAACAAGCTAAAATAGTAGTAGAAGGGCCGCAAACAGAGCGAGAATTATGGGCACTGTTGCTGTTATTCCAGAGATGATCGAATGAATGAAGTCTGGTATTAGACTAAAAACAGTTTGAAAGCCTGTGAGAAGGCCGGAGGAGACCATGTTAAAAAAGTGTCCCAGACCTTAAATGTCAGATGTGTTGAAAATTGTGTAACAATTCACAAAGTGTAATGGGAGGTTCGTATTTAAAAAGGAGTGTATTTTAATTGAAGTTCATGCTATCTGCAGTCGATAAATTACTTTTGGAGAAGTGAGGGACACTTCTGTTTGAAACAAAAGTGCTTTCAGTTTGCTCCGTTTAATAAAATCTGTTTTCAAAGTAGGTATTGAACGCCAAGTTGAACTTTGGGAGTTACTTTGTGTGGGTGGGAATAGAGATTGCCAGAGGAAGTTATCCGGTTTGAAACAGTAAGGACATATCGTATGCCAGCTCACATTGCGTAGCAGTCCATGTTATTAAGAAGCAGATAACTGCCGTTACAAAGCTGTGGGGATGTTGGTCTGATTGTGGGAGTTGGCGTGCTTTTAAAAAAGCACGCACAATTGTGGGCTGTAAGCTTAGAAGCGTCGTGCAGTTGGACATTCTTGCATAGTAATGAATGATTGCCATTGCAGTCCCACTTTTCACCTGCGAGAAAAACTTTGGTATCCCCTTTAAGACAGCGATATGTAAATGGGGGAAACCACTGCTCGTGAATAAACGCGCTACCTTATATAATCACATACAACATGGCAAACAACATGTACACCTCACAGACACAACGACACTACGTACTACAGGAATCGTGGCTAGCCATGTACACAAACCAAACATGGCATGGCACCTCTGCCACACAATGCAGAATGCGGGGAGAGATGGGAGCAAAGTATATGCGAAGGTGGCAATCGATTCTCGATTATAAAAGTATACAATGCAAAGTGTGGAGGGGATGTGCTAGGACAGACTTGAGTATGCAGAGCACAGACATTTACATGTCAACATACACTGATGGTCTATTGAGTGAAGTTGACAGTGGACGCAACCATGATAGTACAGTTAGTAGGGAAGATTACGAAAACATAGCGTGTACGTGCCCCCTCCCCCAAACATCTTTAGCGTAGTGGGCTGGCTTTGCATAGGCACGGCTAGCGTAGGGGTATGAATAAAAGCCACGTTTCTCTGGGTGTAGTTCTCTTCTGGAATATCGAACATGTCAGTCAGGTCTGCGCAGCTTACACCGCCAGAGGCTGACACCGTGAGCGAAGGTGGCTGCGGGAATAATGCTCTCAGCCTGCTGCTACCCAGAAACCGTCATGGTCACTGTGACGCACATATGCCCCACAGTTCACCTTTCGACACCGTCGTATGTGAGAGAGGGCCCACCACATGCCGGCTGATGCTTTTGGGCCGAGGTCTGCGAGCTGGGAAGGCTCCTGAGATCAACACTGGCTAAAGCGACACAGGCAGACAGCGCCCAGCCTGAGACCCAGCACCGTGAAGTGCTCTGTATACTACTAACACAGTAGTCGAAGAGGTACAAACAGTGGAACGGTGTCTTGATCCCACAATGGACGATGTTAGAACTGCATCTGAGAGTGTAAATGTAAATTGTAAATTGATACTTGTAGAGTGCAGATGAAGGTACTCCTTTCGACCAGCTGTAACCAACTCTAGGTCCGAACAGTGGAACGGTGTCCTGATCCCACAATGGACGATGTTAGAACTACATGTGAGAGTGGAGATGAACGTACTCTCTTCGACCAGGTGCAAGCAACTCTAGGTCCCAACAGTGGAACGGTGTCTTGATCCCACCAAGGATGATGTCCGATAATACCTGCTGCTTGAATGTTTTCACAGAAGTCCCTCCTTTGAGGTGCATCAGACTCTGTGCTTCCGTAGCTAAGTGCTGCACATGATCATTGGGCTTGGCTAACTGCAGTCGCTGGAGTACACTGCGGTACAGCAGGTCCAAAGAGTGAAACGGGGTCTTGATCCTACAATGTACGATGTTAGAACTGCATCTGAGAGTGGAGATGAAGGTACTCCCTTCGAACAGGTGCAACCAACTCTACGTCCCAACAGTGGAACGGTGTCTTGATCACAAAATGGACGATGTATGATATTTCGTGCTGCTTGGTTTTCACAGAATTCACTCCTTTGAGGTGCATCAGACTCTGTGCTTCCGTAGCTAATAGCTGCACATGATTATTGGGGTTGGGTGACTGCAGTTGGTGGAGTACACCGCAGTACAGCAGGTCCGAACAGTGGAACGGGGTCTTGATCCCACAATGGACGATGTTAGAATTGTATCTGAGAGTGGAGATGAAGGTAGTCCCTTCGACCAGGTGCAACCAACTCTAGGACCCAACAGTGGAACGGTGTCTTGATCCCAAAATGGACGATGTCCGATGTTACTTGCTGCTTGGTTTTGACAGAACTCCCTCCGTTGAGGTGCATCAGGCTCTGTGCTTCCGTAGCTAACTGCTGCACATGATTATTGGGCTTGGTTGACTGCAGTCGGTGGAGTACACCGTGGTACAGCAGGTCGGAACAGTGAAACGGGGTCTTGATTCTGTGATTGAGGATGTCAGAGGTTAAAGTTTGTGATGATTTCTGTGTACCCACTCCGATCAGGTGCAACCAACTGCGTGCTTCCGAATCCAACGGCATGTGGCTGTGAGGTGTTAATGGCCACTGCCTCTGGCCTACAGTGCGGTCAGCAGGGCTGACAATTGAGATCGAGTGGTGATTGTTTAATTACAGAATCCAGTAGGCAACTAACTACACCGTCTATTGAAAGATACACAATAGCCTTTCAGTATACTTGCTTGAAGAAGTTTTTAAGGATGACTTATAGGTCTAGTATAATGACCAAATTCTTCTTGGTAGTGGTAAAGAACACTGAATAACAGTGTACACAGTGAACAGCAGAGATCGCAATTCAAATTGTTTTGATTTATTTATTGCAGAGTTTTGTGTAATTTATGTTGTTGTATTTTGTGAAGAGGATGTGAGAAAAAGTATTCAGGGAAGACTGTGCTCACTACGGCCTTCAATTTACATTGTAGACAGCAGTGTTCACAATTCAAATCGAGTCGCTATTGTAGATGACGCAGTCCTGTAGGCAAAAGACATTCCTCCAATGCACTCTGTCCGCACCACGCATACACATTATCACAGGGTCCGCACACGGTTTTTATTGCTTCGCGTATGGCAAACTGGGCAGCTCAAGTCAACGCCACGTGGCTGTGGGCCCTTGCTGACCACTCTCTGGCCTACACTGCAGACAGCAGTGTTTACAATTCTGATCGAGTCGCAATTGCAGATGATGTAGTGTTGTAGGCAACAGACATTGCTCCAGTGCGCTCTGTCCACACCACGCATACGCATCATCACAGGGTCAGCACATGCTTTTTGTTGCTTCGATAACGGCAAACTGGGCAGCTCAAGTCAACGCCACGTGGCTGTAGGCCCTTTGTGACTGCTCTCTGGCCTACACTGCAGACAGCAGTGTTTACAATTCTGATTGAGTCGCTATTGCGGATGATGTAGTGTTGTAGGCAACAGACATTACTCCAGTGCGCTCTGTCTGCCCCACGCATACGCATCATCACAGGGTCCGCACACGGTTTTTGTTGCTTCGGTAATGGCAAACAGGACAGCTCAAGTCAACGCCACGTGGCTGTGGGCCCTTGCTGACCGCTCTCTGGCCTACACTGCAGACAGCAGTGTTTACAATTCTGATCGAGTCGCTATTGCAGTTTATATAGTGTTGTAGGCAACAGACATTGCTCCAAGTACGCCCTGCCCGCAGCACGCATCATCGCTGGCTGTGCACATGCTGAATGCTTTTGATGTGGCTATCTAAGTACACTAGAACTGATGGACCCTTTATGAAACAATCTTTGTGTGTATTATTTCAGATCTACTGCCTGTATCTTAGTATACCACAAGTTATGGCTGTTTTACGATAGAATCTTTTCTGTATTATTTCACATCTAGTGTCCCTACCTTACTGCAGCACAAACTATTGAGCCTTTTATTATTGAATCTCTGTGTGTGATACAATGATTACTGTTGTAGTTGATACTAGCAGCAACCATTCCCTGAGGGCTGGTTTACACTCATCCAGCACAGACGTCACTGGATATGTGACCCTTGTAATAAAAAGGAGTCGAGCGCACATGCCCGTACCCACTTCCACTATCTATCTATGTCCGTGTGTTCATTATGCATGCATGATACTGCCCCTGGGCCGTACCACATTACATTGTGCAGTGGACAGCATATTCAACCATGTTACCTCTGGCAGTGGGGAAAAGTTCTCTTATGTAGCTTTTAGATGCATGGCTATCACAGGTGGAAGGCTGCTTTACAGAGCATGAATATTGATGAAGATGATTGTTGCATGTTGTGTGTACTGCCAGATATGTGTACATAGCAAAACGTTTTCAAAAAAGTTCTGTAAGCAGAAGAGGAGTCTCTCATCAAACGCTGTAGAGAGAATGGCAAAAATGAGTGGGGTCCTCCAACTGTTACAATGGGAAATGTTATGAACCAATCAAATGCTTTTCTTTAAGGTCACACGGCAATCGCGCAGCTAGCGCGCAAGGAGGCCGCACCCGACGCGATTTTGAGAAAATATTACCATAATATAAGTTTATTACAGTTAGAAATATATAAATGTTTAAAATATCTTAGATTATCGCTTGTTCTCATATACTCTTTAAACTTATTTAGATATAGATTTGAGGCAAAAAAAAAAATGAGGGAATTGCGTTCCTGGCGCGACACCATATGTCTTTGACGTAACACAGGGACTGGCAGCGTGCACTCGTCACATACGCAACGCGCAGCGAGCGTGACCTCATACGTACATGACATAAGGCGCGGCTTGGTACTGCATACCCGTCGCATACCAAAGTAGCAGCTGGCGTGACAACATACGTATCTGATGTTACACGGGACACTGTGCCACGAACCCGTCGGATATGAAACGCGCATCCTTTACGAGTTTAGCAATATGGCGGATAGGATTCGCGTGCTGATGGAGCTTGGTACAATACCGGTACAAGACTTCAGTTTTCTCAACAACAAAAAAACAATATACATACTTTTTGGGGAAGATATAAAACATTACATAATGTTCAAATTAAAAACAAAAAAGGATAATGGAGTTCCAAAATATTAGAAAAAAAAAGAAAAATATTGGTTTTATAAATATTAAAATATGAAATTAACATTTAAGAAACATTTGAAATTCACTGAAAACACCATAGGTTTCAGGGACGTTGTAGTTAGTTGGACATTTGACTCATATAAAACCTGCCCGTTATAGTTAGTTGAGCTGACTATAACTCGCGCGCCTGCAATGCACTGGTGATGACGTCACATATTACATCACTGATGACATGGTCAGTGACATCCCTGATGACATCACTGATGACATCTCAAATGACATCACTGATTACATCATCCACCTGATAATCTAATGCACATACTGATGGCCTAATATAAACTTTGATACATACACTCTAAAATGCAGACTACTATTTTTGAAAACCATACACACAACAATGCCAGATACTACATACCTCCCACTATTTCCTAGGTCTACACTCACATCCTCTAACTTATTCATGCAGTTACTCATCAACACAGTACTATAATATGCACTCATACACCTATACATACAGTCACAGTCCTCTACTCATCCATAGAGTTACTCACACACCTAGTCAGTCATGCAAAGAATCAATCACATACCCATTTACTCATGTACACAGTTATACACACCAACTGCGTTATTTATACACACACCGCATCACTTATTTATGCAGATACTAACACATACTTACTGTCTTATACAATCACTGATACAAGCAGACACTTTTATACAGCCACTCCTTCAAATAACTTACTCTCACGTATTGTCATTTATATACTCCAACACTCACATATACTGCCTTAAAACATATGTAGTTACTCACACGTATACCAGGCAGACATTCATTCACTCACCAACACACCCATACACACACTAACTCACCCATACAGCCCTTCCCAGATGTACTTTTGAATCCATACAACCAGTGAATCACCCACTCAGACATGTATGCACAGAGTCACACACCCACCCACCCACCCACATAGAAACTCAGGCACTCATACAGATACTCAGAAAACAAATCAATAACCCATATAGACACTCAAGTAGCTACTCACCAACCCATGCAGCCGCTTATACACCAACTGAGACACTAATACAGACTTTTTAGGCACTAACCCATACATTCAGTAACACATGTTCAATCCCTCAGTTATACAGTCAGGCACGCACCTACTAAATAATCCATTCAGGACTTGTAAATTCACTCTTTCTTCAATACACCTTTGCATAGATATATATGAAAAATATTTAAACTTTACAGAAACACACATTTACTGGATGATGTCATCAGTAATGTCATTTGAGATGTCATCAGTGATGTCATCAGATGTCACTGACCATATCATGAGTGATGTAATATGTGACATCATCACCAGTGCATTGCGGGTACGCGAGTTATAGTTAGCTCAACTAACTATAACGGGTGAATTTCTCTGGTTTTATGAGTCAAATGTCCAACTAACTATAACGTCCCTGAAACCTTTGTTTTTTTCAGTGAATTTCTAAGGTTTTTTAAATGCTAATTCCTAACTATAACATCTGTAAAACCTATGGTTTTTTCAGTGAATATATATATAGCTATATATGTATCTATATATATATTTCAAACAATCCAAAGTAGACACGCACACTCAAAAGTTAATCAAATTAGAGCAGATGATTTATTCCTCAAAAACATTTTTGAGGAATAAATCATCTGCTCTAATTTGTTGGACTTTTGAGTGTGCGTGTCTACTTTAGATTGTTTGAAATATTACGAAGCACAGCGGTGGTTCCACCAGCATCACACACCACCTGGCAGTGGGCTAGATCCCGGAAGGGACCTCTTGTTTGAATTATATTTATATCTATATAAATATACATATATATATATATATATATATATATATAATTAAATGAAAAAACCAAAGGTTTCACACATGTTATAGTTAGCTGGACATTTCACTCGTAAAAAACCAATGAAATTCCCCCGTTATAGTTAGTTCAGCTAACTATAACTCGCGCGCCCGCAATGCACTACTGATGATGTCACATATTACATCACTCATGACATGGTCACTGACATCACTCATGACATCACTGATGACATCTCAAATGACATCACTGATGACATCACTGATGACATCATCCAGTGAATGTGTGTTTTTCTGAAAATTAAATATGTTTTATATATGTATATCTCAAGGTCAATGGAAGAATAAATGGGTATATAAGTGTCTAAATGGATGCTTTGTTTTTGAAAAATGTATTGTGTAACTGACTGATTAAGTGCATCATAGTGAATACATGGTTTAGTGAGTAATGTTTAAATATGTAAATATCTGTATCAGTCTCTCACTTTGTGTATAAGTGGCTGCATGGGTTGGTGAGTAGCTACATGGGTGTCTATATAGGTTATTAGTTGGTTTTTTGAGTATCAGTCTGAGTGTCTGCATGGTTTGGTGGGGGGTATTACGTAGTGCATAGGTGCATGAATGAGTGATACACTCTTTGTATGTGTTGAAGACAGCATGTGTGCAGGACTGTATGGGTGGATGAGTGTGTGTATGGGTGTGTTAGTGAGTGAATGACTGTCTCAATAGTGTCTTTATGAGTAACTACATATCTATTAAACTAGTATATGTGACTATTGGTGTATATAAGTGAGTATATGTGAGAGTGAGAGATTGAAAGAGTTCCTGTATGAATAAGTATGTGTTTCTATAAGTGACTGTTTATAAGACTAAGTATGTGTAAGTTTCCGTAGAAGTAAGTGTGGTGGTGTGTGTATAACTGTATATGCAAATAAATGTATGTTTGTTTCTTTATTAGCATGAGTGAGTATGTGTGAGTAACTCTATGGATGAGTGGCATTGTGTAACAGGATGTATAGGTGTATGAGTACATATGATGAGTGAGTACATGTATGAGTGACTGTATAGGACTGTTGGTGAATGAGTGGATGTGTATGTGGTTCTTAGAATTACTGAAGAGGTTGTTGTAACTGGTATTGGTATGTCCATTGTTTTGAAAATTTTAGTCTCTATTTTTGAATGTGTGTATCAAAGGTTATATTAGGGGAAGAGGAGGTCTGCCACTCTATCACAAGGATGAAGTCATCAGTGATGTCATCAGTGATGTCATTTGAGATGTCATCAGTGATGTCATGAGTGATGTCAGTGACCATGTCATGAGTGATGTAATATGTGACGTCATCAGTAGTGCATTGCGGGCGCGCGAGTTATAGTTAGCTGAACTAACTATAACGGGGGAATTTCATTGGTTTTTTACGAGTGAAATGTCCAGCTAACTATAACATGTGTGAAACCTTTGGTTTTTTCATTTAATTTCTAAGGTTTTTTAAATGCTAATTCCTAACTATAACGTGTGTGAAACCTTTGGTTTTTTCATTGAATTTCTAAGGTTTTTTAAATGCTAATTCCTAACTATAACGTGTGTGAAACCCATGGTTTTTTCAGTGAATTTGCAAGGTTTTTTAAATTCTAATTCTTATATTTACCTTTTTTTTTTTTCAATTTTTTTTACATATTTTTATTTTAATTTTCTATCCTTTTTTAAAGACTATGGTTAAATTTTAAAAATTCTACAATATATTTTTTATTTTTACCATTTTTTTAAACTAAACAGGTAAGATTTATTAGTATACCATAGTGGTTTTTTTTTCCCCTTTTTTTTTTTTTTTAGTATTTTTTTAACGTGTGCGTACGGTAAGCGCACGTCTTGCTTTTATAACGTTAGATTTCTACGCTGCTTGCGTTCATTTACGCAATTTGCGTAGACGTACGTCACGCGTGCGCAGCGCGTAACGCGTACGCTGCACGCGCATGTTACGCGGAAGTAAAGGGGCGTGCCTGTTTTGCGCATGCGCGCGTGCGCGTCTTTTTTACGCGCATGCGTACTTTTGCCGTAAGCGCTCCGTAAGCGCACCGTAAGCGTAACGTACGCGCACGGTAGGTCATGTGATCAAGAAACAAAACTTTTGATTGGTTTAAAGTACTTTCAGTTCTAGAACTCTCCTACACCACACCCATTCCCCTCATTTCTGCTTGTGATCCCTTAGGAGAAGGAGCTGAGTTGTCTTTGTGATACGATGGCAGAACAGCAGACCTCTTCTGAGAGTGAGGCTAGCAGCACTACCTTGAGGCAGAGAAGGAGGAAACAAAAGAGCTCTTTCATATGGGAGTATTTTTCTTTTCCAGAGGGCAAGAAAAAGGTAAATGCACCCTTAGTGACTTGTAAGCTTTGTGACCGTGTACTTTCAAGAGGGAATCCCAACAAGAAGTATTCCTTCGGGAATCACACCATGTTGAGACACCTTCATGATGTACACGGTAGGACATATGCTCGACATACTGAAGGTAACCCTTCAGTAAGTCAACCAAGCACATCCACAGCAGCTCAGCCTGGTCCATCATCTGCAGGGCCGAGTCCATCTTCGGCAGGTCAGCTGAGCCCTTCATCTGTGGGGGGAGCATCTCCTTTTTCTGGTCCTCTGGAAACCAACCATCGGTTTGCGAGGGTTTTAATTCGGTGCGCCACTTGTCATGATCTAATTTGTCATAGGGAGACCAGTGTTGCCCTAGTGAACAATTTAATAGATCAGCACATTTGTCGTACCGACTAATATTCCCATTCTTTCTTTCCTCTGTCCCTGCATGAACACAACGGCTCTTTTAAGAGCCAACCTTACCTTTCAACTTTTTTTTATATATTTTTTTTAACTTTTTTTTATTATTTTTTTACCGTACGGTACGCGTAATTTTTTTTTTTTTTTTTTTTAAAAACACTAAAAATCAATTATCACATTACAAGGTCCTTGAGAGACTACAATGAAAAACTGAAAATGTGATTGTGGAGAAGTGGAAAAAAGGGACCATGAAATTTTTGACTTACCATACCCACTCAAAAAATTATTTATTAATTAAAATTTCATTTTAATTGCTTTAAAAATGGTTCAAGTTTTCGAAAATGTTCTATCTCAATCTGAAAAAAAAGAAAAAAGTATTAATATTTAATAAAACATTTTACAATACAGTACACATATAGACCAGCAACATGTGTAACCTGGGTGACTGAGTACACTCCAGCAAGGGCAACCAGCCTTAGTGATGCTGAATGTATTTGCATTACTGACTGCAACCTCAAACCCCACTCGCTTGTGAATACTGTGCATGATTCCACAGGATAAGCAGCTGGCTGTGTGCTAAGAGTCTGCTTCTGCACAAAAAAATAGCTCCCCCTTTACATCTAATGCAAATGTAAAATCACCAGAGCAATACGCAATAAATCTCTGCCTGTAATTCCTATTTGCACACAGAGTCATGTTTTCATATTAGTCACAAAACGAAATTTCTTTGCCAATTTGAAAGCACACTTACTACTCTTTTTTTTGGCAAGTGATAAGTACTTTTACAGTCTGACACATTATGAATCCACTTTTCAGATTCTTAAAAAAGCACATGTCCAAACAACATTTTCAGACCAGCAACATGTGTAACCTGGGTGACTGACTACACTCCAGCAAGGGCAACCAGCCTTAGTGATGCTGAATGTATGTGCATTACTGACTGAAACCTCAAACCCCACTCGGTTGTGATTACTATGCATGATTCCACAGGATATGCAGCTGGCTGTGTGCTAAGAGTCTGCTTCTGCAGAAAAAATACCTCCCCCTTTCCATCTAATGCAAATGTAAAATCACCAGAGCAATACCAAACAGCTTTCTGAGACCAACAACATGTGTAGCCTGGGTGACTGACTACACTCCAGCAAGGGCAACCAGCCTTAGTGATGCTGAATGTATTTGCATTACTGACTGCAATCTCAAACCCCACTCGGTTGTGAATACTGTGCATGATTCCACAGGATAAGCAGCTGGCTGTGTGCTAAGAGTCTGCTTCTGCACAAAAAAATAGCTCCCCCTTTACATCTAATGCAAATGTAAAATCACCAGAGCAATATGCAATAAATCTCTGCCTGTAATTCCTCTTTGCACACAGAGTCATGTTTTCATATTAGTCAAAAAACAAAATTTCTTTGCCAATTTCAAAGCACACTTACTACTCTTTTTTTTGGCAAGTGATAAGTACTTTTACAGTCTGACACATTATGAATCCACTTTTCAGATTCTTAAAAAAGCACATGTCCAAACAACATTTTCAGACCAGCAACATGTGTAACCTGGGTGACTGACTACACTCCAGCAAGGGCAACCAGCCTTAGTGATGCTGAATGTATTTGCATTACTGACTGAAACCTCAAACCCCACTCGGTTGTGAATACTATGCATGATTCCACAGGATATGCAGCTGGCTGTGTGCTAAGAGTCTGCTTCTGCAGAAAAAAATACCTCCCCCTTTCCATCTAATGCAAATGCAAAATCACCAGAGCAATACCAAACAGCTTTCTGAGACCAACAACATGTGTAGCCTGGGTGACTGACTACACTCCAGCAAGGGCAACCAGCCTTACTGATGCTGAATGTATTTGCATTACTGAGTGCAACCTCAAACCCTTAAAGTATTCCTTATTTATACTAGTACACCTTAATTTATCGTGAAAACATAGTCCATATTATTTTACATGTTCCTCACATTTAAATTTCTCCCAAAACAGAAAATGATAAACACAACTTCAACAAAAGGAATTCCAATTCTATTATTCATTTCTTAATTTACCATATACATCCCCTCTCAAACTCTAAACTCACCTTTAAAATTAGTTAGTTGTGAAAGAAATGTGGCACTCAAACAGCAGATTATCAGAGCCAGGATCTCTGTTCTGTACACCTCTCTCCTCTCAGCAGAACCAGATAATGGCAAAGTTTCCCTCTCTTTTTCCACACATATACATGTAAGTTTCAAATCTCAGTGCTTCCCCCTTTTTTTCAAATGTAATCACACATTTCTATTGGTTGAAAACCAACCCTTTTCCAAAAGTACCCTTCCCCCAACTTGACTTCTGCCTAGTACCCTTCCCCCAACTTGACTTCTGCCTGCTACCATAGCAACAGCTCTTGAAACACTGCTGTGTAGAGTTAGGTCAGAAGTTCACCAAACAATGTTTCATTTCCAAAGAGCAGGAGTGCTTGACTTTTCAAACCTAACAGCAAATCCATAGTACTGTTCTTTGGTAACACATTTGTCTGTACCAATACAAAACATGCTTCTATAAATTTACACATACAGCCTAGTTTTTATTGTAGAATGGTATGAAACAGCCAATCAGTTTAAAAAAAAAAAAAATATATGTATGCCTCCATTTCCAAACTGTCTTTCATTTCTTTTTACCATTCTACTGAATTACACCTCCTGAGTGCATCCAGTTCTCCTTTGAAGATGTTCACAGTGTGGATTGTAGGGCACAGCTATGTCTTCTGGAGTGAAAAGTATGCAGAGAAAACAGGTATGGTGAGAGACCTTGCTTTGCCAAATGTAGACATTAAATGGATTGGTCAGAGAGGGTTAAAGTGGCACCAATTGATGCCATTGGTGAAATCCTTCATGCAAATCCAACACCCTGACCTCATAATAGTGCACTGTGGTGGCAATGACCTAGGCACTTTGACTGGGGTAGGTCTGGAAATGCTTATGAAGGAGACCTTTGCACAACTGTTTTCACTTTTCCCTAAAACTGCCTTTGTGTTTTCTAACATATGCCAAAGGCAAAAATGGAACTGGTCCAATCATTTCTGTCCACAGATTGACAAAGCAAGAAAGCACGTCAACAAATCTGTTTCTGCTTTCCTCCGAGACTACGGTATGGGTTCCATTTACCACAACAACTTGTGTTACGACGTGCAAGACATTTATAGAGGAGATGGTGTGCACTTCAATGATGAAGGGAACAGAGTCTTCCTCTTGAACCTTAGACTCTGCATCGGTACTTACTTGTAGGTACCACTAAAAAATCACTTCATAAACACAACGGCTCTTTTTAGAGCCCCCTAATATCTAAACACTTAAATCTGCATTTCATTCCATTTTTTATTTTTTTTTTCTACCGTACGCGTATGGTAAGCTTACCGTACGCGTACCCCGCGATTTTTAAAAAAATTAATAAATGTTTTTTTTTGTACTTTTCTGTCCTTCTTTGACCCCCTTTCAAATGTTAGGGGGTCTGTAACTCTCTTCCTTGCCCCCTTTTCAAGTTATCTCCCTTTTTTTTTCTGACTGAAACACACGAAATGGCGGCCGCCGCTTCCTGGTTTCGACCGATTCGAATGTTTACTAAGATCTATCAGCCAATCAGAATCGCGCTTGCGCACGTCACCGTACGCGTACGGTAAGCGCACCGTAAGCGCACCGTAAGCTGGCTCAGATATATATATTGATTTAAAGGCTATTTTCTCAGAATCTACTGAACAGATTTACACCAAACCTACAAAAGGCACTTCCTTGACCTGAGGACTACCTCTCTGCCAAATTTCATTTAACTCTGTTCAGCCGTTCGGGCTGTAGCTGTGTCTAAAGGTCCTATGGAAAAATGCATGGGAAAAACGCGTTTTGGGACCCCCCTTTTATCTCAGCCCCCGCTTGACGAATCCCCCCGAGACTTTCAGGGTAGGAGCGGAGCACAGCGCCCCACCTATTTTGAAAATTTGGCGAGGATTCGTCGACCGGTGCCAAAGTTATTCAAAATAGAATGTTGCGGATTTCCTATGGTAAGAGGTCCTAACTATAACTACCTACTGGCGACCGCCAGTAGGTAATATATATATATATATATATATATATATATATATCGATAGATAGTGTGAGAGATCGCAGGGAGGACTTACTAGCATGTCACCATAGGAGGGCTCTTCTCGTACGAACTCCTGCCTACCTTCAGGTAGCGCGGAACTGACGAAAACTACAATACCCATGCCCCTCTCCTGTCTATCCACAGACGGAGATGGAAGAGGACCCGGAAGTGGGTGGGGTTGACCCCGGAAGGTCTGTCACATGCCCAATGAAAGGAGATGGTCTCAGACCAGCGGCGGAAAAGAAGGAAGTCGGCTGGAAGAGTGGACGAGAGAAGACGGACCCGGTACGCGGACGACAAGAACCAGGGTGCCGAAAAAGAAGACAGCAACGACGCGGAACCAGAGGAGCGGTGGTGTGAGGAGTGGTGGTGTCCGCTGGAGGATGCTGGGGAGCGGCCGCAACTCAGGAGAGTTGCGGCGGAGCCGGTGAGTAAAAGCGTCCCAAGGGATCAAGGGGTGGGTCTAAGGGGAAGCAGGGAGTGATACGGGTAGGAGTCTGGGAGGCTAGGAATTCGGCACCAAAGTTACCCTAGGCTCTGACTACGCGATGCTTAAAGAGAACCTCCGGGCGTCATTAACCACATAGCCCAGTTTAACCTGGACACTATCTTTACTCAAGCACTGCTAACTTTCTATAGGCACCTCGTGATATTTGGCGTTAAGAGGCCCCGTTGACGCACAGGACCATTGATTTAGTTTTGTTCTTTTGCCCCTTTTCCCCCCCCTCACAACCACTCAGACAGAAGAAACTGTGCAAACACTTCGTGGTGTGGTGATGGGTATAATAAAAACAAAAAAAGATCATCAAACACATAACTGACGGCTCCCTCTTTTTTATTTCCTCCTATGAGCCTCCGGGGAGACAGCCTTAACAACGACGAAGAGGAGCCAGGAACATCGAATTCGGCATCCCCATTGGGCCCAGCCAAGGCAGCAGTGGGAGGAAAACCAGAAGGGACATTACCCTCACGATATACCTTTTCAGCCAAGGGCACTAAAAATCTTTCTTTTGGCAGATATATACAGCCTCGTCGCCTGCTTATCAGACCTGTAGATAGATAGATAGATAGATAGATAGATAGATAGATAGATAGATAGATAGATAGATAGATAGATAGATAGATAGATAGATAGATAGATAGATAGATAGATAGATAGATAGATAGATAGATAGATAGATAGATAGATAGATAGATAGATAGATAGATAGATAGATAGATAGATAGATAGATAGATAGATAGATAGATAGATAGATGGATGATTGTGTCCGGGTTCCACGCTTCACAAGTACAGCGGATGCCACGACACGTGAGGGCAGTCTCACATTATATTTGTTTCACCCGTTCCCAGTCCAGAACCAAGTTGCGCACTCACAGAGAATTACTTTTAGAAATTTTTTATCGTCACAAAAAAACACTAGACAGACGAATTTCGGCACTCGGCCTTTGCCAATGTCGAGGATGCTGGTGTCCTCACACTGTTTAAATACATTTATCTTCTAACTGGACAGCATGATTAACAAGAAATCAAAAAGGGGCATCGAAAATACATGGTCACTAAAATCATGGACTTTCTGGTAGCCATCTTAAAATGCTCTACAAATATTGCAGTATATATATGATTTAATGTCCTCCAATGTGCGTAGTAAACATAAACAAAGCAGAATAGAATCAAAATAAACAGTATTAATCAAAGATTCATGAGGGGACATTGGCCTAATACAAAAATGTACCTGCATTAATCTGGCTTGTTGGGCCTGGGATGATTAGTTATTATGCAAAGGAATTCTTTAACATATTGCGCATATGTGATGCCACATGAATGAGTAAGAGATACACTGTGTAATACAATTTACACTGAAACTCACTTCTGTGAAGAGCCCATGGCCGCATTTTGCTCCACGGCATGTTAGCATCAAATTATCAATCAGCGTAAACATTTTTCAGCCAAAATAAATGCAACCAACTGTGTCTTACCATTCAAACAAGCATCTTCAAACAAACATCCATTCCAGAATGCTGTAAATAAGTTGACATTCCTAGATCAATACAAACATAAGCCAATGGCAGTAGTATCTAATATATGGAATCGCATGTGGACTTCCCTGGTTTCCTTTCCTGCCCTGAATGTGCCAATCCCTCACGTGATCATGTCAGTAATAGTGTAACCACCCTGTTCGGTCTTGGCCTGCAATTCATCCAGCATATGGTCGGACATGACACTCTCTCCCATGGTAACTCTCTATTCATACAATAAATCTGCTAGCCCCCAGGTCGCTATGCAAGCTTAGGATCTAGCCGATATGTTTCCATAATTTGTTGTCACTATTCAGTCTCACTGGTGTTCTGGTGTGCATCTCACTAATATATCTGGATTCCAGTTTCCTCAGCTTCTGGATTCTGTCCTCTCCCTTTTCATCCCTTTGCACCTGATCTAAGCAAAAGAACCACAGTAGGTTCCGATTGTTGTTGTGTTCAGCCTGAAAGTGTCTAGCCACAGGATAAGACGCATCCCGATTGGAAATTGCTTGCATGTGCTCCAGCTCCAGTTTATTCGCTGAGTGCACGGTGCTCCCCACTTCTTTTGACATGAGCACATTAGGCTATAGACAACATAATCTGAGTTGCAATTTAGAATTTTGCTGATTGCCCTTTTCTTACTACTTCCCAGAACCTCATAATCCTTCGTTTTATGGCTATGTTTACATGCCTTGCAATGTGTGCAAGGAAAATATCATGCAATTTCAGGTTTATTTGTCTTGGTGTGAGAAAATGGGGTTCTGTTGCAGTATTCCCCACTTTTGTCTGGCTTTTTATACAACTTTGGCTACAGGGTACTGGGTCCTGCTGTCCAGGTTCCCAGTACCAGTGTTCTTTCTCTAAAAATGTTCCACAATCGGCCTTTCAGGCCCCCTGCAAGTCCCTAAAAATGGTACCTGGGTCCCAGGACATTGTAACTGAAGAGGGCCCCCTAGGGGCCCTCACCTACGCCATGCAGACTTCCACTGCAACATGCATGGCCTGGTGGAGACAAAACGAAAAACGTAGACATAGCACACTGCCTGTGTTCCATGCCAACTAGCACTAATTAAGATATAGGTAAGATACCCCTGTAGAAGGGCTTACAAGCCATAATGCAGGATACATTATATCTCTGGTGTGAGCATAACTGCATGAGCAGATATGCCTCTACAATATTAGGGCCTAGTCCTTAATATTGTAAGTGCCAGGGAAGCCATTGAGAGTACATAAGCTGGCAGTTCAACAACTCGAGCTCCACAGCACCATGATGGCTTCACTGAAAACAGGAATGTTTGGGATCAAACAACTCCTCTCAATAAACCCACACTGATGCCAGAGTGGGATTTATTGAAACATGTACTCAGAGGGCACCTCATAGGTGCCCCCTGAAAACCTACCAACCCTGGTGTTTCAACAGACTTGCGTTAGGCAGCCTGCCACCACCACACATGTTTCCGGACCCCTGGGTCGAGAACCTCTGCTCTCTGGGACCAGAAACAAAGCTCATCCTGGGAAGAGGTGCCACATCTCCCCCCCCCCAGATGGGCACAGTGCTCGAGAGGGAAGCTTCAGAGATATGCCACCTTTGTAATGTGACCCCCAGCCGCTGCTGCTAGCATCAGATGGCAGCCCCCAGTTTACAACCCCACTTTGGAAGGGAAAACCAGCTAGAAAAAGGAGAAATTATAGGAGGTGTACCCACTTTCACCAACTCCTCCCCTCAAGTGGGGGAGGCGAAGTAAAGCACATCTTTCAGTCCCCCCCGATCTTGAGGATGGGGGGGACTCCTCCAATCAGGGCTAGGACCATGCCCCCTCCCACAGGAGTATGGCATAATTGAGGGTGTAGACACCCCAGGTAAGGTGCCAAGTGGTCCTACCAGCTACTCCCGTAAAACGCCCCTAAATGTTGGCTTACACCACCATTGCATCACTTTTTTGATGCTGCGATGGGTTACAAATTGCGCCATATTTACAAAGTGACGCATCAAGGCAGAAGCGTCACTTTGTAAACCCCTGTGCTACATTATACCTGCAACAGGGTATAATGTGTGCAGGGTGGGCGTTCCGACGCAGAAAAACCTTGTAGAAGTGGAGCTGTGAAATCTATGAGTTTTCGCTGCACCAATTCTAGGGCATCACTGCGTCAAATCCTTACGCCTGCTTGAAGCAGGTGTAGGGGTGGCGCAGGCCATTTCACATCGGGCTTGCCCCATGTGAAATGACACATTGATGGAGTTGCGTCGGTTTCAAGACGCATTCCAGCAATGCGCCATCTTTGTACTGACAGATACATCTGTAAATCCGTAAGACATGGAGCACCGTACAGTAAACACGGCGCATCCATGGTGTCACAAGGATGCTGCACTGAAAAGTGTTGCAACGCTGTATCACCCCAGCGATGCAACACTTTTCATAAATAAGGCCCTCAGTATTCAGGTGGTACCCTCAGACCTAGAAACTAGTTCCTGCTGACCTAAGAAGAAGGACGAAGACGACGATGTGCAGCGAAGCCTGAAGGCTCCTATTGACTTGACCCCAGCCCTACTGGCCTGTCTCCAGCTTCAAAGACCCAGCAAAAGAAGACAACACCAGTGACTTTCGGAATCATAGGAAGATTGCCTGACCTTTGATAAAGACCAGAACTCCTGAGGACAGTGGATCTGTCACCTTGAAATCTACACCAAAAGACTCTGGTGCCCTCCGGAACCATGAGTCCTATCCACTCTGCACCTGATGCCTCCGGCTCGTGTTCAGGTGGCCCATCAATCCAAAACAGGTTCCCCAGCGATCCTGACCTCAAGTCCATCATTGGCTGATCCCTTCTGGACTCCAAGACGATGCCTGCAGACTGAATACAGAGGCTCCCCTCCCAGGCAGCTCCAGTAAGAAGAATCTGATGTCAAATGACATCCCTGCACCTGTAGTCCCTGGGCCTTGGATAGCTCGACCGGTGGTGTCCCTATGACCAACTACACCTCAATTTACCTCTGCTGTCGCTGATTTCCTTCAGCTTCCTGCTCGGCGTCTTCAGCCTGGTTGTCTAACTGAGTGTCTCCACTGAAAAGCACTGGGCGACCGATGCTGTATTTGCACCCTGCATTCAGGCACCCCAGCGCACATGACGAATTACAAAACATCAGTGGATATTAGTAGCTTTACAATCCAATTTATGGATTATGTGACTATCAGTGGGTCCTGTAGCACAGCTATACTTAAATCCTCCCACAGACGTTTGAATGGTTCCCCAACACGGCCATTTACAATTTCATACAATTTCATTTTGGTGCCAACGAGGATGGGAACTAAAAGTATTGGTCATGCTTACATCAAGACTTTTGTAGTGTGTAGTGGATTATAATGTGCTCAATGGATGTATGTGTCTACAGTTAGTTGAGAGGTGGTAGATTAAGTTATTGTAGGCCAGTAGGCTATCATCTTCCACAAACTCAACAGAACTTTAAATTCAGAAAGAAGTAAAGTCAGTCTAATGAATGCTAAATAATAAGCAAAATATAAACTGCATGGTGCACAACATGCTCTTTGTTTGGTGAAGAACAGTTAGTTGGTTAGTAATTTGTTTATCCCTCTCATTTCCTACAGCACGCGGCGTAATTTATTAAAATACATAAAATATATTTAAATGTATAGAATAACCTTTGTGCACAGGTAACAATATTACATCAGTTTGTATCAGTGAAAGCAATATATGTAGACCTTCACCTTACATTTCTTGTTATGATAATGCACAGGTCCCAAGTGTCAAGAAACCGGGTGCTCCTCTTCTACTGCAAGTAAGCACAGCCTCAAAGATTTAACATTCCATAATCAACATTATTCCTCTACCATGCGAAAAATACTCACAAACTTTGTACATAGAATAGAAATATATTTATGAAACTGAGACTGCCGTAGTCGGAAATTTAAGTGTTCTGGATGCAATGATGACTGGAAAATGGAGCTGTGTTATATCCCTATGTTCCTTCTATGCGATGTTTCTTCTCTGTTGTTATGGTCTTGGTGCATGTTGCATCATAGCCTTCACTAGTTACCTAGGTGATTAGAATGCTAGCTACATGGAAGCTCCAGTGGAGTCAGTTGCTGCTGTGGGGCTGATGAAGGGAGCTCTCTGCGAGGGTCCTGGTGCTGTCTTCCTGCATTCAAGATTAAACCTACAATTCAACCTCTGCTGCTGTGTGGACTACCTTCTTTAAGATGTAACATGAATTGGCGATGACTGGGATGAACCCATTTCTACGCATGTCTGCATCTTCTTTGTTCACCCTCTTCTACAGAAACGTTTTGTAAGGAACACACCAAGATTTATACAGTCTCTCCCTTATAGACATTATTTTCAGCCTCCACTGCACTGTGGAACCTTTATTTTCTTCAGCAACTTTCCCTACTATGTTTTCATAGAGGTTCCACACTTGAACTTTGGAGTTCCTACATCTCTGCCTTGTCTTTCACTGCTCAGTGGAGTTCAATTGCTGGAAATTATTAATTGTATTAACAGTTGCCGAAATTTCTTTTCTAAGTGCCTGCGTTGAGACGGTTTACCTTCAAATCTCCGCAAGCACCAACGGCTGTTTTTGGAACTCTTCCTGCTGCCAGATTCTTCCTGCACTCCGTGTTCTTTTGGATGCCTGCCTTCATTTCTCTGAGCGAGCGGCTGTTCCCGATGATCCTCTCAGCATCGGCGACTTGCTTTGTGGTTTTCGGAGTGGTGGATTTCATCTCCAGCTGTTGGGGTTAGTGGAGAGCTGCCCCGATGATCCTCCAGCTTTTCTTTTTGGCGATAACGGCCGGCGAATCATCATTCGGAATTTCTCAGCGGACATTCAAGCAGGCACCGCCCATCTCTCCCCTGTTGTTTGAGATCAGCTGATGTCACGCAGAGCATGTTACCGTTCTCTACGTGCATATCTTAAGGGCAAAGTCCACCACCTTTAAGAGCTCGTAATTCAAAAGTATTTTCAGGATCTCTTTGGTTTGTGCAGCCTGTGCGGTGATGCGCATAGCTCTTCAGAAGACCTCTATTCTTTACTGAGCATTTTGAATGCTTATGAGCACATTCTTCATGGAAAACTAAATTTTTATTTTACCTGGTATTTTAAATCCTGGTGAGATTTCAAGTGGCATCATTCATTTACTACATTCATAAATTTATTTACTACATCTTTGGTAAGTACTTTATGCATGGTGACATGCACACCTTTTATTTTTTCATATTTATTTAGTATAGCTTACCCGTCATTTTCAACAAATGTTTCAACATATTGACATTTCTCAAGCACGGTGACGCGCACACCTCTTCAGCATATTACTTTCAAGTATAGTCACAATTATTCTATTGTAATTCTCATATTATTTCTGTACTGTACCTTACATTTTGTGTTATTATTTAAAATCTACCTCAGTATAATAAGGCTCTTCAAACAGCCATTCTCCCTGCTCCATTCTTGTCAAAACCAGGTACCCCCAAAGTTAAATGGAACCAATGATATAAATCTTTTAAAAGTTATTTATTAGTCATAGATGGTGTGAAGTTTTCTGCAGTTAGAAACAATCCTATGCTTTATAATTGTTTAGGGTCTGAGGTTTAGAGAATTTTTGATCACCAACCACCTATTATTCGCCCTCCTTCTGATGATTGGGATGAGTTTGCAGAAGCAATAGCTAGGTTAGAAAAACATTTTAAAGATGAGCCTAGTGTCATTGTAGAGAGACATAAATGTTATACTCGTAAACAACAAGAATATGAAAACATTGATTGTTTCTTGGCCGAATTAAGAGTATTAGCTTACTCCTGTGAGTTTGTAGGCCCAATTGAGCAATATTAAGGAGATCAGATTATTGTGAATTGTCATGATTCAAAAGTTCAAGAAATAATTTTATGTTGTAGGAACCCTTCGTTATTAGAAACCCTTGAGATTGCTAGAGGAATTGAACATTCTGTTACAGCTTCTAAGGAGTTAGGAAAGGGTAAAAGTGGCAACATTGAAGCAGTGAAAAAAATTACCCAAAATCCTGTCCATAATTCTGCACAAACTAATAAACCCACTACTTCGAAAGCTGAATTCAAAAGAAGTGATGGGAATGCACAATGTTTCAGATGTGGCTCAAAGTCCCATTTGGCCAATGCTCCAACATGTCCAGCTCTTGGTAAGCCCTGTACCAATTGTAAAAAAAGTGGCCATTTTGCCAAGGTTTGCAGAAATTCCAACAAAGTCATGGGTTTAAACACACAAGATTTCCAGATTGCATCTAGTTCACACAGTGAGGTTATTCAAAGTAAGAAAATTGTGTTGTCCGTTGACATGGTGAACATTGCTTCTCATTCTGTTGGTGATGAAGGTGATCCTATTTGTGATGTCAAAATTGGAAATGTTGACACCAGAGTCACTGTTGACTCTGTTTCTCCCATTACCATCATTTCGGATATATTATTCCTCCGGACATTCGTACTGCTGCCTTTGGCGGTCAAGAAATAGACATGATGGGTTATTTTCCAGAAAGTTTACAGTTTAAAGATAGACTTATTCATACTAAGTTTTATGTAGCAAAGAAGGGTTACAACATCTTAGGTTGGAGAGATCAGAGTAAACTTGGCATGATTTTGAGACCTGGCACTAAACACCCTATATCGCTTGTTAATACTGTTCAAGAGAATGTCACTTCTTTAGACTCTGTTCATAACAAACACCAACAGGTATTTGAGGACAATTTAGGAGTGGTAAAAGGTTATGAGCATAAAATCCTTCTTAAGCCTGATGCCATCCCTGTTGTTCACAAAGTAAGACATGTTCCTTTGAGTATTAGAGGAAGATTAAAGGAACATCTTCAAATGTTATGCTCTGATGGAGTCATTGAGCCTGTGGACTCCTCTTTATGGGTTTCTCCCATTGTTGTGGCTGTAAAAAAAAAATTCTGATGAGCTCAGATTATGCATTGACTTGAGGTCTTTAAATAAAAACATTCAAGTAGACTGTTTCCCTTTACCAAGGGTTCATGACATGTTGGCTCAACTTTCTGGCACAAAGATATTCTCCACTATTGATCTGAGAGCTGCCTATCATCAGATTGAACTAAACAAGGACTCTCGTGATCTTACAGCTTTCTACACTCCTTTAGGAGCATTTCCCTTCCTCAGATTGCCGTTTGGCCCTGCATCGGTGGCATCTGTATTCCAGAAACTCATGTTTCAGCTACTAGGAGATGAGAAAGATGTTCTTTCTTATCAAGATGACATTTTAATTTCTTCAAATTCTGTCAAGGAACACATACGTAAACTTGACCGGGTTCTGGGTATTCTGGAATACCATGACATGACAGTTAAGAAACAGAAATGTACATTTTTAATAGAGGAATTTGAGTATTTGGGGCATGTCTTTTCTTCTACAGGTATCAGACACAAGCAAGATCTTTTAAAAGCCATTACTGATTGTGCCCAACCTACAGATAAGGATCAGCGAAGATCTTTTTTAGGCCTAAGTGAATATTACTCTCGTTTTGTGCACAATTTTGCTTTCGTAAGTGAACCTTTGAGAAGACTCATTAGAAGCAATGTCAAGTTCATCTGGCAAGAAGAACAAATGGAGGCTTTAAAAATATGTTAATGTTTAATTGTAAATGGACCTGCTCTTCAACCATATAAAGATAATGCCATGTCTATTGTCACTGTTGATGCTAGCAATTTAGGTCTTGGTACCATTCTAAGTCAGATGGTGGATGGAGTTGAACATACAGTTGCTTTTGCCTCCCGTAGACTTTCGACTGCTGAAAAGAACTATAGCTCGATTGAAAAGGAGGCATTAGCCTGTGTCTGGGGTGTTCATCATTTCGCAACCTTTTTGTGGAGGAGAGAATTTATGATGGTCACTGATCACAAACCTTTAGTCTTCATGTGGAAATGACAAAGGTTTAAGCAATGCCAGTCCTAGACTGATTAGTTTGTTTTCCAAATTGTATGAGTACAATTTTACCAAGAGACATATCCCAGGAGGAAAACTTTTTAGAGCTGATTTTCTTTCCAGGTGCCCCTCTAATCTAAGTGATGAAGTGTTAGTTCATGAGGACATGGAATTTGTGGTTGTACTAGTGGATGGTTTTGCTTTGACCAAAGAGGTTATTTCTTACCAAGATTGGGAAAGCATCTCTGCTTCTGATCAATCTCAGGTTATCCTTAAGAAATGTATTTCTGTTGGTTGGCCTAGGGAAGCTTAAGTAGGGGAAGAGTTCAAATCCTTTTTCAAAATTAAAGATGAATTAAGTGTAGAAGGAATTTTTCTCATGAGAGGTTCGGTGTTAATTCCTGCTGCTGGCTTGAGGAGCAAGTTGATTGCATTGTCTCACAAAGGGCATGTGGGTGTTACTGGTACTAAAAAGAGACTACGATTATACTATTGGTGGCCTGGCGTGGACAGCCTTGTAGAGACCATGTTGAATAATTACAAAGTGTGTGGTCATGCTGAGAAATCTCTTCCCAATTTCTATTCGCCATTGTGTCCTGTGGCTTTTCCTCAGAGACCTTGGGAGAAATTAGGCTTAGAATTTGTTGGTCCTATTGTTGCATTGAATGGTGGTTTCAGGTATATTTTGTCAGTGGTTGACTATTTTTCCAAATGGGTTTCTGTCAAGTTCATGAGAGAACCCAACACAGATAACGTCATTGAATTCTTGAAGCATTTATTCGATACAGAAGGCATTCCTGCTTTTGTGATCCCAGACAATGGAGTTCAATTTGTTTCGAATAACATGAGGAGTTTTTTGTTGAAGTTTTGGATTAAACACCTTATTACCGCTCTTTATAGTCCTCAAGGCAACGGTTTAGTTGAGAAGGTGAATCGTGTTTTGAAAGACACCATACAATTAGCGGTTTCTTCTGGCTTACAGGTGCAAGATGCTATTGATGAAAGAGTTTGGTCTTACAACAATACCCCTCATTCTACCACTGGAGTCTCTCCCTTTGTCTTATTGAGGGGGTAGACATTCATTTAATGAGCTTTCTCCTGAGTGGGTAATTTCTAAATCTGGTGTGGATGACAATATTCCCAACAGTGATCAAATCAGATGTCGTGTGGAGTTGAGTCAAGCTGAATCTAAATTTAGATATGATGATGAAAAAAAAGTAATGAGGACCACGCAGGAAGGTCGTAGTTTAAGTTGATTTATTGAAGATAGTTACATGAAGGATAAATCCAATACAGCAGGTTGTTATGTTCTGTAGAGCAGCCCCACCAGGAGCAGCCTGTATGCTTTTCAGCCCATTCACAACTGTCACTTCCAACCTCTCAGGCACCCAACATTCCAATTGCGTCATCACTCCAACATTCCGTGAGCACACACACACACACACTGGCTGAGCAGGAGATGTATAAGGCATAACAAGAACATGAGTTGGATACTACATACCCCCCTTTCTTATAAAACGGAAGCAATTGTCCAATTCCTAAAAGAGATGTAATCATGAATAAAAGAACAAGGAATGAGCTGAAAGGAATGCAAATGCAACAAAGGAAGTAAAGTCAAGTAAAGGACAGAAAAGAACGAGCGAAGAGATAGCTGTGGGAAAGCAAAGAGGGAGCAAAGGGTGAGTGGGACAAATGAAAATAACCCATTCTCTCCAACAAGGAAAATAGTAAAAAGTAATGAGCCGTAAGAAACAACAAGTAAATAAAAGGACATAGTCGCACCAAAGACTACCCCCAAACACACCCACTGGCCAAGCAAGGAAGGAAAGACAAGGCACGACACAACCTAAATACCAGCCTACACACAGACACAGAGAAGAGAGGGACGGATTTCCTCCTAAACCAGGAAGAGAAAGAATGAAGCTCAAAGAGGGAAAGGCTGGGGACGAGGAAGACTAACGACCAATGTAGTCCAGAT
Organism: Triturus cristatus; assembly: GCF_964204655.1. NCBI lineage: Eukaryota > Metazoa > Chordata > Amphibia > Caudata > Salamandridae > Triturus > Triturus cristatus. Next base: position 748,129,302 of record NC_140584.1, on the reverse strand, counting down.
ACCAAGGATGAACAGAAATATGTGAAATCACGAGGAGAACTGGTCAAGAGAGAAAACAGAGAAGATGAGAAGCAAATACAAAGAGTATAACTCATCCTCCCCCATTTTCAAATTGACAATATAATAATTAGGGCTCCCGGTTTTCCGTATTTACGGATTTATACATATAAATACAGACGGAAATCGATATTTCCTTTGTCTGTATTTATATTTATAAACGGTAAAATACGAGTAAATGTTGCCGCGCTAGTCTCCCGCCTCCCGATTCCTGCAAGCAAAAACCCGATGCCTCTGGGTTTCAGCTGACAGGGCAGTATTGTGTAACGTGCTAATTCTTCCAGCAAAAGTCGAAGTGGCAATGCAGGGGCTCTAGAAGGGGTGAACAACCAACAAAGCCCCATTAACAAGCGAATGGTCTTTTAAAGACCTGTGAAGTGCTCGGGGGCGGCTGTGTGTAAGCTGTTTCAGCCCGGGCTGCCACAAACGTGGGGGGGGGTACGCACTTTGCTCCTCTGAAATGTTGGCATCCACTCTTGTGTTACTTTTCACAATGTATAATTTTGAGCCAATTCGTGCCTCTGTTTTCAGAGCCCGTACGCAGAGCATGGTGAATGAAGTCACACTGAGTGTGAACGATGCCTTTATCTGTTCAGTCGAATGCTTTAAGTAACCTGGAAACACTGGGCTACCAGACTTAACTCTTTCGAGCATTTTAAACATTACAGTAAATTCTTGGGATGTGTGCATGGGCGTAGGAAGTGTGGGGGACGCGGGGGATATATCCCCCCCAGATTTTGGAGTGGGGGGGACACGGGGAACAAGGGTGGGGGGGGACGAGGGGACAAAGGAATTTCCTCTCTCCCTTCTGTTATCGCAGGGCCATTAGCACGCGAAAGCGCTACCTAATGGCCCTGCACTTGACCTGCCTGGAGTCAGAGGCCCCCGCCCTCTGCCTTTTGTTATGCTGCAGGAAGGCTCAGCCGTTCTGGGAAGGGCAGAGAACGGAGGAAAAATAAACGCTGTCTCTTTTCCTTCATGGCAAGGACAGTGTCCACTACTCCTGATCTGCCTCTGGCGGCTGCCCTCCTCTCTTTATTCCTCCATCTCTTTCTGTCTCTGTCTCGCTCCTGCTTACGTGCTGATTTCAAGAGGCAGCTCTTAAGGTACTCTCTCTTGCCTCTCCTTTTCTTTATTTGTTCCCCTGTGAAATTGATCCAAAAAAGGCTGAACACTTTGGCTGTAAATGTCCTCATTTTCTGACCGTTTTCTATTGAAAAGAAAAACCTCGGAATGGAGAGAAACAATAGTTAAATACCTAAATAAAGCAATACAGAGTGGACAGCAGACAGGCCAAACTGTTATTTACATCCACACACATTAGCACCACTTTACAGAGTTTGCCAGTGAAAGCGCTACTTTCTTTTTATCTTCTTTCTTTGAACAACATTGTTTTCCCAGGGTGGGTAAGTGCGCCATTCCTAAAGGGACTGCAATACCTGGTTGATGGGTAGAGTGGAAACGTTTAATATGATCGTTTTCAACTTTGTAATTATTTTAGCTTATAAAATGCGGCTCTGTGTTTGGGGATGTGGTCGTTTTTAAACCAAACTGCATACATTTTGAAAGGATATTAGCAATGGACATTGAAAGAGGTCCCTTCCTGGTCCTGTAGCCATGTCTTGAACTTTTCAGGCAAAATCACTTACTGATTTCTGAATAATGAGTTTAAAACCGTTAAGGTAACCATGTTTTTTTTCTGATTACAGTTCACATGCTTTGCTTATTCTTGCATTCCCTATGAGTGTTTGCTTTTTCCAGGGTGTTATTAATTTTTTTTCAGGCAGCATTTTACTGTTGTCTAGTGCATAATTTGAATTTAGTCGCAGCATAATTGAGTTGTGCTGAAGACAGTGCGAGTTTCTCTCAGTGGGTCAATGTAAATAAATGTGGAAAAATACTAGCTGTAGCGTCGCCTTTTGCTTGTGGCAAAAATAAATATGGATAAATACAGAAAAAAAGCCCAAAAAATAAATATGGATAAATACAGACGGAAATGGCAAAAAAATAAATACCATAAAACCGGGAGCCCTAATAATAATATGAGAATACCGTTGAGTTTTCAAATTGACATGAAACATAATATAAGAATAACATTGCAAGAAAATAACAGCAAATAGGCCTGAGACCCATGACCTACCCCAAGAATAAGGGTGGTAGACTTTATGTAAATGGGACTGGCAGCCATATGAGACTGATCACCCAAGAACATGTAGATGGGACTGGTACCCAAAAAGACACACCCTGTGTAAGGGTAATAATGTAAGTACAGAAGCTAATGTAGATGCGACTGGACCGATGACCTATCCCTGAAAGAAGGGCGTACATGTAGTGTGAGCAAATGGGGCTAGAACCCATTGCCATCCCTATGTAGGGAAGAAACATAGTGTAAAGCGTACAAGTGTAAAATGAACAAAGAACCCCTGAGAGTGTGTACCAAGAGTCCATGCATGTAAAATACAATCCCATGGTGGATAAGTGTATATAAGAACAATACCGTCAAGGAATGTACCAAAAGCCAAAACATGAGTGAACGTTGCATAATCACAGCCAAAAAGTACAATAGGCATAAGGGAATAGGCATAAATAAACACCACATGCTTTCTGTATATGTTGCAAAAACAAAGCATAAAGATATTACTGTAATGCTTGCCCAACCTACAATAGGCTCACACTCTGAAGAACAAACACACATGCAGAATGTCAAAGTTAAGGGTGAGCGCGTCACCATAACCTTGTGATGAACACACAAGAGTTATTGATCAAAAATAGCAATGCTGTAGTGAGAGGATGGGAAACCCTAGCACAGAATGTACTCCCGGTTAATGAAATATCCGTGTGAGTACTGTAAACGTGTACCTCATAAGTGTCAGAGTCCGCTGCAGAGATGGAAACAAACGTTGGGGTGAACACCTATTGATGGCACTGAGAGTGGCGTATGGCGCTTGTCCAAATCTGAAAAACGGGAGAAAACATGCCCGCTGTCACCATGTTGAAACATATTTATAAGTTTGAGAGAGATGTAGGAAAACCTATGCCGTCATGTTGAACACTTTCCTAAAAAAAAAAAAAAAAGAAATGGAGGCATGTATAATATGCAGGGCTGGGAGGCTCTCAGCGCTCTAGTGCATCAAACGTTGTGACACAGCGAGAAAGTTCGCCGTTGAAAGCTGTGTCGTAACAGAGGATCCAATGAAGATAATATTGTGGCAACAAAGATGAGGTAAAATGGGCGTGGCAAGTTTTAACGAACAATTTGACAGTTCAACTGCCGCTGAAGCGGCTGAGCCCAACGATGAGGAGAAAATGAAAAGAACTCACCACAATTACTGCGAAGCGCATGAAAAGTTCCATACATCCACTGCTACCACAATCATCGCAATGCGTGTCGAGAGGGAGTGGAAACACCATTAAGTAAAGAATGGCACAAAAGCAGAAAACAGAAACCACTATGCGCAGCATATACAGATAACATTTCTTCAGGTTGAAACTTCAATGAATTTTCCTTGTGCTCACTGGTAAATGAAATACCATATACCGAGCAGTGTAGGATTCAGCCTGATCCTCCCCGAAAGATAATCCTAGCGTTGTCAGATGAAACATGTTGTATAAACAGCTTAGAAAACCACTGTGTCGTGTTGACAGGATTGTATTGCCAAAATCCACAATGATTTTGAATGTCTTCAGGGTCAAAAAAATTTACAAACTGTGGGCTGAAGTCTTGATGTAAGAATCACAGCTTGTAATAATGCAAAGATCCAAGTGAATAAACGATGTTGTAAGTCCTCAGGGTCAAACAGAGTGTGGCTGGAAATGCACCTACGTGATCCAAAAGAATTTGGAGGCTGAATCTTGATCGGCTTGATGACGCAAGCATAACTAGGTACAACAAAGTCCATAATAAGTAATATTGTACAAGCACAGCCCTCGTGGGCTAGGGCTGTCCGATGGGGAGGAGACTGGTGGGGCTGAGAGGCGTAGTGCTTGATCTTACTTGTGTCTAGTTGTTTTCTTTTCTTGTTAGTGTAGAACTTGTTGCTTACTTGAATTTGTCTATGTTCTTCTGTGTAGAACAACCTTGGATCATGTTATCTTCTAATCTTTTCAGAGAGGAAGAGCTTTCTTTCATGTACGTATTTGTTGTTCTGTGAAGACCACCCTTGTATCTTCTTTAGAGTTTTTCCTTTCCTCTGGATAGTTCCTCTAGTACTTTTTGTTTCACGTGGCTGTCTCTTTTGTAGCTTGTTTCATCTTCAACTCATCTTTTGTACGCCAGGTGTCTGAGACCCGCTTGTTTCACCTAGGTTCGTCACCAACTTGTCGCCAAATAAATGTAGTAATGAGGACCATGCAGAAAGGTTGTGGTTTAAGTTGATTTATTGAAGATAGTTACATGAAGGATAAATCCAATACAGCAGGTAGTTAGGTTCTGTGGAGTAGCCCCACCAGGATCAGCCTGCATGCTGCTCAGCCCATTCTCAACTGTCACTTCCAACCTCCCAGGCACACAACATTCAGATCGCATCATCACTCCAATATTCCGTGAGCACACATACAAACACACTGGCTGAGCAGGATATCTAAAAGGCATAACAAGAACATGAGTTGGATACTACATTAAGTTAGAGGATTTTGTTGTGGGTGAATCTGTCCACATCAGGAGACCATTCAAGAAAGGTGGTTCTAAGTTCTATCCTGAAACTAAAATTGTTCAAGTTGACAAACATGCAGTGAAAGTTTTTGGTGGGAAGTGGCGGAGCAAAAGGAGAGTGGCCAAAACACATAAATCTGATACTAATATTTCTGATTCTTGTCAAAGTGTTATTTACACTTATTCTGGGGTAGTTAGTGGGCATGATTTTTTTGATTTGGGTGTGTTCAATGAGATTTGTATTCCTAATCAGGCTGAGGGGTGTCCATCTTTCACTGAGAAATTTAATATGCAAAAACGTGGTGCGGTGCCTATTTCTGTCAATGATTCTTGTTGTGCCTGAATTTCTTCTGATGTGCATAATTCTTGTGTGGATCCTTCCTTGCTTGAAGGAACTCCCTGTCTGCCTGAGGGCTGCTGTTGGCAGACGCCGTGGTTGCGCTTTGGGTGCCTGCACCATTACTCACCTTGTGTTCCGTGCTCTCTGCCTTTTGCCTGCTGGGTTGCTGCCTCCTCTTCTCCCGCTGCTGCCTTCGCCGCCACCATCAGCTGTGGACGCTTTGCAGGGACGGACTGCATCTCCCGTCGTCCTGTGCGGCAGGGGAAGCTGCAGTCGTAGGTTACGCGCCAGGAGGTGCTTAAAAGAGCGGCGCCCCTCCCGCGTCGCGGGACGCGCGCGGGCGGCGCCGGGCTAAGCCCGGGCAAAGGGCGGGCCGTCTGAGGCCGTCCGAGGACGACAGAGGACGGGACGGGCCACTTCTCCTCTGACTGTGGTTGAGTGAGTTTTTGGTTGATTTCTAGCTCGCTAGGCACCATTGTTGACTGAACTACCTATAGCTCACATTAGTTCACCACGAACTACTATTATACTCTGTTATAGCTCTGTGGTAGCATGCCAAAACCAAAAAAGTCCGTAAATGCAAACACTATGGACAATTACATGGTGCAGATTGTTAGCAAAATCAATAACGACAGGAGGGTTTCACTGGGGTTAAACTGCTCTCCAAATTCTTCTTTACCAACCCCCCTGTCTGATTCGCTGCTGGCTTCTCCTTCATTGGTTAATAGTAGCACTCCAATTGAAACAGAGGTCTTAGATAGCGATATTCTTGAGTTAAGCGGCCACCCAACTGTTAATTCACAACCTACCCCTGATGTAGACTTGCATACGGTCACTGAATTAGTTGATCCTGATTCTCCCGTTCCTCCCCCTAGAACCAGAGAAATCAGAGCCTGTAGGAAAATCCAGGTTAGAAGCAATGGATCCCGTCCAGGGAAAAAAAAAGGCAACCTCCGCACCAAAAAGTATGAGAAGAACAGAGGCATCAGAGTCACAAGTTGCTAAAAATTCTGAGAATGAATTATCTAGGAAAATAGCAAATATGATTGACGCTAAAATTGAGAGTATCATTACTCCTCTGGTAGCCAGGATTGATAAATTAACGGCAGAGGTAGCCAGATTAAGTGCTTTACTAAATAGACCTGCAGAAGAAGCGACCAGAGTTATGTCCCCGGTACCAAGTCGTTTCACTTCGATTGCACTGCCTGTTAGAGGGGAAGGAGGGGCTGCACAAAAAGAGATAGTGAATCCCCCTCCTCTGCAATCTAGAACTGATGAGAATCCCCAGAAGGCATTTAAACCAGGTCCCCCCAATGACCGTTTTGTCTCGCGCTTAGCGAATGATCAATTCCAATGTACTGTTGAGGCCCTTCCTACTACATTGGTTCTTGCCAATGTTCCTATCTTGTCATCTGACAAAATAGAAACCACATCTTCTCTCATTAGTAAATCATTGCATTGGTTGATAAAAAATATGAGGATGTCCCCCTGGGGAGCGCGACAACTAGCTGGGGAAATCATCATGGCAAGAAGAGTCTCATGGCTAGGCCATGATCCTAAAAAGTACGCTGGGGACTGTGTGGTTCTCAACTTTTCTAACCCAGCTGTTCTCCCCAATGTCTTGCACAACATATTTCCCCCTCAACGGAGACATGGTGCTATCATTCCCCTAACACTAAAAATTTTTTATTGTGGGAGGAATTGGGAAGCTAACCGAGTGACAGAGAGGAAAAGGTGGACCCCAATGCCTAGTATAGGGGGTGGGAGTGACCCTGCCAGGATGTGGAACATCAATATAGAAAATAGGTTTGGGGTCTTGTCAGATTTGAATGATTGCGATTGACTCGATGGGAAGGTCAGACTCGAGGATAATGTATTGACACCGTACGTTAGTTTATCTACTCCCATAGCCTCGGCCAGTTGCCAAGACAATATTGCAATAAGCAACCCCAGTACTACCCAGCCAAATGCAATGGAACTTTATAGATTAATATCACCCAACCATCTAGGATCTGGAGATATAGCATCAAAGGCACCAATAAATGAATCATTAAGCATCCCATGCAGTAATGTTGAACACGTGAATAGGATTGATAGTGAGTCTCAAAGTCAATCAACATTAAATGAGCTTTCCTGCCCTTTCGAACATGAGTCACGCCTTTCCTTTTTATCCTGGAACCTTGCAGGAATTGGCAACAAACTACATTGTACTGAATGGCACACTTTTGTCGACCAGTTCGACATAATTTTATTTCAAGAGTCGTGGTCCATGGACCCGGTTTATTGTCTGGGTTTCCTTAATTTCTACATACCTGCTACCAAAAAAACTAAAGGTCGTCCTTCAGGTGGCCTGATAATTTGGATCCGCCAATCCCTATGTTGCAAGATTAACCAACATAGTCTCCAATCTAATGACATTTTGTCATTAAATATCACTTGGCCTAACGACCAGGGAATGGTTATATCAAATATCTATGCTAGAGGGATGGTCGGAGGCACCTTATCCGATGTGACATCTGCCCTAGACCATCACCTTTCTGCATTACCATCGGAGAAGCTCATTGTAGTGGGTGGCGATTTTAATACGACGTTCGAGCCCCTTGGCCCCGAGGACCAGTTTCTTGCTGAAGAGGAGGACAGTAGGTGGGGTGTTCCCCAGCTGGATCTCCCCCCAGTCAAGAGATGGACTGCCGCGGCCATCCAACTTAAAGCACTCTGTTTAGAGAGAGGGCTCAGAGCTGCCAATGGACGTACCCGGTCAGACCGCCAGGGCGCCAGTACATTTGACAATGGCAGATCCACTAGTCGCATAGATTATTTTCTGGTGGATATAAGGATTTGGTCTAGACTGAATGATATGACTATAATCGCACGAGAAGATAGTGATCATAACGCCCTGTGCTTGGAATTACAAACCCCCAATGGACCCACAGAACCTAAAACTGATGGGGCAAAAGGTAGCTTGGACGTTGTCGTATCAAACAACATGAGGCATGTCAAATGGGGTAGATTCATAGAAAAGCCTGAGAAATTAGAAGATCTCAAAAAAGTGGTAATTGATGAAGTGGCTAAATTGAACGCCCAACCGACTGGTAATAACTTTCCTTTATCCATGGATGAGGTCCATACTACCTTTTTCCTAAATCTCCAAAACTTTTTCATAAAACCCCCTGAGGGTGAGAAATCTAATAAGGGCAAACAACCTGTGGTGGGATGGTTCAATAAATCTTGTAGAGCAGCTCGCCAGAGTTTAAGCTTGGCCCTTAGATCAAGAAACATCGAAGATGTGAGATCTGCCAGGAAGCTATATAAACACGTACAGCTAGTGGCAAAGAAGGAATGGGACGAGGATCACTGGCAGGATTTGAAATCTGCTTGTCTGGCCAAAGATCAAAAGCAGTTTTGGGCAATAGTGAAGTGGGATAGAGGTGGGGTTGCGCCATCACCCCAAAATAACGTGGCAAAAAACCAGTGGGTTGACTTCTTCAAACCACAATATGCTTCAGTCTCGCCTGAAGGAGAGCACCCACTCCCTCCGGCTATTTATTTTCACACGCAGGTGTTCACGATTAAGGATGTTAACCTAGCACTAGACTGTATAACCAGGGGCCGCGCTCCCAGGATGGATGGGATACCTGCGGATGTATTTTTAACTGATAGATCATCCTGGTGTCAGTACTTTCAATGGCTAGCAAATTCTATAGCTATGGGTGCACCCGTTCCCCCCTCATGGAAAGGGGCTGAAATAATCCCAGTTTTTAAAAAAGGGGACAAATCACTTCCCAGCAACTATAGACCTATCAGTCTTATTGACTCTGCCCAGAAACTGATAGGTCGATTAGTACAAAACAAACTACAAACCTGGATTGAAGAAAACAATATCTTGTCCCCATTCCAGGCTGGATTTAGACCATGTACTAGCTCGGTTGACCAGGTATTTTATTTTCTAGCACTCTATTGGAGAAATGTGAAGCTAACTAATGGGACCCTTTATGCGGTTTTCATAGACTTAAAATCTGCATTTGATTTAGTGCCCCGCACCAAACTTTGGAGGGTTCTCGACGAAGCAGGGATAGCACCGGAACTACTAACGTTACTCGTCCGCCTGCATGAGAACAATTATGCACGAATTAGGTGGGGAACTCAGGGGGAGGTGACTGACACATTCCCTGTAGAGCGTGGTGTTCGGCAGGGATGTGTCTTGGCACCCACGTTGTTCTCTCTGTTTATAAATGGCATTGTAGAATATCTGAGCCGTTCCCCCACAGACGCTCCTGTATTGGCTGGGTCTCGCGTGCCTGTTCTCATGTTCGCGGACGACACGCTGATAGTTTCACGGACACCTAGTGGCCTGCAGAAGGCGCTAAATGCATTTGGTGACTTTTGTCGAGAACGTGGACTTGAAATAAATACCTCCAAAACTAAGTTCATGTGCTTAAATCAGCGTCAAAATTTTAGAGGTGTTATTAAATTCAACGGCACCCCGCTGGAGCAAGTGGAGGCATTTACATATCTAGGGATATCCCTCCAGAACAATATGAAATGGACAAACCATATTGATATGGCCGTCCTAAAATTTCATCAGTTAGCGGGAGCAATTGTTTCCAAATATAAATTATCCTTGACTAAACCCATTACTCCAGCCTTGGAAATTTATAACATGAAAGTTATTAGTGCTGTATTATATGGATCGGAATTATGGGGCTTTGGCAACCTGAATCAACTAAGATTAGCTGAAAACAAGTTTTTACGTTGTTTAACAGGAGTTCCCCGAAGTACCCCAATGATTCCATTAGCATATGATCTTGGCAGGAAAAGAGTTGAGGATTTGGCACGATTGCGCCCACTCCTTTATTGGCGACGGATCATGGTCACACCGGAACTTGCGCATTATGCCACCGCCCTAAAAGATATCATCAGGGCTGATCATTTCCACTCTATTACATGGCTCAAAGAAATCAGAGATTTGCTAATAAAGTTAGACTTGGGGCACCTATGGAATGATTTAAATGGTTTAAATTTTCCATCTAAGTCTGCATTTAAAAAAATGTACTGGGACATGACTTTAACATCTGCTTTTAGCTCTGGCCAGAATTCCAATCTAACAGGTCGTTATTTTGACATTAAATGTATTCCATTTTGTGAGGCATTTTGGGATTTCATAGAGAGGCCCATTGATAGAAAACTGTATTTCCAGTTTAGAATTGGGTCTCTCCCTGTAAAAGCATTCACCCATAAATGGTCACCTAATCAGGACAATAAATGTCCTCACTGTCGAGATTTGATTGAGGACGCTGGTCATCTATTGTTTGTCTGTCCATTGTATGTCATTCCACGTCATAGGTGGATAAAACCAGTATGTTTAAATCTGGGAATACGCAGATATAAGGAGGCCCTAAGGATACTTGAATCTGATTGTACCCCTTGCTTGGTTATTGCTGTAGCAAAATATTTGGGGTGGGCATGGATAATACGTTTGCATACCCTAAAAATGTTAGAAGCTGGACAATGAGTATCTGACACTAAGGTTACTGATCTATTTTTAACATGAAGGTTTTATTTTTTAATAGATAAATTGATGTTATTAAATTCATCGGAACTATTCGCCAGCATTACGGTTTAATGTAATTTTAAAATTTGCACATTGTATTTTAAAATAGTATTTATATTTATGGTATTGTTAGGATGTTAAATTGCTTTTATGACATGCTGTCGAATAAAGCTTTGAAATTTGAAATTTGGATAGCATCACTCAAATAGCAGTTACTGATCCCTTGGTATCCATGTGAGGGAGAGTAAGACTTCTGCCTAAATATCTTGAAGAATTTATTATTTGATTTTTGCTTATGTTCTTATTTTCACCTTGCTTATTGTTGTTTAGATTTGTTTGAAGGGGAGAGGTGTGTTATATCCTTATGTTCCTTCTATGCTATGTTTCTATGGTCTTGGTGCATGTTGCATCATAGCCTTCACTAGTTACCTAGGTGATTAGAATGCTACCTTCATGGAAGCTCCAGTGGAGTCAGTTGCTGCTGTGAGGCTGATGAAGGGAGTTGCTCTGTGAGGGTCCTTGGTGCTGTCTTCCTGCATTCAAGAATAAATCTACAATTCAACCTCTGCTGCTGTGTGGACTACCGTCTTTAAAATGTAACATGCTGTTTATTGACTCGTCAGCTCATCCAAGATGTATGTCTCAGTACACCTGTACCATTCTGTCCATCTCAAAATATCTATTGAGTTTTTTTCAGTTTGTTCTATGCTTCTGAAAATGTATCATGCCTACAAAAAATGTAAATGATCATTATATACTGGCAGCTTTCATGAAACAACATAAGAAAAATTACCATTACTTATGCTTCATTTATTGAAAAGAGAAAACAAGCATCTCCTCTCTCATGTTTCAATTGCTTCACAACAAAGTACTAGTGCCTTACCCGCTTGCTTATTCACAGAAGCACAGTAGCTCTCTTCTTTGAAAGTCGAGAAAGAAACCGGAACTTCACCTGTTGCCAATTTTGAATCTAGGTCCATATGCTCGATAAAAAGGAAAAACTTTTATGGATATCAATTTGGACATGGATATGATATCAAATGAACAGGCATTTTTTACACTGTGAATGTACACTATGGATGTACACAGACCCACATTGACCACCTTGAAATGTGTTTGTAGCCATCTTTGGATGTGTTTGCAATTTCTGAACACACCCATTCAATGAAGGTTGGGGTGAATAAGCGTGCATCTGTGATGGTCATGTTTGAATGGGTTTTATCAAATAATACAATCTAATTTTTTTTGTACCTTCCCCGCATCAAGATGGAGCATCGCCGATATTGCGGCAGGAAATAAAATGTAAAACAATGATGTGGAGAGACTGGGGAAGGGGTGACAAGCAAGAAGCACAATTTGGCTGAGGGAAATATTTTTTTTCAAAAAGCAGGTGAGGCAATGGACGAGCTGTCGAGGGGTAGGAGAAGCGGAAAAAGAACAAGCTGAGGGAGGCGGGGGAGGAGTAACACATAGAGCAGGGCAGATGGTAAGTAAAAATGGAAGCAGTACAGGGAGAGAGAGCAAGAAAATACATGCACTCCCATGGAATGCCTAAAGAAAAAGAAAAAAGTAGCTCCCTGAGTGCAAGCAATGCCAGCAGGAGAAGGTTACAAGTCAACCAATCAGAACACTATGAGACCTAAATGATCCAGAGAGGGACAAATACAAGAGTAGGGAGGTAATCCATCAAATCAAGAGGAGACAAGTGAAATAGATAACAAAGCCATTCAATCATGAACAAAGGGCTGACCCAAAGACTACTTTATGAATATTAGAAAAAATAGATCTGGCCAACAGACCATTATGTTATGTTATGTGTTATTGATTTACATAGCTCACTAATCACTTGAGATGGTATCCAGGTGCTTGGGCAGGTGTGTAGGTGTGAGGTGCCCAAGGTGCTTATACGAAGGGCCAGGTCTTCAGCTTCTTGCAAAACAAGTTGCGGCCGGCATGGCTCGCGGGTGGGGGGCGGGTGTGGGGGTGGTCACGGGGCAGAGAGTTGTGGGGGGAGGAGGGGTACCAAGGGGGTCATAATAAAAAAAACATAAAAACGTACCATATGCCGAGTCCCGCGTCTTCTCTTCTCCTGCTATCCTGCATCCGACAGGACCAGGAAGCAGGCTGCCAGGCGCCCTCCCCTAAGCCAAGCGTTGAGATTGGGCTGAGCGCTGTAAAACGGCACTCAGCCAGGGGCTGTAGGGGTGGGTATGTTCAATGGAAAAAAACAAGGACCCCCTGAACAGCAAATAGTTGTATTCCTATGGACCCGAAGAGAACTATAATTCCTTTGCAACAAAACATAACACCCCGCAACCTTTTTTAGGCAATCGAGGGCAACGCAGAGGACGACCAAGAGTGAGATTTCAATCTCAAAACAGGGGCAATTACCAGCCTCAACATCATCAACGACAGGACACCCAGTATCTGTTGGAAACTCGCAACAGACAATACTGGAAACAGGGGATATGATCCCCATATTCAATTTATCATCCCACATTTTAGATAGACACTATATAAATTTACTATCTAAAGGTTTATCATATGTGCCTCATACCAACGCTAATAAATTTGAATTATATCAGGATATTATTGCATTTTTCAGAAAAATTAGATTAAAAAAAATTTTTGAACATGATATGAACCAACATTCTGATGAGAATACTACTAAATCTCTAGCTCTTCCATCCACTTTTTGTCCCTCGCTTGAACAATTAGGACCTGAAGTGGCTGCATTTGAATTAGTTGTTCTTCAAAAATTGGAACAAGCACTCCATTTCATTCCTAAACCTCTATACAACCTAGATAAAGATGAATTTTCAGCATTACACTCCCTAGCCCAAAATAAAGATTTGATAATAAAAAGCTGTGACAAAGGGGGCGGCATAGTAGTCATCAACACTCATGATTATGAAAATAAAATGTTTAATATGCTTAGCGATAATGAGTTTTACTCTAAAATATCATCTAATCCCTCAGCTTTGATATCTAAAAAGATTCAAACTTTGACCCATTATGCCTTAGTTGCAGGTGAAATTACTAACAAAGAATATGATTTTTTAAACTTTAATAAAAATAAAACAGCTTGTATTTATGGGTTACCTAAAATCCATAAAAATATCACAGATCCTCCCTATAGACCAATAGTTTCAACAATTGGGACTATTACGGAACCTTTATCCAAGCTGGTTGATTTTAAATTACGTCCCTATATTTCGAAAATTACTTCCTATATTAAAGATACAGGGGCGATGATTAATAAAATAGAAAACATTAGTTTTAATCCCCAAAGAGATATTCTAGTGACTCTTGATATAGAGTCACTATATAGCAACATCCCTATAGAGGGTGCTTTAAAAGCTACAGATTGGTTTATTGATGAATTCAACATACCTTGTTCCAAAAAATTCATACTTGATTGCCTAGATATAATACTTAAAGAAAACATCTTTGAATTTGGTGATACATTATTTAGACAAGTAAAAGGCGTAAGTATGGGTGCTTCTGTCGCACCATCTATAGCCAATATTTATATGGCTGCTTTTGAAACCAAATTCATTTACAATGAAATTGCACCATTTTTTGAGTCTATCTCCGTCTGGTCCAGATATATAGATGATATCTTTTTTATCTGGACCGATGGAGAAGACTCACTATCTGAATTCTTAATATGGCTTAATGCTGCAGACGAAAATTTAAGATTCACAGCCCAGAAAAGTGTAGAGAAAGTGGAATTTTTGGATATTATAATAAGACATGCACAAGGTAAGTTAGAAGTAGATCTTTTTATAAAACCAACAGCAAGGAATACCCTTCTGCATTTCAAAAGTTTTCATCCTCGTAACCAAAAGCAAAGTATTCCGTTCTCTCAGTTCTTGAGAGTTCGTAGAAATTGTACTAATCTTAATGACTTTGATAGACAAGCAGTGGATATGAGAAGAAAATTTCTAGAGAGAGGATATCCTCATCGTTTAGTAAGGGATTCCTACAAACGTGCGAGATTTTATGACCGTGACCATCTACTCAAATCAAAAGATGCTACTGAGAAATCCCAATTGGTATGCATTACTAGACACTCTACCCTGGATGGTAAAGTAAAACAAATCATCAATGCTAATTGGCATATCCTCAATAGTAATCCTGAACATCAAAAACTGGAAAAACCTCTATTTGCTCATAGGCGTAATAAAAACATCAAAGATCTTATTGTCCACTCTAGGTTTAATAAAACAAGTCCAGTTTTTATTCAGAAATCTATCGATGGTAGTTTGCCTATTAGAGGAACAGTTAAATGTTCCTCTTGCAAATCCTGTGATTCGATTTTAAGTGGAGAAACTTTTGTCCACAATGGATTCACTATACAAGCAACAGAAATGTGGAACTGCAGAACACAGAATACAGTGTATTTCATTCTTTGCCCATGTCAACTTGGATATGTCGGTGAAACTTCCCGAGCTATTCACACCAGAATCACTGAACATCGTTCTGCCATTAGGACAGCGAAACTAATTGCACCATTAGTTAAGCATTTTATTGAGATGAACCATAAACCGGAAGATCTCCGTTGGAGAATTCTGGAGAAAATCAGAACCCCAAATAACAAAGGTGGTGAGAAAATACGCAGAAAACGTGAGGTTTTTTGGATTTTTTCTCTCAATACTTTTAAGAAGGGATTAAACAATGAAATACCCTGGGAGAATGCCATTATTTGATATATTTATTGATTATCTTATACTTTATACATATAAGTTAAAAATATATTGAATTACATTTACCGTTTTTATGATAATTCTTTAATGGACTCCTCACACTAAACCGTTTTTGAGTCCTTGTTTTTGTCGATATTTACAGATCAATAAAGTTTGTTGAATATTGGTAGTTCGAGCAGTGCAGTCTGCTTTCGCTTTCGCCTGCCTCTTAACACTAAGCAAGGTTCTTTCCTCTAATAACTGTCATGTGATCTATCACATGATTTACCAACGAGTATATATTCGTAGAGGGAGTCTGCATCCCTTGCTATCCCGTTTTCTTCTGTGCTGCGCGATATGCCGGAGGCCATTTTCCGCCCGACTAGAACGATATAAGGTAAATTTAGCTCACCTTAAGTGAAACTCTATATCAGACTCACTTATTGTTGACACTATATTGAGCCCACACTCGGTTTATGTGTCTTTTCAGGTTCCAGAAATTCCATTCGTGGAATCCCTTTAGAATCGTAGAGGCATCACAATAACATCGTTTAACTGAAAGGCAATTTGAGCCATGGTTAGTCTATTTTTCTCCTTACTATCAATAAGCACATGAAGGTTAGCTTTGCTATCCAATTTGAGATAACTCATTTGTTTTTCTTTTAGATACTCTACTTCAACCGATTTTATCAAAACATTTAAATTAGGCTATCACGCAGACTAAGGCTTTATTCGGATCATCATTTTCTCTCCGAACCTTAAGGGACACAAAAGGTAGTCTATTTACTGTTCTCCTTATTAAAAAATTAGTTTATCACCTTTATTTGGATTTAACATAATAAACATTATTATTATGTTATATTATTATTTTTAGATTCTCTATTATATCTCGCATCAAAATAGGATCGCTCTTAAGATGATCTCTCTTATCCTTTGATTTGTGAAAGTAAGTCACACCATATAATTCTAAATCTTTAGTTAATTAATCTCCAAATTTAAAAATAATGTGGAACTTTCGTTTCCATTATGGTCAACATCAATTTACCATGTTCACACAATTATAAATAACAAATTTGTTCTTTGTAATTGTCATACCTACAGCGAGTACTTATACCGGATAGACTGCACCCCAAATACGGAGTTCTTCCAAATGACTGATCTGTTATTTTTTAAGTAAGTTTATCCTTGTAAGATTATTTCTCTTGTTCTAATTTTCTGCTCTGTTTCTTTTCCATCTTCTCTTTACCGGTATTCTATAACTACGATATCATTGGTCTGGAATGTTTATAAATGAATTTACAATAGTTTACTATTATCACAGACACGATATCAAATTATAAGACATGGAATTCGAGAAAGTATTTGTACAGGGATTGTATTATGTGTTTGATAATAAGAGAAATATTATTTATTTGTCTACAATTATATGTTTTTTATTATTATAGATACCTAAGTGGCTACTCCTGATGAAGGCGTTGTGTACGCCGAAACGCGCGTCGATTGCCAATATTCATTACTAGCTGCCACCTATTTTATATTGTATTGTATATGTACTTTTATTATTGTTGATTCATTATTTTTAAATTTACATTGTATGTCAAATATTTTTTATTGACCATGTGAGTAACATAAAGAAATAAAATCCATAACACCTGTACTAAATGCATGTTTTAGCTTTTTCTCTTGTTTTCCTATAATTTAAATACGATGTATGTTTACTTATGAAATTGGAGATTGCCTAGGAATTTATTTTTCTATAGGGGTGGGTATGTTCTCCATGCCCGAGAGGGCTGAGAAAACAGTCATTGGGCAATCAGGAGTGGGCAAACCACTCCTGCCCTGTTCCGTAAGCAGAGCAGAGCAGCCCAGCCCACCGGCAAAAGAAACATAAAACGGTAATAACTAAAAGTTAATACCATTTAATGTTTTTGCTTCTCACACTGCGAGAAAGCAGTGGGGCAATGCTCCTACGCCATAGTGGAGGAGCCTCCCCTGTGCAGAATTCAAGACATGAGGAAGAGGCTCTGATGTGTGGAGAAAGCTCATTCCATGTCTTGAGTGTGATGAAGGAAAATGAGCAACCTCTAGTTTTGTTTTTGCGGATGTGTGGAATGTGTGTGAGTAAGAGTGAGGCAGAGCATAGGTGTCTGGGGGGTTGGTGAAAGGGTATGCCGCTGTTCAGGTATTCTGGTCCTGTGTTGCATAGGGCTTTGAGCTGTCCATAGCTGAAACCTAAAAAGGAACAATATTTTCGTGACACATACTGCATCTTGCATGCTTCTTTGGAACTCTGCCCCTATCCCCTATTGTATTACTCAGAGGCAGAGCCCAGAGCCCAGTATACGAAAAGAATGCAATCCCTCCTTGACCTAGTGAAAGGCTTAGATTATTCCCTGCAATTGAAGACAGAAGTATATGGAATAATATGGCTGTCCATTAAATATAGTAGTGGATCGAGCACGTGCCTTAGCTTGTGTTTCAGTTCTAGCCAGTGCATCAAAGATTCCTTTATACACAGAATCTCCAAGATAATTATAAATGCTAACCCTCTTGACCTTACGTGAAAAAGACAAAAATCATTTATTTCTGCTTTTCTTACATTTATGGATTGTTGGGAAGGAGATACTTGTCTCATTGATTCATTCATGCTACAGCTCTAGAGGTTGACATGTAGTATCTGTATCACTGGAATGCCCTGGGGTGTAGCAGAAATTTGTACCTGCTGTTTGCCCTCCTCCCTCCCCCGGTACCCTTCCATTTTACAGAAAGGGCTGAAGGACCTTCTGGGACCCACTCCATAATGTTCATTGTAAAGGCGCACATTTCATGGCTTTGCAGTGTGAATGGGGTGCCCTGTGGTTTGAATGAGGCAGCAGCCACATGAACATATAAAGACACCTTTGATTATCCCTTACTGCTGCTGGGCTCAGGTTCACCAGCACTCTGTGGGATGCACACCCCTCTGGAGATGATTGAAAAGAAGGATTCTCCTCGCAGGTGGAGATCTACAAGAAAGTGCCCCAGCGTGGTACAGCAAGCCCTTTGGCTGCGCCACGCTGCGGCACTTCCGGAGCACAGGAATGCAACATATTAACAATAATATGTTTCATTCCTGTGTTCTCCCCTGCAGTGGCGCACAAACTGCTGCCATGTGCCGGCACAGGCACCCTTGCACAATGGTGCAAGGATGCCTGCGTCATGGGGTGATTGTTTTTGTGCAGGAAGGGGCACCTTCCTGCACAAAAACAATTGCTACTGGCATTTTCCTCTTTCAATGCGTGCTGTAGAATGCAGCACGCATTGAAAGAGGAAACAACGAGGAGAAATGAAAACATTTCTCCTCGTTGTGCCTCATTACGCCTCCCCTGGGGAGGCGTAGCATTGACACGCATTTCCAGATTTACGATTCCTTGTAAACCTGGAAATGTGTCTCGTTCTCTGGGTGTGGTGTAGGAACACCCACAGCAACACCCATGGAACACCCCTTCCACGCAAAGTGCTGCGTCTGAAGGGAAGAGGAAAAGTCACGCAGGGTGGCTTTTCCTTTTCTTGTAAATATGGAGAAGTGAAATGCGCCTCCAGTCCAGTATGTCACAAAAAGTGACGTACTGGTGGCGCAGGGGGCTTGTAAATCTGCCCTAAAGTGTCTAGCAAAGACGCAAAACAAACCTCTTTAATGTCTTTGAGCCTGGAAGCCAGAGGAACAGGGCAGAGTGGGCCTGTGAATTTGGTGTAATGTTGAATGTGTGTTATATAATGTCCATATTAACTGGCATAGTTTCGCTGTCACAAAAGACTGTCGGTCGACTCCTAGTGGGGATAGTGTGTCCGTCGAGTATTAACTATTTCACTCATCATATGCCTGTGATGCCACCTTAAATACCGCCTTCCGTATCAGTATGAAAGATAACATGCCATAAAGGTTATTATTATATATAAAAACAAAGCAATTGGGAACAAAAGTCCAAAGGGAAAGATTGGTTGGTTCGCGGCTAACACTGTTATATGAACACTCTTTTATCTCCCAGAGTATTATATTGGATACAGCTGAGTACAGAGCACAATCTTTTAAGTATCTTTGCCGCCAGTTTTGAGCAGTCGATGACGTATGTCAGAGGCCGTGAACTGCTGTCAGTCATTGCCATCTGGATGGCGGCGCCGGCCCTCATAGATGCAACACATTATTTCACAGGCGAAGAGTGTCTGCAGCTTAGCTTCACTTGTTGACAGCCTGCTGCTTTAAAATGGCTGCGGTACCAGTGGAAATCCCACCGAGAAGGAACTTTCTCTGTTCTTCACTTCACTTCAAATATTTGACTTTACTGGATTTAGAATATAAGATATATCAACACTGGGGGTTGCTAAATATGGAAAAGACCTAGCGGGCATGTTTGGACACCTCGGCGTCTCTTCACACGCACGAGTGATGCAGATGACGGCTCCACAGCCGTTCTGTTTCTGCAAAGCTTTCAGACAGGCATGAGAGATGGACAGGAGGCGTCGCTCATGCAGCCCCGGGAGAGGGAACGCCCTTTTGTTTTCATTAGTGTGAGTAGTAGTGTTTTTAGGAGTCACTCTCTAAGACTAGGTCAGTATTTTAAAATAACAGTGCAGGGCATTAAAGTGAGCTAAGAGCGAGCTGTCTTCGGAGATGCTAAATCCCTCTTTCTCTGCGATTCAGAGAGGCTGCTAAGAGCGTCTTATCACTGCAACTCATCCCACTGATATAGGCCTTTGCACAAATAGATTTTATTGATAAACTCCGACGAACCATTCATTATATGATGCAAAATTGCTTTGATCCAGTTACTAAAATTACAATGTTTCTTACTAATCTTTTTGAGAGCTAAACAGGGGTGGATGCCTAGGAAACCTCATGATACTGTTGTATTTCTAAATCATTATGTATTGTATTAGCCAAAACCTCCTCAATTTATAAAAATTATATGTATAGTACACTTATAGAGGCTTTCAAATAGCCCTATTCACCCATTGGTCTGTTACTCTGTCATTCACATTTTCCTTTCACCTACTAGGGAATACAGCAAGGGTCAATCGGTCAGCCCACTTCTGCCATTGGGTAAATACTCAATATTCCTCCTTTTTCCCAAGAAACACAGGCACACGCAAAGTAGTTCTCTTAATTGACAGGCGCTAATATTTCAATGCAGTTTTTCAAATCCCCAGCACACGTAAATATCAGAAATGAAGACCCAAAAGATGGAGAGAGAAAGAAGGCTAAACGTGAAAATCACACGTGATAAACTCGCGCAAAATCGTTGGCGAATAAGCTGAGATTATTCCTTAAAAAATGGTGTCACAGTGAACCGCAAGCCAGCATGCCAACCGGTGATATTCAAAATAGACCTAGAGGCCCCATAGCCAAATAATATTTACCTATTTGCTTGTGTCAATATTGTTCTGTTATAATGAAAAACATACCAAAGTGTGCCATTAGAGCTAGGACCACTTGGTTTACATTAAAAGCTAATCATCCCAATTCTTAATACAAAAGGAACGAAAAAACAGAACCTACTTTGAACGTGGTTGTAATTCCGGACCACGTGGGGGTCTATTTATGGACGAGGGAAACGAAGTACCACAATCCTGTTTCAAATTCCACGAATATATCGCGATTATCTGTAAATAATAGAAATAACCCCATCAATACTCATCCAGAGTATGGGAGCCCAAGAAGAAACTAGAGACATTAGCTGCTGACTCAGTGTTTCAGCGGCGTAAAAAAGGTCAGACATGCCCAAAGCACCTGGTGCCACGTATAGTGTATAACTCAAAACCAAAGTAGATAACATTTATAAGATATAAACTATCTCAACCTATATCGTTCAAAACCGGGCTAAAATACACAGACATGGTCTCCGGTTTCGACAGCGTACGTGCGGTCAAACACGTCCTAAATGTCTCAAATTCCATTGTTAAAGCGCAGCTCAGATCCAACGCGACTCGTGCTTGCTAAAGTATTCATTAAACAATCCATTACATTCCCAAAGGCAATACGTCTCCTTACCCAGATATCTGTCAATATCCCTTGTCCTCGTCCTCAATTTGGTAGAAAAGGTTGGTCCGCCGAGTGCAGCAGCCCTGACTCCAGTGTTTCTTAGGTGTATGTGAAACTATCGAGTAATAAGCTACCGGGTAACGTGCAACGTCATGCGTCTTGTTCATAGAGATAGAAACAAGACTCCACGGAGTATTCTCTATTCTCGTGACCCCTTCATATACATTGTAACGTGCACCACACACGATATTAAACTCACAAAATTAAAGAATTATAGAGATAAAGTCGGCATATATTGTAATAAGATTTCTCAAGTTATTTCTCAAAGGGAGCAAACACGTGTACGTGTCTCCTTCTTAGAACTGTGCAGGCAAATGACTGTACCGTCAAATTGTAATCAACTAAATGATAGTGCAAAGGAAATTATTTTTCCCTAGTTGTGCACATAATGCAAATTTCTTTTCCCCCATATATCGAATTCGTGAGCCCTGTATATTGTGCTACAGTCAAGCCTATGCAAAGCTTAGTCAAATTATATACAACTATAAATTAATGCAAAATTATCAAATTGTGCGCATGGTACATGTGTTCTCGTACCGCATTCGTGATGCCCGTCTTTATATTGAAATCAGGCCTATTACCACTGACGAAACGCTAACTCCAAAGTCAAGACGTATAAAGTGAAAATATTCGGTCCCTAGTTAAAGTAGTGCTCTTCGTGAGCCCCTAAATCTCTCCATCAGTTAAGGTCATCAAGTCAAAGTTAAAAGACATAGAATTATGTATAAATGCTACCAAGATCTTCAAACAAAGCTATACATACAGTAGAACATAGACAATACATCATGTATGATGTATAAGGTACATTAACTCTCCTACATCAGAGTCATGGTCATTGCGTTCATTAGTATATACACTAATTCGATAATAATTTCACTTCATTGTTTGAAAACAGATACAATCAACATATTTTGGGTAAAATTAAGTACATATTCTATCTGCCTAGGAAGTAATGTAGCTCGTGATCGATATTCAAGCCACATTCTGTACTCCTCAGTTTCAAAATCCATAGTGCTTCCTTACGTCTCAGTGTCAGTTCTCGGTTCCCACCCCTAGGGTGTCTAGGTATGTGGTCAAACCCATAAAATTCGAAACATCTGTTGGTAGTTTGTTCTGAGCAGATTGATATGTGTGCTGCTATGGGGTATCTCATATCCCCATTTTTTACTGCTCGTATATGTTCCCTCATTCTGTCTCATAGGGGCCTGATAGTGCTGCCAATGTATCTCTTTTGGCATTTGCACTCTATTGCATAAACGACAAATTTGGTGAGACATGTGATATTAGTTCTGATCTTATATGTCTTTCCACTTGGGCCTTCAAACTCAGTGATTCTAGAGTGTGCCAATTTGCATGCCGTGCATTGTCCACAGCCAGAAAAACCGCAAGAGTGTTGGGTTAGCCAATCATCTTCCTTTTTAGGTGTGGGATGACTTGGGCTCAGGATATTTTTGAGTGAAATTCCTCATCTAAAGGTAATATTGGGTTTGTCTGTGATGACTTCGCTAAGAGATTTGTCTGCTTTTAGAAGGTGCCAATGCTTATTCAAACTCCTTTTCAGAATCCCAGACCAATCATCGAAGCTAGTGACAAGTCTTATCTTATTCTCATCTCTATTAGTCACGATTCGTTCCTTCAGAGTGTCTGTCCTTGCGACTGCATCAATTCTCTGTTCTGCCCTCCTCATGGTCTCCTGGTTATAACCTCTATTTTTGAATCTATTGAGTGTGCTTCTTTTTTGTGACTCAAAATCAATGTTTGTACTACAGTTGCGTCTTACCCTTACTAGTTCTCCATAGGGGATAGACCGAATCTGGTGCTGTGGATTTGAACTGGACGCGTGGAGTATGGAATTGCATGCTGTTTCTTTCCTACACAGTCTGCTCTGTAAGTGCTTGTCTTTAACATAAAATTCAACGTCCAGGAATGAGATCTTATCTTTACTCTGCTCGGAAGTGAAATGAATGTTGTGTTCGTTCGAATTGAGATATTTAATGAAGTCAGTTAGTTTAGTCTGAGACCCTGTCCATATCATAAAACAGTCGTCTATATATCTCCCCCAGTACAATATCGAGTCGTTCCATTCTATGCCCAAAGGGCCCCAGATCCTCGTCGCCTCGAGCCATCCCATGAAGAGATTAGCGTACGAGGGAGAGAATCTGGAACCCATTGCAACACCCTGTTTTTGTCTGTACCATCTTTCTTGAAATATAAACACATTTGTTGCAATCAAAGATGATATCAAGGTGGTAGATCCAAGTAGTTGTTTATTGGTTGATTATAAGATGGTAGTTACATAGTAGATGAGTTAGATCAGGTAGATATATGGTCCCACCAGGAACTGCATCTCTGCTGCTCAGCCCACTCTCTCCAACTGTCACACCTCCCAGTCAGCCAGGCACACCAACATTCCATACAATCATCATGCATTCCATCATTCCATTCACACACCCATGCCCACTGGCTAAGCAGCAAGAAATGTAGATACAACACATCCTCTTCCTTTACGAAATCAAAAACAAAACTAATATAAACAAGCCTAAATGAGAGTAGCCTCAATATGCAGAAAGCTCGTTAAAACATTACATTCAAAATATACATCATAATTGAAGAAATTATGTATAATGACAAAAGATAGTGAGAATGCTAAGTGAGTGAAGATATATATAGAAAAGAATTAAAGATAGTGAGAATGCGAAGTGAGTGAAGATATATATAGAGAAGAATTGAGTGCAAAAGAGAATATAACAATTTTACACAGCACCCATCCCCTTTCCTTGGAAAAAATAACCTCAAGAAGAATACAGAAAATTAGAAAAGGTAAGAATGGAAAAATATGACACAAAGAATTGAGGAAAAGAAAGAAATTCGCATGGAAAGAAAATTTCACCCTGAAAATGAGAATATGACAAAACCACCATATTAAATTTAATTAAATAATAACATGTCCAATAAGCACTCAACATTTTGACAATTCAAGCATTCAATAATAAATTGTCATAGTGCATTGAACACTTCAATATTTCAACAATTTAAATTATAATTTAAGTATCGGGAACACTGCCCATTGCGCATCAAACCTTCAAATATAGGGAACACTGCCCATTGCGCATCAAAACTTCCAAATATAGGGAACACTGCCCATTGCGCATCAAAACTTCAAATATAGGGAACACTGCCCATTGCGCATCAAAACTTCAAATATAGGGAACACTGCCCATTGCGGATCAAACCTTCAAATATAGGGAACACTGCCCATTGCGCATCAAACCTTCAAATATAGGGAACACTGCCCATTGCGCACTGCATCTCTGCTGCTCAGCCCACTCTCTCCAACTGTCACACCTCCCAGTCAGCCAGGCACACCAACATTCCATACAATCATCATGCATTCCATCATTCCATTCACACACCCATGCACACTGGCTAAGCAGCAAGAAATGTAGATACAACAACATTGTTATCCAGTAACAGTGCCACCATCTCCATTAGCATCTCAGTGTGTTCCCAAGTATTTGCTGATCTATTGTTTAGCATTCTTCTGACCGCCATCATCCCTACCTCCCTCTTGATGCTAGTGTATAATGCCGTAACATCAAGGGTCACCATAATCATGTCATCTTCCCAGGTGAAGTCAGCCAAAGTGCTGAGAATGTGTTTGGTGTCTCTGATGTAAGATGGAAGGTTAACTACCATGGGTTTCAAGAATGTATCTACGTATTCTGATATTCTTTCAGTTGGACCCCCAATGCCCGATATAATGGGTCTTCCTGGGGGAAATGGTAATGTCTTGTGAATCTTCGGTAGTGTATATAGGCATGGAAATCTCGGTCTGTCTACTCTCAAAAAGGTCAATTCATTTTCATCAATTAGGCCCTGTCCATGCCACCGTTTAAGATGTGTGTTAATGTGGTCCGTAAGGACCCAGATAGGGTTGGTAAGTAGTGGCTCATAGCATTCTAGATTGGCCAGTTGTGAATAGATTTCCTTGTTGTAGTCTGAACTCCGCATAATCACCATATTACCTCCCTTGTCCGCTTCGCGTATAGTGATGTCATAGTTGGTGCTAAGTTCTCTTAAAGCAGCTCTTTCCCTGATAGATAGGTTGTCTGATTTAATATTGGATATGGTGTTCCTATCCTCGTGTTTGTCTAGATCTGCCAATACTAATCTTTAAAACACATCAACATTATTGCCAGCCGTCAATGTCGGAGTCCATTTGGACTTCTCCTTCAAGTTGCTAGAAATATTGTAATCAGTAGTGATATCTAAATCTCTCATGATAGCATCCGCAGTGATCACTTCATCTTCACAGTCTGTTATTGACAAAAGCAGTCTAGTGTCTAAAATATCTTGTATCGAGTTCGTATTTAATGGAGACATGCCCAAATGCTTGTTCACACTTTTATTAACATCATCTGTAGATCCAAAGTGTTTTTTCAACTTCACGCGCCTGATGAATTTAAACAGGTCAATCTTGACATCACACACATTGCCAACAGTTTTAGGGCAAAAGCTCATTCCCCTGGTTAGCACAGAAATAGCATCATTGGACAGTTGTACATCAGTCATATTGATAATATTTACATTGTCTACTTCCTCCAGTCCCAGGACCTGGTCCTGACCCCTGGTAGATCTTCTGTTCGTACCTCCTCTCTTACCCCTCCTGGTTTTTCTCCCTGAGGTGGTCGTCTGTATTCTTTGTTGCCTTTCTTGATCCTTGCTACCTCTAATAAAAAATTATTCCCAATATTCAGGGCATTGCTATCCTCCTCTACTTCGCTGCCACTTGTATGTGTTGTATTCAGGGAGGTGGAGCTAGAACCCAGTGAGCCACTTTCCATGTGCGTTTGCTGTTTATTTTTTGGTATAAGATGATCGTACTTCCTTGCGAAGGTGAAGATACGACCCTCGCAGTAGTCACGTTCATCCCTTCTCAGCTTGCGTGCCTTGCGTATCTTAATCTCCGACACGTGGCGTTCAATTATATCATTAAGGATGGCATAATTCTTAAATGTGCCTTTCGGTATATTCAGATCCTTAATTTCTGACTCTAAAGTGTCTATGTCCCTCTGCAACTGCATAACTTTTCTCTCACAGTTCTCTATTAGAATGGCCATGAGTTTATTTGAATTATTATTCAGTTCTTTCTCCCATTCACTTAATAGGTCCGGCTCGAGATCCTCACATGTAGGGAGGATTTGTGACCTCAAACCCCTTGGGATTCTTCTAAGCTTAATGTATTGTTTCAAGGTGGCAGCATCCCACCACCGTGAAAGTTCATTTCTTTTCAATTTCTCCAATCTGACACATTTCTCCCTCAGACCTTCTTTTTTAGAGGTAGGTCCACCCTGTAACAGTGTATTTAGAGGTACATTTTTTGCGATATTACTAAAAAGGTCTTCAGCCTCTTTGTCCCTATTTGGTTTGTCTCTGGTATTAGAAGTCATTGTGTTCCTTGTGCTGCCACCTATTAATAACAATTTTTATAATAGATATGTGGTATGGGTCATAGGTGTATCGGCGTCTCAAGGAAAATACACATTTGTTATCTTTGATTCACTTTTATGACGGTGCTGCAAGGTGTAAAGAAACCACAAACTTTACGAGGGAAAGCAAAAGATTAATGTAACTGTTTTTCAAATCCCCAGCACACGTAAATATCAGAAAGTTTTTGACATTTATAGTCTATGAGTAAGGTACAGTATAAGAACAAATCAATCAAACATAAGCGAAATCTTCTTCTTTTCCTCTTTATTTCAAGAAGTTTTCATCACAGTCACAGCCAACACGTGTATCGTCGTATAGGGAAAGTAGTCCCACGACTTCCTCAAGGCTGTGCAAATAAAACAAATATAAATACCATCTGGTATCAAAACTTTAAACAAGAAGAGTTTCTCATCATGAAAATGGAACAATTATAATCCGAAAGTAGAGAGGGAAGAGAAAGTGGGATTTAGAAATTGCAGTTTGCAAATTGAAATCTTTACAGCATCAAGATAAGAATCAAAGTGTTGTGACGACATCTGCTAAAATGAAGACCCAAAAGATGGAGAGAGAAAGAAGGCTAAACGTGAAAATCACACGTGATAAACTCGCGCAAAATCGTGGGCGAATAAGCTGAGATTATTCCTTAAAAAATGGTGTCACAGTGAACCGCAAGCCAGCATGCCAACCGGTGATATTCAAAATAGACCTAGAGGCCCCATGGCCAAATAATATTTACCTATTTGCTTGTGTCAATATTGTTCTGTTATAATGAAAAACATACCAAAGTGTGCCATTAGAGCTAGGACCACTTGGTTTACATTAAAAGCCAATCATCCCAATTCTTAATACAAAAGGAACGAAAAAACAGAACCTACTTTGAACGTGGTTTTAATTCCGGACCACGTGGGGGTCTATTTATGGACGAGGGAAACGAAGTACCACAATCCTGTTTCAAATTCCACGAATATATCGCGATTATCTGTAAATAATAGAAATAACCCCATCAATACTCATCCAGAGTATGGGAGCCCAAGAAGAAACTAGAGACATTAGCTGCTGACTCAGTGTTTCAGCGGCGTAAAAAAGGTCAGACATGCCCAAAGCACCTGGTGCCACGTATAGTGTATAACTCAAAACCTAAGTAGATAAAATTTATAAGATATAAACTATCTCAAACTATATCGTTCAAAACCGGGCTAAAATACACAGACATGGTCTCCGGTTTCGACAGTGTACGTGCGGTCAAACACGTCCTAAATGTCTCAAATTCCATTGTTAAAGCGCAGCTCAGATCCAACGCGACTCGTGCTTGCTAAAGTATTCATTAAACAATCCATTACATTCCCAAAGGCAATGCGTCTCCTTACCCAGATATCTGTCAATATCCCTTGTCCTCGTCCTCAATTTGGTAGAAAAGGTTGGTCCGCCGAGTGCAGCAGCCCTGACTCCAGTGTTTCTTAGGTGTATGTGAAACTATCGAGTAATAAGCTACCGGGTAACGTGCAACGTCATGTGTCTTGTTCATAGAGATTGAAACAAGACTCCACGGAGTATTCTCTATTCTCGTGACCCCTTCATATACATTGTAACATGCACCACACACGATATTAAACTCACAAAATTAAAGAATTATAGAGATAAAGTCGGCATATATTGTAATAAGATTTCTCAAGTTATTTCTCAAAGGGAGCAAACACGTGTACCTGTCTCCTTCTTAGAACTGTGCAGGCAAATGACTGTACCGTCAAATTGTAATCAACTAAATGATAGTGCAAAGGAAATAATTTTTCCCTAGTTGTGCACATAATGCAATTTTTTCCCCCATGTATCGAATTCGTGAGGCCTGTATATTGTGCTACAGTCAAGCCTATGCAAAGCTTAGTCAAATTATATAAAACTATAAATTAATGCAAAATTATCAAATTGTGCGCATGATACACGTGTTCTCGTACCGCATTCATGATGCCCGTCTTTATATTGAAATCAGGCCTATTACCACTGACGAAACGCGAACTCCAAAGTCAAGACGTATAAAGTGAAAATATTCGGTGCCTAGTTAAAGTAGTGCTCTTCGTAAGCCCCTAAATCTCTCCATCAGTTAAGGTCATCAAGTCAAAGTTAAAAGACATAGAATTATGTATAAATGCTACCAAGATCTTCAAACAAAGCTATACATACAGTAGAACATAGACAATACATCATGTATGATGTATAAGGTACATTAACTCTCCTACATCAGAGTCATGGTCATTGCGTTCATTAGTATATACACTAATTCGATAATAATTTCACTTCATTGTTTGAAAACAGACACAATCAACATATTTTGGGTAAAATTAAGTACATATTCTATCTGCCTAGGAAGTAATGTAGCTTGTGATCGATATTCAAGCCACATTCTGTACTCCTCAGTTTCAAAATCCATAGTGCTTCCTTACGTCTCAGGGTCAGTTCTCGGTTCCCACCCCTAGGGTGTCTAGGTATGTGGTCAAACCCATAAAATTCTAAACATCTGTTGGTAGTTTGTTCTGAGCAGATTGATATGTGTGCTGCTATGGGGTATCTCATATCCCCATTTTTTACTGCTCGTATATGTTCCCTCATTCTGTCTCATAGGGGCCTGATAGTGCTGCCAATGTATCTCTTTTGGCATTTGCACTCTCTTGCATAAACAACGAATTTGGTGAGACATGTGATATTAGTTCTGATCTTATATGTCTTTCCACATGGGCCTTCAAACTCAGTGATTCTAGAGTGTGCCCATTTGCATGCCGTGCATTGTCCACAGCCAGAAAAACCGCAAGAGAATTGGGTTAGCCAATCGTCTTACTTTTTAGGTGTGGGATAACTTGGGCTCAGGATATTTTTGAGTGAAATTCCTCGTCTAAAGGTGATATTGGGTTTGTCTGTGATGACTTCGCTAAGAGATTTGTCTGCTTTTAGAAGGTGCCAATGCTTATTCAAACTCCTTTTCAGAATCCCAGACCAATCATCAAAGCTAGTGACTAGTCTTATCTTATTCTCATCTCTATTAGTCACGGTTCGTTCCTTCAGAGTGTCTGTCCTTGCGACTGCATCAATTCTCTGTTCTGCCCTCCTCAAGGTCTCCTGGTTATAACCTCTATTTTTGAATCTATTGAGTGTGCTTCTTTTTTGTGACTCAAAATCAATGTTTGTACTACAGTTGCGTCTTACCCTTACTAGTTCCCCATAGGGGATAGACCGAATCTGGTGCTGTGGATGTGAACTGGACGCGTGGAGTATGGAATTGCATGCTGTTTCTTTCCTAAACAGTCTGCTCTGTAAGTGCTTGTCTTTAACATAAAATTCAACGTCCAGGAATGAGATCTTATCTTTACTCTGCTCGGAAGTGAAGTGAATGTTGTGTTTGTTCGAATTGAGATATTTAATAAGGTCAGTTAGTTTAGTCTGAGACCCTGTCCATATCATAAAACAGTCGTCTATATATCTTCCCCAGTACAATATCGAGTCGTTCCATTCTATGCCCAAAGGGCCTCAGATCCTCGTCGCCTCGAGCCATCCCATGAAGAGCTTAGCGTACGAGGGAGAGAATCTGGAACCCATTGCAATGCCCTGTTTTTGTCTGTACCATCTTTCTTGAAATATAAACACATTGTTATCCAGTAACAGTGCCACCATCTCCATTAGCATCTCAGTGTGTTCCCAAGTATTTGCTGATCTATTGTTTAGCATTCTTCTGACTGCCATCATCCCTACCTCCCTCTTGATGCTAGTGTATAATGCCGTAACATCAAGGGTCACCATAATCATGTCATCTTCCCAGGTGAAGTCAGCCAAAGTGCTGAGAATGTGTTTGGTGTCTCTGATGTAAGATGGAAGGTTAACTACCATGGGTTTCAAGAATGTATCTACGTATTCTGATATTCTTTCAGTTGGACCCCCCAATGCCCGATATAATGGGTCTTCCTGGGGGAAATGGTAATGCCTTGTGAATCTTCGGTAGTGTATATAGGCATGGAAATCTCGGTCTGTCTACTCTCAAAAAGGTCAATTCATTTTCATCAATTAGGCCCTGTCCATGCCACCGTTTAAGATGTGTGTTAATGTGGTCCGTAAGGGCCCAGATAGGGTTGGTAAGTAGTGGCTCATAGCATTCTAGATTGGCCAGTTGTGAATAGATTTCCTTGTTGTAGTCTGAACTCCGCATAATCACCATATTACCTCCCTTGTCCGCTTCGCGTATAGTGATGTCATAGTTGGTGCTAAGTTCTCTTAGAGCAGCTCTTTCCCTGATAGATAGGTTGTCTGATTTAATATTGGATATGGTGTTCCTATCCTCGTGTTTGTCTAGATCTGCCAATACTAATCTGTAAAACACATCAACATTATTGCCAGCCGTCAATGTCGGAGTCCATTTGGACTTCTCCTTCAAGTTGCTAGAAATATTGTAATCAGTTGTGATATCTAAATCTCTCATGATAGCATCAGCAGTGATCACTTCATCTTCACAGTCTGTTATTGACAAAAGCAGTCTAGTGTCTAAAATATCTTGTATCGAGTTCGTATTTAATGGAGACATACCCAAATGCTTGTTCACACTTTTATTAACATCATCTGTAGATTCAAAGTGTTTTGTCAACTTCACGCGCCTGATGAATTTAAACAGGTCAATCTTGACATCACACACATTGCCAACAGTTTTAGGGCAAAAGCTCATTCCCCTGGTTAGCACAGAAATAGCATCATTGGACAGTTGTACATCAGTCATATTGATAATATTTACATTGTCTACTTCCTCCGGTCCCAGGACCTGGTCCTGACCCCTGGTAGATCTTCTGTTCGTACCTCCTCTCTTACCCCTCCTGGTTTTTCTCCCTGAGGTGGTCGTCTGTATTCTTTGTTGCCTTTCTTGATCCTTGCTACCTCTAATAAAAAATTATTCCCAATATTCAGGGCATTGCTATCCTCCTCTACTTCGCTGCCACTTGTATGTGTTGTATTCAGGGAGGTGGAGCTAGAACCCAGTGAGCCACTTTCCATGTGCGTTTGCTGTTTATTTTTTGGTATAAGATGATCGTACTTCCTTGCGAAGGTGAAGATACGACCCTCGCAGTAGTCACATTCATCCCTTCTCAGCTTGCGTGCCTTGCGTATCTTAATCTCCGACACGTGGAGATATGACTGATGTACAACTGCCCAATGATGCTATTTCTGTGCTAACCAGGGGAATGAGCTTTTGCCCTAAAACTGTTGGCAATGTGTGTGATGTCAAGATTGACCTGTTTAAATTCATCAGGCGCGTGAAGTTGAAAAAACTCTTTGGATCTACAGATGATGTTAATAAAAGTGTGAACAAGCATTTGGGTATGTCTCCATTAAATACGAACTCGATACAAGATATTTTAGACACTAGACTGCTTTTGTCAATAACAGACTGTGAAGATGAAGTGATCACTGCGGATGCTATCATGAGAGATTTAGATATCACTACTGATTACAATATTTCTAGCAACTTGAAGGAGAAGTCCAAATGGACTCCGACATTGACGGCTGGCAATAATGTTGATGTGTTTTACAGATTAGTATTGGCAGATCTAGACAAACACGAGGACAGGAACACCATATACAATATTAAATCAGACAACCTATCTATCAGGGAAAGAGCTGCTCTAAGAGAACTTAGCACCAACTATGACATCACTATACATGAAGCGGACAAGGGAGGTAATATGGTGATTATGCGGAGTTCAGACTACAACAAGGAAATCTATTCACAACTGGCCAATCTAGAATGCTATGAGCCACTACTTACCAACCGTATCTGGGCCCTTACGGACCACATTAACACACATCTTAAACGGTGGCATGGACAGGGCCTAATTGATGAAAATGAATTGACCTTTTTGAGAGTAGACAGACCGAGATTTCCATGCCTATATACACTACAGAAGATTCACAAGGCATTACCATTTCCCCCAGGAAGACCCATTATATCGGGCATTGGGGGTCCAACTGAAAGAATATCAGAATACGTAGATACATTCTTGAAACCCATGGTAGTTAACCTTCCATCTTACATCAGACACACCAAACACATTCTCAGCACTTTGGCTGACTTCACCTGGGAAGATGACATGATTATGGTGACCCTTGATGTTACGGCATTATACACTAGCATCAAGAGGGAGGTAGGGATGATGGCGGTCAGAAGAATGCTAAACAATAGATCAGCAAATACTTGGGAACACACTGAGATGCTAATGGAGATGGTGGCACTGTTACTGGATAACAATGTGTTTATATTTCAAGAAAGATGGTACAGACAAAAACAGGGCGTTGCAATGGGTTCCAGATTCTCTCCCTCGTACGCTAATCTCTTCATGGGATGGTTCGAGGCGACGAGGATCTGGGGCCCTTTGGGCATAGAATGGAACGACTCGATATTGTACTGGGGGAGATATATAGACGACTGTTTTATGATATGGACAGGGTCTCAGACTAAACTAACTGACTTCATTAAATATCTCAATTCGAACGAACACAACATTCACTTCACTTCCGAGCAGAGTAAATATAAGATCTTATTCCTGGACGTTGAATTTTATGTTAAAGACAAGCACTTACAGAGCAGACTGTTTAGGAAAGAAACAGCATGCAATTCCATACTCCACGCGTCCAGTTCACATCCACAGCACCAGATTCGGTCTATCCCCTATGGAGAACTAGTAAGGGTAAGACGCAACTGTAGTACAAACATTGATTTTGAGTCACAAAAAAGAAGCACACTCAATAGATTCAAAAATAGAGGTTATAACCAGGAGACCTTGAGGAGGGCAGAACAGAGAATTGATGCAGTCGCAAGGACAGACACTCTGAAGGAACGAATCGTGACTAATAGAGATGAGAATAAGATAAGACTTGTCACTAGCTTCGATGATTGGTCTGGGATTCTGAAAAGGAGTTTGAATAAGCATTGGCACCTTCTAAAAGCAGACAAATCTCTTAGCGAAGTCATCACAGACAAACCCAATATCACCTTTAGACGAGGAATTTCACTCAAAAATATCCTGAGCCCAAGTTATCCCACACCTAAAAAGGAAGACGATTGGCTAACCCAACACTCTTGCGGTTTTTCTGGCTGTGGACAATGCACGGCATGCAAATGGGCACACTCTAGAATCACTGAGTTTGAAGGCCCAAGTGGAAAGACATATAAGATCAGAACTAATATCACATGTCTCACCAAATTTGTCCTTTATGCAATAGAGTGCAAATGCCAAA
The DNA here is from genome assembly GCF_964204655.1 of Triturus cristatus. NCBI lineage: Eukaryota > Metazoa > Chordata > Amphibia > Caudata > Salamandridae > Triturus > Triturus cristatus. Next base: position 748,095,183 of record NC_140584.1, on the reverse strand, counting down.
AGAGATACATTGGCAGCACTATCAGGCCCCTACGAGACAGAATGAGGGAACATATACGAGCAGTAAAAAATGGGGATATGAGATACCCCGTAGCAGCACACATATCAATCTGCTCAGAACAAACTACCAACAGATGTTTCGAATTTTATGGGTTTGACCACATACCTAGACACCCTAGGGGTGGGAACCGAGAACTGACCCTGAGACGTAAGGAAGCACTATGGATTTTGAAACTGAGGAGTACAGAATGTGGCTTGAATATCGATCACAAGCTACATTACTTCCTAAGCAGATAGAATATGTACTTAATTTTACCCAAAATATGTTGATTGTATCTGTTTTCAAACAATGAAGTGAAATTATTATCGAATTAGTGTATATACTAATGAACGCAATGACCATGACTCTGATGTAGGAGAGTTAATGTACCTTATACATCATACATGATGTATTGTCTATGTTCTACTGTATGTATAGCTTTGTTTGAAAATCTTGGTAGCATTTATACATAATTCTATGTCTTTTAACTTTGACTTGATGACCTTAACTGATGGAGAGATTTAGGGGCTTACGAAGAGCACTACTTTAACTAGGCACCAAATATTTTCACTTTATACGTCTTGACTTTGGAGTTCGCGTTTCGTCAGTGGTAATAGGCCTGATTTCAATATAAAGACAGGCATCACGAATGCGGTACGAGAACACGTGTATCATGCGCACAGTTTGATTATTTTGCATTAATTTATAGTTGGATATAATTTGACTAAGCTTTGCATAGGCTTGACTGTAGCACAATATACAGGCCTCACGAATTCGATACATGGGGAAAAAAATTGCATTATGTGCACAACTAGGGAAAAATAATTTCCTTTGCACTATCATTTAGTTGATTACAATTTGACGGTAACAGTCATTTGCCTGCACAGTTCTAAGAAGGAGACACGTACACGTGTTTGCTCCCTTTGAGAAATAACTTGAGAAATCTTATTACAATATATGCCTACTTTATCTCTATAATTCTTTAATTTTGTGAGTTTAATATCGTGTGTGGTGCACGTTACAATGTATATGAAGGGGTCACGAGAATAGAGAATACTCCGTGGAGTCTTGTTTCTATCTCTATGAACAAGACGCATGACGTTGCACGTTACCCGGTAGCTTATTACTCGATAGTTTGACATACACCTAAGAAACACTGGAGTCAGGACTGCTGCACTCGGCGGACCAACCTTTTCTACCAAATTGAGGACGAGGACAAGGGATATTGACAGATATCTGGGTAAGGAAACGTATTGCCTTTGAGAATGTAATGGATTGTTTAATGAATACTTTAGCAAGCACGAGTCGCGTTGGATCTGAGCTGCGCTTTAACAATGGAATTTGAGACATTTAGGACGTGTTTGACCGCACGTACGCTGTCGAAACCGGAGACCATGTCTGTGTATTTTAGCCCGGTTTTGAACGATATAGGTTGAGATAGTTTATATCTTATAAATTTTATCTACTTAGGTTTTGAGTTATACACTATACGTGGCACCAGGTGCTTTGGGCATGTCTGACCTTTTTTACGCCACTGAAACACTGAGTCAGCAGCTAATGTCTCTAGTTTCTTCTTGGGCTCCCATACTCTGGATGAGTATTGATGGGGTTATTTCTACTATTTACAGATAATCGCGATATATTCGTGGAATTTGAAACAGGATTGTGGTACTTCGTTTCCCTCGTCCATAAATAGACCCCCACGTGGTCCAGAATTACAACCACGTTCAAAGTAGGTTCTGTTTTTTCGTTCCTTTTGTATTAAGAATTGGGATGACTGGCTTTTAATGCAAACCAAGTGGTCCTAGCTCTAATGGCACACTTTGGTATGTTTTTCATTATAACAGAACAATATTGACACAAGCAAATAGGTAAATATTATTTGGCCATGGGGCCTCTAGGTCTATTTTGAATATCACCGGTTGGAATGCTGGCTTGCGGTTCACTGTGACACCATTTTTTAAGGAATAATCTCAGCTTATTCGCCCACGATTTTGCGCGAGTTTATCACGTGTGATTTTCACGTTTAGCCTTCTTTCTCTGTCCATCTTTTGGGTCTTCATTTTAGCAGATGTCGTCACAACACTTTGATTCTTATCTTGATGCTGTAAAGATTTCAATTTGCAAACTGCAATTTCTAAATCCCACTTTCTCTTCCCTCTCTACTGTCGGATTATAATTGTTCCATTTTCATGATGAGAAACTCTTCTTGTTTAAAGTTTTGATACCAGATGGTATTTATATTTGTTTTATTTGCACAGCCTTGAGGAAGTCGTGGGACTACTTTCCCTATACGACGAAACACGTGTTGGCTGTGACTGTGATGAAAACTTCTTGAAATAAAGAGGAAAAGAAGAAGATTTCGCTTATGTTTGATTGATTTGTTCTTATACTGTACCTTACTCATAGACTATAAACGTCAAAAACTTTCTGATATTTACGTGTGCTGGGGATTTGAAAAACAGTTACATTAAGCTTTTGCTTTCCCTCGTAAAGTTTGTGGTTTCTTTACACCTTGCAGCACCGTCATATAAGTGAATCAAAGATAACAAATGTGTATTTTCCTTGAGACGCCGATACACCTATGACCCATACCACATATCTATTATAAAAATAATATTTCAATGCATGCTTTATAAGGCCCCAAAAAAAACTTTTATACTGATTTTTTTTAGCTTTTGAGGGCCCAGCAGCTTCTCCAATAATTAAGTTTGCAAAAACCATGACAAAACATAGCAAGCACTGACAAAGCCAAAAGGCTTTCTGCCATCGCCAGACCTATTGACTTTGTCAATGCTTCTTTTTTTAAAGCAAACTGGAGAGGTAAAACACAAAACACTGCATCGTCAACAAGCGACCTCGTCAAGAGGTCCAGTCTTAGCAAGCTGGTGCAACAGATATAATGCAAAAAAGAAGGGGAAAAATAAAATATTCCATGCTTTGACAAAATGTGGCAGTTGTATGCTTGCAATAAAAAAACTGAAACAAAAACATAATCAAATATTGGATATAATTTTAATTAAAATGTCCATATGCTTATATCAGACAGGCGCACTTAAATGAGGTATGTAAACCGTTTGTGTTTTATTGGAAAGCACATAGAAATATAAGAAACTTAACTATTGGCTTTGAATTACTGTAACGTGAAAATTATTTTTCATTACAGAACAATGAATACATTAACAAGAATCAAGAATCAAAAGAAAAAACATTGTTAAAGTAAAATATTCGATCACCACCCATGCCAATAAAGTGAACTCCTTATTAGGCGGATATCCACATGTAATCAGGCTATAAATGCATTTAGTCACAGTGAAGAAGAGCCAATGGCTGAAGCGGACTAAACCCTTGACCCATGCTGTGTGCACTGGTGGGTGGAAGCAAATGTAAATGACAATGAGCAGACTAAAGGATGGCCAACCAACTTCTCTATACATGTATGAATATGGGTATGTATTTTTTATTACTTTTTTTTTTAAGCAAGGGGGGCAGGAATCGCCAACACCATCCCCTCCCCCAGCTCCTACATGTGGCCACCGTGGGGCAGCAAACACAGGGGCTGCGACTGGCGACAAAAGGTCTAGCTACACCACTGCTGGGGAGAAAGGCAAAGCTGTCTGTAGGCTAGACCTAAAATAGAATGTGACCCAAAGCCCCCTTATGCATGTATATATTTTGTATGTATGATTTATTTTTGTTACACATGCAGGTTGTGAGGCAGCAAGATTTGCCTCTATGCCATATCTAACAAGCAATGGCATAGCCGAAGGGTCTCGCCTTTTGGCTCTTATAAGTGTGTAGCCATGCAGCGCATTATCCTGGGTGCTGTGTCACCAGGATTGAAGAGCTATACAGTTACTTCCCACAGTTTATTTATAGTGTGTGTGTCAGGGTGCACTATTCCAGTGTGTGTGGCCTATGCACTAAGACCACCCTATGAATCAAGAAAATCAATATATTACACGTCCCTCTTCATTCAGTAAGGAATGGACATCCAATTACTAAACGTTAAGGGAATCGAGACAAAAAGTATGACAACAATACGAAAATAAACAATTTTGTAAGTGATACATATCTTGGCAGGTGACGGCAATGTATTGCCTTTTTGAAAACAACTTTTACAATGAGAGTGGCAACAATATCGCAGGCGCTGGGTCAGAAGTGTAAAACTATTTTCAAAACAACCTGCGCACACAATTGAGGTACAGTGAAGGGTTGTCTATTAAGGCTGCCTCGCTATACTGAGTTCACCAGCAGAGCCAGTTAACTCCCCAAGCACCGCGTTTGCATTTTCAAACTGCTATTCACAGTCAATGATCCAGGGGAGGAAGTGAGACAGAAATGCTGCCATTCTGACAGTGTTGTTCGCCCTCTCCAGTGTCCCCCTCCAGCTGGGCAACCCCGAGTTAACAGTCAGTGAATAGAGAAGAATAAATTAAACTTCATTGGCCTGCCCAAAAACCCTAGAGGCTAAAGATCCGAAAAGATGCACCGATGGTTCTCCATGCCAGCACAATCACTGGCAGCTATTTCCGAATGCTTTTGGAATACCTTAGGCCCATTTATGTTTTCATGTGCTCTGGGGAGCTTCCGGGTCCTCACAAAAAATGAAATGCCCACACAATCTCAATGGATGGCAATGCAATGCATGACAGCAGGAAGTACTACGTGGATCCTTACACACCCACCTTGTGCTCACACTGAGCCATGTGGAAGTACTGGCCCCTAGAGTTTCTGCTTTATAAAAATGAAATTAGGCCTATGTCTCGAGAAACCCGCTATGTTGAAACTGTTAGACCTGGCATGTTTTTTCCCTGTCTTTTTTGCTTCTGATCTCCTGTTTTTGGCTATGTGCTATATTTCGTTTTTGCTGGTTTTTGAACTCTGGGCACTTTAACACTGCTGATCAGTGCTAAAGTGCAAGTGCTCCCGGTGTAAATTGTGATTGTGGTTGGTTATCCATGATTGGCATATCTGATTTATGGGTTGTCCCTAGTAAGGTGCACTGTGCGTGCCCAGGGCCTATAAATCAAATGCTACTAGTGGGCCTGAAGCACTGATTGTGCCACCCACATGAGTATACCTGCAGCCATGTCTAAGACCTGCCACTGCAGTGTCTGTGAGTGCAGTTTTAAACTGAGATGTTGACCCGGCAAGTGCACTCACTTGCTAGGCCCAAGGACCTTCCCTTTTACTGCATGTACAGCACCCCTAAATTAGGCCCAAGGTAGACCAATGGGCAGGGTGCAATGTATGTGAAAGGCAGGGCTGAACTGGTGTGTTTTACATTTCCTAACACTGAAATACTGGCAATTTCGTTTTTCACTATTGCAAGGATTATCTCTTCCATATGTTATCATTGGAGGTGCCTTGTAACATCTTAAAATGGGAAGAGATGAAGATTTGGAGTTTGGGGTCCCTGAACTCACAATTTCAAAATACATCTTTTAGTGAATGTGGTTTTTATATTGTGTTTTTGAAAATGTCACATCTAGGAAGTGGGAGTTTTCTTGCTTTAGTATTTTGTGTCTCTGCCTGCCTGTAGAATCCATGTCTGGTTTAGGCTGACAGTTGGGCTGTGTGTGAATTCACTTTATACAGTCAAACAAAGAGAGCTGAGGTGTGCCCTGCATATCCTGATGGCCCATAGCCAGGCTGATGGGTTTTACTTAGCTAGAGTGGTGGGAGGAGTTGTCATTGACACATGAATTGGGCTGCGCCTCTCCTCACACTAAGCTGTCGCCACCCCTCCTGTAGTGTGTCTGGAGCCATGTGAGGGAAAGGCAGGATCTTGTGCACTACAGAGAATTTACTACTTCATAGTCAGAAAGGGGTATAAGTACTGGGCCTGTGACCCCACATCTTTAGAAGACTTCTGGACTAAGAGCAGATTCTGCGTTGAAGAAGAGGGGGAGAAGCAGTAGGAGGGAAACTGTCACTCTGCTTGTTGTTGTTTTGTGCTGGCCTACTGCTTGCTGATTCTGTCTTAGGCAGTGAAAGGATTGGACTTTGCTTTCAGTATCCTGCTTTCCAAGGTTCTCCAATAGCTTGTGTGTGCTTGTCTACTGTTAAGAAGTCTCAGGGCCATCAAAGACTTCACCTGCAGCCTCTGAACTCCTATACTGGGAGTTCTGACCTGCCAAGTTGTGCCAATTCTAGTTCTGGGCCCTTGAAGGTGGTTTTTCTGCAAAGAAGCCCGGAAATCAACCTTCAGCACCTGTTTTTCTCACCGTAGACTTGCCATGCCGTTGAAAAACCAATGCACCAATACATCTGAATAACCGACACAGTGCTTCCCATGCGGCTAAAAGATCGCCACAGCCCGAGTCCCGAGCACTGTGTCACCAACATCTGTGGCCCTCACTCCGATGCAGAACTTGCTGTGCAGCTGAAGAAATCAACGCATCGCCTGCTTCATGGCTGGAGAATCATGGAAAATCGATGCAGTGCCTCTTTTGCCGCATCTACCTTGCGCTTCCGAATTTCTTATTCCTCACAGTAAAGGACTGAGGCATCACCTCCACTGACAGCAAGAAACGAATGCATCACCTCCCCTGCACTGCAGTAAGGAACCAACACATCACCTCCCCTTTCAGTGAGGAACTGATGCATCACCTCCCCTGTGAGCAAGGAGCCATTGCATTGCTTTGCTTTTCCAGCACCTAACCTGCCTGCGCCTGTTTTGTCTTTGATTTTTACGCATCCCAGGTACTTGTGATAAAAGTGACGCCTCCATAGTTTCCTATGGACTGAACTATTTTGAACCTTTTAAAAGTGATATCTTGTATATGTTGGGTTTTTGTCGTTTGGTCTTGTTTTTTTCAGATAAAAAGCGGTTATTTTTTAAACTGATGTGCTGTCCTTTTGTAGTGTTTTCACTGTGTTACTGTGTGCGTATTTACAAATGCTTTACACATTACCTCTGAGAAACGCTTGACTGCTCATGCCAAACTACAAAGGGGGTGAGAAGGAGTTATCTTATCTGAGTAATCCCCTTACCCTGAATAGAATAAGGATCCCTACTTGGACAGGGTGCAAGCTACCGCCAACTAGAGACTACCTTTTCTAACATTGGTGGTCGGCAGTGGAGATAGGACTTGTGTTTGTACTTTACATAGAGTGATTGGTGTACACTACTACCAGATCACAGACCATCACAGACCATCACAGACCATCACATAACCTCATACTGTTGTTGATTTTTCCCTTCATTTTTAGGTCTACAAATCAAGTCTCAGTCTGGGGTGCCATCAGTTTTGCCTGCAGATTTTGAGTTTGAGGAGAAGAAACTGGAGTCCTATACAGTGCCTCTAATTAAAAGTTTTTGCAAGGGTTTCAAGTGTTCTATTAGAGGTCTCACAAGGGACAGCTGCAAAAGGCACTGAGGGCCTGGTTGGCAGCCAGAAAGGCTGGTGGGCACCCAGAGAAGGAGAATGATGATGTGGAGGCGAAGGAGCAGAGCTTGCAAGGGAATGATGTGGATCAGGTTCTGCCTGGGAGGAGGGCATCTTCCAGAGCAAGCAGAAGTGCTTCCTCTAAGAGCCTGTCCCCAGAGGAGCTAAAGGACAGGTGGTAAGAGAGGCATTTCCAGTATGAACTTGGTAGGATCAAGTTGGAGAAGGGAAAGATGCCCTTAACTCAGGAGGTGAGCTTAAAAGAGTTGGACTTGAAGGCCAAGTCCAACACAGATGGTAGCAGCATTTTATCCATGCAGTCTGAAACAATGGCACACTTGTCAAGGCATATAGGAAAATAGTACATCAAGGAGGATGATATCCAGAGATAGTTTCAAGAGTATGAGGAAGCGCTTCACATGAATGGGGTCCCTGAGAAGCACTGGGTGGCAGGGATCTGGAATCACTTCACAGTGGAGGGAAGGGATACCTTTCTGGTCATGGAGAGAGCCCTGGACCTCACCTACCCAGAGATGAAGACAGGCCTACTTAACTGGCATGGTCTTACCCCTGAGAAATACAGGGATCAGTTTAGACAGAGTAAGTAACTTGATTCCCAGACAAGGCTAGAGTATGTGGATTCATTTTTGCAGAGCACAGGATGGCAGTGAGGTAACAGATTATGAGGGCTATACAATTTGATTGTATGTGAGCACTTGTCTGTGTTTTCTAGAGCTGTGCCAGCACTTGATGAACAGCAAGTTGACTGACCATAGGCTTGCTTAGGAGGCCGACCGCTGGGTGAGTACCAGGGTCCACAGGAAGGTGAATGGGGGAGATTCTACCAAAGTTGGGCAGAGTCCCCATCAGAAGAGTGAGGGGGACAATGGTAAACAGCAGGAGTTCTCGAAAGGGCCCCAAACTAGTTACCAGGGTAAGGATTCCTGTCTCCCAGGTGATAATAAACCATGGATCCCTTCAGGGAAGCATGGAGAGAGGGGACCCAGGAAGTGTTATGCTTGTGATCAGGAGGGTCACATGAGAGGGGATCCCAAGTGCCCCAAGTGGGCACAGCCCCCCACAGGTGTTGGCTAGTGTAGAGCTTGGTGAGGAATTGGTCCCAGGAAGGTGTGGGGACCCAGCTGAGATCACCCTTGTCTCACTAGGGGACAGTGAGATGATCCAAAGAAGCTTAAGGCCTGATAACACTAAGATGTACAGGTTGTGGGTGACCATCAATGGACAGAGGGTTGAGGCTGTGAGAGACCTAGGAGCCAGTGTGACTCCTGTCCGGTGTCACCTGGTGTCTGAAGAGCAAGTAGCCCCTGATGTACTTCACCATGTTGTGGCAGTAGACAACAATGAGCTCTTTAAAGTGGCTCAGGGTCCCTTTGAGTGAGAGGGGTCTCCGGCTCAATGAGGGTAGATGTGAGCCCATCCATGCCTGTGGATTATCTACTGGGGGACAACTGGAAGGAGGTGGAGCTCAGGGTGGAATTGGAGATGTTGGAATTGCCTGGGTGGGCGTGCCTGACCACATGGTCCATGGCATCCCATGGTAATCAAGAGGACCTGGGGTCTGAAACAGTAACCCAGGTGCCTTCCAAAGAGAGTAGGGGCTGGGGGCCCAGGAAAGCCTCTCCTGACGTTCCCACAGTCTAGGAGGAGGCTGAACCTAAGGGGTATATCCCGGTACCTATATGGGAAGAGGTAGCTGAACTGGGAGACTTGCCTGAGCTGACCCATTGGCAGCAACAAGGGGGTCCCACAGAGAAGAGTTCTGTGTGGAGCAGAAAGCATGCCCTACTCTTGTGGGTCTTAGGCAGCATGTCAAGGACCAGGCAGATGGCAAAGAGGTCGGCTTACATTTGATTTACTGGGAGAATGGTCTCCTTTATAGTGAGCATAAAGTTTCTGAGCCTGGAGCAGCCAGTGTGCAAGTGGTAACCCAGCGCTTCAGAACCTTCCTATTGGGGTTGGCTCATGAGGTGCTTTTGGCAGGACATTTGGGGCAGGGTGAGACTTTTGACAGGCTTGTCACACACTTTTACTGGCCCCAAGTGTGAAGGCAGTTGGATGCTTTTTGTAGGTCTTGTCAGACTTGCCAGTCAAGTGGCAAGAGTGGGAAAAGTGTAAATCTCCCCTTCAACCATTCCCTGTCATGAGCACCCCTTTAAAGCGGGTGGGCATCAACATTGTGGGGCCTTTGAATCCCAAGACAATCAAGGGCAACAGGTTCAGCCTGGTCTTGGTGGATCATGCCACTGGTACTTGGAGGCTATCCCTCTCAGGACGGTGATGGCACCCGCCGTGACCCGGGCACTGATGGGCTTCTTTCCCATGTGGGTTTCCCTAAGGAGGTGGTATATGACTGGGGTGCCAACTTCATGTCGTTGTACATGAAGGCTATGTGGCAGGAGTGTGGGGTGAACTACAAATTCACCCCTCCTTACCACCCCCAAAGTAATGGGTTAGTTTAGAGATTTAACTGCACCCTGAAAGGAATGATTGGGGGTCTGTCAGAACCCATGAGGCATAAGGAGGACATCCTCTTTCTATGCCTTCTCTTTGCCTACAAGGAGGTACAGCGGAAAGGGGTTTGCTTTAACCCCTTAGAGCTGTTGTATGGCCCTCCTGTGAGAGGACCTCTCAGTTTGGTCAAGGAGGGCTCAGAGGAAGCTCCCGGAAAGCTCCCCCAGGATGTATTTAGCTACATGCTGGCCTTCTGAAACCAGACAGCCCGCTTCAGGTAAATCGCACATGCGGACCTAGAAGCAAGCCGGGAGGATATGAAACGCTAGTATGACCAGAATACCACTCTGGTTGAGTTTCAGCCTGGTCAGAAGGTGTGGTCTGGCCCATACGAGGTGAAGGAGTGCAAGAGTGATTTCACCTACCTGGTGGACTTGCAGACTCCTAGGAAACCCTTGAGGGTTCTGCCTCAAATCCCACTTTAAGATGTCTGAGTTGAGCATGCTATTGGTTACTGATGATGGGTGGAAGAGGACAGTGAACTTCTCCCCAACCTCTTTCCTACCCAGAAGCAGGATGGGTCAGTGGAAGACATGGTCTTCTCCCCCACACTGACACTGGAGCAGCTGGGTGACTGTTGCTAGTTGCTGGGGCAATTTGCCACTCTGTTCTCACTCACCCATGTGTTACTCATTGGTGCATGCACAATTTTGAAACTGGGGACAGTCCACCTGTAAAGCACAAGATTTACAGGTTGACAGACAGAGTGAAGGCTGGCATCGAGGAGGAGGGGTCCAAGATGCTAACTCTAGGAGAAATAGAGCCCTTCAGCAGTCGCTTGGTCCAGCCCAGCGGTCTTAGTTCCCAAAACTGCTGCGCCTGGTGCCAGTCCAGAACAGCGGTTCGATGTGGACTACCATGGGCTCAATGCTGTCACTAAGACTGACACCCACCCCGTCCCCCGAGCTGACAAGCTCATAGATCGGCTGAGAGCTGCCAAGTTTCTCAGGACATTTGATCTAACGTCTGGGTACTGGGTTGCCTTAATCAAGATGGGAACAGCAGAGGTCAGCATTCTCAAAACCAGAGGGGCACTACTAGTTCTGGGTTATGCCCTTTGGGTTAAAGAACGACCCTGCCACCTTTCAGATGTTGATCATCCAGGTCAGGACTGGGCTGGAGGATTTCAGTGCTGTTTATCTGGATGAGATTGCAGTGTTTATCTCCAGTTGAGAAGATCACTTGCACCTCCTCTGTGAAGTGTTGAAGGCCCTGCAGACGGCAGACCTCACTATCAAGGTCAGTATGTGCCAGACAGGTCTGTGGTGTACTTGGGGCACCAGGTAGGAAGCAGCCAGGTGGATGCCCCTACAACCCAAGATTGACATCATTCTGGCTTAGGCACCCCCCCCCATGACCCAGACGGAGGTGAGAGCCTTCTTAAGTCTCACCGGGTACTACAGAAGATATGTCAATGGGTATGGCACCACTATTGCCCACTTGGCTGAGCTGACTTCGAGGAAGCTGCCACGCCAGGTGATCTGGACTGAGACATGCCAGATCGCTTTTGATACCTTGAAGGAGGCCATATGCAAACTGATACCTCAGAGCATCGTGTGGGAGCCATGCCTTCACAGCTAAAGGAAGAGGGCCTAGATCAACCCATAGCTTTCATTAGTAGGAGTCTACTCCCCTGGGAACAGAGGTGGAGCGCAATTGAAAGGGAAGCTTATCTGTGGTCTGGGCTGTGAAGAAGCTATGGCCCTACTTGTATGGACTCACGTCCGGGTTCAGAAAGACCACAGGCCCCTCAGATGGTTAATGCAAATGAAGGGCGAGAACCCAAAAATATTGAGGTGATCCATATCCCCACAGGGAATGGACTTTATGGTGGAATACAGCCCTGGCACAGAATACGGCAATGCTGATGGTCTGTCCAAGTTCTTCCATCTTAGTGAAGAGAACTCCCATGAGGTGGGGTAGTTCTCCCCACTTTCAGCTGGGGGGACACGTTTTAGACCTGGCATTTTTGGTGTGTTTTTCCCCTTGTCGTTTTTGCTTCTAAACTCCTGTTTTTGACTGTGTGCGGAATTTTGTTGTTTTTTTAAACTCTTGGCACTTTGCCACTGCCAATACTGGTATCGCAACTGGAAATAGAATTGTGTGACTAAGCAGAGACTGAGTAGGATGGAAAAAAGTGATTAAACTACGCTAAAAGTACTTGTGAAATGTGCCTTCCAGCCAGTCACGGCCCATGCAGGTAAGAGAGGTGGGGCTGGGCGGGGGGGGGGATTTCAACTGATGATGACGAAGGAAAATGAATTATTTATTTCATTTTCCCTCGTTGTCCCCCCCCCACCCAGCCCCACCGCTTCCAGCTCCCCAAAAACTTCACAGTCGCACACCAGACATGCTATGGAGGCATTTTGTCTTAGGCCGGTCCTACTTGAGAAACAAGCCAAATTCAAGCATCCATCCAAACCATGGCCCGCCTCCAAATAAGGAGGCTTAATTTTTGGATCAAGTGAATCAGGGACCTGATCAAGAAAATAACTACAACAGCATAAGTACATAGCCAGAGGTCAGAGAAATATTTTTCAGTCTTCTATTAGCTGTACCGTCTCAATGCAAGGTAGTCAGCATCAAGAAGGCCAGCATTTAACTCTTGTTTCCCATCCAGGATTTTGACTAGATATCATTTTATAAAAATGTCTCTGCCTTTTAGGGGCCGTTTACGATGGCTGTGAGACTGCCACCAATAGTCCAAAGGTGGCGGTCTCACCGCCATCGTAGACAGGTTTTCTGCCCACCATATTACAATGGCAGGTGGTGTGATGGCTGTCGGTGCACATCCGACAGGCTCCTTGAGCCCGCCAGTGAGGCGGATGGCCCCGCAGTCCCTGCAATAGTGGCAGTGCCTACCAGAGGTTACGATGTCCCTGCCTGACAGCCGTTTCATGGTGGTTCACCCGCCATGGAAAGGCTGACAGAAAGGGATATTTTGGGCCCGTAGCGGGCCCTACTTGCTCCTAGGCCCTTGATTTTGGGTGCCCTCCAACATATACCTGCACCATGTGCAGGGATATGTTTCCTGTCTATTTCTTGTACTGCGATGTGTGCCGCATACAAGAGATAGGCGCTGCGACTGCCTTGGAGGTGGTCGCATTGTAATAAGGTTGACTGGACCGCCAACAGGAAGTCAGGCGGTCCCGTTGTCCAATAGGGTGGCAGGCCAATGTAAGTCTGCCACATCCTAATCACCCCCTTAGTTTTCATAAGATCTTTGTGTTTACTACCTACTCTAACTAGCTACTTTGTCTGGAGAGATACTTAATAATCTGAGACGGATTCAGCAATTTTAGAATTGTATTCCTGTACATTTCTCCAAGGCTTTTAACTCCATTTCAAATGTACAATTAGTGTCACACTTCCCTCCCACTTCTAAACAGCAGCCTTGCATACAGTAACATTTCACAAAGGTAGGTGAGTTAATTGGATCACTTAATAAAGGCTCTTTACTAGAAGTGATCTTATACAAACATTTGCCTGGGTGATGAATTCGGCTATTAGACTCTACACTGCTATGGCAACAGGTCTATGACAAGCATACAGTAAGGTAGCTAATGTTTAACAAGGTGTTTAAACAACATTTCTTGCTGTGGCAAAGACCACTAAAAATATCTTCAGTACACAAGTAAGCAATATCAATCCTTTCGAATCAAGATGCCCAAGTGGGCTGAAATAATTACTCACTGGTTTACGATAAATATGGTTTAAAGAATGAGGGGAGTGATTCTTTCAACTGCAGAGTAAGGAAACATTTATTTTTTGTGTGTCGGGGGGAAGTTCAGGGGAACTAATGACAGAGCAACCTTACATTCCTCAGATGTTAAATATACATATATATATGTAGATATAAATATATATATATAAATAAATATATACACACCCGCACACACACACATATATATTACCTACTGGCGGTCGCCAGTAGGTAGTTATAGTTAGGACCACGTTTCCATAGGAAAACCTCAACATTCTATTTTGAATAACTTTGGCGCCGGTCGACGAATCCTCGCGAATTTCTCAAAATAGGTGGGGCGCTACGCTCCGCTCCTACCCTGAAAGTCTCGGGGGGATTCGTCAAGCGGGGGCTGAGATAAAAGGGGGGTCCCAAAACGCGTTTTTCCCATGCATTTTTCCATAGGACCTTTAGACAGGGCTACAGCCCGAACGGCTGAACAGAATTACTAGAAATTTGGCAGAGAGGTAGTCCCCAGGTCAAGGAAGTGCCTTTTGTAGGTCTGGTGTAAATCTGTTCAGTAGATTCTGAGAAAATAGCCTTTAAATCAATATATATATCTATAAGCGCGCAGAGTGCGCGCTGGGTGCGCGCACCTCGCCGTGCGCGAGCGCAATTCTGATTGGTTGTTAGATCTTAGTAAACATTCGAATCAGTGGAAATCAGGAAGCGGCGGCCGCCATTTTGTCAATCCCATAAAGAGGGGGTGATAAACAAAGGGGGAGAACTTGAAAAGGGGGCAGAGTGGGTAGAAATAGACCCAGTAGGCATTGTAAGGGGGTCAAAGTAGGACCTTGTAGGGCAAAAAAAAAAGATTAATATTTTGTTAAAAAATATCGCCGAGTGCGCGCACCCAGCGCGCACCCGGAAAAAAACTTAATAAAACAAATTTTTAAAAAAACGCATTTAAGTGTTTAGATATAAGGTGGCTCTAAAAAGAGCCCTTGTGTTTATTGTTTGTTTTTTGGTACCTACAAGTAAGTACATGGCCCACCGTGCGTGCACGCCACTAACTGCGTAAAGTGGGCGCGCGGTGCGCGAAGCGCACCGCGTGCTCACTGTGCGCGCACGGTGCGCGAAGCGCACCGTGCGCGCACGGAACGAACTGCGTTAAGTGGGCGCGCACGCCACGAATGGCGTAAAGTAACTTAGCATTTAAAAAACCGTACAAATTCACTGAAAAAACCATAGGTTTCACACACGTTATAGTTAGGAATTAGCATTTAAAAAACCTTGCAAATTCACTGAAAAAACCATAGGTTTCACACATGTTATAGTTAGCGGAAATTTTACTGATAAAAAACCAATGAAATTCCCCCGTTATAGTTAGTGCAGGCAACTATAACTCACGCGACCGCAATCTTCTGCTGATGACATATGTGTCTTTATGAAGAAAAAATATTTGTAATATATGTATAGCTAAAAATGTATGGAAGAAGACATGGGCAAATAAGTGTCTAAATACAGTATTAGCATCAGCAGAGGATTGCGGTCGCGTGAGTTATAGTTGCCTGCACTAACTATAACGGGGGAATTTCATTGGTTTTTTATCAGTAAAATTTCCGCTAACTATAACATGTGTGAAACCTATGGTTTTTTCAGTGAATATATATATATATATATATACACATATATATAAACGCGTCAGACGAAATTGAATAAACAAGGTGATTTATGAGGCAAACGGATGATTCTTGTCTTTTGAGTGCACTCTCAATTTGCTGAAGCACTGTGTTTGATGATATTACCTACTGGCGGTCGCCGTAGGTAGTTATAGTTAGGACCACGTTTCCATAGGAAATCCGCAACATTCTATTTTGAATAACTTTTGCGCCGGTCGACGAATCTTCGCGAATTTTTCAAAATAGGTGGGGCGCTACGCTCCGCTCCTACCCTGAAAGTCTCGGGGGGATTCGTCAAGCAGGGGCTGAGATAAAAGGGGGGTCCCAAAACGCGTTTTTCCCATGCATTTTTCCATAGGACCTTTAGACACAGCTACAGCCCGAACGGCTGAACAGAATTACTTGAAATTTGGCAGAGAGGTAGTCCTCAGGTCAAGGAAGTGCCTTTTGTAGGTTTGGTGTTAATCTGTTCAGTAGATTCTGAGAAAATAGCCTTTAAATAATATATATATCTGAGCCAGCTTACGGTGCGCTTACGGTGCGCTTACCGTACGCGTACGGTGACGTGCGCGAGCGCGATTCTGATTGGCTCTTAGATCTTAGTAAACATTCGAATCGGCCGAAACCAGGAAGCGGCGGCCGCCATTTTCTCTCTCGCACTCTGAGTGGGGCAGCATAAATGAAGCCCAAAAATGTGTAAAGGGGCAGTATATTGATATAATAATCACCCAGCAATGATATACGGGCCCCCAAACAACCCACAAGGCCCAAAAAAAAATTTTTTTTTTTTGGGAAAAATCGCCGATTACGCTTACCGTACGCGTACGGTAAAAAAATTTATAAAAAAAAAAAAGTATCCACACTCTCCCCACCCCATGTGCAAATGGTGCCCGAAGGGCACCATTTGTGCATGGCTTATCAAATAAATGAAAACAATAAACAAAACATTTCACAACGATGCGCATAATATGTCCCCCATGTGCGCACGGTGCGCGAAGCGCATCGTGCGTACATGGCCCATCTCGCATAATGTGGGCACGCGGTGCGCGCAGCGCACCGCGTGACCACCGTGCGTGCATGGCACTAACTGCGTAAAGTGGGCGCGCGGTGCGCGAAGCGCACCCCGTGCTCACTGTGCGCGCACGGTGCGCGAAGCGCACCGTGCGCGCACGGAACGAACTGCGTTAACTGGGCGCGCACGCCACGAATGGCGTAAAGTAAGTTAGCATTTAAAAAACCGTACAAATTCACTGAAAAAACCATAGGTTTCACACACGTTAAAGTTAGGAATTAGCATTTAAAAAACCTTGCAAATTCACTGAAAAAACCATAGGTTTCACACATGTTATAGTTAGCTGTACATTTTACTGATAAAAAACCAATGAAATTCCCCCGTTATAGTTACTGTAGGCAACTATAACTCACGCGACCGTAATCCTCTGCTGATGACATATGTGTCTTTATGAAAAAAAAATATTTGTAATATATGTATAGCTAAAATTTAATGGAAGAAGACATGGGCAAATAAGTGTCTAAATACAGTATTAGCATCAGCAGAGGATTACGGTTGCGTGAGTTATAGTTGCCTACAGTAACTATAACGGGGGAATTTCATTGGTTTTTTATCAGTAAAATGTACAGCTAACTATAACATGTGTGAAACCTATGGTTTTTTCAGTGAATATATATATATATATTTATATATATATATATATATATATATACACAGACACACACACATATTATCTACTGGCGGTTGCCGTAGATAGTTATAGTTAGGACCTATTTTCCATAGGAAATCTGCAACATTCTATTGGGAATATCTTTGGCGCCGATTCTCCAAACTGTTGGCCAGCTCCGCTCCGCTCCTACCCTGAAAGTTTTGCGGTGATCCGTGAAGCGGGGGCCGAGAAAAAAGGGGGGTCCCAAAACGCATTTTCTTCATGCAATTTCACATAGGATCTGTTGTCGCAGCTACAGCCCGAACCGCTGAACGGAATGACACCAAATTTGGCTAAGAGGTAGTCCTCAGTTCGGACTCGTGCCTTTTGCATATTTGGTGTGAATCTGTTCAGTAGTTCCTGAGAAAATTAGGGTAAAAAAGTTAGTGATATCTATGGCCGCGGAGGATCCGCGGACCGTACACGCACCGTAAGCGCACCCTCCCCAAACGGAGCGCGCACCCTCCCGATCGCGCACTGAATGCTAATTGGCTGTCGAGTGTCTCTCTACATTCGAAACCAGGAACTGTTGGCGGCCATTTTCCGCCTCGGTAGAAGCGAGGCTGAAGATGGAAGGGGAATAAGTGTGTAAAAGATATAAAGGGGGCAGAGTGGAAATACTCTGACCCTCTAGATCTGCTTAGGGGGTCCCAGAAGGACCCCGTGTGGCCCCCCTTTTAAAAAAAAAAAAAAACGGCAAAATGCGCGCACGGTGCGCACATCCTATCGCGTTGGATGCACGGATTCTCTCGCGGTGGGTGCGCGGAACCACGGCAACATTTTTTGAAAAACGACAAGAAATCATTGGTTGTATAACAACTTTCTACACTGAAAGGTAGGGTGTATATTTTTGTTTTTTAAAGGTATGATTGTTATTGGTTAACAAAAACAGATTGTAAGGAACATTATATATGATAAGCTGATATGTTGAAAAGTCAAGCACACTTCCTGCCTTGTGTACGAACATCGTGTGCTGAACTTGTGACCTGTGAGCTCAGTGCAGTGTTCCATGAGCTGTTTCTATGGTAACAGGCAGAAGGCAGATTGGGGGAAGGGTTGAAATGTATTTCAGTTGGAAAGGGTTGAAATGTTTAACCAATAGAAATGTGTGTTTGCTTTTGAGTTTATGTGTGAAGGATGGTGATTTGATGTTTACATGTATATGTGTGGAAAATGAAAGGGAAACTTTTTAATTCTTTGCTTTTGCTGAGAGGTGCACAGTGCAGAGATTCTGTAAAAGAAAATATGGTGAGTGATTGATATACTCCTTAATCTACAAAAGAACTTGAAAGATGAGTTATTTAATTGTGAGGGGATGTATGTAGACTATTTTGATTTTAATCAGACTAATGTATTTTTCCTGCTAAAGTGTAGGGAGTACTTTTTTCTCTACAATGTGTGTGCATGTAGAAACCATTCTGTGATAGGCATTTGTGTTTTTCATGTGTTTGTAGACAGATAACTGTGCAGTTTTTATATATTGGTAGAATTGGAAACCAGTCATTGTTTATGAATTTGTGAAATGAATTATGTTATGTTTCTAAACTAAAATGTAGTACTACTTCTAGATGAAGAAATGTGTTTTGATATAGTGCAAGTGATAGTGTTGTTTGTCTAGAATCACACAGTGAGTCTGTGTGCATTAGGGAACCAATGTGAGAGAAGCATTTGGTAACATCGTGTATTTGCTGACAGATGACTGTTTTAAAACCAGTCAGGTTGTCAAGTTTTAGTAGCATTAGAAGACAGTTATGGCTTATGCTTTCATTAAATGAGTGAGGCATTGACAGTAAATTGCAGTTGTGAAATATGTAGATTGTGTGCAGTTCCCTTACCACTTGCACTGTAGTGAATGAGTTTTTGTAAGCTCATAGGGATAGTGGTGCTTGTCTAGAATCACACTGTGAGTTAGTGTGTATTTGGGATCAGTGTGAGAGAATCATTTGGTAATATCATGTATTTGCTGACAGATAACTGTTTTAAAATCTGTCATGTTGTGAAGTTTTAGTAGCATTAGAATCCAGTCTTTGCTTATATGATTAAATGAGTCATGCTTTGACACTGATGTGCTGTACTTAAATATGTAGATTGCGTGCAGTCCCCTTACCCCTTCCACAGTAGTGAATGAGTTTTGGTAAAGTCCTAGGATAGTGTTGATTGTCTAAAATCACATTGTAAGTCTGTGTGCATTTGGGTAAGGATTGTGAGAGAAGCATTTGGTAACATCGTGTATTTACTGACAGATAACTGTTTTAAAACCTGTCATGTTGTCAAGTTTTAGTAGCATTAGAAGCCAGTCTTTGCTTATGCGTTGATTAAATTAGTCAGGCATTGACATTAAAGTGTAGTCGTGAAATATGTAGATTGTGTGCAGTTCCTTTACCACTTCCACTGTAGTGAATGAGTTTTGGTAAACTCCTAGGGATAGTGTTGTTTGTCTAGAATCACACTGTGAGTCCGTGTGCATTTGGGAACCACTGTGAGAGAAGTGTTTGGTAACATTGCGTATTTGCTGACAGATAAGTGTTGTAAAACATGTCATGTTGTCAAGTTTTAGTAGCATTAGAAGACAGTTATGGCTTATGCTTTCATTATATTAGTCAGGCATTGACAGTAAATTGCAGTTGTGAAATATGTAGATTGTGTGCAGTTCCCATACCACTTGCACTGTAGTGAATGAGTTTTGGTAAACTCATAGGGATAGTGGTGCTTGTCTAGAATCACACTGTGAGTTAGTGTGTATTTGGGATCACTGTGAGAGAAGCATTTGGTAACATAATGTATTTGCTGATAGATAACTGTTTTAAAACCTGTCATGTTGTGAAGTTTTAGTAGGATTAGAATCCAGTCTGGCTAGGGGCAGAAATTGTGCCCGTTCTTAAAAAGGGCTGTCCGTTAACTCCCTCTAATTATAGGCCTATCAGCCTTATTGATACCTCGCAAAAATTAATGGGAAGGGTTCTCCTGGACAGGGTCCTGGGGTGGATTGAGGAGAATGGGATTCTGTCTACACTCCAGGCAGGTTTTAGGGCTGGTACCTCCACTCTAGATCAGATTTTTCGCCTGCAGGTCTTGCACTGGAAAACAGCCTTGGTGGAGGGTGGCAGCCTCTACCTAGTGTTTGTCGACCTGCGGGCAGCTTTTGATCTAGTTCCGCGAGCTAAATTGTGGCAAGTCCTAGCAGATTTGGGTCTTCCACCTTATCTATTGGCCGTCTTATCTAGGCTTCATGAAAATAATTTTGCCCAGGTAAGGTGTGGTAAATATGGTGACCTTACTGACCGATTTCCCGTCCAAAAAGGTGTTCGCCAAGGGTGTGTGTTGGCTCCCACACTATTCAGCCTTTACATTAATGGTCTTGTCGACCATCTGAATTGTGTGGTAAACAATGATGCCCCTAAATTAGTTACAGGTCGAGTGCCCGCTCTGATGTTTGCAGACGATACTCTGCTACTGTCTAGAACATCATCGTGCATTCAAAACATACTGAATGGTTTTGTGAAGTTTTGCGAGCTAAGGGGACTGGAAATCAACTTGGGGAAAACAAAATTTATGATTTTCAACCCCCCGAAGCGGGTGCGTCCAAATCCAGTTTTATTTGGTATTCCCATTGAAAGGGTTAAAACCTTTGTCTATTTGGGCGTCATTTTAACTGAGAATTTTAGCTGGAATGCGCAGATTGCTAAGTCGACGCTCAAGCTCGCCCAGCTGGTAGGGGGTTTAAACAAAGTTTTTAAAAAATCAACCTACAAACCAGTGTCCCCTGCTTTGGAGATTTATTGTCGGCAGGCAAGAGTAGCTGCAATCTATGGGGCTGAACTTTGGGGACACAAGCAGATAGGGACCCTCACAAAGGTTGAGCAGTCCTTCTTAAGAACTCTTGTAGGGCTTCCTTCCAGCACGCCTTTGATCCCCCTTAGGTTTGACCTTGGTTTAGTCTCAATAGAGGAGATCATAAGTGCCAGACCAATTTTGTACTGGAAGAGGTTATGGTCAGTCCCTGAACTGGCCTCATATAGAGCAGAATTTGCTGAGATTTGGCCTGCCCTTAAATACAAAAAGATCCCCTGGCTCCTGCATATCAATGCAGCTAGTATTCGTTTAGGACTGCCGGAAATGTGGGCAACCCCGGAAACTTATTGTTCCGGGCTATCAAAGAAAGAACTTCTCTCCCTGATATGTACACATAATTCTTTATTACTTTCGAGTTCTATAGCGGTGGGTAGGTTTACCTCAGAGTTCCTCATAGTTAAACCAGACCCAAAACTAGAGGAATTTATGGACCAAATTGAACGTCCACTCGCCCGAAAATTATACATTCAGTTAAGACATGGTACCCTACCGGTTAGGTCCTTCTCATCTAAGTGGCAGACGCAGAACCAGGAAATTTGTCCTGCATGTAATTATAAAACGGAGACTGTTGTACATGTGTTGTTCTTCTGTCCTGCCTATCATGTAATCAGAAAATGTTGGTTGACTCCCATTTGCAGGAACTTGGGATTTCGCTATTTCATGCAGGCTTGTAGGTCTCTAATTTATGATACCCATCCCCCTATTGTCTTCGCAGTATCTCGTTATCTACACAGCATGTGGCGTAGGAGACGAACCTTTTTAAAACAATTTTGTTTTGTACTTATTTCTTCTTCACTGATAACTCATAGTTTAATTCTTTTTTTAAATTTCTTAATCTTTTATGCCTATTTATTGTCTTATTGTAATTGTTGATGTACTTTTGTGTACTTTTATGGTCTTATGACCGAAATAAAGTTATCACTGACTGACTGATAAGAATCCAGTCTTTGCTTATGCGTTGATTAAATGAGTCATGCTTTGACACTGATGTGGTGTACTTAAATATGTAGATTGTGTGCAGTACCATTAACTCTTCCAGAGTAGTGAATGAGTTTTGGTAAACTCCTAGGATAGTGTTGCTTGTCTAAAATCACACTGTCAGTCTGTGTGCATTTGGGTAAGGATTGTGAGAGAAGTATTTGGTAACATCATGTATTTGCTGACATATACCTGTTTTAAAACCGGTCATGTTGTGAAGTTTTAGTAGGATTAGAAGCCAGTCTTTGCTTATGCTTTGATTAAATGAGTCAGGCTTTGACACAAAAGTGCAGTCCTGAAATATGAAGATTGTGTGCAGTTCGCTTACCACTTCCACAGTAGTGAATGATTTTTGGTAAACTCCTAGGTATAGTGGTTGTTGTCTAGAATTACACTGTGAGTCTGTGTGCATTTGAGAACCACTGTGAGAGAAGCATTTGGTAACATTGTGTATTTGCTGACAGATAACTAATGTAAAACCTCTCATGTTGTCAAGTTTTAGTAGCATTAGAAGCTAGTCTTTGCTTATGCATTGATAAAATGAGTCAGGGTTTGACACTAAGGTGCAGTACCATGTACTATTCTGTTCACTGTGGCAGAACTGAAAATTTAAAAGTTTTACCTAAGCACTGTCCTAGAAGTAGTCTGATTATTTAGTCAGTTTCTAAGTACCAAATAGACTGCTTCAAATGTCTATGCAGTATGCATGTAGTGTTCTAACATACTATAGACTTGTCTTTTACACCTTCAATTCCCCAGTCAGTATCCGTTCACTTCCAGCAAACAACCTGTCACTCCATTTGCACTCCTCTAGTGACCCATTCACCATCATGTACTAATCCATTCACTGCGCCAAACCCTAATAAATTCACCCAGGCACTCTCCTTGCAGTACTCTAATCATTCAGTCAGTACCCAAGTACTCATCCAGTGACCCAGGCCTTAGTATATGGACTGCTTCAAACCCTTATCCACTATGCATGCAGTCCTCTAACCACCTACACAATTGTCTTTCTCACCTTCAATTCCCTAGTCAGTATCCATACACTTCCAGGAAATACCCTGTCACTCCCTTTGCAGTCCTCTAGTGACCCATTCAGCACCATGTACTAATCCATTCACTGTGCTAAAACCCAAACACTTATAAATTCAGCAAGATACTATCTTTGCAGTACTCTAATCATTCAGTCAGTGCCTAAGTATTCATACACTGAGCCAGGCCTTAGCACATGGACTGCTTCAAACCCCTATGCACTCTGCATGCAGTCTTCTAACCACCTAGACACTTGTCTTTCACACTTTCAATTTCCTAGTCAGTATCCACACAGTCCAGCACTTGTGACTGCCTTTGCACTCCTCTAGTGACCCATTCAGTACCAAGTACTAATCCATTCCCTGTGCGAAAAGCCTAGCACTTATAAATTCACCTAGGCACTTTCCTTGCTGTACTCTAATCATTCAGTCAGTACCCAAGTAGTCATGCAGTGAGCCAGGCCTTAGCACATGGACTGCTTTAAATGCCTATGCAGTATGGATGCAGTTTTACAGATACAGAACAGGAGTGTTTCTCATCTGTTTGCACTCTTCTCGTGCAAGATTGTTTGGATGAAGGGTCCTTAGGTGTTTCATCATACTTGCTGTGCTGCACGAGAATGTTTTGTTAGGATCCCCTCGTAACAGAACTCTTTGGCAAATCTTGCGAATGAAGAAGGTGGCATTGGTCTTTGTTTGCCCCTTGGAAAAAGTTACAAATTTCTTCACCACTGAAGAAAAACGTTGTGGGCGTGGTGCCTTCTGCAAACAAAATGTCCTCAGATTCGGTAAATATTTTAATGCGGCAACATTTACAGTTTTTGTAAGTTAAACTTATAAAATGTTGTTAGCTGTATACATTTTATATATCTGTTATTTTTTTCTTGTGGTATTTTGTTGAGAATACCATGTTTTTTTTTAACAATCTTTCTGATTTTCCAGATCTGTCGTCGACATCCGTGGTTCCCACAGGAGTGTTCCACCTTGTTGTTTTGTATTATTGTTGTTACATTTTGTTTATTAGTCTATTGTTTATATTTATGTTAATAAAAAAAAAAGTTTGAAAATAGTTCATAGTTTATATATTCATTATTATAAAAAATAAAGTTTGGAAAAAAAAGTAATAATGTTTTTGGTTGTTCTCTTAACTGCTGTGTGACTCTTTCTTGTTCTTATTACTGTTATTTGATGGAGTCCACCATGGTGTTACATTTTGGGGCACTTATCGCTGAAATACTGGTGATATCTGCAGTTTGCACCAACTTCTGAATAGTGTGTTAGATTTATCTCAACTTTACTTCCGTTAAAGTGCTGATAATGAAATGGAGAGTAGCCGTTCCCGTGCAAAAAGACACGAGGTGCACTTTTGCGATTTATTCTAAATACTAAAATCCTGTATTGTATTGCACTGAGGTATTGGCTGCAATTACAGTGTACACACAAAATCTATTAAGAAATCTCATTGTATTTATATTGATTGGGAATAGTGCGTCAGGTGCTGGATCTTGACGAGATACACTGCTCAGTTCGTATATTGTTGTCACACAAAAAAAATCACATCACAACTTTCACACCAATTGCAATGTGATACAAATTCCGGCGATAAGACACATTAGCACCAGGGATTTTACACCTGCTTTCTGCTGATGCTAAGCAGGACAACTACCTGCACCATGAAAGGGAACACAGCCAAGAGCCACACCAGAACACCCACAGGTGCCATAGAGTCAATGAGCTTGATACAGGAATACCCATGAGGGCCAGAAGACTCATCTCAACAACTCCAGGACCGCCAATGCCCCCCAAACCCACATCTTAGTAAGTGTGTCCCTGTGGTCATTGTCTTAGCATGATAGGCACGAGCCCTGCAACATCACAGTGTGCTGTCACCTCAGAGTTGGTAGTGAGCCTGGATGTGTAGCTACGTACGCATCCTCCTGCATGCACAACTGGCGTGTGCTGGTCTGTCATTCAAAGGTCAGTGCAGGGGTGTGCCTATCCAGCAAGGGGAACAGGGTGTCTCGGACATGTCCGTGTACAGGAAGTGCGGTAAGTATGTCTCTGTGTTCTGGTGTGGCCTGTTACAAGAGCCGCAGCAGTCGATGTTGTAAAGTGGCATGCACCACCTCCAAACGGCACTGTGATGTTGTAGTTGGAATGTAGCAGGAGATGCGCAAATTGTCATTACAATGGCGTGCCGTATGAGTGCACGAGATACAACAGCTCACCGTGCAAAAGTGTGGGGGCTTGTGGGAGGGAGGAGCAGCCGTTTGGCACCATAACACACAGTGAACTCGACCATGTGCCACATGCTGGGCATCTCATCCATGATGACCACGGTCGCAGACATCCCACAAAACCAACGACTGGCCTTTGTACACATCCTGTATGAATGCAGCGTGGTTTTCACTTCTATGCTCGTTCAGTGGTGTGATGTTGGCAGGTTGTGTGACTTGTGCTCCTTGTTGGTGTGTTTCATTTTGGCCATTGTTAGTCTATATGTGTGTTGTACTTAATTGTGCATGTGTGCCATTCTGCCCATCTCCCATCTCCTCCCTCCCCCCACTCCCTGTTTCTTCCTTTTCCTAGTGCTGTTGTGTCTATAATTTTGTTGCTGCACACATAAATACATGTAAAGAATAAATTAGAATAGTTCCTTGATTCTTTTAGGTTTCAAAACTTCTCTATTGGTTTCTTTTTAATTTTCCATATGAACCGTTTTTTTAAATATTCAATAACACATAGAAGTCAGAAGTGCAACGTATTCTATCAACACACTTTCTAGAACATTCTACAATACGTGCAGGTTAAAAGTTCATCAATTTTTTAAAACTGTACGATTTTTTTTGTAACATTTTCTTGAATATTTAACGACACGTGCAGGTTAAAAGTTGACGATTGTTTTACGTTCGAACAGTGCCTTCCAGATGCAAGTAGCAGGTGTGGTTGAGCTGAGCAAATTTTATCCTATGATATGTAATCCACGTTGAAACTGTTTTTTCTTGACCAATCACAAAGATGCTTTTCCACAAAACTAATGTGCACCCTATTTTTAAAAAAGAATGCTTTTCATGATATCTTCAGAGATAAGTTATAGATAGGAATTAGCATTTAAAAAACCTTTGAAATTCACTGAAAAAACCATAGGTTTCATGCACGTTATAGTTAGGAATTGGCATTTAAAAAACCTTTGAAATTCACTGAAAAAACCATAGGTTTCAGGGGCGTTATAGTTAGGAATTGGCATTTAAAAAACCTTAGAAATTCACTGAAAAAACCATAGGTTTCAGGGGTGTTATAGTTAGCTGGACATTTCCCTCGCACAAAACCCTAGAAATTCCCCTGTTATAGTTAGTTCAGCTAACTATAACTCGCGCCCCCGCAATGCACTGCTGATGACGTCACATATTACATCACTCATGACATGATCAGTGACATCGCTGATGACATCTCAAATGACATCACTGATGACATCACTGATGACATCATCCATTGAGTATGTGTTTCCGAACAGTTTTATTATGTTTAATATATATAGGGAAAGGCCTGTTGAAAAATAAGTGGGTGTACAAGTGTGTGAGTGGATGATTTTCTAGGTGCGTAACTGAGTCTATAAGTGAGTCATTAAATGTATCTTACTGCAGACTAGTGACTAAACTGTGTGAATGTCTGTATGTGTTTGTGTGTTGGTGTATAAGTGGCTGCATGGTGTTGTGAATAGCTATATGAGTGTCTATATGGGTTATTGATTGGTTGTCTGAGTATCTGTATGGGTGCCTGAGTGTTTGTGTGGGTAGGGTGTGTGTGACTCTGTGACTAGATGTCTGAGTGGGTGATTCAGTGGTTGCATGTTTTTAAGAGTGCATCTGTGATGGACTGTATGGTTGGGTGAGTGTATGTATGGGTGTGTTAGTGATTGAATGTATATCTCAGTTGTACATGTGTCAGTAACTACATATGTGAAACGCAGTGTATATGTGTGTAAGAGTATATTACTATCTATATGTGAGAGTGTGTGATTCTGGGAGTGGCTGTATGCGCCATAGTGCAAGGATATCTGTGTCATGTGCTGTTTGTTTTTCTGCAGGAAGACACAGAATTTGTTAGTATTTTTATGAGTAAGTGAACTTGAGTGTTTTTAACTGTATAGGTGAGTAAATTTTACTGTGATTAATTATTTGCATGACTG
This sequence comes from Triturus cristatus, assembly GCF_964204655.1. NCBI lineage: Eukaryota > Metazoa > Chordata > Amphibia > Caudata > Salamandridae > Triturus > Triturus cristatus. The sequence continues at coordinate 748,068,083 of NC_140584.1, read as the reverse complement.
ACTAGATGTGTCAGTACCTCAATGGATGATTGGCGGTGTGTGAGTGTCTATATAGGTGTATAAATGCACAGAGTGACTGTAAATATGAGTGACTGTACAGGTTAGTGAGTGGAGATGTATGTAGACTTAAAAGTCAATGAGTGGGTGAGTAGTTATTGGTATTGGAGTATCTATGGTTGTCAAAATGGCCGTCTGAAATTTTGAGTCGGTGTATCAAAGGTTATATTAGGGTGTGAGAAGATGCACTAATTTTTCACATGGATGATGTCATCAGTGATGTCATCAGTGATGTCATTTGAGATGTCATCAGTGATGTCATCAGTGATGTCACTGACCATGTCATGAGTGATGTAATATGTGACGTCATCAGCAGTGCATTGCGGGGGCGCGAGTTATAGTCAGCTAAACTAACTTTAAGAGGGGAATTTCTAGGGTTTTGTATGAGGGAAATGTCCAGCTAACTATAACACCCCTGAAACCTATGGTTTTTTCAGTGAATATATATATATATATGAAATAGGAATATATATATATATATTTTTTTTTTCACTGAAAAAAACCAAATTTAAAGTGCTGTTATAGTTAGGTTAAAAAAATTGACCAGTTATAGTTATCTCTAGTAACTATAACTCGTGCCCTAAGATAACTATAACTCACGCCCCAACCATGCAGTTTTGTCATCAAAGATGTCATTTCAAATGTTGCAGTCATGTTTCAATGACATTATAGAACATGTCACGAGCGAATTGATATGTGGGATTCAATTCAATTCAATTCAATAATCTTTATTCTCGATCATTTAGATCATCAAAGATATAAATACATAACAGTTTTTTAAAATTTTAAAATTTTCAGTACTTTAAACAATTTCATTTACAAGTAAATTTCAGAAAGAAAAGGAAATCCCCATAAGTCAAACATTAAGCATCATATAAGGATAGGCCAATATCTTATAGCTTCATACAGTGCCCCCCTTATGTGGGATAATTAGCTGTGCATGGCAAGGGCTCAAGTTATAGTTAGCTTAGGGCACAAGTTATAGTTGCTAGAGATAACTATAACTAGCGAATGTCAGTGTTTTTTTAGTTTAAAAGGTTACGCTGTCACTGAAATTTTCACCTAACTTTAACGTGACTTTAACCTTTGTTGTTTTCAGTGAATTTCTAGTTTTTTTTTAACGTAAAGTAATATTTTATTACCATATGTAAAGCCAACCCCCGCCACACAGACCAAAGGCCGTGCGCAGCAGAGGGTTGGCCTCAGGGCCTGATAGATCTGCTTTATACATATTGATATGCTCACCCTTTGATAAAGCCAATAGTGAGTTAAATTGAGGATCATTTCTCACATCGCCTATGTTTACTTGATCTGCCGTTCCTGTATATATTTGCTCACTCTACTCTCTTGATGTGTTGCTGCTAATTCACCATGATTGTTACATAAGTTCTTCTCATCCTGTAACATGCTTTCTGGTAAGAACTGTCATGCTTCCCACTAAAGAAAAGAGGAGCAGACGTGCAACCATGTGAACAGTTATCAAATCACATGCACAGTGACGTATTTGATAGGGCTATATTTAAATACATCACCCTCCATTTCACAGCATAAACACAACTGCAAGTACGACTGACAACAATTTTGAGGAAAATTGACTTTTGTAGTTCTGAGAATGTGGCAGCTGGAAATCTTTTATTACATGAAAGTACCTCGGGCACTATGGAACTCACAAATCGCAACTTGCCTAATTTTTCTTTACCTGAAAAGTCTCCATTACATAGCCCAGGTGTCTTCAGAGTCGAGGGTGGCAAGGTCAAAAAATAGATCATCTTTGATAGCACCATTAGTCTTGTCTCAGTCTCTATGTCTGTTGGGGCAATGATGCTTTGCAAGATAAGAAAAGATGTGCTGTTCTGCCCACCTTGTTTATTCATTTTTTTGGGTCTACTCTCTTTTCTTCAGTGAAACTGACAACCTCCAAGTCAGCTTGACATACTCCATGGGAAACAGCCATTACATTGCGGTCATAACCACACATCACCATTACCATAAATGCTTTCAACGAACATGCTTTTACCAGGCATGTCTATTACCATGCATCCTTTACCACGGAGATGCCTTTATCACTCATGCCTTTATAACGAAATCGGGTTTGCGTGGTAAGGGCATTCTTATTGTAAAGTATTCAAAGTAATGGTCATGTCCACATTGTAATGGCTGTAGTGTGGTAGTTTAAAGGATTTGTGGTAATGGTCATGACCGAGTTGTAATGGCTGTAGCATGGTAGTCTAATGGATTCCTGGTAATGGTCATGACCGTGTTGTAATGACTGTAGCTTGGCAGTCTGTTTTGATAGTGCTGCTTACCATCCATAAATAAACTCCTATGAGCAGTAGCATCTAAATCGCTCATACCTCATTTCGAATCCAGTACCCCACTCCGTCGCTCTGGTCTCAAAGCTACATGTGCTTTAAAAATTGTCACTTAACCTGAAAGAACATGGAAACCAGCTTCTGTGGCGCCATCCATCACGGAGAAGCCACCCGGCTTTAGAAGCCATCCGGCTTTAATTACATCATTTTATGGCCCTGAAGTCACTAGTAGTAATAACAACATACTTAGCTCCTTCAGCGGATATGAATACTGTACCCAGAAAAAACAAGCTAGACGATGGAGGGATGTAGCAGATCAGAGACGACGACAGAAGGAAAGTGGATGGAGGCAGCGAGACTATGTACAGCAGGGGAGGAGTAAAAGGAAGAGCAAGCAACAGCAGGCTAAGAGAAAGAGAAAATGGAGGCGTGGAGAATCGATGACTAATGTGAGGAAAGGAAATGAGTGATGTAGATGTAGGGGTAAGCACCGCAAACAGGTTTGCCCCTTTCAGCACGCTGGATGATTGTGATTGACACCGCGTGGGTCCCTCAGACTACACAGTACTTTCCCCTCAGGGAATCATCATACCCCCAGAACAAGAACAGAGTGAGCACGGAGGGTGCAAGTTTCTTTCTTGGAACACTGCGGGCTGGCAAGTAAGATCGATAATCCATGATGGCTGGCCCTTGTGAAATGTTTTGACGTGATATGACTACAGGAAACTAGGGCAATCGAGATTAACTTCCACCTGGATGGCTATAAAACTCTCTTTGTCCCAGTAACACCGCCCATGTCAGGGAGAGCCAATCAGGGAGAGCCAAGGGAGGACTTGCTATCTTCGTCTCACTGGCTGTCTTTGACATCTAAGTGACTGTACTCTGTGTTTTACCCAATGTACATGTGATGTTGCTGTCTAGTGGCAAGAGCAGATTTCTCTTGATAAATGTTTACAATGCGTGAGTAATACAATAGGGGGAGGGTAATATAAAGCAGTTGGGGTCAATATTACAGGGTGGCACCTTGAAAGGCATGAACTGTCATCACATCTACTTAACTGGGGACTGCAACATCCATATGTGTGGGGATATTAGACAAGGAGGAGTGGAACCCATGGGCTGTGCCGACAATCTGGTCTGCACATGGAACATAAACCTCAGGGCACCGAGCCTAACTTAATCTTACTTGAACTTGATTTAATATCTGTCATGAACAAGATGCCCCGGGGAAAACAGATATTACTCCCACCTTCATCGGTAGAGGTTGTGAGACCTTTATAGACTTCTCTTTTGTATCTACTCCCTTCTTTTCCCTGGTCACAGATTTCTTTGTTCAGTCAAGTGAATTCAGTGATCATAATCCCACTTGTGTAGCAACAGGATGGGCTCGAATACATAGACATACTGAGGTGGGTGGCGGGGTGTCCCTCTCAAAGTGGCGGAGGCTGGGAAGAGTTTAAAATGGGGATGTATAGCATCAGAGTCTTTTCACGAATCCCTTGCAACTCAGTGTAGCAGGGAGTTTGCCACCTGTATTGATGGCGAGGCTAGCGCCTCGGACATCCTGGGTGCATTTGGAACCATGTCCACTGTCATACGGAGGCTTTTACGAGCCCCGGGCGAGGGCCGTGAGCCAGTAGGCCCAAGATGGTTTGATTCAGTCTGTTCCCAGGCTTCTAGGAAGCTGAGACAGGCCTTAAGCAACAAGCCCCAAGATGTGGTGGTGGTCAAAGGGATTTGCAGAGCATGAGCCCTGTACCCCTACAGTACCCAGGTCCATTCCTGGGCACTGTAAGTGATGTGCTGCCATTAAAAGTATATGGTGCTGGGAGGTTGTCATCACAAACTCCACAGCACCATAATGGCAACACTGAAGACTGAGAAGTTTGGTATCAAACTTCTCAGCACATTAAACCCACACTGATGCCAGTGTGGGATTTAATGTAAAATGCACGACAGAGGGCAACTTAGAGTTGCCCCCTGAACCTAGCCCACAATCCACGTCCTGCCTGAGAGGCTGCCTAGGCTGCCACCCAGCAGACATGTTGCTGGACCCCTGGGTAGAGAGCCATCTGCTCTCCTGGACCTGCAACAATGCACATCCTGGACGAGGTGCTAGGTCTCCTCCCCCAGGATGGGCAGGGGAAGCTTCAAAGGCATGCCGCCTTTGTGAAGCCTCCCCAGACCACTTGCTGTACTCAGCAACTGGCCCCACCGGTTCTGACTCCCACTCTGGCGGGAAGACTGGCGGGAAAGCCCAAGTGAGGAAAGCGGGTGTGCCAGCCTCTGCCAACCCCACCCCTCAGGTGGAGGAGGAGAGGTGAAGCACAACTCCGGGCTCTTGCCATCTTTAGGATGGGGAGCTTGTACAATGTCCTTTGCACGTTTCTGCCGGTGATGGTTTGCTGGAGCCACAAATGTTGGAGGAAGGATAAAAGCGATGTAGCAGGTGCCTCCCCAACCTTTCGGAAGCCAGGTGTAGGCCTTAGTACCACAGACGAAGTACATATTTGGGGAGGTAACAAAGGAGGGTGGGTCAACTGAGTTCAATGTTCGGGTGATGAGACAGGAACTGTGGCCTACCGGCTGTGTTCCTAGGCCTTCGAGGCACACCAGACCTGTGATGTTGACGACGGATAGGGCCACTGTTAGGGTGGCGGCCGTTCGTTTCCGGAGGTAAGAGAAGGTGGGTCTGGCTGGGTTGTTGAACACCTGCATTTCAACTCGCTCCTTGGCAGGGATGTCCATATGGAAAGAGGTGGTTGATCTCAGAGGACAAAAGGGGGCAGAGGTTTTTCCAGCTTGGTTCAGCCAGAACCCATGGTAGAAGTGCGACACAGTTTTGCCGGAAGTGGCATTGTCCTTGTAACTTTCTTGCAGGAGGATTAGCCAAGCGAGGCAGGAGCCATGGACAGAGAAGGGCGAAGGGATGAAAGGGATGGAATGTCCAGTGGCATGTGGTAGCAATCCACAGATCCAGCAGTTAGTGGCATTGGCGGCAAGGTTGTGTTGGTGGAGCAGTTGCACAAAAGAGTTATTCCAGAACTCCTTACGTCTTTCTCGGAGTTGGGGTGAAAGTGAAATCAGATGGTGTTCTTTCATGGTGGTGGGTTGGGCAGTGGTCAGCAATGTCTTATGAGCGGGTGCGTTTTCTTCCAGGATCCAGAAAGTGACCATGAGAAGGAGGCAAAGGAGAAGGGTAACAAAAAGTGCAATGGTCTTTGAGCTGTGCATTTTGTCAGTCTTTGGATTTTTGTAGTGGATCTTCGGACGTCCAGTTGCTTCCATCATCTTCATGTCGGGTGCTTCCATCACCTTCAAGGGACTCGGTAGCGGGGAGAACCACAGACTTTGTTTAGTTTCTCTCCTGGAGGCCTTTGAGGTGACTAGGCAACCGCTCTGAGATTTCAACTTAGTTCGTGGTCTGCTTAGCCGAAGTTCCCTCCTTGCGTCGTAGGTTATACCCTTCTTTGGATGGCACAGTGGGATCGGGATATTCAGTCAATTCAAGTGTCTCTGTATTCGGGCAGCAACTCAGGGATGGTCGGTCCTTGTCCAGAAGTTCCTCTTGGGCGGTGATGTTGTCGGTGGTCGTCAGGGTCGATGATACCTTCTTGCAGTGGTGTGCATGCAGCCAATTACGTTTCCCCTCCACTCGAAGAGCTGTTCGGGTGGTGATCAGGACTTGCTCGGGGCCCGTCCACCGGGGCTCAAGACTCTTGGTGCGCTGGAAGTTGCGCACTAGGACAAAGTCGCCGGGTTGGATGTCGTGTCCGGGGCCCCTGGAAGCATCGGGAATGGCTTGCAGCACCTGCTGATGGATAACAGACAACGTTTTAGTTAGATTGTACAGATAGTCAGACATGAGGACGTCCGGGACGTCGTGAATGGATGCTGGTTTTGGTGCTGTCCAAAGGTTCATGGGTCGCCCGAAGACGACCTCGTAGGGGGTTATGTGGTGTTTGGTAGGAGTGGAACGCATTGATAGCAATGCTAGTGGGAGGGCGTCTGGCCATTTCAGTCCTGTGGTGGCAACTATTTTGGCTAGTTTGAGTTTCAATGTGGCATTATGTCGCTCAACCAAGCCTGCAGATTGGGGGTGGAAGACCGCATGGAATTTCTGTTTTACACCCAACCCTTTTAAGATGAGTTGGATAACTTCGGCTACGAAGTGGGGGCCGTTGTCGCTCCACAAAATTCGACAAAGGCCGTAACGGGGGAAGAATTCTTTCAGTAGTACTTTTGCGGTAGTCATAGCAGTGTTGTCGCGGGTTGGGTAGGCTTCCTCCCATTTGCTGAAGGCGCACACAATGACAAGCACGTACTTCAGGGTTTGGCACCTTTCTAACTGAATGTAGTCCATCTGTAGGACCTCAAAGGGGTGACTAGGAACCCCAAACCCTCCCCGGGGCACAGCAGTTCCTTTACCAGGGTTGTGTTGGAGGCATATCAGACATTGTTGGACTAGGCGTTTAGCTGAGTCTGGGATTTTGTCGTTGTGCCAGACTTTAGAGATGAGTTCAATCATGGGGGCAGACCCTATGTGTGCGGGGGAGTGTGTCATGGTCAGCATGGGAATCAGGTATGAGTCAGGTAGCAACCATTTGTTTGTGTCTCTAGTTCGCCAGCAGCCTTCATCATCTTTCAATCCCACCCGTGCCCATTCAGTTAATTCGTGTGGTGAGCTGGCCAATTGTATGTCTCTAATGGTTTCCCTAGCATCCTTCCATTTTTCAGTTTGTGACCTGGTCACGTACATGCGTGTTGTTGACCTATTCTCGGCTGTGGTTCGGGCAGTGATGTCAGCCAGCGCATTTCCCTGTCCTATAATGTCCGTCACCTTTTTGTGTGCCTGGCATTTGATCACAGCTAGCCGTGTGGGGAGGAGGACTGCTTCGGTCAGGGCGGAGACTAGATCTCCATGTAGGATGGGTGTGCCATGGGAGGTCAGGAATCCCCTCTCCTTCCATAGGAGCCCAAAGTGGTGAACCACCCCGAAGGCGTACTGGCTGTTGGTGTAAATGTTTGCGGTTGTCCCCGCTGCTAGGATGCATGCTCGTGTGAGAGCAATCAGTTCAGCCGCCTGTGCGGATCGCTGTGTGATGTGGGCTGTCTCAACAACTGTTCGGGCCGTGGTGACTGCATAGGCGGCTGAGGTGGTGCCGTCGGGGAGCTTGATGCATGAGCCATCTACCCACAGCTCTCCGTCAGGATCTGGGAAGGCAGTATCTCGGAGGTCAACCCTACTCTTGGTCTGTTCGTCGGTGAGGGTCACACAGTCATGTATAGGGGACGCATTTGGGTCATTGTTAGGGAGAGGTAACAGAGTGGCTGGGTTCAGAGTGGTGCATCGTTTCAACGTGATGTGGGGTGCAAGCAGAGTCAGTTCATAACCAGTCAGTCGTGCGCTAGTCAGGTGTTGAGTCTTAGTCTGGTTCAGGAGGGTGTCAACTGCATGGGGTACTAGCACGGTGAGGGGGTTTGAAAGCACGATCCCCTCACTTTGTCGGATAGAGACAGCAGCGGCGGCTACCGCTCGAAGGCAGGCGGGCAAAGCTCTGGCTACAGGGTCAAGAGTGGCAGAGAAGTAGGCACAAGGGCGTTGCTTGGGACCTATGGACTGGGTTAGAACAGACAATGCGCATCCCTCCCTTTCGTGGGTGAAGAGGGAGAAAGGTTTAGTGTAGTCTGGGGTTCCTAGGACTGGTGCTGAGCAAAGGGCATCTCGTAATTCTTTGAAGGAGGATTGGCATTCGGGTGTCCAGGGGAGGGGGAAGGGGACATCTTTAGCCAACAGGGAAAGCAGAGGTTTTACAATAAGACTGAAGTTTGGCAACCACTGTCGACAGAAGGAGGTGAGGCCTACCAGAGACCGCACTTGCTTCTGAGTTTTGGGAACAGGGGTTTCTAGGATGGTCTGAATTCGGTCAGGTGTAAGCTTCCTCCCATCTTTGGATAGGAGGTGGCCTAGGTATGTCACTTGGGGTTGGCAGAATTGCAACTTCTTCCTGGAGACCTTGTGACCGTTCTCCGCGAGGAAGTGGAGGAGGTGGATGGTGGCTGTGACTGCGAGCGGAGTGGTGTCGGCCGCCAAAAGAATATCGTCGACATACTGTATTAACACCACTCCGTACGGTAGTTGAACTGCATCCAGTTGTCTCTTGAGGGCCTGGCTATATATGCTGGGACTCTCAGTGTAGCCCTGTGGTGCCCTACAAAATCTGTACGAACGGGCTTTTAAGGTGAAGCCGAAAAGGTAGCGGCTGTCTGGGTGGATGGGGATGGAAAAGAATGCGTTCTTGAGATCAATAACGGTAAAGGTAGTGGCAGTGGACGGAATCAGGGTGAGGATGGTGGTGATATCTGAGACTACGGGGTACTGAGGTATGCCTACTTTGTTAACCTCTCGTAAGTCGACAATGAAGCGGTATGCTTTCTCATCTCCCTCGCCTTGCTTCTTAACAATGGGTAGGATAGGGCTGTTGCAAACATTACTAACTACTTCTTCTACCACTCCTGCATCGACTAGGGACTGGATGATTTCCACCAACGCCTTCTCGCCTTCGGGCGATATCCGATACTGTGGAAGCTTTGGGAGCACAGCGTCCGGTCGGACAGTTATGTGTACAGGGTCGATCACCATGCGTCCTACGTCGGAGTCGGTTTTAGCCCATAGATGTGTGGGTAACGTGTCAAGTAGGGACAGGTCAGCATCGGTTATGGAGAACATACGTCGTGTGCGACAAGGCCTGAACAGATCTGGGTTATCGTGCAGTATGACTCGGACTCCGTCTGGGGAACATCTGATGGTAGCCCGGAAATGTTTTAGTAAATCAAGACCCATAATGGTGTCGGGGGTGTTGGAGGAGAGCAGAAATGTCGTGTCAGTGGTGTTATTTTCCAAGTCAAAGGAGATTGGTGCGGACAAGGGATTAGTGGAGGGCGTTCCATCAAAGCCTATTGAGGTTACATGTGAGCCAGACAAGGGTGCCCTTGGGATCAGCCGTTTAGATAGCGCACTACGTGTCGCCCCAGTGTCTACCAAAAATGGAGACTTTGTGCCCAAGACCTTAGCAGTGACGTAAGGACCTTGTTGGTCAACACGGAGTTCAACTGGACCCCTCCCTTGCCCCTGGCGGTCCTATGCAAAGTCATGGGTGTTGTCGTAGTCGGACTGCTGGCACTGGTTCTGTCGGGGGCGGTCGAAGGTGTTTGGTCTGTATGGCCTGTCACTGGTGGTGTCGTTCGTGTACCCTCGTCCCTGTCCTCTATTTCTGGGGCTGTTTGCTATGTCTCTTGTGTCCCTATTCTTGTTCATATCCAGAAGGACCGGGCACTGGGATTTCCAGTGTCCGAACCCTTTACAGAACGCACACTGATTCTCGTCTAAGTCCCTGCGTCCAACGTAGGGTGCGGGTGCATGGTCTCTAGGGGGTGGTTTCCTAGGGGCAGTCGGTTGGTAGTTTCCCTTGGGAGGTTCCCTTCCTATGGTCACCCCTTGCAACTGTGCGATCATTACCCTTTCCTTCAGCTCCTTTTTCTTTCTCTCGGACGCCCTATCGTTCTCATTCTTTTGGTGTTCGTAGTACTGGGCCATCTGGAGGATAGCCGCGGGTTTGGAGGCTGCCCAACTACTCTCGCTGGTCTGTAACTTCTGGGAGACTTCCTGTGACAGACCCTTCACATAATTCTGGACAAAGAGGTGATGTCCGGTTGCAGTTGTCATGTTCTGGCCACTATAATCGGAAAACACTGTCTCGAATCGAGAGAAGTATTCGGATACATCCTCCTGGGGTTTCTGGCGGCAAGCCGTCACTATCGACCAGTCTACTTTCCTTTCTGGGATTAGGGTCTTTAATTTCTGAACAATCTTGTCTGGGAGTTCCAATATGGCTTTTAGAGGTTTCTGTCCAGGTTCTCGCTGCTTGTTTATGGTATCGAGTTGCACCCAGGTATATCCGAACGGTTCAGCGTGGTCGACTTTCCGGATTTGCTTCCACACATCAGCCGGCAGACATAACCCGAAGAACAAATCGATATCCGCCAAGGTCATTATAGTTGAACCTAAGGCCGTACCTAGTTCTGTGTAAAAGGCAGTCGGGTTCTTTCTTAAGTCGGGTAGGGTTTTTCTAAAGGTCAGGATGTCTTGTCGGTCCCATGGCTGATAAACCCAGTTATATACAACCCTTCCCTTCTTGGTGGTTGATGTCATCGTGTGTTCCCTGACCTCGTGGGGGGACCCAGTAAGGAGCGGCTTCCTTGATGGGCATCATGGTATCAGCTTTTCCTGCCTGGGGTTCAGTCGCTATGGGGGTTTCTGTCTTGGTCGTCTGTCTGTGTTCTTTAAGATGTCGGAAGACTTCGAGTGTACGTGTGAAGAGGTCCGTCACATCGCCCTCTCCCCCTTCTCCAATATCAACCTTTCTATACAAGGTTGCTAAGCCTTCGGGACCTCTATCCTGGTACCTATCCTCATAGGCATTCAGAGCGTGATAACAAAGTCGTACGACAAGGTGTCGTCTGTGGTTGTCGGCATATGAGTTGTACATATCTGTCACATATTCCTCACTTTCCTTCCGTTCTACTAGTGTTCTCACTATCTTATCGATTCCGTCTCGTTCACCCTTTGTTAGCCGATTCATTTTGGCGGAATCTTTCTTTCTCATCTCGGGGTCATCTAACGTTATTGCTAATGTCGTGTTTAGTACAAGAGGCTCAGCCGGCGCGGAGGCCGTGAGGACCGAGGCCCTGGTACTGCTTTCGCTTGCATTCGGGGGTTGTGGATGCTGCACTATAGGTTGGGAGGGAGCGTATGGAGGGGGCATGTAGATGATCGGAGGACCTAATAGCAATTCATCGTTCGCCCGTTGCTTGGAAGGCAACTCAGGGTAGAGCGTAGAGGGGGTCCTAACAGGGCATTGGCCTGACGTTTGAGATTCTTGTTTTTGTTTAGCTTCCTTTCTCTCCTTTATTTCTTCCTCTAACTTTCTAGCGACAAGGTGAGCTGTCTTTCGTAGTTCTTTTTCGGCCTTTACTTCTTCTCTCTTCTTCCGTTGCGTTGTTTCTTTGCGCCACATGCCGAAACTGTCGAGCATAGTGGGCGTCGTTTTATTGTTACGTAGAACTATTTCTAGCGTTTCTATTTTATGGTCATCAAAGGATCCCATCAGTGGCCACTGACTTTCGGAGTCCTTCTTTGTATATTTATGCCATAGTTTGCTATAAGCTACAGCGACTAGTCCATATTTAGTAAACATGTCCTTATTAGGGGTGCCTTCCAGTGGAGCCGGATGGTTCATCTCTAATAAGCGGTCCGGGCAGAACCAACTACCAATCAGTGGGGAGAAGATAGGCATGACGGGTTACAACGGGGACAAAAGTCTGCACTACCTATCTTTTCACTGCTTGCAAAGACTAGACAGAATATCTCTATTCTACGTTATTTGTAAGCAGAGAATACCTCCAAAGTACCAATATCGAACAACCAGTGTTCGGACAATCAATCAATCAATGGTGAGAAAGAGATAGGCACGACGGGTTACAATGGGGGACAAAAGTCCGCGTTACCTACCCTTCACTATCTGCAAAGACTAGACAGAATATTTCTATTCTACGTTATTTGCAAACAGAGAATATCTCAAAAAGCACTATTCGTCAAAAACAATCAATGTTCGGACAATCAATCAGTGGGGAGAATAATAGGCACGACAGATTACAAAGGGGGACAAAAGTCCGCGTTACCTACCCTTCACTATCTGCAAAGGGAGAGAGAATATCCCCGTTTGTAGACAGCGAATATCTCAAAAAGAACAATCAAATAAGCAATACTAGTATTTTCAATCAATCAATCAATCGTTTCGCAATTTGTCGTGTTATACGACCTTACCCGGACCGCATGGACAGTTTCTCGTCTTCCGCCTCCAGCGCCCGATCGTCCTCTACTCTCCGTATTTGCCACGGCACTCCTGATGGTTCCCAGTCAGGACCGTAGATCACTCGAGAGAGGTCTGCTCGGAACCAGTGAAGTTCGGATGATCGTCTGCCGGACGAGGGTCTATCAGGCAGGAGCTCTTCCCGATCGTTGCAGTCGTTCACTTTGTCGTCAGGACCTCTCCCACTGGATCCACGTGTCGCTGATGGGCCCCACGCTTAGGACGCCAATTGTTAAATGGTAGCGGCAGTTTCAGTCGATAACCTTTCAAGTATTGCCCGGCGGTAATCGCCTCTTACACCATTCGATGATTAACCAACAAAAGAGGCAGGCGCCGGAGACTGGAAGGCAGGAAACAAAGTTTTATTCCGTCGGAGCAGAACACATCAAATCAGACAGCAAAGTATCGTCTCGAGGTGCTCTCTCTGCATCTCTGAGACCTGGTCTCTTATACACACGTTTATGACTTTATTGCAGGTTTATCATACATGGCACATTCTTGAGATCGCTTTGATACATGAAAGAACATCCTCAGAATCCCCAGCTCAGATCCGCTCCCACACATAGCTACAGTAGAAGTCCCCACCCCACCCACAGTAGGAGATGGCTATCACACAGCTGGACATTCCGCCAATTCCCGGGGGTGTGTGCGACTGGTCGGGTCTCAGGGGGTGGGGGACCTTGATCTACTGTAATCCCTTTGATGTGGGGTGTTTCCCTTACAGTAGGGGCAATAAACTGCATCCGCAGGGCTAGGTGATGGCCTGGGATCGGTTCGGACAATCGGGCGCAGAGGAAGGGGGCTATCAAAGGGATGTATGACCATGTATGGGATGAAAGAAGGTGTCGGTCAGGCGCGGGATGTGGTTCCATGGCAGGGTCGCGCAGAAGGAGAGAGTTTATGGCCCATGTACGAGAAAGCGGGGGTGGTCAGCGCGCGGTGGGATGTTCGCAGCGCCAGAGGGACGCGCTGGCGATCGGCAATGAGGTCATGGTGCCTAAAATGGCCGTCGCGCGTTTTCTGCGTGTGGCGCTTGGGGAGAGACAAGATGGCGCAGATAATGTTTAGTTACAAACTAAATTTCCACACCCAGACCCTTAACTCTGCCAGTCGAGTACTTACCTGAAAGCTGATAACCTACATTTTCTCCATAGCGTAACATTGACTGGTTTCACTTGGAAATTCTTCTAAGTGTTGAGTTTTGAAACTTTAAAATATTCACTAATAATCAGCTGAACAACGAAAATGAAATTACTCACCTGTTACCAGGAGAGATCCCAGTGCTGGATCTTGGTGCCCGGCACTGACCCTGAAAAGTAATTAGAACCAAATTTTCCTCCATAGGATAACATTGCCTGGTTTTTGCCAGAAATTCTTCTGTGTTGATTTTTGAAACATACAAATATTCCTTAAAAATCGCCTGTGTAACAAAAACGATTTATTTCAACTGTTTACAGGAGATGCACCAGGGGTGAATCTAGGATCCAGCCCTGAGTAAGAAAAACCTATGCAAAGTAATTGATATTGCCTTTTCTTAAAAATTCCCATTGAGCTCAATGTTATAATTGTGTTTAACTTGTGTTGCCTATTGCAACAACCGCCTTTGTTCATCTTGCAGCTTCTCTATTGAAATACATTGAGCGCCCAACGGCTCAAAAGCACCCTGCACCCTGCACCCAGCCGTCCGAGTGCCCCTGGAAGTGCAACATCTATCCTATATTGCTTCCCCACTTGCCCTGTGTGAGTGACCAGGAGCCCAGCTCCCACAGCCGCGTGGCCTGCCTGCTAGCAGCCACCAACCAAAGGCCTCCTGCTTGCCATAGGCTAACATTGGGCCTAACTCCCTCTGCACCCGGCTGCCCCTGTGCCGCTGAGGGTGTAACAACCTGTTGTAATCTACATGTACATTTACAGTGATGTGTTGGTCCTGTTACATTCTAGTTTATTTGGAATGTACTGCTGGAACCTGAGATTGCACAGAGGGTCAGTTGTACTGAGCTTATCTGGGCAGCTGAAGGTTCCTGTTGCTGTGCTGCATTTTAAGATATTAAATACTTTTTAATATATTGGATGGTGGATCATTTCATTGGCGACGAGCAGGGGAACATTGTCGCAACTTATACTACAGCAGCACAGAAGACAAGGCAGACCCTCCAGGATTTCGCGATTTCGCGATTTGCAAAAAAATCGCGAAATCGGCACTTTTGTAAAAATGCCGCGATTTTTACAAAAGTGCCCGCGAAATCCTGGCATCCTGGCGGCATCCCACCCCCATCCAGCAGCAGACAGCAGACCACCCGCCCCTCTTCCTCTTCTATTGTTCTATTGGGCCAGTGGCTCTTGCCACGGGTCCAATAGACCAATAGAAGGGGGGTAGGGGGGTCCTCACAGCAGGCAGTGCTGACGACTCGACTCACCTGGTCTGGAGCGGCGGTCTGGATCGTCATCGTATCGTTGTGGCTGGTGCTGGTGGTGGATCGTCATCTCAGGAGGCCCAGAGGCCCAGGTAAGCTGCTGTGAGCTGGCTGGATTTGGTTTGGATTTGTGTGGTTTGGTGTTGGGAAGGTTTGCCAGTGGTTTGGCAAAAATCGATCCAGATTTGGCTGATTTTGGGGCGATTTTGATTGTTTGCGGGGGGCGCATGTTTGACGCAAAAGTTGTACCCCTTCCACTGAATGGATTTGTGTAATTTTTGCTGAGATTCTTCGTAATCGCTGGAACTACTGTCCCAGTGAGTTTCAAGAGGATCGAAGTAGGGGAAGTGCAAAACAAACGCTCTTTTTTGAAAGGGTCGAAATGCCATGTTATCCAATGGGCGTTTTTGGGATGGTGGAGAAGTGGTTTTAAGGGTGTTCCACTTGCTCGAGAGGAACGGGGCTGCTGTGGGTGGTAGGGAGGGGGAATTTATGGGTGTGCAGGAAGATTGGGAGGAATCGATCGATGGGAAGGGTGTTTTTAGTCAAAGTCGAGGAAGGAAGGAGCTGCCATAGGAGCCCATGTTAAATGTGAGTGTTTACATGTTTTTGGGGTTCGATTGCAGGGTGTTCCAGGTGGTTCCGAGTGGATGTACTTAGCTTGGATCAGAGGTGGGAATGTCTAATTTTGTTTGCAAGTGTTTTGAAGGAAATCTATGGAGGGGAAGGGGTGTTTTGGGCCTAGTTTCAAAGTGCATTTTTGACGCGACTTTAGGCCTTGTGCGAGGTCGCGGTAATGCACGTTTTTGGTATGGTAATTTGGGGTGTTCTAGGGTTTTGGGAATGGGTTTAGGGGTTTGGGAGCAATGATGGGAATGTCTAGTTTATGGGAAAAAAAGCAGTTTGGTTGTGGGTGGAGGGGATAGTGTAATTTGGGCCGCAGGTGAAATGAGATGCAACCTCTTTTTAGAACATTTCAAATGATGAATAGTTTTGCTCTTTCCTATATTCATAATAAAACATGTTTATATATTTATGTGCTTATGCAGTTATGTATACATAGCTTCATGGTGTTAAATAACTAAAAAAACAAAGATATCTGTGTTTGTTGTAGGATAAACTGCCAAATAAAATGCCGCAAAATTGCCGCTAAATTTCCATATTTGTGCCGCTAAATTTCCATATTTGTGCCGCTAAATTTGCTAATCTATGCCGCTATATCCTGGGGGGTCTGACAAGTGTTCCAGAACCCATATTTTGATCAGAAAGGATTATTTTGTTATATTTGGATTGATCAAAAGGAAGAAATTTGAGGAAAGAAAGTATTTGAAGTCTAAAAGAAGGAGGAGGAAGAAAACCGTATAAATTTTGGACTTAGTATGGAAAAAACGGAAAGGAAATGACAGCGTTGTTTCTAAAGAAGAAGGAAAATTAATGAAAATTGTGCTTTTAAGAAGTTACAGCAAGTACGTTATTCATGTAAAGGATTAAAACTATTTGGGCTAAACATCGACGAGTTACAGCAAATACGTTATTCACGTAAAGGATTACAACTATTTGGAATAAACTTCGACGTATTTTGTGGGTGGAATCATCATACCAGTTGGATTCGCTGTGGGCATTTTTTGAAATCTGCCTGGTTTTCGCGTGCTGGACTGGAGCGAGGACATCCAGCGAGACACCGTCACGAACTAAGATATTCGAGATGCGAAGGTAGACTGTTGTTCTTCAACGTGTAATCGGCGTCACAACAACGCATGGTATCCTGGGTACTGGAACGTGCGTCGTGACGAAACGATGCGGCGGCCATTTTGGTATCATCTGGTATCCTAGCAACCACACGGAAGACTGTAGTTTCGGCAGTGGATGGACGATTTGGATCGTAGCTACGCGGTGGGCAAAAATCTTTTTAAAGGTTTGGTTTTTGTGAGTCACCAAAGTCGGAACAGTCAGGGGATTGGAAAATATACATTCATTCATCAGAGTACATTGGGAAAAAGGATCAAAGCAGAATTAGGAACATCTAGTGGGGGAGTTAATTGTATAGTTCATAAGTAAGAGACCTCAATGTATATACAATCTAGGGTGCTTTCACTAATTTTTTAACAGAATTAATTTGTATTTAACAAGCTTACAAACCAAACAGAAGTGGTCACTGGTAAAAATACGGATTAAGGCTGAAAGTACCTAATCTAAAGAAAAATGCAATTTGATCCGCCAGCGAAGTTTTTGCAATCTAAAGGGGAGCCACCACTTCCATGGGCAAGGTGGAAGGAGGAATTCATTAACTATATGAAAGCAATTGATGGAGAAAGGATGGGAGCGGAAAGAAAGAAAAGCATTTTGTTACACTGTTTAGGGTCAGAAGGACAAATGGTGTTCAGAGCTTTACCGCAAATAACTGTAACAGAAAATGGAGAAGCAACGAATGTATACAACAAAGCTTTGCTTAGGATAGAAAAGAGGTTTAAACCAAAGAGTAATATAGCCTTAAATAGGTTCAAGTTTTACACTAGGGTACAAGAAGAAGGAGAGTCATTTGATGATTTTTTAACAAGTTTGCGCACCTTGAGTTTACATTGTAATTTTGATAATTTCACAGACGAAATGATAAGAGACCAAATTATAGTTCATGTTAGGTGTAAGGAAACTCAAAAACAACTATGGGTGATGGGTGATCCAAAGTTATCAGAGGCAATTTCCACCGCAAAAGCGTTTGAACAAACGGAAAAAGTGGATGCATGTGGTGAAGGATAATGGTAACAAATCTGATAAACAAGAAGAGGTGGCTTTTGTTAAACGCCAACCTGCTATTAAGAATGAAAGTCATAATTTAAATTCGACGTCAGTTCAAAATGCTAGTTTAAATAACCCTAGAAAATTTGATAGAATGGGGAAATATGGTGTGTGTTACAGATGTGGAAACAAAGATAATATGGCTTCTTTTTCATGGTGTCCAGCCGTGAAAAGAGAATGTAAGAACTGTGGGAGAATTGGACATTTTGCAAACATGTGTAGGGATCAGAGAAAATTTCCTAATCAATTTCGTTCTAGAATTTCGTGTATGTCTCAGGGTTCCATACAAGATGCAAGTGATATGGTAAATGGTATGGAATCACAAAATTCTGGGTTTATTGTTTCCCTCAGGGATAATATTGCTACAGTAGAGTATGAGGGACTTGAGCCAGTAAAAAAAACCACCCCTGTGTGTGGTTTCATTAGGCATGGTGAGTTTAGAGCTCATGGCAGATTCTGAGTCACCCTGGACAATAATATCTAGACAATACTTTGAAGAAAAACTTAACAAGGTTTTTGATATCAGCAGGATATGTTCACCGGATATAAATCCTGTAAGTTATGATGGGTCACGGATTGACTTGATAGGGTTTTTCAGAACCTCAATAATGTTCAAAACCAGGAAGGCAGAGATACAACTGTATGTTTCGGTTAAAGGTATTAATGTCTTGGGTTGGAGAGATCAGTGGAAGCTAGGTATTATGCTGAATACAAGACTTGAAGAACCTGTTGTGTTGGATCCATCTTTTGATAACATGTGTGTGTCATTTACAGGGTCAGAGGAGATGGTAAGTTTCATTAAGGATTCTTATAAGGAAGTTTTTACAGACTCATTAGGAAAACTTAAGGATTATTTTCATCAAATAAAGCTCAAAAGTAATTCTACACCTGTTAGACAAAGGATTAGACCGGTACCGTTAAATGTAAGAGATGAGCTAAAGGAGATGTTGAAAGAACTAGCATCTGAGGGCATTATTGCACCCATCAATTCATCGGAATGGGTTTCTCCGATTGTTTTAGTCCGCAAACAGGATAAAAAATTAAGGTTGTGTGTGGATTTGAGAGCTTTGAATGCTGAGATTGTGGTGGATTGTCACCCGTTACCTAATATAAATGAGGTGGTCTCATTATTGGAAGGTGCAAAAGTGTTTTCCACTTTTGACTTGAGGTCAGCACATCATCAGGTTCCTCTAACAGAAGATTCTAAAATGTTGACAGCTTTTATCACGCCGCAAGGTTTATATCAGTATAACTGAATGCCTTTTGGTCTGGCCTCTGCGGCATCAGTCTTCCAGAGGGTAATGTTTACTATTTTCAAAGACTGTGATAGCTTTGTAAAGTGTTTTCAGGATGACATCTTAATATTTTCTACAAATGATGAGGAACATTTAAAACATCTTTCATTGGTATGTGATAGGTTAAAGGAAAATGGTTTAACGCTTAAAGCTCACAAATGTAAGATGTTTAAAAAATCTGTAGAATATTTGGGCCACACTTTAACAGGGAATGGTGTAATTCCTAAAAAATCAACTGTTGATGCTATCTTAGATGCTCCTTCTCCGAAGAATAAGGAGCAGTTACTATCTTTTGCAGGAATGTGCGAGTACTATTCCAAATTTGTGCCAAATTTTGCTAGTAAGATGGAACCGTTAAGGAAATTGTTGAGAAGGAATAATGTTTTTGTTTGGTCAGAGGAACAGGAACATGCAAGCAAGATTATTAAGAACGATATTTTAAATGCGCCAATATTAAGACAGTTTTGTATGAACAAACAGTGTATTATCACAGTGGATGCTAGTCTGTATGGAATTGGGGGTGTGCTTTCGCAGAGGGCTGGAAATGAAGAGTGGAATGTATGCTTTGCATCTAGAACCTCAAGTGAGACAGAAAGGCGTTACGCAGTAATAGAAAAAGAATTACTTGCATGCGTGTGGGCAATTGAACATTTCAGAAATTATATTTGGGGAGCAAAGTTTACGTTGAGAACGGACCACAAACCTTTGATTAACATACTGTCCCCAGGTGGAGGCTGGAACTCCACAGCTAGAATTGCTAGGTTGACATCCAGATTGCAAGAGTATTGTTTTAAGTCAGAGTTTGTGCCAGGAAAAAAAAATGTGACAGCTGACTTTTTATCACGTCATCCCTGTCATTCAGATTCTGATGGAAAAGATGATGAGTCAGAAATTGTTACTACGATTCAGGATGTAGTGGAAGGTGCGTTTTCAGACATAACTGAGGAGTCATGGAAATCTTCTGAAGAGAATGATGTGTCATGGAAGTTCGTGAAGGATTACATTTTGGTAGGTTGGCCAAGAAAGAAAGAGATTGGTGAAGAGCTTATTCCTATGTTTAATGTGGCTGATCAGTTGGAGTTAGAAGGTGATTTTGTTTATAAAAATGGGAAGTGTGTGCCACCTTTTGGAGTTCGTGAAATGATTCTTACTTTGGCTCACAAGTCACATCCAGGGATGTCGGCTATGAAACGGTTGATTAGGTCATATTTTTGGTGGCCAGGAATGGACCGCATGGCAGATAGGACTGTTAGGCATTGTGATGTTTGCATGTCAAATGAGAAAATGTTTAAGGTAAATATTCCGCCTCTTAAGAGTACTGAATGGCCGGAAGAGCCCTGGAAGAAATTGGCATTTTATATATCTGGGCCGTTCATTAATCTTCCAGTGGATTCCCGTTATGCACTAGTGCTAATAGATTACCACTCAAAATGGCCAGAGGTTAAATTTCGATGGCTACTACTGATAAAGTGGTGGAATTCTTTAAAGAAGTGTTTGCTAGAGAAGCATGTCCATCAGCGATTGTTACTGATAACGGGGTTCAATTAACTTCAAAGGACATGGAAGAATATTTTAATTGTCACAATATAAAACATATTACTACCTCATTGTATGCACCACATGAGAATGGTTTGGTTGAACGCTTCAACCGTGTACTGAAAAACTATATATCAGAGATTCTTATGGAGACAAGTGATTGGAAGAATGCCTTAAGGGAAAGGTTGTGGATGTATAGGATCACACCACATTCTGTTACGGAGGTTAGTCCATTTCGCTTGTTGAAGGGAAGAGAGCCTGTTTCTCATATTTGTCCGTGGTGGCTCAAGGAGAAATGTGGGAATAATATCAGGAATGATTGCAATGTCATGGACACTAGTTTGGTTGTTGAAGAGAAACAAAGGAAATATAGGGAATGGTTTGACAGGAAGTGGAATACAAAGGAGCATGACTTCAGAGTGGGGGAGTTTGTGAGGATTAAGAAACCAGGTTTCTTAAGGAAGTGTTCGAACAGGTTTTCTAGGCCTATTAAGGTCACAAAAATGTTTAGGAATTCTCTTATAACTCAGGATGGTAAGATGTGGAATGTTAGACGGGTTGCAAAGTGTCCTATGAATGTTAGACCTGTTTCTAATTCTAATCGCTCATATTCAGATGTACATAATGATGGTAGTTTTAGGGAGTCACCTCGCTGTACTGCTGATACCGCGACAGTACACAATGATTCCGTTGCTTTGAGAGTCAGGGATTATTCTCGAACAAGGTCTTTACCCAGGAAGTTGTTAGATTATGCCTGTTAGTTGACAGATAATTTTATTTTGTCAAGCAGTTCTGTATTAAGTGTATTTTGTTTTTTTTGTTTGTAAAAAAAGGAGGTATGTTGTAATCTACATGTATATTTACAGTGATGTGTTGGTCCTGTTACATTCTAGTTCCATTTGTAATGTACTGCTGGAAACTGAGATTGCACAGAGGGTCAGTTGTACTGAGCTTATCTGGGCAGCTGAAGGTTCCTGTTGCTGTGCTGCATTTTAAGATATTAAATACTTTTTAATATATTGGATAGTGGATCATTTCACAACTGTACCTACCTGACCCTGGGAGACCCCGAGTCTATGCCCAGACCCTTAACTCTGCCAGTCGAGTACTTACCTGAAAGCCGATAACCTACATTTTCTCCATAGCGTAACATTGACCGGTTTCACTTGGAAATTCTTCTAAGTGTCGAGTTTTGAAACTTTAAAATATTCACTAAAAATCAGCTGAACAACGAAAATGAAATTACTCACCTGTTACCAGGAGAGATCCCAGTGCTGGATCTTGGTGCCCGGCACTGACCCTGAAAAGTAATTAGAACCAAATTTTCCTCCATAGGATAACATTGCCTGGTTTTTGCCAGAAATTCTTCTGTGTTGATTTTTGAAACATACAAATATTCCTTAAAAATCGCCTGTGTAACAAAAACGATTTATTTCAACTGTTTACAGGAGATGCACCAGGGTTGAATCTAGGATCCTGCCCTGAGTATGAAAAACCTATGCAAAGTAATTGATATTGCCTTTTCTTAAAAATTCCCATTGAGCTCAATGTTATAATTGTATTTAACTTGTGTTGCCTATTGCAACAACCGCCTTTGTTCATCTTGCAGCTTCTCTATTGAAATATATTGAGCGGCCAACGGCTCAAAAGCACCCTGCACCCTGCACCCAGCCGCCCGAGTGCTCCTGGAAGTGCAACACCTATCCTATATTGCTTCCCCACTTGCCCTGTGTGAGTGACCAGGAGCCCCGCTCCCACAGCCGCGTGGCCTGCCTGCTAGTAGCCACCAACCAAAGGCCCCCTGCCCGCCATAGGCTAACATTGGGCCTAACTATCTCTGCACCCGGCTGCCCCTGTGCCGCTGAGGGTGTAACAACTGTACTTACCTGACCCTGGGAGACCCCTGAGTCTGCCAGTCGAGTACTTACCTGAAAGCCAATAACCAACATTTTCTCCATAGCGTAACATTGACTGGTTTCACTTGGATATTCTTTTAAGTGTCGAGTTTTTAAACTTTCAAATATTCACTAAAAATCAGCCGAACAACAAAAACGAAATTACTCACCTGTTACCAGGAGAGATCCCAGTGCTGGATCTTGGTGCCCAGCACTGACCTTGAAAAGTAAGTAGTACTGCGAGTTTCCGATAACCAAATTTTCCTCCATAGGATAACATTGCCTGGTGTTTGCCAGAAATTCTTCTGTGTCGATTTTTGAAACATACAAATATTCCTTAAAAATCGCCCGTGTAACATAAACAATGTCTTTCAACTGTTTACAGGAGATGCACCAGGGGTGAATCCAGGATCCAGCCCTGAGTAAGAAAAACCTATGCAAAGTAATTGATATTGCCTTTACTTAAAAATTCCTATTGAGCTCAATGTTATAATTGTGTTTAACTTGTGTTGCCTATTGCAACAACTGTAACTATTGCATTTAAAAGTCTACTGCTATTTGAAAGTATTCAACTAGAGCATCTTATTCTAAGAAAGTATTTTGATACCTACTTGTGGTTCTAAAATAAAACAACTATATATTTTTATATACAAAACAATTGGCCTAGAGTTCAGTTCTTGAGTGTGTGACACCACTTGGTGACTGAGTGTGTACAACAAATGCTTTACACTGTCCTCTGATACTGCCTTACTGCTCGGCCAAGCTACCACTTTAGAGAGTAAGGTTATATCTAACTTTAGCCTCTGCCAAACCTCTGGGGACTGTGGACTCTCTACACGCTAAACCTTACTTTGGTGCAGTATATACAGAGCCACTTTCTTACATTGGTGGATCAGCGGTGGGATACAAACTTACATTTGTTGGACTACTTGGTTACCATCTGATCACACAACAGAACTCTTAAATTGCCTTTAGAATTCTGATTTTCCTAAATTGGTCTTTCCAAAATACTAAATGTTTTGTCAGGGCCTTGCTTAAGTCCCCTTAGAATTTTAGTGAAATAAAAGTCACTGTAGTCAAGGGTAGAGGGTTAAAACTGTCTGGTTAGATTGTCTCAAAGAAACCCAGCTATTAGTGAAAGTAATACCATGCAGGACCTGGTGGAGGAGCACGACCTCACACCTTTCTTACACTTGTCTTTCAAGGAATTGAGGTCCTTATGCAAACTAAAACGTATACCAATGGGCCTGCATCCAACCAAACAAGGGCTCCAGGAGCTCCTGGCTGAGTATGCAAAGGACCACCAATCTGAACATGGTGATGACCAGTCAGATAAGGAAAGGGAGGAGGATGAGGGGGATAGTGACCCCCCTCCAGTCATCCCTAGGGAGGAAAGGCCCCTATACCCTTAACTCCAAGAATCAGCCTCTGGGGACCTAGAGGCCACATAGGTGGACCAGGTCCCAGAGAAAACACTGGGGAACTTCCCAGTGAAGAGGACAGCTTTTTAGCAAAGCTGGCCAAAAGATTGGATCTAGAGTCCAGACTCCTGGCTCTAGAGAAAGAAAGAAAGGAGATGGGTTTAGCACCCAACAATAATGGCAACAATACAAAAAATTAGGATAGGGAGGAGACTTCTGATCCTAAAATCCTCAAAGGGATTGTCCCTAAATTTGAGGAGGGTGATGACATCACAAAATGGTTCACAGCTTTTGAGAGGGCTTGTGAAATGAGAAAGGTGAAGAAAACTCTCTGGGGGGCACTCCCGTGGGAACTGTTCTCTGGTACCTGCAGAGACAGGCTACTGACTCTCTCTGGGCCAGATGCAGGGTCCTATGACCTCACGAGGAAGACTCTGATTGAGAGATTTTGGCTCACCACTGAGGAGTATAGAATTAGATTCAGCGGGGCTCACAAAACCCAGACCCAGTCCTGGATTGATGTTGTAGACTACTCAGTAAAGACACTGGATGGTTGGTTAGCTGGACATAATGTGCATGATTTTTCTGGACTTTTCAATTTGTTTATGAAGGAACATATACTAAGTAATTACACAAATGAAAAGTTGCATCAGCATTTGGTGGACCTAAGTCTAATTCTTTCCCAAGAATTGGGAAAGAAGACAGACCACTGGGTCAAGACCAGGGTGACAAGGACAACCACTGGGGGTGACCAGAAGAAGGTGCTTACAAAACCTCCCCAGGGGAAAGGAGGTGAGAATCTCCAAGATAAAAAGTCTGACTCTTCCAAAGGGCCCCAAAAACCTGTACAGGGGGGTGGGTCCCAAACTACTCCCTCTGTGCCTGAACCTTATAGGGGGAAGAACGTTGATCCCACAAAGGCCTGGTGTAACAACTGGAAGAAGTTGGGACACTTAACTATAGATAAATCTTGCCCCCACAACAAGGCCCCTAAGGCAACCAGTACAGCTACACCTGGGGTGGCAAGTCTACAGATGGGATAAACAGTGTGCTAGAGCAAATCAGGATGCACACTGAAGCAGTACTAGTTTCAGAAGGGGAAGTTGAGATTTCCACTGTAGCTGTGTGGCCACCCAACTTAAAGAAGTACTTACAATACCACTGGGTTAATGGAACTAGGATAGAAGGTCTGAGGGATACAGGTGCCAGTGCCATTATGGTGAGAGACACACTGGTTTCCCCTGAGCAATACTTGATTGGGAAAACGTACCCAGTTACCAATGCTGACAGTGTTACCACTAATCATCCAATTTCTATGGTGACATTAGGCAGGGGGGGGAGGGCGTTACTGGCCTGGTAGTGCTCTCTCAAAAGTTACCAGCTGCATGTCTGCTTGGAAATGACCTGGAAACCTCAACCTGGGCTGATGTTGAGTTGAAAACCTATGCAGCCATGCTGGGTATCCCTGAATTGGTGTGTGTGAAAACTAGAGCACAGAGCAAGTGGAAGCGTGAAAAAGTAGGGTTGGAGCCTGAAAGAGTGGCCCAACCCACCAAGAGAAAAGGTAAGAAGACTGGGGGGCTAGCTTCTGTACAGAAAACCACTCAGGACCCCTCTCCACAGGGAGAGGACTTGGAAATCCCAGAGGGAACTGAGCCTATGGAGCTTGACCCTTACCAGGTTGAACCCTTGGGCCCAGGGGGACCCTCTAGGGTAGAGCTGTGCCAGGGTCAGCAAGACTGTCCCACTCTTGAAAGCCTGAGGCAGCAAGCTGTTTCAGAAGCAAAAGGAGATGTCAGTGGTACCCACAGAGTCTATTGGGAAGAGGGATTACTGTACACTGAGGCAATAAACCCCACTCAAGGAGCCACCAGGAGGGTGGTAGTGCCACAGAAGTACAGGGAGTTCCTTGTAACTTTGGTTCATGACATCCCCCTAGATGGACATCTGGGGCAAACCAAAACTTGGGAAAGGCTAGTTAGTCACTTTTACTGGCCCCAGATGCACCAAAAGGTGAAGGAGTTTGTAAGCTCCTGTGTTACCTGTCAAGCCAGTGGCAAGACAGGTGGCCACCCAAAGGCCCCCCCCGATACCACTGCCTGTGGACAGGGTGCCCCTTTGAAAGGGTAGGTGTGGACATTGTGGGTCCACTTGAACCTCCCACAGCCTCAGGGAACAAGTTCATTCTAGTAGTAGTGGATCATGCTACTAGGTACCCTGAAGCAATTCCACGTAGGACTACTACAGCCCCTGCAGTAGCCAAGGCCCTCCTGGGTGTCTTCACCAGGGTAGGGTTTCCTAAGGAGGTGGTTTCAGACAGAGATTCTAACTTCATGTCTGCTTACCTAAAACACACGTGGAAGAAGTGTGGAGTGCAGTAGAAGTTTACTACACCATACCATCCACAAACCAATGGCCTTATTGAAAGGTTCAACAAGACATTGAAAGGCATGATTAAGGGACTCCCTGAAAAACTCAAGAGGAGATGGGATGTCCTGTTCCCATGCCTGCTTTTTGCTTACAGAGAAGTGCCACAGAAGGGAGTAGGGTTTTCCCCCTTTGAACTTCTGTTTTGTCATCCTGTGAGGGGACCACTCTATATTGTGAAAGAGGGTTGGGAGAGGCCACTCCAAGAACCCAAGCAAGACATTGTGGACTATGTGCTTGGCCTAAGGTCCAGAATGGCTGAGTACATGGAAAAGGCATCCAAGAATCTCGAGGCCAGCCAGGAGCTTCAGAAGCACTGGCAAGACTAAAAAGCTGCACTGGTTGAATTTCAATCTGGGCAACAGGTGTGGGTTTTGGAGCCAGTGATACCAAGGGCACTCCAAGATAGATGGAGGGGGATAGTGACCCCCCTCCAGTCATCCCCAGGGAGGAAAGGCCCCTATACCCTTAACTCCAAGAATCAGCCTCTGGGGACCTAGAGGCCACATAGGTGGAGCAGGTCCCAGAGAAAACACTAAACACTGGGGAACTTCCCAGTGAAGAGGACAGCTTTTTAGCAAAGCTGGCCAAAAGATTGGATCTAGAGTCCAGACTCCTGACTCTAGAGAAAGAAAGAAAGGAGATGGGTTTAGCACCCAACAATAATGGCAACAATACTAAAAATTAGGACAGGGAGGAGACTTCTGATCCTAAAATCCTCAAAGGGATTGTCCCTAAATTTGAGGAGGGTGATGACATCACAAAAGGGTTCACAGCCTTTGAGAGGGCTTGTGAAATGAGAAAGGTGAAGAAAACTCTCTGGGGGGCACTCCCGTGGGAACTGTTTTCTGGTAACTGCAGAGACAGGCTACTGACTCTCTCTGGGCCAGATGCAGGGTCCTATGACCTCACGAGGAAGACTCTGATTGAGAGATTTTTGTTCACCACTGAGGAGTATAGAATTAGATTCAGCGGGGCTCACAAAACCCAGACCCAGTCCTGGATTGATGTTGTAGACTACTCAGTAAAGACACTGGATGGTTGGTTAGCTGGACATAATGTGCATGATTTTTCTGGACTTTTCAATTTGTTTATGAAGGAACATATACTAAGTAATTACACAAATGAAAAGTTGCATCAGCATTTGGTGGACCTAAGTCTAATTCTTTCCCAAGAATTGGGAAAGAAGACAGACCACTGGGTCAAGAACAGGGTGACAAGGACAACCACTGGGAGTGACCAGAAGAAGGTGCTTACAAAACCTCCCCAGGGGAAAGGTGGTGAGAATCTCCAAGATAAAAAGTCTGACTCTTCCAAAGGGCCCCAAAAACCTGTACAGGGGGTGGGTCCCAAACTACTCCCTCTGTGCCTCAACCTTATAGGGGGAAGAACTTTGATCCCACAAAGGCCTGGTGTAACAACTGGAAGAAGTTGGGACACTTAACTGTAGATAAATCTTGCCCCCACAACAAGGCCCCTAAGGCAACCAGTACAGCTACACCTGGGGTGGCAAGTCTACAGATGGGATAAACAGTGTGCTAGAGCAAATCAGGATGCACACTGAAGCAGTACTAGTTTCAGAAGGGGAAGTTGAGTTTTCCACTGTAGCTGTGTGGCCACCCAACTTAAAGAAGTACTTACAATACCACTGGGTTAATGGAACTAGGATAGAAGGTCTGAGGGATACAGGTGCCAGTGCCATTATGGTGAGAGACACACTGGTTTCCCCTGAGCAATACTTGATTGGGAAAACGTACCCAGTTACCAATGCTGACAGTGTTACCACTAATCATCCAATGGCTATGGTGACATTAGGCAGGGGGGGGAGGGCGTTACTGGCCTGGTAGTGGTCTCTCAAAAGTTACCAGCTGCATGTCTGCTTGGAAATGACCTGGAAACCTCAACCTGGGCTGATGTTGAGTTGAAAACCTATGCAGCCATGCTGGGTATCCCTGAATTGGTGTGTGTGAAAACTAGAGCACAGAGCAAGTGGAAGCGTGAAAAAGTAGGGTTGGAGCCTGAAAGAGTGGCCCAACCCACCAAGAGAAAAGGTAAGAAGACTGGGGGGCTAGCTTCTGTACAGAAAACCACTCAGGACCCCCCTCCACAGGGAGAGGACTTGGAAATCCCAGAGGGAACTGAGCCTATGGAGCTTGACCCTTACCAGGTTGAACCCTTGGGCCCAGGGGGACCCTCTAGGGAAGAGCTGTGCCAGGGTCAGCAAGACTGTCCCACTCTTGAAAGCCTGAGGCAGCAAGCTGTTTCAGAAGCAAAAGGAGATGTCAGTGGTACCCACAGAGTCTATTGGGAAGAGGGATTACTGTACACTGAGGCAATAAACCCCACTCAAGGAGCCACCAGGAGGGTGGTAGTGCCACAGAAGTACAGGGAGTTCCTTGTAACTTTGGTTCATGACATCCCCCTAGATGGACATCTGGGGCAAACCAAAACTTGGGAAAGGCTAGTTAGTCACTTTTACTGGCCCCAGATGCACCAAAAGGTGAAGGAGTTTGTAAGCTCCTGTGTTACCTGTCAAGCCAGTGGCAAGACAGGTGGCCACCCAAAGGCCCCCCCGATACCACTGCCTGTGGACAGGGTGCCCCTTTGAAAGGGTAGGTGTGGACATTGTGGGTCCACTTGAACCTCCCACAGCCTCAGGGAACAAGTTCATTCTAGTAGTAGTGGATCATGCTACTAGGTACCCTGAAGCAATTCCACGTAGGACTACTACAGCCCCTGCAGTAGCCAAGGTCCTCCTGGGTGTCTTCACCAGGGTAGGGTTTCCCAAGGAGGTGGTTTCAGACAGAGATTCTAACTTCATGTCTGCTTACCTAAAACACACGTGGAAGCAGTGTGGAGTGCAGTATAAGTTTACTACACCATACCATCCACAAACCAATGGCCTTGTTGAAGGTTCAACAAGACATTGAAAGGCATGATTAAGGGACTCCCTGAAAAACTCAAGAGGAGATGGGATGTCCTGTTCCCATGCCTGCTTTTTGCTTACAGAGAAGTGCCACAGAAGGGAGTAGGGTTTTCCCCCTTTGAACTTCTGTTTTGTCATACTGTGAGGGGACCACTCTATATTGTGAAAGAGGGTTGTGAGAGGCCACTCCAAGAACCCAAGCAAGACATTGTGGACTATGTGCTTGGCCTAAGGTCCAGAATGGCTGAGTACATGGAAAAGGCATCCAAGAATCTTGAGGCCAGCCAGGAGCTTCAGAAGCACTGGCAAGACTAAAGCTGCACTGGTTGAATTTCAATCTGGGCAACAGGTGTGGGTTTTGGAGCCAGTGATACCAAGGGCACTCCAAGATAGATGGAGTGGCTCTTACCCTATCCTAGAGAAAAAGAGTGAGGTCACCTACTTAGTTGACCTGGGCACTAGCAGGACACCCAAAAGGGTTATCCATGTGAACCGCCTTAAGCTCTACAATGACAGGGCTGACATCACCATGCTGATGGTGACTGATGAGTAACAGGAAGCAGAGAGTGAACCTCTCCCTGTTCTCCTCTCCTACAGCCCAAAAGATGAGTCAGTGGATGGTGTGGTCTTTTCAGACACCCTCTCTGCCCAACAGCAGACTGACTGCAAGCAAGTCTTGCAACAGTATGCTAGCCTCTTTTCCCTGACCCCTGGTCTGACAAACTGGTGTACCCATGATGTGGACACTGGTGACAGTGCACTTGTCAAGAACAAGATCTACCGGCAGTCAGACCAAATCAAGGAAAGCATCAAAGCTGAAGTCAGCAAGATGTTGGATTTAGGGGTTATTGAACCCTCTGAGAGCCCCTGGGCCAGCCCGGTGGTTCTAGTCCCCAAACCTCATCCACAGGGTGAAAAGAGAGAAATTAGGTTCTGTGTGAACTATAGAGGGCTCAACTCTGTCACCAAGACAGATGCTCACCCCATTCCAAGAGCAGGTGAGTTGATATACAAATTAGGGGCAGCCAATTTTCTCAGTACCTTTGACTTAACTGCAGGGTACTGGCAGATTGGCATGGCCCCAGGAGCAAAAGAGAAAACAGCATTCTCCACACCTGATGGGCACTATCAGTTCACTGTGATGCCCTTTGGGTTAAAGAATGCCGCTGCCACCTTCCAGAGGTCGGTGAACCAAGTCCTGGCTGGATTGGAGTCCTTTAGTGCAGCTTATCTTGATGATATTGCTGTCTTTAGCTCCACCTGGCAGGATCACCTGATCCACCTTGGGAAGGTTTTAAAGGCCCTGCAAACTGCAGGCCTGACTATCAAGGCATCCAAATGCCAGATAGGGCAGGGCACTGTGGTGTACTTGGGCCACCTTGTTGGTGGAGGCCAGGTGCAACCCTTACAACCCAAGATCCAGGCCATCCTGGACTGGGAAGCTCCCACAACCCAGACCCAAGTCAGGGCATTCCTTGGCTTGACTGGGTACTACAGGAGGTTTGTGAAGGGATATGGGTCCATTGTGACTCCCCTGACAGAACTTACCTCCAAGAAGATGCCCAAAAGGGTTAACTGGTCAGTTAGTTGCCAAAAGGCTTTTGATACCCTGAAAGAAGCAATGTTCTCAGTACTAATTCTAAAAGCTCCAGATTATGCCAAGCAGTTCATAGTGCAGATTGATGCCTCTGAGCTAGGGATAGGAGCGCTTCAATCCCAGACCAATGATGAAGGCCAAGCCCAACCTGTTGCTTTTCAAAGCAGAAGGCTTCTCCCCAGAGAGCAGCGTTGGAGTGCCATTGAGAGGGAGGCCATTGCTGTGGTTTGGTCCCTGAAGAAGTTGAGGCCATGCTTGTTTGGTACTCACTTCCTGGTTCAAACTGACCACAGACCTCTCAGATGGCTAATGCAAATGAAAGGAGAGAATCCAAAACTACTATGGTGGTCCATCTCCCTACATGGAATGGACTTTGAAGTGGAACACAGACCTGGGACTGCCCATGCCAATGCAGATGGGCTTTCCAGGTTCTTCCACTTAGACAATGAAGACTCCATAGGGCAAGGTTAGTCTCATCATCTTTCGGTGGGGGAGGGGGTTGTGTGAGAAAGTGCCATCTTTCTTGCATGGCATGCCCCCACTGCTAAATTGCTGGTGTCCTTTGACTGAGTGTACCCTGGGCTCCTGCTAATCAGGTGCCCAGGGCCTGTGTTCCTTCCCTAAAAACTGCATTGAAGCCTAAACCCAATGAGCATCTCTTGCCACATGTCAGCCCCTGGTAAATGGTACCCTAGGTACCCAGGGCACTGTGACCAGAGAAGGCCCCTAAGGACCGCAGGACTTATTGTGCCACCCTTAGAGGCCCTGTACCCTGACACACACACACTGCTTTTGCAGGCTGAGTGCCTTGGTACAGAACAAAAAAAGAGTTGACATGGCACACATCCCTCTGTGCCATGCCCACAACACACTGACCTGGCATACCTTAGTCACCCCTCCAGCTGGGTGCCCTATGCCAGTGGTGTGGGTACAGGTGCATGAGCCCTGTACCCCTACAGTACCCAGGTCCATTCCTGGGCACTGTAAGTGCAGTGCTGCCATTAGGAGTATATGGTGCTGGGAGGTCGTCATCACGAACTCCACAGCACCATAATGGCAACACTGAAGACTGAGAATTTTGGTATCAAACTTCTCAGCACATTAAACCCACACTGATGCCAGTATGGGATTTAATGTAAAATGCACGACAGAGGGCAACTTAGAGTTGCCCCCTAAACCTGGCCCACAAGCCACGTCCTACCTAAGAGGCTGCCTAGGCTGCCACCCAGCAGACATGTTGCTGGACCCCTGGGTAGAGAGCCATCCGTTCTCCTGGGTCTGCAACAATGCACATCCTGGGCGAGGTGCTAGGTCTCCTCCCCCAAGATGGGCAGGGGAAGCTTCAAAGGCATGCCGCCTTTGTGAAGCCTCCCCAGACCACTTGTTGTACTCAGCAACTGGTCCCCACCGGTTCTGACCCCCACTCTGGCAGGAACACTGGTGGGAAAGCTCAAGTGAGGAAAGGGGGTGTGCCAGCCTTTGCCAACCCCTTAGGTGGGGGAGGCGAGGTGAAGCACAACTCCGGGCTCTCGCCATCTTCAGGATGGGGAGCCCTGCCCAATCAGGACTAGGCTCCTGCCCCCCTCCCACTGGAGAGTGGCAGGATAGGGGGTGTACCCACCCCAGGGAAGGGACCCATTGGTCGCTGCCCTTTACCTACCTGTAATGCCCCTAAATTTAGTATTTAGAAGCACCCGGAACCTTCCTCCCTCAGATTCCTAATCCGAAACAAGAAGAAGAACAAGAAGAAAGAAGACCTGCCGTGCATCTGCTAACAAGAGGATGACACCAACTGACTTGGCCCCAGCCCTACAGGCTTGTCGATCTTCGAACCTGCTCCTGCTAAACCCCGGCGTCTCCAGTGGTCAGCAACCTCGAAAACCCCAGAGGACCTGACTGCCTTGCTCATCTAAACACTGGGACTCCCACGAGCAGTGGTTCTGCTCAAACAGCAACAACCCCTAGTGCCAACCAGGAACCGCGAATCCAGCACACTCTGCACCCGCTGAGCCTGGCCTGTGCCTGAGTGAACAAAGACCCCAAGGACGTCCCCCCGGCGACTGTGACCAAGAATCCAGCACCCAAGGACCCTCCTCGACGATCCTGATGACGCCTGCAGCCACAGAACCAGGGACCCCCCAACCGCGACAAGCAGAGGGTAAGATTTCCCGATGCCAAAAGACACCCCTGCACCCGGCGCCCTGCGGCCCCCTGTGCCCAACTCCTGGGTGCCTACCTAACCTACAGCTTCCCAACTTACCTCTCGAAGTGGTGGTCGCACCTGAAGAATCTCCGTCCCCGAGCCTGCAGCCTTTGTTCATCTTGCAGCTTCTCTATTGAAATACATTTAGCGCCCAACGGCTCAAAAGCGCCCTGCACCCTGCACCCAGCCGCCCGAGTGCCCCTGGAAGTGCAACATCTATCCTATATTGCTCCCCCACTTGCCCTGTGTGAGTGACCAGGAGCCCAGCTCCCACAGCCGCGTGGCCTGCCTGCTAGTAGCCACCAACCAAAGGCCCCCTGCCCGCCATAGGCTAACATTGGGCCTAACTATCTCTGCACCCAGCTGCCCCTGTGCCGCTGAGGGTGCAACAACTGTACCTACCTGACCCTGGGAGACCCCTGAGTCTGCCAGTCGAGTACTTACCTGAAAGCCAATAACCTACATTTTCTCCATAGAGTAACATTGACTGGTTTCACTTGGATATTCTTTTAAGTGTCGTGTTTTGAAACTTTCAAATATTCACTAAAAATCAGCCGAACAACGAAAACGAAATTACTCACCTGTTACCAGGAGAGATCCCAGTGCTGGATCTTGGTGCCCAGCACTGCCCTTGAAAAGTAAGTAGAACTTCGATTTTCCGATAACCAAATTTTCCTCCATAGGATAACATTGCCTGGTTGTTTGCCAGAAATTCTTCTGTGTCGATTTTTGAAACATACAAATATTCCTTAAAAATCGCCTGTGTAACAAAAACCATTTCTTTCAACTGTTTACAGGAGATGCACCAGGGGTGAATCCAGGATCCAGCCCTGAGTAACAAAAACCTATGCAAAGTAATTGATATTGCCTTTACTTAAAAATTCCCATTGAGCTCAATGTTATAATTGTGTTTAACTTGTGTTGCCTATTGCAACAACTGTAACTATTGCATTTAAAAATCTATTGCTATTTGAAAGGATTCAACTAGAGCATCTTATTCTAACAAAATATTTTGATACCTACTTGTGGTTCTAAAATAAAATAACTATATATTTTTATATACAGAACTATTGGCCTAGAGTTCAGATCTTGAGTGTGTGAGACCATTTGCTGACTGAGTGTGTACAACAAATGCGTTACACTGTCCTCTGATACTGCCTTACTGCTCGACCAAGCTACCACTTTAGAGAGTAAGGTTATATCTAACTTTAGCCTTACTTTGGTGCAGTATATACAGAGCCACTTTCTTACACATACTCCAAAATGTTACTCATTTTAAATGGGATATTCATCAGAAGAGAGAATGCTGACTAAACCTGGGTTGAAAAATCCACTCCACTCACAGA
This sequence comes from Triturus cristatus, assembly GCF_964204655.1. Lineage (NCBI taxonomy): Eukaryota > Metazoa > Chordata > Amphibia > Caudata > Salamandridae > Triturus > Triturus cristatus. The sequence goes on along the minus strand of NC_140584.1, from coordinate 748,033,926 downwards.
GTTTGTGGATTTTTGGCAACTCCGCTTTCAGCGTAGAACGCGGAGTTACCGAAATCTCTGGGCTCCGCAAAGGAGCAAAGTTTTTTTTTTGTTCGCACGTTCAAAATGTGTTTTCGGACATGCGGGAGCAACTTACCAGGATGCCTGCGTTCGCCAACGAGATTTCCTATCCGTACGCGTGTGCCACGAGATTTGGTAGCCGGTCGCACGGTCCTCCGAGAGTCTGCGATCGCGAACACGTCATTCAAACACACCATCGGACTTCCGGCGGATGGTTCGTGAAGATTGAAATGCCGAACACGCAGAATTTGCAAGCTGGAGAAGAATATCTCTCGAGTAGCATAAAACCTTCTCGAAAATGATGATTTGGATGAAAAAAACTCAAATTGACATTTGGCTGTACTTTTTTGTGCATGGATTCCTTTTTCTTTTTTTCTTATTCTTTGAAGAGGAAGGAAGTGCCCCTGTATCTTTAACTTCCTGTTCCTGTCCAGCAGGCTCCTCCCTGTCCATCTCCTGTTCACTTTTCATTTGGATTTGGAGCTGGAAGGATCACTTTTTTGTCTGCTGCATCATATATCATTGGATTTTGAGGACTTTTGGATTTGAGATTTCACAAGTAAGTTGGAAAATTGGTGGTGTTTGTTTGATTGGGGCATTGCACCTACATTGTTTTGTAGTTGTTTCTTTGTATGTCATTTTTCTTCTAGTTTTCTTTCAATGTTCATTACATTTTCTCCACCTTTTGCAATCAATTTGCAACCTGCATTTAATTCACTAGCCCAGTAGTCTGCTTATAGGCCTTCTTCAACCAGTAGGCCTAGAGCTACTCATGTGTGCATGAAACAGCTGTTTCTGTGGTGTCTGATGAATTTAAACATCATTTAGGGCATGGATGGCACTGGATTGAATAGCAAAATTTGTTTTTTTGGGGAGGGCATTTCACTTTTTTTATGTGTGTTAAATAAAATGTGTGTGGTGTAGTAGTTGTGTAACTTGCAATCTTTTTTAGCTCTGTGGATTGTTTTTTGCATTGTTGCATTAAAGCTGTGTTGTTTAGCATGCTCCTTTGTCTGGCCATAGAGGCCTGCTTGAGTTCATTATTTTACAGACCTCCTGCTTGTTGTTGTGTGAGTGACCATGTGGCTGGTGGCCATTTTGTAAAAATTTTGTGGTGGTTTTAGTGTGCTGCTTTTGCCTTAGGCCTGCATGTCTTTTCTTTGTTCCTCTTGGCTTACTGCTTCCATCCACATTGCCAGCTGCAGCTTCCTGAATGATGCTGCATCCCATGTGATACACAATCACATTCACAAATCACAATGCCAAACAGGTTCCATTAAATTTGTATTTTTGTTTTTGTTCTTCTTCTTTCCTATCCTTCCTGAGTGTACACAGTGTACCGTGAAAGCCCTTGTTGTCAAAGTCTCACAAAGGGCTACACTGTTATGTTATTTTTTTTAATAACTGAGTTAACACAATTTATTAATATTAAATAACACTAACAATTGTGACCACACACTAAGTTATATATTATATGTGTTTGTTTGTATAGTAGTAAATTGAACCACAACAATAAATGACACGTTTCACTGATGTTCTTCTTGTTTCTTTGCATTTAGGTGCACAAAATAGGAGGAGGCGTCATCAACCATTGTACTGGCAGACAGAAGTCTTGCTGCGCACAATGTCATGTGACGGGTGACCACAGATATCTCTTCAACTTGTGCCACTGCGTGCTGCTGAAATCTGAAGAAGATTGCCCCAGTACTAAGAAAGTTGCCTGTGAGAAGAAGGAAGTGCCACTTACCACTTCTGGTGTGCCGACCAAGATCTTTTTGGGGAAACCAAAAATTGCGCCTGCAGCAGCGATGTCTGGGGATCAAGCTGGGAGCAGCACTCCCGCCTCGGTGGACCCACCTCACCAACTTAGGCCAAAGCCCATGCCTGTCGCAGAGGCAGCCAGTCTCATCATGACGCCAACGAGCAGCGATGTTGAAATTGGCTTATCGTTGTCGCAAAGTAGTACCCAATCAACGCAGGAAACTCAGCTAAGTGGACAACAACAGCCGCAACCACCGCCCACAATTGTAGTTGTTCCTCCCGAAGTAGGGGCAGTTCAGGAAATAGAGCTTCCTGCAGAGGAAGAAGAGCAAGCCACTCTCAGAAGATCCATTGTCTTCCAGATTCCCAGCAAGGAAAAGGGGGGTTAGTCCATCGAGTTCTTCTGCAAGCCCCCCTTCTGATGATCTAGATGCCACTTGTAAGCCACCACCTCAGTCTGAGAGTGAGAGACGCCATGAGACAAGGCTAGGGAAAAGGAAGGTTCCAGAAAGCCTCAGAGTTATGGAGGTAGATGTCATCATGGACATCAGTCCCGCCCTAGTCTAGACCGACATTACCCCATCCCAAATTGCTGTGAGGGATGTGGCACAGATACTACCAACGCAGGTAACACCAACACCACCTCCAGCTTCCATATTTGCATTTGCAAAGGCTCTGCAGCGACCTACATCCAGCACAACCACCTCAGTAGAAGTAGTTAGTGGTAGTGCACAGAGTCAAATTCCACGCCTACCCTCCAGTTCATCCGGCATTGCAAGTGGCACCTCCAGCAGCTTCAGAAAATTCACCTCCCCAGTTTGGGAGTTCTTTTTGGTTAGCAGTATGGAGGAGAATGTTCTTATATGCTCCATTTGTAAACAAGGTGTTAGTCGGGGTAAGCTTGATACAAACTATGGTACCGGAGGCCAAATAATCCATATGAAAACACACCACTTGATCCAGTGGGAGGAACACCTTAAAGGCCAAAAAAGTAAAACTGCACCCATTGCTGTTGGTGGTGATGAAGAAGTAGAAGATACGATCGTGGTGGAAGGTGAACAAGAGGGAGATATTTTCTCTGGAACACAAAATAGCCCTGTCCCCAGCAGTGCAATGGTACCGCCCACATCCTCATCAGCCTCAGCAACATAAGAGTAAGAGTCAGGCTGAGAGTGAGGCACCAAGGCAACAGAGTACAGCAGCGGAAAAATAGCAGCGTTGAGCCTAACAACATCTGGCATCAAGAAGTCACCTGCATCAGTGGCACCAAAGAAAGGAAAAAAATCCAGTCTACCATTCTCAGCATGTTTAGGTCGGAGGGGCAGTTTGAACGTAACCATTCAACGGCACGTTTGTACAATGCGAAGCTGGCTAAAATGTTAGCGTTGGACCTTTTCCCTTTTTCTTTTGTGGAAGGGGTGGGTTTTCTTGAACATGTGACAGACATCTGCCCAAAATGGATGCTTCCCAGCCGGTCCTCTTTTGCCAGAGTTGCTGTTCCAGCACTACATCAGAACGTGCTGGAATTTCTTGGACTAGTTTTGCGGTAGAGTCCTGTTCTCAGTATCCACATGACAACAGAAATGTGGACCAGTTGTCAATTCACTGATTACATGTGTATTACTGCACACTGGATCTCTTTTGTGGGGGTTAGAGAAAAGATATCTACAGGTGTTGACACTGCTGAGATTTTTAATGCCACTCGGAAACATGCAACTCTAGCCAGGTTCGCCATGGAGAAATCTCATACTGCAGCAAACATTTTGGAAGAGTTTAACAGCAAGGTCTTTGAATGGCTGCACCCAAGAGAGCTTAACATTGGTTTTGTTGCCACGGACAATGGCAGTAATATAGTTAAGTCCATGGACGGTGGTGGCTATTTCAGGGTCCTGTGTTAGGCGCACTGCATTAACATCATTGTTCAAGACTTTCTGTAAAAAGAGTCAGCAACTTACTGACCACGTGCAGAAGAATATGCACACATTTCAGCCATTCTTTTAAAGCCCGGGAGCAGCTGAGGATCATTCAACATGAGTATAGAGTGCCAGTTAAAGCACTCATACAGGAGGTGCCAACATGTTGGAACTCACCTTATTACATGGTTGACCGTCTGTTTGAGCAGTACAGACCAATCAATGAATATGTCATGTGAAGACTAGGGGATGATAGTGTGAAAGGCATGACCATTGAGATGGACCAATGAGGCCTAGTTAAATACCTGACAGAGATGCTACTTCCTTTCGAGCTCTTCACACGTAAAGCAAGGAGGACTGTTCTATGGGCCAAGCTATCTCATTGTTGAACTTGCTACAGGAAGAGCTGAAGGGGATGTCTGCAATGTACGCAGGTGTGGAGGAAAAAAAAGAAGCATATGAGTTGGTGGAGAGCTTATCCCTTTGCTTAACTGAAAATACAGGGGTGCAAACTGAAATTGTATTATCCAACCATTACATTTCTGCCACAATTCTGGATCCACAGTACAAATCAGTACTGAACATTAACACATTAATTCCTTTTTCATAAGTGGATGTTACCAAGTACAAAACTTGGATAGCTGCGGTAGCCAGTGACTTTGAAATTAGAGGCCCCCTACTCCAGCCCACAACAAGTACTGCAGGGCAGCCTGCGTCAAGTTCAACTTCAGAGCCTGAGGGCAGTGTGGTTGGCTCACAGCAGTCAAAACCACCAACATCAAGAACCCATCAAGCCCCAGTAAAATCGCCACAAGAACGGCATCTACAGCAAGGGCTTATTAGGTCCACTGCTAATGCAAATGCAAAGGCAAAAGAGGCCGGGCAAAGCGGAGCACCCCTGAGCATTGAACGGATGGTCCAGACCTATCTGGATAACCCAACAGAGCTCTACAATGATCAAACCCCATTGCTGTATTGCTATGGGAAAAGTCGCCATTGGCCAGTGCTCAGCAGGCTGCCGATAAACTATCTGGCTTGCCCTGTTGCAAGTGTCTCGTCTGAGCGTGTTTTCAGTCCTGCTAGTGCCATTGTAACAGTGAAAAGGACCAGTCTCTCGCCTCAAAACGTGGAGAGGTTAACAATGATCAAAATGAATCAGCACTTTATACCACCGGATTACACCATACCTGAAGCATAGCAGGAACAGGAGGCCAGTGACTTAGGTGACGAAAGTAGTGTGGTAGATGACCTACTTCTGGGTGAACCACCAGGGTTTGAGGATGAGCTCTACTTCCCTGACAACTAGGCTTTCAACTGGTTACTTTCTTTCTTGTCTTTTAATTGCCATATTAGAGTTGCAACTGTGTGCATTTATTAAAGAATTCCACTCCTACGAGTCCTGCTCCATCCATCCTGACTCGCCCTAAATCCATTTCCTTCAAGCTAGACATTGGATGGAGAATAATACAAGAAATGTGTGACTGCCTCGTCGAGTCCTTTCAAAAGAACATGACTATAGCTATCCTCCTTTCCGAGCCGAGAGGTACTACCCCTTCAGATGAGAACAGGTAATGATGGCATGCATTAGACACTGACTCTGAGTGATTGGTGTTTGTGTTATTGTTGTTATGGATGAACTAAGTGTACTAGTATTTAATCTACACACTAAAACAAAGTGACTCAAGTCAATGTTTCCCTTCTTGTTGTTAAATAAGAAATTGTATTTCTACTGAAGGGTGATCCATTGCATTTTTGAATATGGAATCTGGAGTCACTCGGTACAACATTACAGACTGAGTTGGACACCATGATGATGATGATGATGACCACATACTCTATACTCTTCGCAGTCAGTCAGTAGGACCGGAGATGATTGATGGAATAACTCGGGGTGTTTCAGGAAGTGGAATAATGGTTAACAAGTCAATCAACAACAACCACAGCAGACCTACATGTCTATGTAGTGGTGGAGTAGAGTCAGTGTAGTGGAGTGGTATGACTGACAGCGATGCATTGATTTAGTTACTTAATTAATTTGGAAAATGAGATGTTGCTGTATATGTGTGCTCTGTCTGGCTTAGTCAAAATCTAAGCTAACTGGAGTTTGGGTGGGTGCGTGGGCCTGCTCTGTCCTGTTATTGTTGTAGCGTGGTTAATGCTGGAAACAGAGTAGACGTGATTTAGCCATGCCACCTCTGAAACTGTTCTTGTTGCACTCCTCCGTCATTTATGCATTTTTTCCTTTGGTTTTTCCATCTACACTTACAGGCCGGCCTTTACCCTGTGCTATACTGGGAAAAACAACTCACACTTACCTTACCAATCCGTATCCGCCAGGCAGGCAATGGGGCACCCAAGATTAACGGACGGACGGAGCGTCCATGGAAAGGAGGACCAGGAGGAATAACAAGATGCAACTTCCCAATTTCACCAGGATAATACAGTAACTTTGTATCATTCATCATCTTTTAATTAATTTGATTCATTTTTTCTCTTCAATCATTACAACTGTGTGTTGTTGTTTATTAGGTGTGCTCTTAGTCTTTGCTTATATCCCTACAGCTATTTTTTATTTTCTTTGCTAGCTTTAGAAGGACATAACATAAATAAAATGTTTGTAATTTGGGTCTCTCTGAGGGCAGACAGGCAATGCAATTGCATAATAATAATAATTAATAATATACTGCTGCCCTGTACTGTCTACTAGTCTACTTAATAGTAGTACTACTTATCATGATTCATTAACCACATCATGCATGCATTTCCTTTTTTCTTCCTTAACAGATTTATGAATATGATAGTCGTCTGCCAAGATTGTGTGTTGTCCATGTGTAGTGTTTGTCTTTGTCAAACCTTTCCTTCAAATACACCTTCCCAACCATTCATCAAACCCTAACCCTCTTCCCCCGGCCTGTGTGATTTATTAAGGTGTGACTAAATTAAATTTACACCAATAATTGATCACACACTTGCTGGGACGGATGTGGTTAAAGCAAGTAGGCAACACTAATTCAAGGCCGGGCGAGGATCTTCTAATTCTGCTCAAAGTATTTATATCGTCGGCCACACTGGCAACATATTATATTGGCCAGTGCCCGCCCATGCTCTGTGGTATTCGCTATTCTCTTTTTTTCCAGAGGAACATAATTATATTAACCCATTATTAATTGCCCTCATGGATTTCATCCTTCCAGCACTAAAAGTTACGCTTGTCCACTTCATAGGTCGAGTCCACTACTTCAGTTTGTTGTAACTTGTACTAGGCTTTCCCTGCCACCATTATGTTTTATTTTACTTTACCATTAATAATATCAGTATCATTCATCATCACTTTCTTCTTGTTTGGCAGTCTTCTTGTGTACTTACTTACTACTTACTGTACTTCTACTACTCGTTCCCTAGTCTACCTTCGGTGACTGACTTTTCTCATTATCTTTTTTGCAATTGCAACAGTCTACTACTGCTACCACCACCCACCATGGATGGCACCTTAGGAAAGCAAACCATCACCATGCAGCCATTGCTTCAGCTATACATCAATCACAGGTAAGAGAAGAAGTGTGGGGAAGTCAATGAAGTATATATATATCTATAAGTATATCCTATGGAAATTAATTAATTCACACATCCACATCCTTAAGAGTACATACCACAAAGGGGTTTAGTAGTTGCAGAATGCATGGACTAGGAGGAGAGACTGACAGTAGTAGGACAAGTGAGGGTACTGCATCTATCTGTCAGTGTGTTACACTGTTGGCAGATTATAAAAACTGGCTGCGGGGCTGCAGCAAAAAAAGGAAACAAAAACAAACAAGGTGACGTAAAAGAGTAACCCCCCCCCCCCCCAGAAAAGATTTACATCATATCATATGTATTGGAAACCTATAAATTATTTATTACCCTAACAAATATAAACTAGTAGAAAAACCCACACCTGACCCACCCCTCTCCCTAACCCCAACCAATGTCCAATAAATTAAATAAATGTCCATGTCCAAGAGTTAGATGTTCAAGAAAAAGTAAACCCGAAGGTTCGCCAACTAGTCCCAACATCCCACCCACTACAAAAAAGATTAAAAAAGGGTCAAGTGTCAAAAAAGACTGAGGTCGGTGATGTGATGACTGAGTCTGACGTCTAGCGGCGGGGTGCCGGGTAGTTTTCTTTAAGACCTCCTCCATCTGGGTTTCGAGGCGCAACACCCTGAGGAGCAGGTGGCGCCGAATACAGGGGTGGGCAGCAGTAGAAGTTGTTGGTAATGATGATGGGCGGCGGGTGGCTGGCAGAAAACGACGTCGTACCACCGGAGGCACGGGGGGCTGGCTGGGCCCCCGGGGCATTAGAGGAAGAAGCTGCAGCTGCCGCCTCCTCCGCCAGGACAACTGGCCAGCGATATTCATCCCAGATGGCCTCCAGCTTCCTTTGCCAGACCCTGGACACCAACTCCTGCCTAGTGGTTTTGGAAGGAGTAGAGATATCAAGAAAGGAAAAAAAGAAGAATTGCTGTAACCAATACTCTTAGCAAAACAGTAACACAAAATAAAATTACAGTCCACACATAAAAATTATAGTGGCACAGTAGTAGCAATAGCAATAGCAGCTGTCGTATCCTCCTCTCCTCCTCACTTCCCTTCCTCTGCCCCTAAGATTTGGATGTGATGATTATACTTTTAGGCACTTGGAGTAGAGTAGAAGTATTATTTTTCTCTTTCTTGTTTAGCACAATTGATATTGTAGGCATGCCAGCTCAGTCAGCCTGTGCCCTAGACAGACATACTTGTGTCGCAGTCTTGCAGACTCATGTACTTTACTACTGTCTGCATGTGGGGCAGCTGTGCTACACAATTATATATTTCCATTACGGCCATACTCTGTTAAATCAATGGCAAATGCTCAGACAATTTCACTTTCACCCTGACTGCACTACTGCAATAAGACACATGATGATGCTTAATGATCACATGCTTAGGATGATGAGAAACAGCGGGACGACATCATGATGTCATTCATGTGATGATGATGTTGATTACATACTGAGTGAGTTTACGTGTTGTGCTGTGGTATTTGTAATAGAAAATAGGCGCTTGTGGTGAGTGCACCCGGTATCTGTGGAGTTCCAAATCGGTAAAGGTGCTAAAGGGTAGGGGAGAACCACCAGCCTCCCCAAACAGTTGTGGTGAAAACAACACAAAAACAAAAATAGAGGGTACCCAAGCACACGCAGATATATAGTCGCCAAAATTTAAATATGTAAATAAGCATGTAAAACAAGTAAATCTTCGTCTCTGTCTTGTGAGTTTCTTCAATTTTAATATTCTGGTTTTAGAGATGGTTTCACAATCTTCACAGTGGTTCCCAAGCCAACACGTGTTACGTCGCCTCTTGTAGTATTGTACATGCGACTTGTTCACGGCTAGGTACAAATTGATATGGTATTCCACATTAGTTTTGATGTTACTCTACAGTTGCAAACATTTGTTAACAATGTAAACAAATGTGCTCCCAGGGTAGATGTGAATATTGTGTGTTTCTTCAGCATTCGGTGGTGTCATAAGGCTATCGTGTACTACCAAGCACCGTGAAATCAGATGGGTACTAGCCTTATCATATCAGTTAGGTGAGTGTATGGATTTTTATAAATCTAACGTGTGGGTGACATATGTGAAAAATCATACAAGTGCTAGAAGTTTATTCCAGGTGACGTGTACCAAATGTCACATGCGGTATGGACAGTCTATGAAAAGAGGCAGAGAAATACCGGCGATGGCTGTTTTGGAGTTAAACTATTATGGGTATATATCACTAACGTGCTAAAAAAGGTGACAAAGAACTTAAAGAAACTGACCTGAACCCTGTAATATAAGCAGAGTCTGTAGTAAACAAAACCGGAAAAGAATATATATAAATGGCTATTAGTGTCACTGTGTAAGGACATATATTAAACACAATGCTAGATTCGCTGATAAAAAGATAACAAAATTAAATACATACTTAAAGTATGATGATAATTCCAGGTCGTACATTCAAGCGACGGGGGGGCAAGTCTGAGTAAAGTAAAGCTCTTGAGTATCAGCTGTGTTCCGTATTTGTGTATCCCGTCTAAAACACAAAGGTAAAAGAGGATATGGTCTCTGCTATACATCATGGCTAATGTGCCTGTAAAGGCACTTAATTTCACAAGAAAAATGTATCTAAGCGCCCTGTTGAGATATCCGCTGTGCTCAGAAATTCAGCACATCGTTAAGAGCCTATCAATTAGGACAAGGGAAACTTGTAACGCATCATAACCGCTGTCAATCTTGTAACAACACTTACTGTTAGGTAGTAAGCTACGTGTTCGCTGTACGTCCCATATTTACCTCTCCCCTTGCTAACATATCTGCTATATAATATGGCTAATGTGCCTGTAAAGGCATTCAATCTTAACAGGTAAAAGTATCCGTGCGCCCTGTTAAAAAATCTGTTGTGCTCATTAATTAAGCACCTCGTTTAGAGCCTATCAATTAAGACAAGTGAAACTTCTTAACGCATCATAATCGCTATCTAACTCGTAACAGCACTTGCTATTAGGAAATAAGCTACGTGTTTAATGTATGCCCCGTACTTTGCTCCCCCTTACCTCCGGGTAGAAACGGCAGTGGCCGCGATGTGCAGCTGCCCCCAAAACCGTGTCTGGCTCCAAATTCGAGTTGTTGGTAATGGTTAACACGGCACGTATATCTAAGACTGAGAGGTCACATGACCGGAAGTCAGTCGTGAATAAACAAACTACGGTATCTCTCCAAATGCGCCATATTTGAGTAGGTTGTGACTCAGAGTCTTGGTAGAGTCCATTAACCAAAACATTCTGTATCATTTCCTAATCCTTGTGAAAAACGGTAGAGAAACGTGTAAATCGGACGTAATTTTAACAGTAAAGCGAGCTTCATGGAACCATATTAAAGAAGACGTGGTAAACATGTGTAGATGAATCTCACAATCGCTGTACAAGTCATGTTTGGCGAAATCTAAGGATATCTAATTATTATTGTATTAGTCATGTAAGCGTATGAAACCTGCATTGAGATTGTGGAGTATGGCGGCCATCTTGGATCAGGCAAAGCCCAAGGTGATGAAATAATGGTAACTTTATTAGTGACCCTGGACAAACAACAGACATCACAATTTGTATTCAAGGTTCTGGTAATGGAGCCGATGGGAAATTGACCTGTTCGGGATTACATACATAGAACAATAGTTTCGAATGTGAGAAAATCCCCTGAATACTCGTGCTCGTATAGACAATGGGGGTAAATTGTCCCCACGCAGCCACAAGTGTAGCCTCTGTGCAATTGCTGCGTAGATACTGTTAATGATGCCATATAGAGATCTGGGGAAATCTATATCTGTGGGTTAAAAGAGTAAAGTGATCCAAAAATCAGGAAAGCTACGTATAAATGTAGTAGTTCATATATGTCGGTATTCGGACATCCTAAGAATTTTTAGAGGTAAAAAGATAAAATCAAAGACTGAACAAACTGCAATGTGTGTAAGATTTGTAATGTTGTGTCAACTGTAGTTATAAGTGGCTAAAGTGCATGAGTGAGTGACATCTTAAAACACGAAATTCACATGGTTCCTACGGTATCTTATACAGGTACCTTCTATTTATAGATATTCATTCTAAATGGATACCCTATATAAACTTAGATGCTATTAAACCTAGACAGTAGATGTTGCAAAAGTAAAGATGTATACAATGTTTACAATTTATTTCCCCAGAAAGTAGTGCATCTCATCGTCAACATTCATTCCTAAATCAGTCATACGGAGTTTCAGAATCCAGGATGCTTCATTTCTGTGAAGCATGAGTTCTCTATTGCCCCCCCTGGGGTCTCTCATGGTTTGTTCTATCCCGTAGAATAAGAAGTCTTTATGTATACCCTGTGAGTGGCATTCCAGGATATGTGTCGCAATGGTGTATCTTCGATCACCCTGTTTTACCGCCCTCATGTGTTCCCCTATCCTGACTCGTAGGGGACGTATAGTGCTCCCCACATATTTTTTATTGCATCTGCACTCAATAATGTATACAACAAAATTTGTGTTGCAGTTGACATTTGTCTGTATCTTGTACCGTCTTTCATTTGGACCCATGAACTCCAGTTTCTTGCTGTAAGCCCATTTGCAGGCTGAGCAATGACCACATCTGTGGAAGCCCACCATATATGTAGACAGCCAGTTGCTGTTGGTAGTAGGTGTGGGATAGCTGGGGCTGAGGAGTCCTCTAAAACAGTTCCCTTTTCTATAGGTGATCTCTGGTTTACTCCCAATCACACCTGTCATGGTCTCATCTTTCTTTAGGATATGCCAGTGTCTATTGAGACTTTTTACTAGCACATCCGACAGGTTGTTGAACTTTGTAATAAACCTGACTTTGTCGTCATCTTTCTTTCTACTGGTAGTATCCCTAAGGGTCGTCTCTCTCTTGATCCTCATGATCCTAGATCCAGCTTTCTTTAGTGTGTTTAACTCCAAAACAGCCATCGCCGGTATTTCTCTGCCTCTTTTCATAGACTGTCCATACCGCATGTGACATTTGGTACACGTCACCTGGAATAAACTTCTAGCACTTGTATGATTTTTCACATATGTCACCCACACGTTAGATTTATAAAAATCCATACACTCACCTAACTGATATGATAAGGCTAGTACCCATCTGATTTCACGGTGCTTGGTAGTACACGATAGCCTTATGACACCACCGAATGCTGAAGATACACACAATATTCACATCTACCCTGGGAGCACATTTGTTTACATTGTTAACAAATGTTTGCAACTGTAGAGTAACATCAAAACTAATGTGGAATACCATATCAATTTGTACCTAGCCGTGAACAAGTCGGATGTACAATACTACTAGAGGCGACGAAACACGTGTTGGCTTGGGAATATACTGAGTGATTTGTAAGTATTAGTTACCATGCAGCCAATAGGCCACCCATGGCTGACACAGGGAGGGAACTGGAGCGGAAGTGGGCCTCGGAGTCGGAGGAAGGCGATTATGGTTATGGTAAATATTTAGTCATTCACAATATATATGTTGTGCTTGGAAACTACTGTGAGTCAAAAGAGTATTCCATTCTGAAATACAAGTACAACCTCAATCTTTGAATGAAAACCTTGCAAAAAAACAGTCCTTGCTCTTCCCAGGGATTGTTTTTTCATTTACATTCACTGCATTGCTCTTCTAGCATTATTAATATTTTATTTTTAATAATCTTCGCCCTTGGTTTTGGTAGTCTGGCACGGTTAATTTTGTTTTACATTCTCTCCATCCAGTCTAACTGTCTTCACCTACTATGATACCAATCGGGCATCCATCCATTCCAAACATGGCTATCATAAACTAGCTTTCACCGACAACAACATTAGATATATATAACCAACCACCACTCATGGCATGCGTCCTTGCTTGCCTTATAGTTTGACCCCTCAAACCCCTCCGTAGGATTCCATTCACCCATACACTTTCACACACCCAGACAGGCATCCTTTCTGCTTTCCCTTTCACCTTTTTCACCCAACTACCCATGCATCCTATTCCTATCATCTTCATCCGCGACCTATGCATCCCGGGGCCCCTTCCTTCACCCACGCATCCTTCTCTGCCAGTCATACATGTCGTCTGACTGTTTGTCTTCGTCATAAAATTGTCTTTGCTGAGTCGAAGATATGCCATTAGTTACTCAACCCCCGCCACTAATGCTAATGTTTAAATAAAGACCAGGGTGTTTTCTCTTCAACTGTTCAGTGTTCACAAGCAACAACTTGGCCTCAGCAGAAGTACAGTGTACTACTAGTACTGAGTGTACACCCTTGCAGCACCTGTATTCATCATTCTCAATAAGTAAGGAATATGACTTACCATCGCCTGCCACTGCTGCTGGCTCACCTCCTGCGGCTGCCGCTTCTGCTCCCTCCGGAGTGGCATGGTGGCCCTCACGCTGGCCCCGGCACTGGTGGTCAGGACGCCTAGAAATTGTTTTTAAATTTTTTTAAATACCATATACGCCTCCCCTATTTATTTTTTTCATTAGAAAGATTGAAAATTATATACACCGCACACATCACTATCTACAATTCTCATACCAGTACAGTAGACAGTATGTCCCATCACAAATAACTAAATAATATTCGGTTGGGCATTTTGTTGGTGGCAATTTTTGAAAAGCCTCTCAAGAAGAGGGCAACCCATAGGACTGGACTGGTGCCGTCCTCCTACTCCTTTCATATACTTCCTTCCAGCCATGGTGCATGGTAACAGTTGTTCAGTGTTCACCTCAATTGCTGCTAAAAAAATACTAGGTCTGGATTGGAAAAAGTAAATATATATACCCCTTTGCGGGGTCTTGCTCCTGTCCAACGTGAGTGACCACCATTACTGATTGAGCATGATGAGACAGTAAAGCCTTCTCATATCACAATTCACAAACCTGAGATATATCTTACTTGTCTTGGGCATGTAATCTGCAGTCTGCGCAACACATTAGTGCTACTAGTAGTAGTAAGGAGTCCTTACTAGTACTAGTAGTAGCCTAGGCTGGACCAAGGGGTTCTCTAAGTCCTATAGTACCACTACTAGGCAACCCACATAAGGGGAGAGAGAAAGCTCAGTGAAAGCCAGAAGAAAGCAAGCTACAGACAGACTGTCTAATACAGAGTCACAGCAGAGGTTAGTCAGATGCAGTTTGATTTGTTGTAAAAATAAAAAAAGACACTAGAAGAAACAATGTTAGTAGTAGTACTTAGTAGCAGGTAATGGTGGAGCAAAAACAAGAATTTAGAAACAGATAGATTGAAGAGGATTTTGGAAAAATTAAAATTAGGAAATGGAAATAATAAAGCGGCAAAAGTTTGGGAAATATTAATATATACAACACTAAGAGGACTTACTGGGGCCAGCAGCAGAGCCATATGCAGCTGCACGTGAGGCCGCTTCCTGCTGTTCCTGGGAGGCACCTCCAGCTCCCGCACCCGCCGCACTGCCAGCTGCCCCAGTCTTCTTCTTGCCCCTGGATGCTGATCATGTAAAGAGAGAAAAAATTATTTGTGTTAAATATATAAATATAATTGCTGTGAAAATATTACAGCAAAATAGACAGCAAACGGCAATTGCAATAAAATTGACCTATGCTAAATCAATCAGATCAACTTATTCGACTAGTAGTAGTTGACTAGTATGTATGTATCACAGTCGAATACCATCCGATCATTATTATTCCACAGTTCAATTCCGATTCTTGAATCCTAAACATACGTAGCCCGCCTATTCCTGACTTTGGAATGAATTGCAAAAAAATTATATTTGCTTTTAAGTTCAGATCTCATTCCCGATTGGGGCAGTCTCAGTCTCAACTCCAACAACCTTGACGGGCCAATTACTAAGTCTACATTTATTCTTCTTAATGCATAGATGGACGCATGCATAATTATAGCATACACCAAACTGGTTGGTTGCTATTATTCGCTCACTTGAAGAACAACAAAAAGTTCTACTAGGACTGAAGTCATGTGAGAGCCTGAGGAAGCGTCACTCACGAGTCACGACGCAGGCCGCTAAATTACCAAATATTACTAACTAACTACTACCACTATCTTAGTGACAGGAGACAGGACAGCTTGACAGGACAAAGGAAAGGACTAGAATCTTTCCTATGTGGATTAAATACCTACCTAACTTAAATTCTCTACCCTCTCTTAGATAACCAGCCCAAGTGAGCGCAAAGCTGCAAACAAATAGGTGATTAATTAGTAGCGCCGAGCACCTGTCTGGAAGTAACAATCACGTAATATGGCATTTTTAAACATAGGTTACGTTACCTGCATGTAAGCAGCATCAGCATGTTAGCTATTTGCGAGAGAAAAAAATATTTGCAATCGTAATAAATAATAGTCAGAACAGAAGAACACAAAATAGTAATATAAAAGGATACTCACCAAGCACCAGGACCTCAACACCTAGCAGGTCCAGCAGGTCCTGCTCCCGGATATCGGACCACTGGTGCGTCAATTGGTTAGGGGTGCGACGGACCCCAGAGCAGCAAAACACTGCCCGGTGCATCCTTGCCCACTGCCGGTGATGCTCCCAGAGCCCGTAACCGGACCAAGGCCTGCCACCTGCTGCCATGGTGAAGGGGAGGTGGCACTGGATTAAAAAAACAGTGCGGCCACCTCCACCTTACTAAATAAGGCCCATGCCTGCACCCCATGTGGGTGCCTCCTTCCGCAAGGAAGGCGGTCGCGGCACTCACACCGACTCCGAGACCTACTCTTCTTCCCCTGGCCCTTTGCCATGGTTCTGGGTAGTCGGGGGTGGAAAAGAAAAGGTAGGAACTAAGAAAGTAAGTAAAAGAAATGAAAAAAGCAAGTAATAGAAAAAGAGTGAAAAACGCAGTGAAAAACACACAAAAAGTAGGAAAAAACACAAAATATAGACTCAGGAATAGAAAGGGATAGATAATAAATCAAAAAGATCAAAAAAAGTTTATAGAAACAAAGGATTGAAAAGATATAGGGAGGATAGAAAAATAGGCTCAGAACCATAGCAAAAAGTGAAAAACAAGATGGCTGCGCCCATTGGTGACCGCGTGGTGATGTTCGCGCGATATTCCCCCCGAGCAACGTAAAAAGCGTCCCCGAACACGTAATACGCGTTCCCAAACAGCAAAAACGCATCACGAACAGGCGGAACAAGCAACTCTGTGCACTCGCGGAAATTTGCGTGGCTCAAAGAGTTCTGCGGCTTCGCGGAATTCTGCATAGTGCGACTATGAGAACTCCGCCCAGGGTTACTGTTGACCTGGCATCTATGAAAGGAGTCGAGGCACACGTTACTGGTGACTAAATTACTCCGTTTATTCAGGATACAGCAAACGGACCGGTCAGGGCAGGCAGCAAGGACCAACAGCCTCCAACCGCCCCCAACATTCTACATGTCACCGTTCCATCTTAGAAACAGTCATCACAGTGGCATGTGCATATTATACAACATAAGACCCAACAGTCTAGCAAAGTTTGATAGGTAGACGATTGTACACTATTAAAAATGCTGTATTTTGACTAGGTCTTAGCAGGTCAATATCTACCGTGGAGATTCATAGGTACTCCCTGAGATAAGTGTCATTAGAGCATAAACACAATATCACTGCATCTTCTTTTTATTACAGCTGCTTGTAAAGATCACACAGTTTAGAATTAGAATGTTCACCTAGCTCACAAAACGTGCCTGCGCAGGGAGACATTCAGCTGCTGCAGAAGACAGCTTTAGAATCATACATTTTCCTGAGCAGAAAGCAGTATATGCATATTGTTAGAAATTGGATTTCTGGTTGGATAGGGCTTGCGCCTAAGCCAGGCAGAAACCACCACTCTAGTCAGGGCAAGGGAGTTACATGCTGAAGATAACCCCTGCTCACCCCCTTGGTAGCTTGACAGAGCAGTCAGGCTTATCTCAGAGACAATGTGTAAAGCGTTTGTGCAACACACTCACACAGCAGTGACACACTAGGCACACTACAAAAGAAACTCCACAGACGGTTATATAAAAAATAGCCTTTGTATTACTCTTAAAACACATTAGAATGCAATCACATATATACACTGTGGCCCCTGGCAACTAGGTATCAGTTTACACTGGATTATATACACTTACAGGGCCAATCGGGCCACTGTCATCACATCACCACTCATAGAATTAGTGAAAATAACCAACTACTGGCAACATTGCACTCAGCACATTATTATGCAAAACATAATCCGCAACAGTGCACCATAGTGAACACTGGTCACAGTATACATCTCATGAGCAAATCTCAGGCATTAGGCATAACACAGTACAGTATGGCATTTTATGCATACAAACATCAGTACCCCCTAGTAAACACTTGTAAGGGGTGCACACATCATGCCCCCCCTTAGGCAGAAACTGCACCATAGGTGATCCCTACACCACCTTTGATCAGGGCAGAGTGCCTAGAACTCGCCAGAGGCCCACAGTAGGTTTGTTACCTCAGATATCCACATGGGGGTAAAAGTCGTGGAGGACAGAAAAGGGCTGCCACTATCTCCACCCTGCCTAGGCTTTTGGGCCACGTGTCCTCCCAAGACAGGGAATGCAGCAATCGTGCGTTCAGGGGCCCAACCTGGGCTTGCCCTGAAATGCCCACAGGAGTAAGTATCAGAGCCCCCAACAGTGTGCCTGGATCGGCAGTCACCCGTAACCCGGGCTTAGCTGCCGCCAATACAGGGAGGGACCTGGCCAGTATCTCAGGCCAATGGGCCCGCCACGCAGTGTGTGCTTTCCAACAGGAGGTGGGGTGGGACAACACTCACTCGCCTACGGTCGCTCCCGTATACTGTGGGGAGTTCGCTCTTCCTTTTAGGCCTGCAATCACATAGTGCAGCCACTCCGTCCTCTGGCTGTTAGGGGAGCCCGCAAGGCTCTGATCCTTCCCTCAACCCCGGTCTCGCTCTCCACTGTCTCAACAGCACGCGGGGCTCTCCTCAAGTATGGGAGGCCTGCCTACAGCCAGGCGTCCTTCTCCTGGTTTCCTGCCTTGACACAGCTTCCTCTCTCCTGGGGAAGCTCTGCCCCCACCAGGCAATGCCTGACTTTCTGCTTTTGCGGCCCGAGAATGCGGAGGGAAGTCTCCGCTGTGCTCAAATCCTCGGTCCTCCTCCTGGCGTGCTCTCCTCGGTGAAGCCAGGCGCCAAGGGGAAATCCTGCAGGCTGCTCGCCCCGAGCAGCACTCCCGCTGGAGGTTAGGGAGTGGAGAGCACTTCCCTGGCACAGCTCCTCCCTCCTGTAGCAACTTTCTGCACCTCACCGGTACTTGGCAGAAAGGGTGGGGGGCGCCAACACTCACACCGGCTGTTTCCCCCTCCTCCACCATAAGTGTAGCCTCCCAAAAGATCAAGCGCCCACCTAGGGCTACGGCCCCAAAGTCACAAGGGGCAGAGCTGGGCCCAGGCAGGCCATCTCACAGGGCCCTCTAACAGAGGGGGAAGTCCTTTGTGGCGGTTCCTCCTGGTGCTCAGCAGCCCTCTTTGCCCAGATCCAAGTAAGCACACCCCACATGGGGTCACAGCCCCAATATTTTTATTGCAAAGGTCTTTGCTCTCCCCCTGCACATGGCTCTGTTCCCGGTCCAAACCAGTTCTGGGGGCACCTACACATGTGTACAACACCCTCCTTTGTCAGTGTAGGTCCTGTTTAGGGCCAGGTGCTACTCCTCTCACCACTCCAAATGCAGATGGGCCTATTCATCCTAGGGCTGACTCACCCAGCCCCTCTGGACCCACTGCACCTCCCCAACCCCTATCACTCCAGAGCCAGACATGCAATACACAACAGGCAGGCACAAAGACACATAGCACACAGAAATGCCAACTTCTAAAAGTGGCATTTCTAAAATAGTGATAATAAATCTGCGAACACCATTATGCAGCATGTATTACCACTATTCCAAACATACGAAATTTGATCACGCTACCCCTCTCATATCAGGAAATACCACATATCAGGGAATCCCCAATGCACTCCTATGAGAGGGTAGTCTCACAGTAGTGAGAAACCAAAATGGCTGTTTTCACTACCAGGACTTGTCACACAGTTAAGGCACATGTACTACCTTTTACTGACAGTGCACCCTCTCATAGGGCTAGCTAGGGCCTACCTTAGGGGTGACTGATATATAGTAAAAGGAGAGTCACAGACCTCCTAAAACCACCAACATCAAGTCGGAAAAAAGTTCAGGGATGACCCTGAAAAAAGGGCCAGGGCCAATACATATGAAAATGTTGCTTGTCTGTTTATAGAACTTCCTGAAATAAACGAGTGCCTGAAAACGTTCCTTTATATTTTTTTGTTTTACATATTTAAATTGATCTGAGCTTGTGAAAATCATGTGGTTCGTGACAGTTTTCACTCTGTTTTAAAATAGCAGTAATATATTCTGAATCACGATGTTACTTATTTAAAATATGTTCTAATAAATTACCCTTGAATGCAATGATTTATAAGTTATAAGGAGAAACATTTTTATTGACTAAAAATATATATTTAAACCCATTTTTTCATTTCCTTAAATTTAACTCTCAATAAACATTATTTTGAATGCAGTGCACATTCATGCAAGTGCATGCAACTACAGACAATAAAAGTAGGAAACCTAAAAAGAAAAAATTGAGGGGGTCATTCTGATGGCGGCCGGACAACATCCGATGGCTCATCGGATGCGGACCAATTGCCATCTGCTGCTGCAGTCCCACCAATGCATTACAATGTATGCGGTTGGAGGCAGCAGGCAGAGAGACAGTCTGACGCTGTCCGTAGAGGGTCAGTAATCCCTACAATAGGGGCGGTGCCTGCTCAGGCACCGATGCAGGGATCCGCCTGCCTTTCATGGTGGTTCGCCCGCCATGAAAAGGCAGGTGGAAAATGACTTTGGGGTCCCCCCTCCCTCCCTGGCCCTCCACTGTGGGGCCTAAACATCCCTGGCCCAAGTGGCAGGCACCACATTGTGCCTGCCACACGGTGCAGATGTTTTTAAAGTATACATTTTCTATTGCGGCTTGTGCTGCAACCCGCAGCACAAGCCACAATGGAAACTATACACTTTGCGACTGGCAGGAAGGCGGTTGCATTGTAATAAGGGCAGGGGGACCGCCGACTGTTTGTAGGGCGGTCTCGTCTGACCGGCATCGTTATGATGCCCTAAATGTCAAAACAGAAACTCATTTGGAGGGTATCACTACCCATTTGAGCACAAAGCTAGCCATTTTACATATTAGATCTATTGTAGATAGCTTCCAGCCCCTCTAAAAATATACTCATACAGATTTAAATAGAAAATTTAAAAAATCTTCAATGACTACCAAAATGTTACTATTTCAGAACTGAGGAGGTATCCAGTGACAGGACGATAGTTAGCTTAAGTAAACAGATGTTGAGAGAGAATGCTGGGCTATTTTCTCTCTCATTAACTATTATGTTATATTGTGCTTCAAATGAGAAAAAACCCATACTTTACCTCACATTTGTTTAAACCAACTCCTTTCATATCTCTATGGCGGTCTCAATGCTCATTTACGTCAGCGTGTGCCATAGGACTCTTTCAATTCAATAGGTCCTATTCCAGCTAAATGGCATTCGATATAGTTTCATTTTTGTCTTGAATATAGAATATCATTCTAATTGTTCGTTAGAACTCTTTGGTGAAGCTACAGTAGAACACTGAGGAATAAATGATAGCCTGTTGCTGGTCTTTGAAGTACACATTTCACTCAGCATGCCCAACTGTTTTCTGCATGAATGAGGAAGATATATAAGAATTTATTGAAAAGTCCTCATTAAGCTTTCTAGTGCACTAGCCATAATTCCTAATACAAAACGAAACCCCTCAATTTGTTCTTTTACCCCAGTTTCCTCAAAGAAAATGATTTAACTTCTACAGGTCCTTTTCCAGCAATCTGGAGAGTCTAACTTTGCCATGATGATAAAATGATAGCACTCTATTGTTGAAGCTGCAATAGAACGTTAGGAAATCAGCTGAAGGACTGCCTCTGGTGTTGGAAGTGCATGTTTTACCTAGCATCTCAGACATTTTTCTCACTTGGCTGGGGAAGATATTTGTGAATTTACAGAAAATATATCCTTCTTTAAGGCTCTGCAGCACCTTCTATAATTTCCATAACAAAAATAACAAGAGAACACCCTTTTCTCTAAAATATGGTACATTAAATCATAGCAGGAGATAAGCATTTTGGACATGACAAAGTCACCTTAAACAAATCACAATTCCTAAAGTCTTTTATCATCCTTTCGATATGCTCCTTTTTGTGACCCTCAAATGCAAGGATTCACTACAATGCATTACAACGGGACAACAACTGAAGAGCCAGGTAAAATCCAACAGGTACACTTCTTGCAACCTTCGACCAAGCCAGTCCCATGAAAAACATACCATCCAACAAACATTTTTGTGAATATCACCCCAACTTTTTAAGAGTCTGATTTACAATATTATCCAAAGGGAAGGGCACTCAGGCTGGGGCAAGCTGGATGCTGTTCCTTTCCCTTGGCTAATATTGCTTAAAGATAGTACTTTGGAAGACTATACTCTAGCTAAGTAGGGGTTGCTATTACTTTATCATACCAGGCAATTAGGTCACGGGCAGTGGCTGTCTTTGCCACCAGAGTTGGATAGATATAGGCATCCTCGAGAATGTAGATTGTACATCAACTGCATGCCAAGAAGGTCCTTCAATCAGTTACACTGCACAGGTTGGACAGGAAGATAGACCTCTGCTGGAATTTGTCCCTCTGCCCCCTACTAAGGTAGGTCCATGGTACCCCTGTGGGCAGGGTGAAGTGTATGTGAGAGGTAGGACATGTCTCGATGTGTGTGACATGTCCTGACAGAGGTACAGATTAATTCATTTTTCACTATTGAGAGGCTATCTGTCCCAAAGGATAGAATGGGAGTTTATTTATAACCTCTTATAAATATAACTTCCCATTGGCACAAGATGGAAAGGTGAAGTTTAGTATGCATGAACTTTTAATAAAGATGATTTTTATATTGTGTAAGGTATTTCTTTGCTTAGCCATCCTGTGTGCCTCTGCTGGGTTGTGGATTGACTGTCTGGCTTTGGAGTGACAGGGGATGGAGATGTGCATTCACTGTAGACAGCCACTGGGGGGTTGAGGTGTGTCCTGCCTTTCCTGGATGGGTCAGGGCTGGGCTGAATAGACCTGGGCTGCATAGAGAGTAGTGGGAGGAGACTTCCTGGCACCTGAATGGGCCTGGTCTGCCTTACACAATGCTGTCTCCATCTCCTGCTGGGAAGTTGGGCCAGAGAGGACAGAACTGGTTTGGACTAGCCCAGGGTCTCTCTGACACCAGAGAACAAAGAGAAATGGAATATAAATATTGGGGCCCAAATCCCACTACTTCTGGACTCAAGAGGGACCTCTGCCAAGGAGAAGAGCTGGGAAAGCTGAAGGAGAAGTACTGCCCCTTTGCTGTGTGCTGTCTGCGGTTGGGCTGCAGTGACTGTTTTCTGCCAAGAAGAGGATAAACACTTTGATGTGTGGTGTGTATCCTGCTTGAAGAAGATCTCCAAGGGCTTGAAGTAGAGCTTCCCACAAAGACTTCTTCCCCTCTGTTTTTCTGCATCTGGAACTGCTGTTTCAGTTAGCACAGAGGAAAATTGCAACACAGATGTTGGCAAGCGAAGGCGTAACCTGCTTTAAAGCCGTAGGCACCGCTCTGAAGTGCGCCGACACACGGAATGACTTGCACCGCAGCCCTGACGCCTGCGGAAGCTGCACAGTATCGACTCCGAAGCCGTCCCCGAGGCCGCTACCTGCACAGGAACTGAGGGCACCACTTGTAACGCTCATGACGCACCACCCCGACTCGCACCACAGCCCTGACTTCACCAACGCTGGTGCCTCATCATTACGGAGCAGATACCCAAAGTTGGTGACTTCCTGAATCCATCGACACTACACCATCGTAAAGAACTGCCGCCTCGCCGCCACCGACACCTCACCTCCCCTGCATAGCAGTAAGGAACCAATGCCTCACCTCCCCTTGGGGTCGTAAGGAACCGACGCATCACCTCCCCTGTTGTAAGGAACCGACGCCGCCCGGAGCCAACAAAGCTGCACCTCTCCGACACTGCGCACCTTCTTTGCTTTCATCGTTTGCCAAGGTACTGTTCTCTGGGGGTCTGTGTGATTCCATTCCCAATGCCACGCACCTTGCAGTCTGCGCCGTACTTTGGATTTTCATCTGTCATGACATCGTAATAGCTCCAGGTGGAGGAATTTGTTGCTACAAACTTTATTTGTGTGAATAACCTATTTTTGAGGATATCTTGGTATATATACTGTGGATGTTTACCGTTTTGGTCATGTTTGCTTTAGGTAAAGATCTCTTATTTTTCTGAACTGGTGTGGTGTTCACTTGTAGTGTTTTCACTGTATTAATGTATGTGTGCATAAATGCTTTACACACTGCCTCTGAGATAAGACTGCCTGCTCGTGCCAAGCTACCAAGGGTGTGAGATTGGGTTGTCTAAGGGTGTAACTTCCTTACCCTGACTAGAAGCAAGGGTACTTACTTGGACAAGGGTGCAAATCATTGCCAAGTAGAGGCCCCCATTACTAACATTGGTGGTCAGCGGTGAGGATTAGGACTTGCATTTGTGCCCTACATACAGTGATTGGGGTACACTGCTACTAAAGTGCAGACCATTAGGCAACCACATACTATTTGGTGAATTTTTCTTTTTTGGGAACTTGAGAACTGCCAATTTTCACCATGACAAAAACCACATCAATTGCATCTGTGGATATTGAATTTGAAGAGGACATAGTGGAAACCTACACTGTGCCACAATTGAAAGCCATCTGCAAAATATGTAAAATCTCAGTAAGAGGCCTCACCAGAAAGGAGGAATACCAAAAGGAGATGAGGGCCTGGTTGGAATCAAGGAATGTATAACACAGTGAAGACCGCTTCTAGAGTATGACCGAGTATATGTGAAGTGAAAAGTGCTAAATTGGGCACATTACAAAAAGTGACGGACTGGCATCACACACCACCTGGTGTCATGCTTCATCATCTGCCAGTCCTCGCCCTCCAAAATCCGCGTTTGGTGGAGGGCGGGCATACACCTAAAGATAGGGATGCACTTCTAAACTAAGTGGGGGCCCAGAGGGTAATGTGAGTTTAAAAATCCATAATAGTGCACCTGACAACTTTTTATTCTAATGTGGTGACTAGATGGAAATAAAAACGTAAGTGCGGTGAATAGGGTCCTTAATTATCCCATCGCCGCTGTGTTAAAGGTCGACATGTTTCTGCCAGTTGTCCAAAAAGGTACGTGGCATTCATCAGGACCATATAGAAAAAGGGAGGGCTCCTAGTCTGATCAAAGACTATCCACTGGGTGTGGTGACCTATGGTCACTGAACACTAAGAGGGTACATTAACCTGTGAAGAGAGAAAACACACAAACAAACAATAATGAAAATGTGTAGATTTTACAAAAAACATAAACTCGGTCAAAACAATCATGAGCCATACGCATACGCAAAACTGTAGTGTGTGGCTATAAGGTGAGCTATACAGTGTCAGACATCTGTGTTCATTCTGACAAAAATAGCATAATAAGACATTATCTATCGTCTTACCCTGCTCTTTCAACCTACTTGCCCCATGGGAGTTGGAATGAGGAGAGCCCCTGTAGTCAAACTCTAGGGAATACAAGAGAGTGACTAATCAGAGGCATGCTAGCAGAAAACACTGTGGGCCATCTCAGGAAGATGTCCTGGAAAGGCCTTCTTTCTTCATACACTCACACACTTACTTCGTCAAGGTGCGCTCTCCACGGAATCACCTGTAGATTATACGTCCTTACTCCCCGGCGATGGTTTAGCACTGGGAAAGAGGAGTTTAAATAGTGTCTAGGTAGTGGACGTGACCCAGCAATCAACCTACTCATGCTCAGGTGAGGTGGCGCTGCGTGATGACATGCAGTTTCCTGTGTCCCGAGCAGCGGTACCAAGATGTACCTGGACTTGCCTGGAGTGGGGCGTGCCAAGGGAAGTGGTGAACGCCTGTCTCTCCACACTTAAACAGTGTCTAGGTAGTGGCCGTGACCCAACAATCGACCTAATCATGCTCAGGTGAAGTGGCGCTGCGTGATGACATGCAGCTTCCTGTGTCCCAAGCAGCAGTGCCTAGATGTGCCTGGACTTGCCTGGAGTGGGACGTGTCTAGGGTAATGATGACTGCCTATCTCTCCACACACGGAGTGGAGAGGCGCATTAAGACTATCTGAATATGGGGAGGGCAGGGAATTGCGTGAGGAAATGTGAGCCTTAAGGGGGCATGACTGTAATACCAACAAAGCTTACGCATGGAAGCGTGAGCGAAAATTTTGCGAAGTGAATTGCACAAAATCACGTGAATGGGAGAGCGTGCCGGTATTATGCTGATTCCCAAGGCAACCACTAAAACACAAAGGCTTAGTGTGCAAAAAGTAAAAAAAGGGGGGGATGGGGAGGGTTGTCGGTGAAGAGCATGCACTCTATGCAATTTTTTCCAAGTCAAAGGCAATGCACGGAAATTGTTGTGATTCAGGCCTTCAGGGACAGAAAGGCTATTTATTCATCTGGAGCCACGGGATGTCATCATTAAGGCCATGTTTCCATGATTGTAAACGAAACACCCAGCGTTGTTCCCTAACATGAAGGGCATGGGAAAGATCCCCTTTCCTCTTTTTCATCACTTCAAGTACAGTCCATTTAAGATCACGGTCTGTATGGTTTTTCTCGAGGAAGTGTCTTGTCAGTTATGTATTTTCTTTTTTGCAGCGGAAAGTGCTGCGATGTTCATTGATGCATGTCTTGACCTTTCTTGTAGTCATACCCACATACATCAAGTGGCAAGAGCACATCAGGAGATACACCACGTTCTCAGTGTTACAATTGCTAAAATTGCGCAATACCCAAGGTCTGTTTGTGCCTATGTCGACCTCTTTCATTGTGCTGGTGAATTGACAGGCCACACATGTGCCACATGGTGAATGTCCCTTGGGGCGGTCGTGGTTCCAAAGGGTGGACTGATCGTCTCTGAACGATGAGGGACTTTTGGCATTGACTAGTTCGTCCCTAATATTGCGGCTCCATTTGTATGCAAAAAGGGGCTGAGCCCATGTGATAGCGCCTATATTAAGGATATGCCATTTCTTCTTGATTATGTTTTGGATTTTGTTCGAGGTTGGTGTAAAAGTCGTAACACAGACCGTCCTGTCTGTTTTTTGTTTTTGTATGTCTTCCAGGAGTGCTTCTCGATGGTTGTTTTTTGCACGTTTCTTAGCATTGCGTACCACTTTTTTGGGGTAGTGTCTTGCCACAAGTTTCTCCTCGAGTGAGTCAGCTTGTAACAAAAAGTCTGATATATCAGAACAATTTCTGCGGATGCGCAGAAATTGTCCCACAGGGAGATTTTGCCTGAGGGATTTAGGGTGGTAACTTTCATACAGCAACAGACTGTTTTTGTCTGTTGGTTTCATGTGGACCTTAGTTCGAACGCCCTCCTCCGTGAGCTGGATGTCTAAATCAAGGAAGGTAGCGTGTTCTTTATCTATGGTGTGTGTGAATCTAAGATGTGTGTCAATACCATTTACCCATTACACAAATTGAGTTGCTTCCTCCATTGTACCGCTCCAGACAATCAGGACGTCATCAATGAATCGTTTCCAAGTTCCTAGCTTGGTGAGAAATGGGTTATGGTCTGCAAAGATATGGTCCTCCTCAAACTGGCAGACGTAGAGGCATGCCAGACTTGGGGCAAAGGTACTGCCCATCGAAGTGCCCTTGATTTGATGGTAAATAATATCGTTGAAATCAAAGAAATTCTCAGTGAGGGCAATTTCGGCACATTCCATAATGAAGCTGATTGGTGTAACATAGTTCCATTCCTGTTCAAGGAGTATTTGCTCAACTACTTCCAGTGTCCGTTGTTGTGGGATACTCGTGTAGAGTGCTTCTATGTCCATAGTTATCAGTATATCTTCACTGGGATTAATAGACATATCCCGAAGGTGGCAAAAGACATCTTCTGTGTCACGAAGATAGGATTTAGAGGTTTGAACAATAGGTTTAAGGAACCAATCGCAAAATTGTGAAAGTGGTTCTAGCACGGATCCGATTCCCGAGACAATTGGTCTGCCCGGTGGTGAAAATTTGTTTTTGTGTATTTTGGGCAAAATATAGAACCGTGGAGTCCTGGGATCATCGTTGCTTAAAAATTCTGCCTCATGCTTTGTAATCCAGTCATTACTGACGGCCTCGCAGATCATTGTTTTAATGCGACTTTGAAGTCGAGCTGTAGGGTCCCTCTGGTACACTTCATAACTGGTGTTGTCTGAAAGTAATCTCAAGCACTCCTTTTGCAGAGCTCAGAAGAACTCCAGCCCCGCCTTTGTCAGCCGGCTTTATAACAATGCTGTTGTTTTGTTTCAAATTTAGCAAGGCTGTTCACTCCCCCTTTGTGAGGTTTTGGAATCCGTTAGTGTTATGGAAATCGATCTTCTCTACTTCAGTTAGGACCGCCTGTTCGAAAGTGAGGACATGGCAAGGAACATTTTGTGATGGTGGCGTGAATGTGGACCTCTTCCTGAGGTCAGTATGACCATCGCTTTCCTGATCGTCCATATCTTTTTCTCCAAAAAATGCCCGCAGTCTAATTTTTCTAAAAAACTGGCCAAGTTCAGCATGGAGGTTAAATGAGTCGTTGTTTGGCGTAGGAACGAATCCGAGTCCCTTCTGAAGAATGGACTCCTCGTCCTTGGAAAGTTGGTGGTTGCTCAGGTTAACGATATTAGTTATTCCCGGCTCGTCGATGCGACACTGCCTCTCCCCTTGCTCCTTGTTACCGCTCCCGGTGTTTCGGGTGTCTGGTCTTCCCATCGGACCCTGGTCTCTCTTCTTGGTCTTTGCTTTCCCCTTCCTCTGCCCCTGCTCCTGGATAAAAAAGGCTGGGGACCTGGAAGATAGCCAAAGCCTGGTGGGTAGTAAGGATGTTGCCAGTAGTTGTATGAGGTCATAGGTGGCGCATACATCTGATGGTTCTGGAATTGTCTCTGATTCATTCCATGGACCGGTCCTCCTATGTTTTCCTCGTCGCTGCTCCCTGAGGTACTTCTGTCATCTCCGGAACTAAAAGTCCAGTTTTGGGGTGTTGGTCTGAACCGCTGCTGTTTCTTCACAGCCTGTGTTTGAGGTGCCTGGTCATAATATTCATCTGTAGTATAAGGGTAGATGGTATCTCTATTAAACTTCTGTACATTCTTCTTCAATTTAGTAATCTTCCTCTGGGTTAGGTATTCACGATATTCAGAGTGATCTTGGTTTATCTCATCAAGCTTCTTCTTAAATATCTTGATATCGACTGTTGTTTTGAGCCGTCCCTCACTCTCGCTGTGTTAATAATAAGGGCTAGCCAGTCCTTAGTACATTTCCATGCGATTCCAGACCAATTAATACGAAACTCTTTATTGTTTAAGAATAGTCTGGGTTCATTAGTGACAATGAGAACGCTAGCAGCTGTGTTCCTCCTGAGGTACTCTGTCATGAAGGCCCCATGGAGAGCTGTGCGGATCTGTTCTTTCTTTTTTGAGGTTAGTATCTCCCATTCCTCAGAGTTCTTGACTGTATTAGTTACTACTGCTTCTGCCAGTAGTGATGGTGCTCTAAGAATTTCTGCGTACATTTCTTCGCTAAAGGCTAGTTCAGTCTCCAGTCACACAGCCTTTGGAATCAAGGAATGCCAGTGAGCATCCCGAGGAGCCAATGGTGGAGGCAGAGAATTTATATGGGCAGCAGGGTGAGCCATTTGTTTTGCCTGGAGGGAGGGTGCTTTCCAGGGAGGGCAGCAGTGTGTCTTCAAGAGGTCTGTCTCCAGAAGAGCTGCAGGATAGAGAGAGAAGCAGGGTGCATGATATGGAGCTTGCTGAGCTCAGGTTGGGGAAAGAGAGTGACATGGAGGATAAGAAATTGGAGTTAGAGAGGCAGAAACTTGCCATGGAGGAAATGAGGATGCTCTTAGAGCATGAGAGAAGTTTGAAGGAGCTGGACATAAAACCCAAGAGTGGGCAGTCTACTTCTGATGGTGGCAGTTTGTCTTTAGTGCCTGGGGAAGGGAGGGTGTACATCCCTAAGGATGTGATCAATGATTATGTGAAAAGTGTTGACATTAGTCAGTGGTTTAAGGGGTATGAGGTAGCAATGAGGTCCCACAGAGACTGGGAAGTGGCTTGTGGATCCGCTTCATGGCAGAAGGGAGGGATATCTTGCTAGCCTTATCAGAGGAGGATAAGATGGTTTATGCTCCTATGAAGGAAACATTAATCAGGAGATATGCCTTGACCCCAGAACTATATAGGCAGAAGTTCATGGCCTGTAAGAAACTTGAACTAGGTCAGCACCAGTATCCACAACGGGCATGTGAAAGAATCAGCCAAGGGTGGGCAGGGTCCCCAGCAGAAGAGTGGGGGGGACAGGGGTAAACAAAGAGGAGTTCCAAAAGGGCCCCAAAATAACCCCCAGTGGTAAGAAGCCATGGATCTTTTCAGGGAAGCCTGCAGAGAAAGGTTCCCGCATGTGTTATGCTTGTGATCAGGTGGGTCACTTCATAGGCGAACCGAAGTGTCCCAAAGCCACCACCACACCCACTGGTGCATCGCCCCATGGGTTGACTAGGATAGCCGTGGGGGTGGAGTTGGGTCCCCCAGTAGGGTGGGAGCCAGCAGAAATTACCCTTGTCTTGCTAGGAGACAGTGAGATGGTCCCAAGGACCCATCTGCACACAAACACTAAGAAATACGGGCAGTGGGTGACCATATATGGTCATAGGATACAGGATCTGAGAGACACTGGAGCCATTGTGACAGCTGTCAGTTGTCGGCTAGTGTCTGAAGAGCAAGTGGTTCCCAACGTACTTTGCCCAGTAGTTGCAGCTGATAACTCAGAGTGCCTCTGCAAAGTGGCACAAGTTCCCTTTGAGTGGGGGGGGTCTCAGGTACCTTGAAAGTAGTTGTGAGACCAGCAATACCTGTTGATTGTCTGCTTGGTAATGACCTGGGGAGTTCCCCTTCGGAAAAGGTGGAACACAGGTCCGATCTGGAGATGTTGAGTCTGCCTGAGTTTGTGTGTCATGACCACTCGGCTGATGGCAGCCAGTAAGGACAATCAAGAGGACCTGAAGCCTGACAGAGTGGCCCAGGTGCCTGCCAGAAAGAGAAGAGGCAGGGGTGCAGAAAACCGGACCCCAAAGTTCACACGGTCCAGGAAGAGGCAGAACTTGAGGGGGATGCCTTGGAGCCTACAGGGGAACAAGTGGTCGAACTGGGGGACCTGCCTGAGTTGACCTATTGGCAGCAGGAAGGGGGGCCCTCCAGGGAGCAATTCTGCAAGGAGAAGCAGGAATGCCCTTCCCTGGTTGGCTTGTGGCAGTAGGCTGTAAGATAGGCAGCAGGTGATCAGTCTGGATCAGTCTGGATCACATTGGATTTACTGGGGCAATGGTCTCCTGTATAGTGAGCCTAAGGTTGCTGAGCCTGGGTCAACCCGTGTGCATGTGGTACCCCAGCGCTTCAGAGCCTTCCTACTGGATCTGGCCCATGATGTGCCTCTGGCAGGGCATTTGGGGCAGGACAAGACCTTTGAAAGGCTTGTCACCCACTTTTACTGGCCCCAAATGTGCAAGAACTCTGACACACATTGTAGATCTTGCCAGATTTGCCAGGCAAGTGGTAAGAGATGGGGGAAGTGCAAGACTCCTCTACATCCTGTTCCTGTAGTCAGCACCCCGTTTGAGAGACAGTACCCGTTTGAGAGACAGCCATGGGCAATAGGTTCATACTGGTCTTGGGGGACCATGCCACCCGGTACCCCGAGGCTATCCCTCTCCAGATTACGATGGCCCCCATGGTGAGCCCGGCATTGATGGTGATCTTTTCCCGTGTGGGGTTCCCCAGAGAGGTAGTATCCGACTGGGATACCAAGTTCATATCCAAGTGTATGATGTCCTTGTGGCAGGAGTGCAGTGTTACCTATAAGTTCACCACTCCTTACCACTCCCAAGGCTATGGGCTGGTTGAGTGATTCAACCGGACCCTAACATGCATGATTATGGGTCTTGCAGAACCCATGAGGTGTAAGTGGGACGTCCTCTTACCATGCCTGCTGTTTGCTTACCGGGAGGTACCGCAGAAGTCCTCAAGTTTTAGTCCCTTTGAACTACTGTATGGGCATCCTGTAAAAGGACCTCCGAGTCTGGTCAAAGACGACTGGGAGAAAGCTCCCAGTAAACCTCCCTGGGATGTAAATAGCTACATGGTGGCCTTCAGGAACCAGACTAAGCGCATTCGACAACTCTCTCAGGTGAATCTGGAAGCCAGCCAGGAAGAGATGAAATGGTGGAACGATCAGAATGTCACTCTGATCGAGTTTCAACCTGGCAAAAAAGTGTCAATCATAGCCCCAGTGGAACCTTGTACGCTCCAGGACAAATGGGCTGGCCCCTTTGAGGTGGTAGAGCGCAAGAGTAAAGTCACCTATCTGGTGGACCTGCAGTCTCCCAGGATCCCTTTGGGGGTCCTACACGTGAACCGCCTCAAGCCCCTCTTGGAGAGGTCCAAAGTGGGCATGCAACTAGCGACAGATGATGGAATGGAGGAGGAGATAGAGCCTCTCCTTGACCTCTTGTCTGCTAAGGAACATGATGGGTCAGTGGACAGTGTAAACCTCTCCCCGCCCTGACCCCTGAAGAGCAGAGGGACTGCTGCCAGCTGTTGGGGCAGTTTGCTGCTCTGTTCTCCCTGACCCTGGCAGTCACTCATTGGTGTGTCCACACTGGGGATAGTGTCCTGTAAAACACTAAATGTATAGGTTGACTGACAGGATCAAAGAAAGCATCAAGGAGGAAGTCTCCAAGATGTTGCCTCTAGGGATGATTGAGCCCTCAAACAGCCCTTAGGGCAGCCCAGTGATCTTGGTCCCGAATGGTGCTGCTCCCGGTGCCACGCCAGAACTCCGGTTCTGTGTGGACTACCGAGGGCTCAATTCAGACACCAGGACTGATGCACACCCCATCCCCACAGCTTGATGAGCTCATAGATCGGTTGGGAACTGCCAAGTACCTTAGTACGTTAGACTTAACATCTGGGTACTTGCAGATTGCCTTAACTGATGGGGCCAAGGAGAGGTCTGCATTTTCAACCCCAGAGAGGCACTACTAGTTCCAGGTCATGCCCTTTGGGTTGAAAAAATCCCCTGCCACCTTTCAGAGGTTGGTCAACCAGGTGTTCGCTGGAATGGAGGATTTCAGTGCCACCTACCTGGATGACATCGCAGTATTCAGTGTCACTTGGGAGGAATATCTGCACCACCTTTGGGAAGTGTTGAAGGCCCTGCAGAGGGCAGGCCTCACGATCAAGGCCAGCAAGAGCCAGATCGGGAAGGGATCAGTTGTGTACTTAAGGCACCAGGTAGGAAGCGGCCAAGTGGCTCCCCTACAGCCTATGATTGACACCATTCTGGCTTGGGAACCCCCCAAGACCTAGACAGAGGTGAGAGCCTTTTTAGGCCTCACTGGATATTACAGGAGATTTGTCAAGTGGTATGGCACCATTGTTGCCCCCTTGACTGAGCTGACTTCCTGGAAGCAGCCCTGGAAGGTGAACTGGACTGACATTTGCCCTGAAATCTGCCATGTGCACTGTGCTCGTGCTTAAGGCGCCCAACTTCTCAAAATAATCTGTGGTGCAGACAAATGCTTCAGAGCATGGCATGGGAGCTGTTCTCTCAGAACTAAATGATGAGGGCCTAGACCAATCCATAGCCTTCATTAGTAGGAGGTTACTTCTCCGGGAACAGAGATGGAGTGCGATTGATCATGAGGATTCTGCTGTGGTCTTCGCGCTGAAGAAGCTGAGGTCCTACTTGTTTGGGACTCACTTTCGGGGTCAGACCGACCACAGACCCCTCATATGGTTAATGCAGATGAGGGGC
This sequence comes from Triturus cristatus, assembly GCF_964204655.1. NCBI lineage: Eukaryota > Metazoa > Chordata > Amphibia > Caudata > Salamandridae > Triturus > Triturus cristatus. Next base: position 748,000,553 of record NC_140584.1, on the reverse strand, counting down.
GAGAAGCCAAAACTGTTGAGGTGGTCAATTTCCCTACAGGGGATGGTCTTTACGGTGGAACACTGCCGTGGTACAGAGCACGCCAATGCAGATGGTCTGCCTAGATTTTTCCACCTTAGTGAAGAGAACTCCCAGGAGGGTAGGTAGTTCTCCCCACTTTTCAGCTGGAGGGGACACGTTTGACCTAGCATCCTTGGCATGGTTTTCTACCATCTTTTTGCCTCTGCCTCCTGTATTTTTGCTGTGTGCTGTATTTCGTTTTTGTTGGTCTAGATGCTTTGGGCACTTTGCCACTGCTGATCAGTGACAATGTGCAAGTGCTCCCTATGTAAATTGTGAATATGTATTGGTGTTTCCATGATTGGCTTGTTTGACTTACTACTAAGTCCCTAGTATTGTGCACTGTGTGTGCCCAGGGCCTGTATTTCAAATGCTGCTAGTGGGCCTGCAGCACTGATTGTATCACCCACAAAAGCAGCCTTGCAAAAGGTTCTCAGGCCTGCCACTGCAGTGTCCGTGCGCAGTTTGGTACTGCCATGTCGACCTGGTAAGTGCACCCACTTTCCAGGCCCTCACCTTTCCTTTTCTTACATGTGAGTCACCACTGAGGTAGGCCCAATGTACCCTTGAGGGCAGGTTGCAGTCTATGTGAAATGTAGGCCATGTCTTGAAGTGAGTGACATTTCCTGATAGTGAACTACAGTGTAATTTGTATTTCACTATTGAGAGACTATTTGTCCCGTAAGATAGAATGGGAGTTTATGTATAACCTCTTATAAATATAACTTCCCATTGGGACAAGATAGAAAGTTTAAGTTTAGTATGCCTCAACTCAGAATATAAAAATGTATCTTTTAGTAAAGATGATTTTTATAATGTGTGTTTGAAAATACCCCTTTCAGAAAGTAGGTATTTTCTTGCTTAGCCATCCTGTGTGCCCCTGCTGGGTTGTGGATTGACTGTCTGGCTTTGGAGTGACAGGGGATGGAGATGTGCATTCACTGTAGACAGCCACTGGGGGGTTGAGGTGTGCCCTGCCTTTACTGGATGGGTCAGGACTGGGCTGAATAGACCTGGGCTGCATTTAGAGTAGTGGGAGGAGACTTCCTGGCACCTGAATGGGCCTGGTCTGCCTTACACAATGCTGTCTCCATCTCCTGCTGGGAAGTTGGGCCAGAGAAGACAGAACTGGTTTGGACTAGCCCAGGGTCTCTCTGACACCAGAGAACAAAGAGAAATGGAATATAAATATTGGGGCCCAAATCCCACTACTTCTGGACTCAAGAGGAACTTCTGCCAAAGAGAAGAGCTGGGAAAGCTGAAGGAGAAGTACTGCCCCTTTGCTGTGTGCTGTCTGGGGTTGGCCTGCAGTGGCTGTGTTCTGCCAAGAAGAGGATAAAGACTTTGATGTGTGGTGTGTATCCTGCTTGAAGAAGATCTCCAAGGGCTTGAAGCAGAGCTTGCCACAAAGACTTCATCCCCTCTGTCTTTCTGCATCTGGAACTGCTGTTTCAGTTTGCACAGAGGACAATTGCAACACAGATGTTGGCAAGCGAAGCCGTAACCTGCTTTGAAGCCGTAGGCACCGCTCGTGAAGTGCGCCGACACACGGAATGACTTGCACCGCAGCCCCGATGCCTGCTGAAGCTGCACAGTATCGACTCCGAAGCCGTCCCCGAGGCCGCTACCTGCACAGGAACTGAGGGCACCACTTGTAACGCTCACGACGCACCACCCCGACTCGCACCACAGCCCCGACTTCACCAACGCTGGTGCCTCATCATTACGGAGCAGATACCCAAAGTTGGTGACTTCCTGAATCCATCGACACTACACCACCGTAAAGAACTGCCACCTCGCCGCCACCGACACCTCACCTCCCCTGCATAGCAGTAAGGAACCAATGCCTCACCTCCCCTTGGGGTCGTAAGGAACCGACGCATCACCTCCCCTGTTGTAAGGAACTGACGCCGCCCAGAGCCAACAAAGCCGCACCTCTCCAACACTGCGCACCTTCTTTACTTTCATCGTTTGCCAAGGTACTGTTCTCTGGGGGTCTGTGTGATTCCATTCCCAATGCCACGCACCTTGCGGTTTGCGCCGTACTTTGGATTTTCATCTGTAATAGCTCCAGGTGGAGGAATTTGTTGCTACAAACTTTATTTGTGTGAATAACCTATTTTTGAGGATATCTTGGTATATGTATTGTGGATTTTTGTCGTGTTATTGTTTTTTTTTGCAGAGTTTTTTATAGCGCGAACTTGACCCGAATCCGAATCGGGTATCAGAGCGCTTTACATAGCACCAGTTACGTTACATGAGGACACACACATATTCATTTTTGTTAGGCACGGGGAGATTAAGTGATTTGCCCAGAATCACAGGATGTTTAGCATCATTACAGAGACTCGAACCCAGCTCCCCAGGTCCGAGGTCGAGAGCCCTAGCCGTTAGGCCAACTCCTCTCCCCAAATTCGTGTTTGTCTTGTTTGCTTTAGATAAAGATTACTTATTTTTCTAAACTAGTGTGGTGACCATTTGTAGAATTTTCATTGTATTACTGTATGTGTGCACAAATGCTTTACACACTGCCTCTGAGATAAGCCTGCCTGCTCGTGCCAAGCTGCCAAAGGGGTGAGCAAGGGTTGTCTAAGGGCGTAATCCCCTTACCCTGACTAGAAGCAAAGGTCTCTACTTGGACAAAGGTGCAATCCTTTGCCAACTAGAGACCCCCATTTCAAACAATCACTGTTAAGTGGTATCCCTGGAACGATGTTTGCCTGTGTGCATAGGTGTCAACTGAATTTCTGTGAGTGTTTAAACGATGTATTCTGTTGAGTGTGCTTTATTAAAATTTCCTGCAATTCTTCTAGAAGTCTAAAAGGTGGATGTGACTTTAAACTGCTAAACTATGGGAAATATTCAATTTACAGGCCAAAATATATCAATGCAAGCCATCACAAGAACTATACTGGCACATACATGTTTGTGGAAAACAAGAGGCAAATCACTAGCCTGAGAATCGGAGCGTTCATCCGAGAATGTAGTCACAGATTAACATTATTAACAAACATACATAGTCCTTCATTTTATACCACATTTTCTCCCAACATTTGGGTCGAGGAGCTTAAGAGAAATGAACTCTGATCATATCTGTTTGGGGCTCATTTGTTTTAAAAGAAACACAGAAAACAGAGTCAAACGTACAAGGAGCCTCAGAGCTAGTTTTGAGGCATTCGCAATAAAGGTCAGTGTTTTAATAGAAAGCGTAAAATTGCTAAGTGAGACGGAATTAAGGTCTACAGGGTCTTTCGTGATTAAAATTAAGTACTCCAAGGCGTCAAATGAGTGAGACTTGATGAGGTCACATGAAAACGGAAGCTCGCTGTTGCCAAAAAGCTTGCTTTCCCTTCGAAGAGGCACACTGGGGAGCCATAAGCAATTGCGGTTTAATTCAACATTCTCACCGGACTAGCCCTATCCACGATTTTAACACCGAGCAAATAATAAAATACAGACGAAAAGTGCAAATCTTTTCAATGTCTCCAATTTTCAGGACTAAAAACATCGTAAATCCTGCGCAGAGGAGGTTTCCGTTGTTGCTTATGCGCGCCTTCGAGACGGCACTCCGACTTGGTTTGCGGTGCGGTTTCAGGGGGGCCATGAACCCACGAACAGGGAAGTCACAGCGGCTCATGGCCTAGCCAACAACAATGGCCCAAATATTTGTATAATAAGCAATAAATCACTCGAGCAGGCCAGGTGGTCGCCCTGTAATCCCAGCTAGACATCTGCAAGACAGAGTAAGTAAGGCAAAACTCGAACACCTTCCCGCCCAGAGAAGTAAACATACATTTGTGTTTATTGCGCTGTTTAAACGAGGGTTGCGTTTTGTGAAAAATCTAACATACCACAGCTAGTCCATGCAGCTCTGTACAAACACAGACTGACATCTGGACACGACCAATATGTCTTTATGAAGGTTTGCTGCGTGGGCCTGACATATTCCAATGAAATATCCCTGGGGACATGCGAGTGTGTGTTTTTTTCAAGCTGGTTATTCCAGATGCAAGAAATACACACGTGGCATCTCCAGGAAGGCAAATCTGTATTCATTCTTGTGCAATTTCGAGTCAAATAGGAATTGACAAGACAGCGGGTCTGCCTCTAGTGATTTTGTGTTTTGTACCGCCCAAAATGTTGTCCACAGGCACAGAGCACGAAGAAATTATTTTGTGTGTAGATTTGTACATAGACCACATCAACCTAGTGGTCAAAGGTACGGGTGTTTCTGTTGCAAAGTTTTTTTGCTTTTTTTCGCAACCTTCACAAAGTTCTGTGGAAAACCTTGCAGCTTTACGATGGTTGTGAAATTTTCCCCTAATCAGATGAAATCTTGATTTTTATGACAATTTATGTCGCATATATCTTTATTTAATGCTAAAAATATAGTCCTGCGCTGAGACATACTTTGCAGAAAACAATTAGTGTACTGCTGCGGAAACCCACAGTGCACAGAAAAGCTCCACCAAAGGTACATTCGCAAAGAAACATTTTGCATGGATTTTCAATTCTGCATATGATGCCTCCACAAAAACTTGCATGGAAAATGTCTGCATACAGTTTTCAATTTGACTGGGTTCAGTTATAGTTAAACTATGCAGAGACAGTATACTGCAGTACAAAGGCAAGCATTGGCATAGCCAATAGGTCTCGCCTTTGGGACCTTATAAGTGTTTAGCCATGCAACGGTTGATGTTGTTGCACCAAGGATATTGTGCTGCATAACTAAATACTTATAAGGTCCCAAAAGCGAGACCTATTGGCTATGCCAGTGCTTGTTTAACTTTTGCAGGAACCTCCTTCCTCCCTCCCACCTCCTTGAATTGTCCCTTGCCATACCACTCCCCCCTTGCGGTGTTGCTACTTTGGGGGCCGACCCTCTCCCTTTGTTGCTTGCCACTTCCTATTCCACCAGAAAAAAAGGCAACTAAAACTCACACTAACTAATTTGAAGATGCCAGAAAGATCAATCAATCAATCAATCAATCAGGACATTTGTAAAGCGCACTACTTACCCGTGAGGGTCTCAAGGCGCTGGGAGGGGGGGAAGGAGTGCTGCTACTGCTCGAAGAGCCAGGTCTTGAGGAGCCTTCTGAAAGTTAGCAGGTCCTGGGACTGCCGTAGGGGGATGGGGAGGGTGTTCCAGGTCTTGGCGGCGAGGTGGGAGAAGGATCTGCCACCGGAGGTCACTTTTCGGATGCGGGGGACTGTGGCGAGGGCGAGGTCGGCGGAGTGGAGCTGGCGGTTGGGGGTGTAGAAGCTGAGTCGTCTGTTAAGGTATGCTGGTCCGGTGTTGTGAAGTGCCTTGTGTGCGTGGATGAGGAGCTTGAAGGTGATCCTCTTGTTGACGGGGATCCAGTGCAGGTTTCTCTGGTGGGGTGTGATGTGGCTGCGGCGAGGGATGTCGAGGATCAGGCGTGCAGAGGCGTTCTGAATGAGTTGAAGTCGCTTCAGGAGCTTGGCCGAGGCTCCTGCGTATAGGGCGTTTCCGTAGTCCAACCTGCTGCTGACGAAGGCCTGGGTGACCGTTCTTCTTGCTTCGGTGGGGATCTACCTGTAGATCTTGCGGAGCATGCGGAGGGTGTTGAAGCAGGAGGAAGGGACGGCGTTGACCTGCTTTGTCATGGAGAGGGTAGAGTCGAGGATGAACCCTAGGTTGCGTGCGTGGTCGGTGGGTGTTGGAGCTGTTCCCAGTGCGGTCGGCCACCAGGAGTCGTCCCAGGCCAAGGGAGTGGATCCGAGGATGAGGACTTCCGTCTTGTCCGAGTTTAGCTTCAGTCGACTGGTCTTCATCCACTCGGCGACAGCTTTCATTCCTTCGTGGAGGTTGGTTTTGGCAGTGTGGGGGTCCTTGGTGAGGGAGTGGATCAGCTGGGTGTCGTCGGCTTAGGAGATGATATTGAGGCCGTGCAGTCGGGGGACGTGGGCGAGCAGTGCCATGTAGATGTTTAACAGTGTTGGGATGAGGGATGAGCCCTGGGGTACGCTGCAGATGATCTCGGTGGCTTCGGAGCGGAAAGGGGAGAGGCAGACGCTCTGGGTTTTGCTGGAGAGGAAGGAGGTGGTCCAGTCCGGGGCCTTCTCTTGGATCCCAGCGTCGTGAAGCCATGTGCGTAGGGTGCGGTAGCAGACCGCGTCGAAGGCGGCTGACAGGTCCAGGAGGATGAGGGCAGCGGTTTCTCTGTTGTCTAGCAGGGCTCTGATGTCATCAGTGGCGGCGATGAGGGCAGTTTCGGTGCTGTGGTTGTTGCGGAACCCAGACTGGGACGGGTCCAGGATGCTGTTTTCCTCGAGGTAGCGGGTCAGTTGTCTGTTGACGGTCTTCTTGATGACCTTGCCAGGAACGGATGCTCAGACGTGAGTCCCTTGCTCACTTTGCCACTGGATTCAAGCAAGCCTGGCTGAAGACGGCTGAAATGCCAGAAACCGGTCCTAGGAAGCTTGTTTCCGGTCCAGGGAAGACATGGCTTGGCAGTTCGGGCTGGACTGTTCCCATGAGGCACAGGGTCAGACTGATTTGCATATGGCCATGTCTGAACTGGGGTGGCAGAGTGGGCTAAAGAACTGTGATGGATTAAACCCAGATCAGTTGACTGGGGGTGAGTGCTTGCATTGTTCAACACTCCGTCCATCATTTCCTTTGGTTTTTGCCTTGCCGGGAACGGAAGCAGGGAGATGGGCCGGAAGTTCTTGAGGTCCTTGGGGTCAGCCTTGGGTTTCTTGAGTAAGGCGTTGATCTATGCGTGCTTCCAGCTCTCTGGAAAGGTCACTGTCTCAAAGGAGATGTTGATGGCTTTCCGGAGATGGGGTGCGATGGTGGTGCTGGCTTTGTTGAAGATGTGGTGTGGACTAGGCACGGGTCTGACAGAGATCCGGAGTGGATGGTGTTCATGATTTTGATGGTGTCATCATCGTTTATGTTGGCCAAGGAGAGCAGGGGGTCATTGCGGATGGTGCCCGTGGGGGCGGGGGTCTCGGTGGTTGTCGGGGCAGTCGTGGCGTTGAAGTTGTCGTGGATGTCTGCGATCTTGCGATGGAAGAAGGTGGCAAGGGAGTCTCAGAGGTCTTGCGAGGGTGGGATGTCGTTGGTGTTGAAGCTGGGGTTGGAGAGTTCCTTCACAATGTTGAAGAGCACTTTGCTGTTGTGTGCGTTGTTGTCTAGGCGGTCTTTAAAGCAGGCCCTTTTGGCGGATCTGATGAGGTGATGGTGTCTGCGGGAGGCGTTCTTGTGGGCTGCGTAGCTGTCCGGTGTCCGTTCACGGTGCCATTTCTTCTCAAGCTTTCGGCAGGTTTGCTTGGAGGCCTGGATGTCTTCAGTGAACCAGCTGGCTTTTTTGCTGGTGTGACTGTTGGAGGGTTTCTTGATCGGGGCAAGGGTTTTGGTGCAGTCGTCGATCCACTGTCTGAGGTTGCGGGCGGCGGTGTCGGGGTTGGTGGGGTCGGCGGGTGGGCTCCGGGCGAGGGGGTGGTTAGCTGGTCTTCGGTGACTTTGCTTCAGCAGCGGCGGGGGATCTGTTGTGTGCGGTGGTGGGTTTCCAGAAGGTGAAGTGGATGTAGCAATGGTCGGTCCAGTGGAGTTCATGGTGTGGTTGAAGGAGACGTGGGAGCTTGCGGAGAAGATGGGGTCAAGCGTGTGGCCGGCGGAGTGGGTCGGTGTTGTGACGAGTTGTCTGAGTCTGAGGTTGGCCAGGTTGTCGATCAGGGAGGTGGAGTTGGTGTCGTTGTTCTCAAGGTGGAAGTTCAGGTCCCCGAGGAGGATGTAGTCTGTGGAGGCGAGGGCGTGTCTACTGACGAAGTCGGCGATGGAGTCGCTGAACTGCGGTCGGGGTCCGGGGGTCTGTATACGAGGGTTCCTCTGAGGGTGGTGTTGGGATCGGTGTGGATCTGGAAGTGCAGGTGTTCGGCGGTGCTGAAGGTGTCGTCGTGTTGGTCGAGACTCTGAGAGTGTTCTTGTGGATGATGGCGATTCCTCCTCCTACTCCGTTGGTGCGGTCCCTGCGGGAGATCTTGTAGTAGTCCGGGATGGCTATGGCGATGTTGGGTGCCGAGGAGGGGTTCAGCCAGGTCTCTGTCAGGAAGGCGACGTCTGGGGAGGTTGAGTCGAGTAGGTCCCAGAGTTCAACGGCGTGTTTGCGGGCAGAGTGGGTGTTGAGGAGAATGCATCTGAGGTGGTTGGGTTCTTTCCCGGTGGGTGGGTTGGTGGGTCGGATGCTGGTGAAGCTGCAGTTCCGGCAGGAGAAGGATCCTTGGGTGCGCTTCGGGGCGGCCAGGTAACAGGTGCGTGATCGTCCGGTATTGAGTGCATGGTGGGTGCTGGCATCGTAGCGGTGTCGGGTGTCGTGGCGTTCGCGGGGGCCAGGGTTTCCGGCGCTGGGCACAGTCCAGGCGCGGACGGGCACAGACGGGCTTGCCTTAGGCACGCCAGCAGCGCAGCCGCACAGCAGCCGCCATTAGAAGGGAGGTGGGAGGGAGGAGCAGCTGGGAGGTGGGAGCGGACGAATGGGCGAGCGAGGGGGCGGGGCCGCAGGGTACACAGCAGTGGGGACCGGCGAGTGGCAGAGGGAACAGAAGGAAAGAAAGGCACAGGGAAGTACAGAGGGGAGAGGAGAACGATAACACAAAATGCAACAATGTAACCAAGAGCAACAGATAAAACTAAATTACAGTGCAGTTAGAAGCAAATAGCAGGCGCAGGCGAAGGGTACAGAAGGAAAAGAAAGGGCACAGGGAAGTACAGAGGGGAGAGGAGAGTGATAACACAAAATGCAGCAATGCAACCAGGAACAGCAGATAAAACAAAAGTAGAGTGCAATTAGGAGCAAATAGCAGACCTACGGCCTACCACTGCCACCAGGGATGAGGTGCAGGTAGTAGCCTGCGGGTGGAGGAGGGCCTCGAACTCGCGTTGGAGGCAGCAGCAGTGAGCTGAAAACACGGGCAAGCAGGTGGTGCTGTTGCGGCGTGGGGGAGCAACCTGCCTGTGAAGGGTCAAGGGTCGCTCTCCTCACCGCTCAGCGGCCGCCGTAAGAAGGGGAGGTGGGAGGGAGGAGCAGCTGGGAGGTGGGAGCGGATGAATGGGCGAGCGAGGGGGCAGGGCCGCAGGGGACGCAGCGGCGGGAAAATGGGAGGGGGGACCAGCGAGTGGCGGAGGGTACAGAAGGAAAGAAAGGGCACAGGATAGTACAGAGGGGAGAGGAGAACGATAACACAAAATGCAACAATGTAACCAAGAGAAACAGATAAAACAAAATTACAGTGCAGTTAGAAGCAAATAGCAGGCGCAGGCGAAGGGTACAGAAGGAAAAGAAAGGGCACAGGGAAGTACAGAGGGGAGAGGAGAGTGATAACACAAAATGCAACAATGCAACCAGGAACAGCAGATAAAACAAAAGTAGAGTGCAATTAGGAGCAAATAGCAGACTTACAGCCTATCACTGCCACTAGGGATGAGGCGCAGGTGGTAGCCTGCGGGTGGAGGAGGGCCTCGAACTTGCGTCGGAGGCAGCAGCAGTGAGCTGAAGACATGGGCAAGCAGGTGGTGCTGTTGCGGCGTGGGGAGCGACCTGCCTGTGAAGATGCAGACGGTGCTGCACTCCCTGCTCTGCATGGCTTTCTTTGTGCTGTCTTCATGCAGGTCGTGTATGGAGAACTTGAACAGAAGATAATTTAAAGTTTTTGTTTTTTTCTGGGTGAAGGCAGAGAATAATACAATACTAAGGAAACACATCACTGTGCCTCGCAGTCAGTGCTTACCGCATCATAGTGATTTATTTTCTATCATTTAGACAGGATCTATATAGCTTTTTGCCAACGATTGTTTTAGATGGTACACTTGGAAGTCTAACCAACCCATCCTGTGATGTCTTGCATTTAATGAGAATGCAGGAATATGTATCAATGTTAAATTGCTACCTAACACAGGTGAGGTAGCACATCTCAGATGTTGGACTGTCATTGGTTAATGTTTTTTGGGAGTACTTTAGGAGTTGTTTAAGATACTTGTCACATCACGTTTCTACCCACGGCAGCTAAGAGGCGCTCACAGGGCTGCCTTGGTTTGTGGGGACTTCATAAAAACTTCAAATATATAAATAGTTCTCTAGGTGCACTTCCCTTACAAACACTTGGACTAACACGTCCGCAGATCATTTTTATCACAGAATCCCAGGTCCAAATACATAAATGCTGCTAACATGGAGCGGGCGGGCAACTTCGTACAGCCATGGTGCATACAGCTCGGAACAAATGGGCGTGACGTTGGTAGAAATACCAGAACTATGGCATCGTAGCTATGATTGGGGGATTAGGTTTACGTGACAATTAATCCTTAACAAAAATAAAATCATGCAACGCATAGTGGGCGGGTTTTCTAAGGCAAGTGCTCCTTCATTCATAATAAAACCATTCCATGAACACTGGGGGAGCAGAAACACTAGTTTATAAAAGCAGTAACTAATGGATATTAATATTAATGCCCAATGCAATGGTACTCAGTTTCCCAAACTGGACTGGGTGGTAGGCAAAGTGGACAGAATCTTATTTAAAATTTGTGACCCTCGTATCACAAAACATTAAAGGCATAAATCACGGAGACATCAAGCTTGATAGGTCACAATTCTAATTAATTTAGGAAATTCAAATGGCTTTCCAAAACATATTAAAACAAACTAGAGAAATTTAAAACAATCTAAAAGTTAAAAACTAAACCTATAAAATAAACAAAGCAGGGAAAATACAGCAAGCTGCTTATCTAAACTATCCAGTTAAATTAAAAGGATTTACAACAACAGCACTCTTCCATCAGGAACTGGAGTGTTCACTGAACCTTGAACTAAATCTGATGAAATCAAAGAGTATTATCGGGCATAACTAATCTGGAATAATAACAGCAGCTGGTTCAGCAGAGTTCACACACACCAGAAATGAACTGGTTCTGTAGGTGTCTCATCTGCCGAACGGCACAGGGGACCAGACAACTATTTTCAACCGATGTGAAATGTTCTGTACAACCCAACTTGACCCACATGCCAGCTCTTCCAGACAAACCCGGACTTGTCATCAGTGGCCTACTGTGGACAGTAAGTGTTCTCTCCAGAAACAGGCAACTTTCAGTGGGAAATGTCTAGGTCTTTCTTAGGAGAACGAAGATTGTGTCCACTATTTGAAGCGTGAAGTTTATTTATAAACAAAATATCTCCGATTAAATATCTCTGCCTAGTGGGCACTTTGCAACATATTAGCACTTTCTTGATTGACAGCTGCTAATTTCAAGGAGCTTTCTGGTACTTGTAGGTTTCAATAGCCAAACTCTAATACACTGAGAGCTAGGCCACTAAAACCTTCAGGAGTTGTTAGCATGAAGCTAGCTCAAATGCGAGACAGGCAAATGTAAACAAGCGAGCACAGTCACGCTAATTGGAAACAGAAGGCCCCTGCGCGCCATTGCTCGCTCCCGCAAGGTGGATGCCGCCACAAGCACGAGTGTTTGAAAAGTGCAGACTGATTCCAAAAGGTCATCTCCTAGTTCAGCGCATGCGCGCTGCGCTAGGCTCAACCTAAACAAATGCACATGGACAAGAGTAAACCGGGAAACAATGTGCTAGGAAAAAACAGGGCATGTTGAAAAACTTTACGTCTGAAGAATAGTTCTGAACGCCCCTAGCCAAGGGATGGAACTTCCAACTCTCCCTTACCAGAAGTGAGCTCCAGCTATTAATGGACAGCCGCCGACTTTACGTTAGCAGATCACGTGTCCTATAAATGCTGGCCTGCCCAAAGCGCAAATCCAACAAAGTACAACACAAAAAACACGTGTCCACATTCCCACTGCCTTGAAATCACTCTACTAGTCTTGTCCGCACCAGAGAATTGAGCACATCACAATGTGCAGCTTGCACAATACTTTCTGGGTATGGAGCCCCTTTTCCTTGCAAGAGCTGGCCTCTTGTTTTGGAGCCTGAGATTCAATCATTCCGCTCAATGGTGCCTCAGTCTCAAAGTCTATAAGAGAGGGACACGGAGAAATGCAGGCACTGATGCTCTCTATGAAAGTATCTCGAACCATCGTCGACTATATCACCACAAATTAGCAAAAGATCGGAATGCCTTTGGAGCATTCACACCAGAATTGCACCCTCACCCTCGTCTACCCAACAACCAACAATTCATGTATCAGGCTGTAGGACACCGCACATGCACAAATGAAGCATGCAACTTCAACAACTTCCCCCACCTCATTAATAGGAACTGGTTCTGTCCTACCTGTTTGAACACTCAAACTGCTCATGACTGAACCAAAAGAACCCTTTCTGCATTGAAGACGCCACCAATAGGAGCCAACAGGAGGCAGGTGAAGAGAGAGAGTACACGTATACTTAAGAGAGTCAAAAATTATAATACAGAGCACAGCATCAAGGTAGTTCGAACTGACCCTGTCATCAGTTAGATTTAATTACAAGTACAACACCAAGGAAAACAAGATGGACAAGATGATATAGTCCAGATGTGAATACAGAATTGTATAAATTCTTGATATTGTTGACACGTTTGAAGTTGGGACTTTATACACTACATTTGGGATAAATTGTTTTCTGTTGACACAACTCCCCAATACAACAAGGGGATTCTGGACCGTATCTGTGTATGAACAGTCACAGACGTAAGAGACAAAGTTTTAGCCTTGAGAATGTCGTCTACACGATGAAACACGATGAAACACACTGTCTACATCCATGCTACAACTACGTGTCAACAATAACAAGAATTTATACAATTCTGTATTCACATTTGGACTATATCATCTTGTCCATCTTGTTTTCCTTGGTGTTGTACTTGTAATTAAATCTAACTAACAACAGGGTCAGTTTAAACTACCTTGATGCTGTGCTCTGTATTATAATTTTTGATTATGCGAGTATATGGAAAATCTTATTTTCCTATACAGGGCAACACTGTTTGGGTGGCACAGTGTTTTCATAGAGCACGCCTTTACATTTAAAAATCAAACAATTGCAAACGCAACAGAGGTGCTGACCATTTTCTTATTATCACTGCCACTTATTACTAGTACAACTTAACAGAGTCATTTGTTTAGCAGAGGGAGGCCAAATACGTCCTGTTTTGAGTTTAGTACAAAGGAATGCACTTGATGTGAGTGTGACAGGTTTCAGTAAAGAGGAGATACGACGCACTTGGCACAACTGTGTATTTTTTTTATGTACACTGATTATGTTTATTTAGTGAAGTGGGAAAGTGCTATTGCTATTGGAGTTATTTGCGTTTCGAGGAAGGGGTAGTAAAGTTGCTGTGATCTGAGATGTTCTTGGGAACGACGAGTAGTGTACTTGCTACAAGAGTGACACAAGTGCATGTGCAGACACAAAGTCTCTAATAGACATACAAATTCAGGAGAGTTTGTATTTACGAGGCCCTAGACTGCACCACTTTTGGGGCCACCAATAAGAGTGGTTGGCAGGAGTGTTTGCTCTCTGCATAAGAACAAGAACAAAAAAAAGGCGTACTTGGCAGGCTCCAGCTGAAGGGCGAAGAAATTAAGCAGATTCAGGTGTGCTCCATCCATATGGCAGACAGATTTGAGAACCTGTAAAGATCTGCGGGAAAGAGTCTTACCCTTCCCGTTCCATATATGAGGGTAAGAACATTTTATTTTACAGTTTATATATTTCTTACACGATTTAAAACATGCATCTTACACTGTACTTATCATAATTTCATCCTGATAATATTACATTCGCCACTTTAACTTAAGTTTGCTACTTATCAACCCCACCCAATAGGCATTTATCTGGAGGTGTATAAAGAATTGGCACACTCTTGGACCGCCACAAGTGGGCCATCATAAGACCAATTCTACATCTTCGCTTCTGTCCATTAATTAAATCTTTTGTCCAGTCAGCATATGAAGTAGGGGTGGGCGGAATTTGCGTAGTCGCGATACGCAAATTATCACGAAAGTGTTAAAAATCTCAGTGAGCACGCGGAACTTTCGCAAAGACGCGGAATTGCTTGTCCTGCCCGTTCACGATGTGTTTTTGCGTGCTCGTGAGGAAATATATCGCTAACTTGCCCATGCGGTCGCTAATGGGCGCGGCCATCTTGTTTTTCACTTGTCCCTCCCGCTCGCGATGCTTATTTCCTCTTCCGGGTCTCGTATTGCGTGCTCCCGCCCATTCGCGATGATTATTCCCTGTTCGGGAACGCATATTACGTGTTAGCGACGCTTTGTGCGTGCTCGCGGGGGAAATATCGCGCAAACTTGCCAACGCAGTCGCAATGGGCACGGCCATCTTGTTTTTCAGTCTATTGCTATGGTTCTGGGCCTGCTTTTCTATCCTCCCTCTATCTTTGCAATCCTTTGTTTCTGTACACTTTTAAAAAATCTTTTTAATTCATTATCTATTTCTCTATTTTATATATTTTGACTGTTTTTCTACTTTTTGTGACTTTTGTTACTACTTTTTCACTCTTTTTCTATAACTTGCTTTCTTCATTTCTTTTAGCTACTTTTCGAATTCCTCCTATTTCTTCTTCGCCCCCCGAGTCCCAGAACCATGCCCAAGGGTGGGGGCAAGTCAAAGGGCAAGGCTGCTCGCAACCGCAGCCGCGACCGCCTTCCCTGTGGAAGGCGGCGCCCAAAAGGGATGCAGGAACGGGCCATATTTGGTGAAGCGGAGGTGGCCGCACTTGTTTTTTTTTGTGCAGCGCCAACTTCCCTTAACCAAAGCAGCAGGTGGCAGGCCTGGTTCTTGGTACAGGCTCCGGGAGCGTCGGCAGCGGTGGGGAAAGGTGCGCCGGGCAGTGTTTCGCTGCTCTGGTGTCCGGCGCACCAATAACCAGCTGACGCACCAGTGGTCCGATATCGTGGACCGGGAGCAGGACCTGCTGGACCTTCTAGGAGTGGAGGTCCCAGGGCTTGGTGAGTAGCTATTTAATATTACTACTTAGTGTTCTTCTGCTCTGTGTTATATATTGCGAATATGTTTTTTTTTCGACCAGCAAGAATGCTGCTGCTTACATTGCAGGTAAATTACGTTTACAAATCTTCTGTGATTGTTATGACACAGGTGCTCATCGCTACTAATCTTACTTATTTGCAATTTTGCGCTCGCTTGGCCTGATTATGTAACAGTTTACTTTAGAGAACTTAACTTAGGTAATGCTAGAGAGACTCTAGTCCTTCCTTTGTCCTCCTGCCACTAAGAAGAGATAGTGGTGGATTGATAGGTTTAGTTACTTATTAGTATTAGTTGGTAATTTTTAAGTGGTCTGCGTGACGCATCCTCTGTCACATCACGTGTTTCTGAGTGCTGCTTACCCCAGTCCTTAGTAGAATCTTTTGTAGTTTGTTTAGTGAGTGTTAATAGGCTTATTATCACTAGCAGAACATCAGCAGCAACCAACAAACAATTTGGTGTGTGCAAAAATATATGCATGTGTCCTCCATCTATGCATTTTTGAGGACTAAAATAAATGGAAATGCAGACTTAGTGAACAATTGGCACGTCTGGAATAGGTGGGCTAGGTCAGGTGGTACTTAGGCAAACTAGACTGTCCGTGAATCTCGCAATACTACTAGTCGATCAGATTAGATAGGTCAATTTTATTGCAATTGTTGTTCACAAAAATATTTTTGGAGCGTATTTTAAAATATTTTATTTGTTTCACACCAAACATTATTTCTTTATTAAATCTTACATGATCAGCAGCACCCAGGGCAAGAAGATGGGGTCTGAGTCGACGGAACCAGACTAACATGCCTCCCAGGGCAAGGACCACTCCTCTACCGAGGGCTCTGCTGCTGGCCCCAGTAAGTCCTCCAGTGGTTAATATCAATAATTATATTTCCCTAACTTTTCCTGCACCTTATTTTTTCCAAACTATTATTTTGGTTTACTAATTCTATTTTTTACAAATTCTTCTTCGATCTAGAATATTTGTTTCTAAATTCTTGATATCCCTGCCTCTAATTGCCTCTGCTATGACTCTCTGTACTACTGCTATTAGTCTGTCTGTAGCTAAGCTTGCCCAGTTGGCCACTCTTTATTTAAAAGGTTTTAAATAAAACTCAGATTCACCAATAGCTCTAGCCATTGAGTCCAGTCCTTTGGGTTGTCCTCTTCTACTACTTCCAGTCTTCTTAATCTTGAGGCTTTTCGACAATCCCACCAACAAAATGCCCAACCAGATTTTACTATTTTTGATAGGATAGGACATACTACTACTGTTGTAGGGATTCTGCAAATACAGAACTTTGCACAAGAAAATAGGAAGTTGGTGATGGGAGGTTGGACCTTCCTCACACCTCAATCGGAACCCACCACAATCCCCTGACCGACCAGTTATAGTGTCTCATTAGCTCTCCGAACCCCCCCGAGATACCCAATGAGTAGACAACCCAGAACATAACACTCCCTACCTCTCAGTCGCGGAAGCAATGCACACTCTTTCGCTCACTCACTTGTGTAAGTCCACACCAAATACCACCAAGTCTATGTAAGTTCAAAAGGTTTATTTTCAACTGACAGGCTCTGTACTTTGTTCTATAATGCAGCACCAACAGCAAAATGCATAATATTAAAACAATAAACATTGTTACACTTAGTTACACTTACAACTACAAGTCCATAGAAGACAAAAGGCGAAATCATGATAACTGACCAGTGGTACAAGAACCACCCTCCCCTTGGTAGGAATATAGTTTATATAAAATTATAAATGAAGATCTCTGGGCGAATTCTGGGGACACCTCACCTTAGAAGAACCTAGTACTGGTTACATCATAAGCTCTGCAAAGCTCTGGTTCGTAGAAGGGAATCTTCCATCTGTTATGAGAAAAATGGTGTGCGTTAGTATATTGTAAGCATTTCTCAGTCGTGCCAAAAAGTGTAGCATTTTTATGGATAAGCAATATGGACTAACACCAGAACTCCATAACAAAGTGGCTTCTTTTTCGACCTTGCTCAGACAGTAGCAGTATGAGCTCATGTGGGCTCAAAGGCATCTTACACAACAAGCTGCGAGGTAACATGCGCAAAAATAAAAGACACAAAGATAACATGGTTGCATGGCTCGGGCTAACTTAGCAAAGACTAGAATGACCCTAGGGACCATATAAAACTACAAGTGTCTACTCTACTACCTGATTTGTACTAGTGATGTATGTTATATATGTATGTATGAACTTTTTTTTCAATCTTACTAGTGAAAAATAGGGGGAGGTGTATATGGCATCTAAAAAAGTGTAATGTTTTTTCTAGGCGTACTATCGAGCACCAGTACCGGGGCCAGCAGCAAAGGCGACGCGGCTGCCGAGGGTGCAGGAGGAGATGCGGCAGTTGCAGGAGGACCTGCAGGGGGTGAGCCAGCAGCAGGCAGTGTTAAGTTATAATCCTAATCCTTACTTATTGACATTACACTCGCTGCAAGGGTGTACTGTATACTGTACTGTTGAGACTTATTAAGTAAGAAGTTGTTGTGAACGGTTGAAGAAGACACCGTTTACTTAGCATTAGCAATAGCATTAGCGGCGGGAGTGCACTGTTGAGTAACCAATGGCCTCTTCTATCTGACTTCAACTCAGCTGTGAAAGTTTTATGGAGAAGACTAAATGTCAGATCAGATGACCTTGATGGATGGGTTGAATGAAAAGGGAAAGAAGGGTCGAAGGAGGAAGGACGGGCGAGATTTAATATTTATGACTGGCAGAGAAGGATACGTGGGATGCATGCATGCATAGGTGGCTGATAGGAATCAGATGCATGGGTGGTTGAATGCTTGAAACTCTCACAAATGTTAGAGGCCGAGGAAGTGGGAGGATAGATACATAACACAAATGTTATGTACTGTGCTTGCTAGTGCTACTGTGATACTATGTGTAGAATTAATTTGTCTTACTGCTTTGCTAAGAGTATATTTTACAATAGTCTTGTTTTTTCTTCTTGATATAGCTACTTCTTCCAAAGGGAAACCAGACAGGAAGGAGTTGGCAGCCAAGGCCCGGAGCCGGAAGCTGGAGGCCTTACAAACGGAATACCGGCGGCTGGTGGTTCTGGCGGAGGAGGAGGAGGCGTCAGCAGCTGCAGCCTCCTCCAATGCCCCGGGCCCCAGCCACACCCCTGCAGTGTCACCATCTGACAGCCGACCGCCGACGCACTTCATTTAATAGCACTGCTGCCCCCCCGTGGATGCAATTGCCGCGCAATAAAGCGCCGTGTGGACCGCCTAGAGGAGCGTATTTGTGTCCTGGAGAGGCGAGCCCGCCGATGAACAGACCCTGTTGATTGCCCCTTTTTTATTGCTTATTTTAGTGGGTGGGAATCGGGCATTGGGGTTTTCACTTTATTTGGACAATTGGACATTTAATTTGTTGGACTTTTTCGTTCCGGACAAAAGACAATGGTGGGTCAGGTGTTGTTGTGGATTTTTGGCATAGTTTATTTTTGTTAGGGGATTAAATTATAGATTTATACTTTATATACTTTACATACGATGCTGTTAATGTTTTGTGGGTGGGGTTACAGTTTTACGTCACACTGTTTTCATGATGCTGCAGGGCCACAGCCAGTGTTTGATTTAAATAATTGGCTGACTTTGTAAGACACAAACAGATAGATGCGGTACCCCTCACTGAGTGACTTGTCCTACTAGTACTGTCAGTCTCTCCTCCCAGTCTTTGCATTCTGCAACTGGACTCAAGGGGTGTGTGAACTAATGAAACATTTTCCATTATTAATTATGCCTCCCCCTAACTTCTTCTCTTACCTGTGCTTGATGTTAAACTTAGGCACAGCGATGTCTGCATGGTGATGATGATGATGGTTTGGTTTGTTTCCCAACATGCCATGGTTGTGGTGGTAGTAGTAGACACTGGCAGTAGCATTTGCAAAAAAAGCAAATGAGACAGTCAATCACTTGAGAGAGACTGTGGGAGGAGTAGTAGAACGAAATACTGTACAGAAATTACTGCCAAACAATAATATGCCAAAATAAAATAAAACATAATGGTGGCGGGGATAGCCTAGTACAACAACTTAGAAACTGTAGTTCTGTTGAGTCACTTGACCAGGCCTACACTCGACACAAGCGTAACCTTTAGTGCTGTGTAGGAGGATGACAAATCCAATCGATGCGGGCAATTAATGATGATGGATTAGGTTCCTTTGAATATACTGATCATGGGTAGGCAAGCAGAAGAAGATCCTTGCCCTGCCGTGAAATTGAATTAGTGTTGCTTTCGCCACATCCGCTCCAGCAAGCGTGTGATCAATTATTGGTGTACATTTAATTTAGTCACACCTCAATAAATCACACAGCCCGGGGGAAGCAGATTAGGGTTTGATGAATGGTTGGGAAGGGGGGTTTTGGGAAAGGTTTGAGAAAGAAAAACAGTATGCATGGACAAACAACAAAACACAATCTTGGCAGATGACCATATCCATAAATCTGTTAAGGGAGAAAAAGGAAATGCATGCATGATGATGACAACTTGATGGTTAATGAGAAGTAGTACTTAATAACTACTACTAGACAATTATACAGTACAGGGCAGCAGTATATTTTGCAATTTGCCTTGCCTGTCTCCCTCAGAGAGACCCGAATTACATACAGTTTCTGTTCTGTTGTACCAGGTTTACTTTTAAAGATCGCAAAGAAAATTCAAAAATAGCTGTAGGGATGAATTATTATAAGCAGAGAGCAAACATAATAATAACAACAACACACATTAGTAATGATTGAAGACAAAAAATGAATCAAATTATTTAAAAGATGATGAAAGTTTATACTGTTACTGTGTGTTATCCTGGTCAAAATGGGGAGTTGCATCTCGGTATTCCTCTTGGTCCTCCCTTCTATGGACGCTCCATCCATCAATCTTGGGGGACGCCACTGCCTGCCTGGCAGATGTAGATTCATTGGTAAGGTAAGTGTGAGTTGTTTTTCCCAGTATAGCACAGGGTAAGGGCCAGCCTGTAATTGTAGATGGAAAAACAAAAGGGATATTGATAAATCAAGTAGAAAAAAATGCATAAATTATGGTGGAGTGCAACAAGAACACTTTCAGAGGTGACATGGATACATTAAGTCTACTGTAGTCTGTTTCCAGTATTAATCTACAACAACAACAGGACAGAGCAGGCCCACGGCACCCTTGACCCATCCTCCATTTGGCGTACATTTTTTGACAGAGTCAGACAAAGCACATATACAGCAACATAGTATTTTACAAATTAAGTGACTAAATCAATGCACCGCTGTCAGTCATACCACTACACTCTACTCCACACCTACACACACATGTAGGTTTGCTGCGTTTGTTGTTGACTTGTTTACCGTTTTTATGCCACTCATGAAACGCCCTGACTTATTCCATCAATCATCTCCGATCCTACTGGGTCACTGCGAAGATATTATGTCACTGTGGTCATCATCATGCTGTTGTCCAACTCAGTGTGTGCAGTGTACAGATTGAGTCCCCTTTCCATATTCAAAATGCAATGGATCGGCCTGCAGTAGAAGTACAAATTTGTTATTAAAAATCAAGAATGGAAACATTGCCTTGAGTTACTTTTAGTGTGTAGATTAGATAATAGTACACAATTAATTAACTTCATGCACACCAAACAACAACAACACAAATCACTCAGTCAGTGTCCAATGCATGGCATCATTCATTACCTGTTCCTTCTCATCTTCAGTTACTGGGCAGTCTCTCTCGGCTTGGAAAGGTGGTTAGCTATAGTAGTCATCATCATGTTCCACTTCTTTTGGAGGGATTCAACAAGGCAAGATTTTCTTTTTACTTCTATTATGCTACATCCAATCATTATCTGGCTTGAGGGCAATGGATTTAGGGCGATTCAGGAGGATGGAGGAGCAGGACTCGGAGGAGTGGACTGTGAAATGCACACAGCTAAAAATCATATATGGCAATAAAAAGACTAGAAGACGGTGGTGATGGATCTGTTGTGATTCGAAGTTTCGAACCAGAAAGACAGACACACAAATAAAAGTAAATAAGGGAGGAAGACAGTAAGAGCTGCAAGCCTAATTGTCAGGGAAGTATAGCTCATCCGCAAACTCTGGGGGTTCAACCAGAAGTAGGTAATCATCATCTAACACACTACTTCCGTCACCTGAGCCACTGTCCTCATCTTCCTCCTTTGATTCATGTATTGTGTAATTCGGTGGTATAAAGTGCTGATTCATTTTGATCATGGTTAACCTCTCCACGTTTTTGGGCGAGAGACTGGTTCATAAGAGACACTTGCGACAGAGCAAGCCAGATAGTTTATCACCAGTCTGCTGAGCAGTGGCCATTGGCCCCTTTCCCATACCAATACCGCAATGGGTTTTGATC
This sequence comes from Triturus cristatus, assembly GCF_964204655.1. Lineage (NCBI taxonomy): Eukaryota > Metazoa > Chordata > Amphibia > Caudata > Salamandridae > Triturus > Triturus cristatus. The sequence continues at coordinate 747,979,114 of NC_140584.1, read as the reverse complement.
AATGTACACCTCTGTTGGGTGATCCAGATAGGCCTGGACCATCTGCTCAATGTTCAGGGGTGCTACACTTTGTTCGGCCTCTTTTGTCTTTGCATCAGCACTGGACCTAGCAAGTCCTTGCTGTAAATACCGATCCATTTAACGATTTTACTGGGGCTGATGATCCAGTTCTTGCTGTTGTCGATAGTGTTGGTGAGTTTTCTGAGCCAAATGCACTGCCCTCAGGCTCCTAAGTTGAATTTGACACTGGATGCCCTGCTGCAGTACTTGTTGTGGGTTTATGTAGCGGGCTTTTAATTACCAGCCGTTCATTTTCCAAATGACTGGCTGCCTCAGCTATCCAAGTTTTGTACCGGGCAACATCCACTTCTGAAAAAGGAATTAATGTCTTACTGTTCAGTGCCGATTTGGACCGTGGATCCAAAATTGTGGCACTAATGTAATGTTCTGGTGACAAAATCTTATTTTGCACCCTTGTATTGTCAACTAAGCGACGGCATAAGCTCTCCACCAACTGATAGGCTTCTTTTTTTTCCTCTACACCTTTGTACGCTTCAGATACCTCCTTCAGCTGTTGCTCTAGCAGGTGCAACAATGGGATAGCTTGGCCCATAGTACAGTCCTCCTTGCTGACTTCACGTGTGAAGACCTCAAAAGGAAGAAGCATCTCAGGCAGGCATTTAACTAGGCACCATTGGTACATCTGAAGGGTCATGCCTTACACAGTAGCATGACATATTCATTGATTGGTCTGTACTGCTCAAAAAGACGGTTAAGCATGTAATAAGTTGAGTTCCAATGTGTTGCCACCTCCTGGATGAGTGCTTTGATTGGCATTCTATAGTCACGTGAATGATCCGCAGCTGCTTCTGAGCTTTAAAAGAATGGCTGAAATGAGTGCATATTCTTCGGCAGGTGGTCAGTAAGTTGCTGACTATGGCTTCTTTTTTCAGAAAGTCTTGAACTATAATGTTAATGCAGTGCACCAAACACGGGACCCTGAAAAAGCAACCAAGCTCCATGGCCTTAAATACATTACTGCCATTATCTGTGGCAACAAAACCAATCTTAAGCCCTCTTGGGCGCAGCCATTCAAAGACCTTGCTGTGAAACGCTTCCAAAATGTTTACAGCAGTATGAGATTTCTTCATGGTGAACATGGCTACAGTTGCATGTTTCTGAGTAGCATTAAAAATCTTAGCTGTGTCAACAGCACCTACTTCAGATAGCTTATCTCTAACCCCCACAAAAGAGACCCAGTGTGCAGTGATGCACATGTAATCAGTGGCTTGGCAACTGGTCCACATGTCTGTTGTCAGGTGGATATTGTGAACAGCACTGTGCTGCAAACCTTGTCCAACCAATTCCAGCACATCGTGATGTAGTGCTGGAACAGCAACTCTGGAGAAGCAGGACCGGCTGGGAACCTTCCATTCAGGGCAGATGCCTGACATAAATTCAAGGAAACCCACCCCTTCCACAAATGAAAAAGGGAAAAGGTCCAGCGCTAACATTTTAGCCAGCTTTGCATTGTACAACCATGCCATTGGGTGGTTGCATTGGTAGTGCCCCTCTGACCTAACCATGCTCTTAATGGTAGGCTGGATAATTTTCCTTTGTGGTGCAGCTCTTTTCTTGAACCCAGTTAGGCTTAACGACGCACTTTTTTCATTGCAGTACTCGGTTGCCTTGGTGTCTCAGTCTGACTCTGAGTATGACTCTTATTGAGGTGCCACTGAGATGTTGCTGAGGATGTGGGCGGTACCACTACACTGCTGGGGACAGGGCTAGAAATGTCTCCCTCTTGTTCACCTTCCACCACGATCATATCTTCCCCTAACTCTTCATCCCCAACAACAGCAATGGGTTCAGTTTTACTTTTTTCAAAGCGAAGTAGGTGAGCCTCCCACTGGATACTGTGGTGTATTTTGAGATGACTTGTTTGGCCTCCGGTGCCATAGTTTGTACCAAGCTTACCACGCCTAACAGCCTGTCGAGAAATTGAGTATATAGCAGTGTTCTCCTCCTTACTGCTAACCGAAAAGAAGTCCCAAACTGGGGAGGAGAACTTTCTGGCGCTGCTGGATGTGCCACTTTCAATACCAGATGAACTGGAGGGTGGGCTTGGAATGTGACTCTATGCAGTTACACTACAACTACCTACTGAGGTGGTGGTTGAGCTGGATGTAGGTCCCTGCCGGGCCTTTGCAAATGCAAATATGGAAGCTGGAGTTCGTGTTGGTGTTACCTGTGTTGGTGGTATCCATGCTACATCCCTCGCAGGGATTTTCGATAGGGTAATAATGTTGGTCTCCATCTCCTTTAGGCCGGGAGTGATGTTCGTGATGACTGGCTTGTCATCATCATCATCCCTCTCTTGTACATCTACCTCCATAACTCTAAGGCTTTCTGGAACCTTCCTTTTCACTAGCCTTGTCTTGTGGCGTGCATTACTCTCAGACTGAGCTGGTGGCTTCCAAGTGGCATCTTGATCATCAGAAGCAGGGCTTGAAAAAGAAGATGATGGACTAACCCTCCTTTTCCTTGCTGGGGGTCTGGAAGACAATGGATCTTCTGAAACAGTGATTTGCTCCTCTTTGTCTGCAGGAAGCTCGATTTCCTGAAATGCCCCTACTTCAGGAGGAACAACTACTATTGTGGGCTGTTGTTGTGGCTGTTCTTGCGGCTGTTCTTGCAGCTGCTGCTGTACTTGCGGCTGCTGTTGTTATTGCAGCTTCTGCTGTTCTTGCGGCTGCTGCTGTTCTTGCGGCTGCTGCTGCTGCGCCTGCTGCTGCCCATTTATCTGTTGAGTTTCCACCTGCGTTGATTGTGTACTACTTTGCGATAATGACATTTCAACATCACTGCTCGTTAGTAGACTGGCTACCTCTGCGACACTCATGGGCTTGGGCCTAGGTTGGTGGGGCTGGCCCGCTGATGCGGAGGTGCTGCTCCCAGCTTGGTCCTCGGACAACGCTGCTGCAGGCGTAATTTTTTCCCCAAAAAAAACACCTGGGGCGGCACACCAGTCTTGGTAAGTGCCACTTCCTTTTTCTGTTCCTTCTTCTCACTGACAACTTTCTTGGTACTGGAGGACCTGTTACCTTTCTTTGGGCCCATCTTCTTCAGATGTCAGCAGGACGCAGGTCCACAAGTTGCAGAGATGTCTGTGGTCACACGTGACGTGGTGCGCAGCAGGACTTCTGTCTGGCAGTACAACGAGTGATGATGATGACACCTCCTCCTTTGTCTTTTTGTGCACCTAAAAGCAAAGAAGCCAGGAGAAGAACATCAGTGAAATGTTGCATTTGTTGTTGTGGTTCAATTACTAATAGTACAAACAAACAAATAAAAGATATAACTTAATGTAGTCATTTGTGAGACTTTGTCAACAAGGGCTTTCATGGTATACTGTGTACACTACTCTCTCAGGAAGGATAGGAAAGAAGAACAACAACTACACAAATACAAATGTAATGGAAGTGGGTCCTGTTTGGCATTACATTATTTGCTCATCACATCATTCAGGGAGCTGCTGCTGGCAAAGGGGATGGATGGAAGCAGTAAGCCAAGAGGATAACCATGCAGGCCTATATGGCAAAAGCAGCACAATTATATAACTCCCACCAGAAATGGCCACCAGCCACATGGACACTCAAATCAAAAGCAACAAGCAGGAGGCCTGGAAAACAATGAACTGAAACGGGCCTATAATAGTCAGGCAAAGGATGCACGCTAAACCACACTGCTTTGCCTTTAATGCAATAAAATGCAAAAACGAAAGTCCACAAGGCTAAACAAGGTCTGCAATGTACACAACAACACACCATACACAACAAAGGCATTTATTTAACACACACCCAAAAACAGAAATAACCCCAAAAAAACACATTTTGCAATTCAATCCAATGCCATCCAGGCCCTAAATGAAGTTGCTTCATCATGCACCCACCCATAACTAGCTCTGGGCCTACTGGCTACCCACATCAATTTTAAAAAAAACAATAAGTACCAAAATTGTAGTTGCAGCAACTGCAATGCCCCAATCAAACAAACAACAACACCAACTTACTTGTAAAATACCAAATCCAAGTCTTCAAATCCAATGATAATGATGCAGCAGACATAAAGAGTGATCCTTCCAGCTCAAAATCCAAAGGAAGAATGAACAGGAGATGGATAAAGCATTGGGAGGAGCCTGCTGGAGAGGAACAGGAGGTTGGAGACTCTGTGGTACTTCCTCCCTCTCCCCCAAAAAATGACAGCCAAATGTCTATCTGAGGAGTTTTTTTATCCAAATCATCATTTACAGAAGGTTTTATGCTGCTCGAGATATTATTCTTCTCCAGATTGAAAATTTTGCGTGTTCGGGATCCCGAGCTTCACCAAACTTCTGCCGGATGTCGGATGGCGTGTCCAAATGACATGTTCGTGATCACACGCTCTCTCTCGCGGTGGTGAATGACGTGATCGCGATCGCAGACTCTCGCGGTGTCCGATGGCGCAGCAAAGGATGTGTTCGCAATCACAAAATCTCGCAGGATAGCGCAACCGGCTACCAACATCTCATGGCACACGCGAACAGATAGGAAAACTTGTCGGCGAATGCAGGGAACCCGGTAAGTCAACGCGCACGCGAGAACGCATTTTTAAAGCGCAAACATGAAAAAAATCTCCGATACGCCATGGATTGCGGAAATTTCCACATTTCCACGTTCTCCGCGGAATGCAATTTGCCACCCACCGTTAATATGACGGGTCCATTGCTAACTTCCATGTCTTGGATGTCAGCCTATTACTCAGTATGAGAGACAGGTCACAGCTTTGTTTGACTTACCTATTAATAGTAGTATAGAAACCTGTGCTGAGATATCAATTAGCCCATAAACGTCTGATCTCCACCAAGCAACATGCCATTTTCCAAAATGTAGCATATATTACACAGTCCCATTGAGAAAAGGTCATTCTTGGCCTACAACTCTTTGGGCAAACACCTGTGCTAGTCATTTACATGTAATTAATATCAAACAGGCCCTTTTTAATCACTTCTGGTCTATCATTCTACATTTGAAATTTCCAGAGACCTGTTTCATGTGCTTGTATATCACCCTACATTTCATCTGGTCAAATCCATGTATATGTTCCACACTGTGCCTATATTACTCTCCCATTTATTTTTTAACTTTATCCTATTAACAGGGAGTCTTTTAGTGCATTATATAAAACTGATGTTGTGCTACATCCTGCCTCAAAAGTATATGGCATCTCTAGGGTGCAAATCTATATTTCTCTAACAACCTAACATGGTAAAAAGTTATTGGCCAATACTGACTCCAGGCCCCTCCTGGCTCCCTCCATCAAATATTTTCTAACTGTGCCCTATGATGATCTACCCCACTTTAGAGATTCCACTCTCTTTCCAGAATCCTATATTGTCATACTTTTACCCCATTCATGCATGCCTTCTTGCACTATACCCCAGACCCCATAAAACACATTGCATAACAGCCACATTGCCTAGCCACATCTTGAGGATGCATTTGGGAGCCTTTAGTCATTCAAAGGTAATTTTTGTAAATGCCTCTCGCATATAGGCATATGGGTAACTTGGAAGCATGACTTTGAATCCTTTAATTCCAATCTCCACAAATTGTGCTTATAGCTGGGTGGAAAACATTTGGCAATGGTAAATCTGAGTGCCAAGCTGCTGGAGGCAAAAACATTATCCCTCAACATATTAATTCCATTTGACTCGCGATCATAGGTAGGGTTTGAAAGGTATTGGCTCCAACGTTTCTGCCAATCTGTGAATCTTATGATTCTCTAATGAAAATTAACCATCTGGCTGCTCCCCTAACTACAGTGGCAAAAAGGAAGTGCACTCCTGTGGAAGATATGAATATGAAGTAGGAAACTGATTGTTTTTAATCCTGCAACTTTTAACATAGCCTTTCATCAAACTATAGTAGAGGCAGATAAAGACCACTCTCTCCTTGCTGCTGTAAGAGCCCCAATGTTTCTCCCGGTCAGCAAACTTTAAAATGCAGAAACATCTCAAAAAGGCCATGAGCCTAGAGATCATCTTCAGCTGGTCTGTTTATCAAATACAATAGGGCCCTCCATCTTATATCTAATGAGTGTTTTTTCTGGAAAAGAAGCAGGCAGGAGTTTAGAGTGCCAGGGGTTTTGGCTAAATTCACAGCAAACAATGCCGGCTCTCCAGCCCCAGTATCGCAGAGAAAGGGAAGGACGCAAAGCGTACTTAGCTGTCAATATTGGAGTCAGAGTCTGGGCAGCGGCATCTAGTGAAAGAGAGAGAGGTGATGAGAAGAGGGAGTGCAATGTATTTCACAATTAGCAAACACAGAGGTCTTGAATCTTTCAAAATCTCACATAAGACACAATAGGTATTGTGCAAAACGCCAGAAACAAATGTGATCTTTTGAAAGTGAGGGTTTCTCTTTATGAGTTCATTGGTGGGCAGTATGACACCTGAAGTATAAGTTGGATATTGCATGGGTCTGAAATATTTATAATTATTATGATTTAACTGTTTCAGTGAAGTACTGGTTCTCCTGCTGAAGGGACAACATCCCGAAATATTTGTTGGCTCACATTTCAGATTCCAAAGGACAGGACAGGGCTTATCCGGGCTCTCTATACCAGTGTTGCTCATGACTGAATAGCTACACCACTTTACTGTGAGGTTGAAAAATATTGAGAACTAACAGATGTGGACAACTAAATTTGTTATTAGGAAGAATCTAACAGTTGAATAGGCCACAGTAAAGCCGTGAAAAAGTCCCATTGGGGATGAAACATGTGTTGGCTAATGATCATGTACTTGGTTGGAAGCGTGTAAATACAATAATTGATGACAAAAATATACTAAATGACCTTGAACGTATGGACTGACTTTCCTGATTTTTGTCCTTAACCACTGTTATTAATAAAAATGGTTGGTGTGCTCCAGTATATTGTTTTAAGATATTGTGGTTGTTATTCTGTGGAGTAACACCATCATTGCCATTACAGGTAGCAAGGGTGTGTACTGTAGTAGTAGCAGCAGTCATTGAACAAGTATGCTTACTGTATACCTTCTACCCTGACTACTCGAGTACTGTGTGACATCTATTGTTATTGTCACAGCTACCTATCTGTATATAACACTCATCCCGAAACATGCTGAAGTGTATGAAAGTACCATGTCAAACAGTGATTAGTTCTTCCTGAAACATAGACATGAATAAACAATTTCTAATGAAGTTATAATGGCAATGCCCCTAAAAAGAATACATAGAGAACAAATCAAAGAATTAATTTCATTAAGATGTGTGTGACTTAATTTGAAAATTTCTGAGACATTACATTCCCTATTACACTCTGCCCACCACATAGAACTAGTAATTCCACCACCGGACCACCCCAACAGCAACCAGGCAGCCTTGGGCCTTCAATTGAGCACCAGTCCAGCCAATCATGGTTCGCCTGACTCCTTCATGCTATCACCAGGTTTACAGTTGTCCAATCAGTTGCCACTGCCACCAAAATCACCCAATAACCACTGAAGAAACAGATCCTAGCAACCACAGGTTAAACTCTGAGCTACCAATATGTATCTAAATAACAACACTTCCTAGATAACAGACAGTGCAACATTATATGGATTCATCCCTGAAAAGAAAACCATGACAGCCTTGTATCAGCTCTTTCTCCTACAGAAAGATGGACCCCTTTCTTCCAGAAGCCAACATGAGAACAAAAATGCAATGATATGAATCGTAGTCTAGGGTTCTTGCCACTTATTTAGAACTGTGTTGCTTCCCAGATAAGTTTGCTCTATACAAGTACCATTAAATGGGGAACAACCTTTACAACGCAACTTTTACAACGCACTACACTTACAACGCATTTTTTACAACGCACAATCCATTACAACGCATGACATTACAACGCATGACACTACAACGCATTTTTAAAAACTACCTTTACAACGCATTCCATTACAACGCATACTACCATTACAACGCATACCATTACAACGCATAATATAGTAATTTTTACCCCTATACTATCCAACACTTACCCTACTGTTGCACCCCCTGGAGTTAGAATAGTAATTTTTACCCCTATACTATCCAACACTTACCCTACTGTTGCACCCCCTGGAGTTAGAATAGTAATTTTTACCCCTATACTATCCAACACTTACCCTACTGTTGCACCCCCTGGAGTTAGAATAGTAATTTTTACCCCTATACTATCCAACACTTACCCTACTGTTGCACCCCCTGGAGTTAGAATAGTAATTTTTACCCCTATACTATCCAACACTTACCCTACTGTTGCACCCCCTGGAGTTAGAATAGTAATTTTTACCCCTATACTATCCAACACTTTCCCTACTGTTGCACCCCCTGGAGTTAGAATAGTAATTTTTACCCCTATAGTATCCAACACTTACCCTACTGTTGCACCCCCTGGAGTTAGAATAGTAATTTTTACCCCTATACTATCCAACACTTACCCTACTGTTGCACCCCCTAGAGTTAGAATAGTAATTTTTACCCCTATACTATCCAACACTTACCCTACTGTTGCACTCCCTGGAGTTAGAATAGTAATTTTTAACCCTATACTATCCAACACTTACCCTACTGTTGCACCCCCTGGAGTTAGAATAGTAATTTTTACCCCTATACTATCTAATACTTACCTTAAATGCAATTTAATATTATGCGTTGTAATGGTATGCGTTGTAAAGGTATTATGCGTTGTAATGGAAATGCGTTGTAAAGGTAGTTTTTAAAAATGCGTTGTAGTGTCCTGCGTTGTAATGTCATGCGTTGTAATGGATTGTGCGTTGTAAAAAATGCGTTGTAAGTGCATGCGTTGTAAAAGTGTGCGTTGTAACGACATACATCCCAATTAAATATATGGAAACATAACAGATCCCCTCAGGGCTTGATTACTGCACAGTGGGATTCCAAGTCACAGGATTATAACTCTGTGCTTGGTCTGCTGCTCACTTCTTCCCCCACGGTAGGAGTGGAACAATCAGAATCAAAATGCCAGAGGCCATACATTCTGTTTCAAGGATCAGAGTGCAGGTTTCCTCTCTTTACCTGCCCATGTGTAGCTCAACGCCTGACTAACCCAACTAGAAATGGGTAGAACTATTACGTTGTAAGCACCAGAGTCTGTGCGTAGAGCAGTCTCACAAAAGACTTATTGCAACAGGAATATAGGCTGGACAATTTTCTATTGCCCTCTAACTTTAGTTTCCTGTTTCAGGTCTCTGATGGAAAGTAGCATGCTGCAACGAGTATTCATACAGATGGCTCTTTGTTACAACATCAGCAGCTGCGACATCATGATACTTTTACATTGTGTTCACTGCCGCATGCAGATAGGTTTGGCAAGATGTTGACTATATTGACTACATTGCATTGATTCGGCCACTTTCTTCATTTTTGTATTTCAATTTATGATTGTTTTCTTAACTGTAATTGTGAATGTAATTAAAACTTTTTGAATTTGATTATTATTGTTAACTTAACTCTTACGCATATGCTATTTTTTATTACATTTTTTTAATTGATTGTCCCTATCCTTGCTCTATACCTAACAATTAAAGCAATATATTTAATGTATTTCTATGGTTATGTTTGATTAATTACCCTTTAACGGTTTAATTCTAGTTAATTTTACTCAATAAATCATTTTAAATCTAGTTAATGAAACTAACATATTTAAAAAATAATGTAACAAGTAAATAAGCCATATTAATTACTATGTTTCTTGCATTTTAATAAATATTATATTTTGAGGAGCGACCCTAATCCCTTCAACATTTTTTATTTTTGATTAAAGTAAATACGTTAGTATGGAAATTACTAATTATTTTCGGTAGGGAAGAACCACTTAACCTAATTTTTCTATTTGACCAAATGTTTGTCACCTGGGCCATCAGAATTGCAGGGGAACGTGTAATGAGGCCCTGTATATGGTAGCACACACCTATAATAGGCTAAATGAGAGCACTTGTGCTCTCAGTCTGGGGATAGGAGCTCCCTTCTTCAGTCTGATTTAGTGTGGCCTCCACCTGGCTTGAGTTACCAATTCTCCCAGCAATTCCTCATTACTTACTGGGCCCTCAGGTTCCAGCTCATAATTTCCCATTCGCTCTGCTCCATTGAGGACCTTGTTATGACAGATGACAGAGAACTATTGTCCCAGTCATGGGTTTCGTGCGTGGAGAGTGGTGGTGTTACAGTGTTAAGTGAATTACAGTAACAGGTCTTTTCACCAGTAAAACATGCATGAACGCCTACAGACCCATTCATCTAAAAATTTCTTCTGCTTATGATGGACCTGGGATCTAAACCCCATCAGTTCATGTGTTGTACTTGTGCATGTGTGCTAGGATTGATAGTGTCCCGTGCACGATTGATACAGGCCTGCAGGTTTCATTTTGGAAGCCCACAGCCTGGACTGGAGTAAAAGGTGGAGGAGAGGTTGCTTTCCCAAGATATCATATGTGTATTGCTACCATCTCCAAGATGGTGGACAGGGGGGCCCAGATACTATAGTTAGGAAAGAGGAGACTATCTTTCTTCAGAAATACCACAGCCCTTCTTGGCATATATTGGGCTGTAATTTATTCTGACTACAGCTGCCATTAGATAGATGGCTGGGGTGCAGGTTGAGGTATCTGTTGTTAGGGAAAGGATTTCGTTAAAGGGGCACAGCTTCTTGTCTCTCCCCCTGATCTCTGTGAGAAGGGGTTGTAAATAGCTGGGCAGAGCCTGCTCATGCCTCTTTTTACTTCTGTGGTTGGCACTTTACCTGGAGACTGTTCTGCTGGGTAGAGAAGAATTGCAGATAAAGGCCAGTCCTGAAAAGTGGCTTGGTCAGGACACACAAAAGGGAAACCAACCCAAACTAGTTTTAAGAAAGCAGGCTAGAAATCCACATCCATCTGCAAAAGTTATATAAAGATGAGAGTCCAAGACCCATTATTGGCTCACTGTTGTGGCCTCTTCTATTGAGGAGGGTTGTACTCCGGAGAGTACTCAAGGACTACTCCACCGCAACAGCTTTGTTTTTCCTTGACAGCCAACTCCCCAGAGGCAAGGGAACATCGCCTGAAGCGTGATCTGAAGGAGAAATGACTTGAATGTCCTTGGTGCCACAACATTCTGCCTGTGAGCGAGGGAAGGAAGTGCCAACCCTGCAGAATGAACTGAGCATGGAAGGGACTGCTGTAATTGACCCTGGTGAAGGGGTCATCCAAAATAGTCTCACTAAGCAGCTGCATAGACAGAATTGCCGGACTGCTGACCCAGGCAATTTGATAATTCTCAGTTATCCTGTCAGAGCTACCAAGGCACCTGGGCCTGTGTGACCAAACGGTAGATCTATCCAAAGCTGGGATAAGTGCCTGCTGGTGGTCTGTGTAGACTGCATGACTGCAACACTAACCAAGTTTGCCATTGGGTGTGAACCAATGTTGAAGACCAAGTGACCAGAGAGGTGACCTGGAAGTGCCTTGTGAAGAATAGAAGTTGTCACTTCCAGCACTATGTGCCGAAGAGAGCACCTGGCAACTGCTGCACTGAAGAACCAGCATGTGCCCACCATGCTCAAGAAGAAGTGCCAAGTACGTATCTGTATGCCAGAATGAGCCTTGTTTGTGAGTCAAGTACCCACCTAAGTGCTGATGTGTGCCACATCTTGTACTTTGAACCTACCACCAGCTTCCCAGAAGAGGACCATTGACAGAAGCCTTTGCTCCTGCTGCAACCCTCTGAGCAGTGTGCTACCTAGCCATCAGCTAAGTCACTCCCCAGAAGACTGTGTAATAAAGTACCTGTCTTTTATAAAAAGAGATACACTGGACTGGGCATTGATTCTATTGTGCCGCTGGCGGGTGGTTGTTTTGATTCCTGAGCCTGAGTACCCCCACACTAAGCTACCTGAGAAGCCTGTGCCTACTTGCCCTCGAGACAGCTGAGAGTAAAGCACAGAAAGAGTTGTACCTGGCCAAGTTTCAAGAGCCATAGTAATGCTGGCCCTGGAATGGCAGTGGTAAAATGGCTCACCCCACATTGCTGTGGCTCAGTAGCTCCCGTCTGCACTGTGACCTCCTGAATAGGGACTGACAAAGAATGTACCTGATTTTTGACAAAGCTTCTCTAGCAAGCCAACTTTTCTTTGGACGCCTTTGGAATGATAACATCATAAGTATGAGGTATCTCGGAAGCTGTAACAGTAGGTTGAAAGCCCACAACATCAGGAGGATTACAGAATGCAAGTTCAAGTTCCAGTATAAGAGCTACAAATATTGGGACTAACCCTGCACTTTGGAGAGAAATATTTTAGTTCTTCAATAGTATGGACATGATCCATGAGGCTATTTGAAAGCTTTATTCAGGTGTAGGAAATAACCATCTTTTATGTGGTGTATCCAACATTTTTGCTTTAATTGTTTTCCTGACTGTAGAGCTCAGTGCACTTTTCCCCTGCTAACCAGTGGTAAAGTGCCTGTGCTTCCTTCAACAGGATTACATTGGTATTCCCATAATTGACATATGTAACTTACTTATAAGTCCCTAGTAAACGTTACAAAGTGTACCTAGTGCAGGGGTCTTCAACCTTTACTGTAAGAAAAGCTACTCATGTTCAATGAAACTCATTAAGAGCTACTAATATTATTAGTGTTGTAATAGTGACCACATTAGACAAGAATACATTAGAGCCCACCATATGAAAGATTACTACCAGCGGTCACCTCAGTCCATCAGGCGTTGTTTCAAGCAGTAATGTATAAAAAAGACGTTGTCAATGTGGAATGTCTCTACATGGTTAATACATGATAGCCATGCTGCAATGCCTCTGGCACCAAGGTGATAACGTGTTAAAGGTTTTCCCAATGGCACATGATTTATCACTCAAATATCACCCGTAGATCTAATTTGGAAACTCAGCCACTTTTTCCATATATCAGCTTATAAGTTCTGAAAATAAACACATTTTTATCTCAACTATACACTCTAAATGTTGGTATTTATATAATTCTACCAAGTAAAAGCTTCTAATTTAGTAGTCTGGGCTGCACACAAGTGAGCTACTTACAAGTAACTGGAGAGCTAAAGGTAGCTCACGAGCTCCTCTTTGAAGAAGACTGACCTAGTGCCTATAATTAAATGTGCCATGCATTATGGCAGAGGTCTTCAATCTGTGGTGCGTGACCCCCAGGGAGGCCTTGGAGCCCTAAGAAGGGGGTCACCATTTCCAGGCTTCACTATTGTCTGGAATCTAAAACATGTGAAAAGGAAAAAAAAACATCAGGGACACTTCTATGCTTCAGCCAAAGTTAATTGAGTCTCCTGTGCTCTGAAAGGAAAAGGCCAGCAGGCAGGTGAAACAATCCTTTTGCCAGGGTGCCTGCTTGCCTGAATGAAATGTAAATGTGTAAGTTAATCTGCAAATGTAAAGGGTGCTTGGGAGTGGTTCTGGCTTTAATTGCTCTAATCACTTCAAGCATTGTGATGGCAAAGATTTTTTTTTTGTGATAGTAGTAACAGTTGACAACTGGGCTGTGAAGTGCATGCTTTTAATCGTGATTGCATTTACACAGCGCTTAGCACCCCTGAGGAGGTGTTGAAGGGACAGTTATGCAGAAAACAAATACTGCATTACTTGTGGTCTGGTATTAATAAAATCTACATTTTGGAAGCTCCATTTTATCCTAAAACTATTTGCACAATTTGTAGCAGTCTATCTTATAATGTGTGTAATACGAGTATAAAATAATGACTTACACAATCTCAGTGCTTTCTGTCACAGGCTGTGACCTCGTAGCTCTAAAAGTACACTAATCACTATTCCCCACTGCACCAACCAAATTTAATTCTGTGGCTCTCTGGTTACAAAAAGAGCTCTGCAGTGCATTAACTAATAGAGGTTTCCTAATGTACTACAGTGCATTTCTCACTGAGTAAAAACTTTTTAAAATTTATTTTTCAATTCAGCTACCCATTATTTTATAAATAGCTACCTAATGGTGAAAGACCTAAAAAACTAACAAAATATTTTGGGGCTGATTTATAAGAGGCTTGAGCCGCCGGAGTGTCACTTTTTTTGTACCTCCATCATATCTATGAGGCGACACAAAGTCACCCTGTGTGGCTTTCATGGCCTCATAGATAGGGAGTAAGACAAAGTAGAGCAAGTCACTGCGTTGTCCTACTCTGTCAAGTAGGCGTTCCATGGGCATTGTGGTGGGTGTTCCCATGCAATCCCATGGATTTTGACGCTGCCCCAGATTGACAAAACCATGTAAACCTGGGGCAGCGCCAAAACCTTACGCCTCCCCACAGCAGGCGTAACAAGCAGAAATGTTTTCATTTCACCTCATTTTTTCCTTTTTCTATGTGTGCTGCATTCTGCAGCTCACATCGAAAGAGGAAAACCCCTCTTGGGATTGATTTTGTGCAGGAAGGTAGCCCTTCATTGCCTACATTGGCGCTAGGCAGCAATTTGTGTGCCAGCGCAGGGGGAAAGGATAGGAATGTATTTGTATTTGTATTTGTATTTGTATTTGTGTATTTATAAAGCGCGGCATTCATCCCAAGGGACATCACGGCGCTAGAGAACAAAACACTAACCAGAAGTGAGAGGGGAGGGAAGAGCAGCTCTGAAACAGATTCATAGATTGGGAAAAGATATGTTTTTTATTTTTTCTTGAACATTGAGTATTCTTCAGTCAAACGTAGTTGCAAAGGAAGTACGTTCCAATTTATAGCTGCTACTTTAGAAAAAGATCTGTCACCCATCTTAGCCTTGGATGTGCATTTGACTGAGGCCAATGCCAGATGGCGTGATCGCAAATTACACAAAGGTGCATGGAATTTTAATCTTCCATGCAAAATTCGAGGGGCAGTTTTGTATAAAGTTTTATGTGCAAAGCACAAGAGCTGAAAATTGGCTCTTTCACGTACAGATGGTCAGTGTAGTTCCCTCATGCAGAGAGAGGCAGAACTGTATCTGCTTTTATTACATACCAGTTTAGCAGCAGCATTTTGGACTACTTGCAGTCTAGTAAACAAAAAATCAGCCATACCAACATATAATGCATTACCGTAATCCAAGTTGCTCATCAGTAATGCCTGGGTCACAGTTTTTCTATAGTTCAAGGGAATCCAAGGAAAAAGCCTTCTGAGGAGTTTTAATATAGCAAAGCTTTTTCCACATAGCGACCGAACCTTGTTCTGCATGGACAGGGCATTATAAAAAATAACGCCCAGATTCTTGGCAGCCTGCCTAGGTTCTGGAGCAGTTCCCAAAGCCTGGGGCCACCAGCTATTATCCCAAATTGTCTGGGCTCCTCCAAAGAGAAGAATCTCTGATTTTCCGGCATTAAGTTTTAGACAATGTCCTGACATCCAGTTTGCTATTTCAGTAAGGCAATTGATAAGGTTGTCCTTAGAGTCCCCTTTATGCAGCTAATCAGACAAAGGGACTATCAATTGAGTGTCATCTGCATAGGAGCATAGATCAAAGCCCCATTTCTTACTGATATTTGCCAGGGAAGATACGTATAAATTAAAAAGGGTAGGGCTCAGGGTGGCACCCTGTGGTACTCCATAGTCAATGTTCTTAGCCGTAGAGGAATAAGATCCCATCTGAATTATCTGAGTTCTGTGTTTAAGAAATGACATATTCCTTTTTCGTGTAAAATTCGCAATAATTTGTTATGAGATACGGTGTCAAATGCTGCTGTGAGATCCAAAAGGATCAGTGCCACCGTTTTTCCCTGGTCAACTAAGGATCTGATATTATCTGATACGGCTAACAAAGTGGTCTCAGTACTGTTATTAGTCCTGAATCCAGTTTGTGAGGGGTCAAGTAAATTGTTGGATTCGATAAAGGCCATAAGTTGTCTATTGACCAGTTTCTCCAAAACCTTTGATAGGTATGGCAATTGTGAAATCGGTCTGTAATTGGCTGGGTCATAGATTTCGAGACCGGGCTTTTATAAGAGGGGGAAGACAACTGTCTTTTTCCAAATATCTGGAAAAGCAGCGTCTTCTAATGATTGATTGAGGGCATTAGTAACGTAAGGACAGAGTGTTAGAACCAGCCGTGAGAAGATAAAATGTGGGCAGGGGTCCAATGGTGAGCCTGCCTTAATTTCAGTCATAACTTTGGCCACTTGCTCCTCAGAGAAAGGGGTCAGCCTATCGAGATGACTGTTGGCTGCAGGATGAGGAGCTAATTTTCCCCAATTCTTGCAGTCATCCAAATCTGAGGGTACAAAAGTAGTATAGATTTTTGTCACTTTGTTAATGAAATAATTATTAAGGAGTTCACAATTCTCAGGGGAAGGTGCCATAGCTTGTGAGAGCAGAGAGGGCTTACGGAGTTCTCGAATTATTTTATAAAGTTTTTTAGATGAGCCTCCGGTTTCTTCAATGCCTTTAGAGTAATACTCAATTTTGGCCTTTTTTAGAGCTCCATAGCAAGTTTTTTGTTTGGCTATATAGGTAAGTTTATCTGTACTAGATTTTGAAAGTCTCCATTTATGTTCTTTAGATCTACAGTCTCTTTTCATAAGTTTTAAGTTCGAAGTATACAATTTTTCGGATTTTTTTATGGCTGATGTCCGAGTCATTCTAGGAGCACACCGATCAAGTGCTTCTTCAATAGCAGACTGAAGCTGTGTAGCCGTTGTATTTGTAGAGATGTGTTGTAGAGGCTTTAGAGAACTAGAAAGAGAGGCATTAAATGATTCCCCCGTAATTTGGTTCCCGGCCCTAGACCTTAATTGACCCGACATCTCGGCTTTTAAGGTATATTTAAATAAGCCAAAAGAGAAAGAGATTAGAGAATGATCCGTCCATGTTAAGGAATGCACCACATTTCATAAATAGAGTGCATTCCAGGCCTTTCACATTGGCATAGAGCAGCACAGCAAGACGACTTGCAGTGCTGCAGTAAGCTAATTCCTCATAAATGAGGCCCTTTGTTTTTAGCCACACCTTTGACCATGCCTCCATGCTCACTGACCTTTGGTTTGATAAACAGTGTTTAATATTATTTCTCCACTGTATACATTAGTTGCCATAGGAATTGGGGACATTTATGGTTGTCAATAGTTGTCCATGATGAGGAGTACCAAGTTCTAGAAATTTTTGACAGGAGGGGGTCCTTACGCCTAAAAAGCTTTGACGGGGGGAGTCTCGGCATCAAAACGTTTGAAGACCTCTGCATTATGGTGACAGTGTAAAACATGGTTACAGGCCTATCATTCTAAAGCAGCTTTTAAACTGCAATTACACCTGTAAAAATGTACCCTTTTAAATGTGAGTAGCGGCAGATTGTGCACTCTTCAGTCTTACTATTAATCCTGATTCTTCAAACTGGACTGATTAGCGCGCTACACCCTTTCTGTGCCTGCCTAGCATATGTCAAATACGTGTGTAGTGGCCAAGTTCTTGAGGTAACTTGGACTAAGGTGTGCAGGGGCCAACCTATTAACAAAAAAACAACCGTCATGTGATGCGCTAAAGTGAGTCAGTTGAAAAAACTGTCAAAACTGTCTCAATAGTTAATGGTGATATTCTTAACCACATAGGTGTGCCCCATTGTTTATGAGTAGGTGACATTGCGACTTTATTTCAGCTGTCACAAGGAGTAGAATTGTTGATTTTACCTCCAGCGTCAGAGTAATAGGTGTCCCCGGGAAATTTTAAGGTATGCGGCGTAATTGCAATTGTTATGCCGGTGTTACCCGCACAACATCTCCTACTTAGAGGATTCACACTTTCTGCGTTTCACTACAAGTCCCATAATGCTTTGGAAGGTTTAGAGTGATTGTGTGTGGTCCCATACTGCCTGACAACGAATCAGATCACTCGAGCTCTTCAAATAGGGAAACGCCCCTCGTAGTAATTGCTTGGCTTCTTTGATCCGTTGAGAACCCTGCCTGTTGCGAACCCTGCCTGTGATGATTGCTACACGTTTTGTTGGATGGATATGCTGCAACATTGAAGCTCTGCGTGCCTTCGACGGCATAACTCTCAGCACCCTGCTGCCTTGAAGCTCTGCGAGTCACGGACGGCACAACGCTCGTCACCCTGCTACCTTGAAGCTCTGCGAGTCACGGACGGCATACGCTCGTCTCCCTGCTACCTTGAAGCTCTGCGAGTCACGGACGGCATAACGCTCGTCAACCTGCTACCTTGAAGTTCCGCGAGTCACGGACGGCATAACGCTCTTCACATTCAAATGCTGCAACACCAAAATCCTGCATGCCACGGAAGGCATATTTGAAGTTCTGCGTGCCTCCAGCAACAGATCGCTCTCCGAAAATTAGTGAATTATTTCAAAGACCGGAACTAAAACAGAACTTATCAGATTGCTCCGAGCGTTTCACTGGCCAGAAGAACGAAAGGATTCTTTCATTTTCATTTGTTTAAAGACTTCGATAAACGAAGAATTAATTACTTTTGGTGAACTCTTTCAAGGAACACCTAAGTACGAGTGTTTCACGGAGCGCGCTACTAATTTAAGGCTCCATTATTTTTCTGCTGGCAATTGTGTTCTAACCCTTCATTTTTCCTTTGGACTCAGCGTTTCCTCTAACAAAGAACTGTGAGTATTATGTGATCTCAGCCCTCCTGGAATAAATGCACTCTGTATGATTGAAATACGGAGAGCAGCAAACCGAAGCCACAATAGACATTTATTGAGACAAGACTCTCCAGGACTATAACGCCATTTCCTGTTCATTATCTTTGGCTTGAGTTGTGCTTTAACACATGTGAGTGGAGACCATACACAATCCTTCTCTTATAATTCAATAGCACTGATAACTCTCCTGCTATACATTATACAACCTGAGGGGAGTACTAATGACCTGTTCCTTTCTCTTTTCACAGTAACTACTAGTTGTCTACTAGCCTGTGGTTCCCTCCTACGCTGAGTCCCTGTGCAGTTCCGAGTCTGCTCATCGCTCCCTAGGGTTATCTGTAAGCCTGCTGCTATACTGCGTAGGGGGCTTGAGGTATCTTCGGGGAAGGTGAGACATAGCTTCGCTCCTGAGGATTGCAGAGGATGGCTGTCTGCAGGTCGTGATAGCCGGTATGTGTGTACAATGATCTGTTTAGCAAATTCAGTGTATTCATTTGGCTCTTCTCACCACAGACCTGTTTTCTCTACGGAATCTGGAGGCAACCTTTAGGTCTTCTGAATGATTAGATTGATGTGAGCTATGCTGTTTTTTCTCTTACTCTAAAGGACACTCGGGTGAACAAGCGTCTTTAACGTTTATAAGGTTTCGTGATACTATAATTTTGGGTCACATCTACATGGTTGAGAATATCACCATTAACTATTGAGACAGTTTTTTCAACTGACTCACTTTAGCGCATCACATGACGGTTGTGTTTTTAGGTCTCGCCTGACACAGCGCTTGCGCTGGTCTGGCGAGACTTATTGAGAGGGCTCCAAAAAGTGCTACCAGGCCAGCCTAGAGCTACAGTGCATGTGCGCGGGCGCAGGAGCCGCGCTTTACCGCGATTACTTTCACTTTCGCGGTCGCAGGGCCGCAGGGCCGCTTTGATGTTTGATCGTGATCGCGATTGCGATCACTTTCACGGCTGCACGGCCGCTTGGCATAGCCATTAGGTCTTGCTTTTGGGACCTTATAAGTATTTAGTTATGCAACTGTTGCATGGCTAAACACTTATAAGGTCCCAAAGGCGAGACCTATTGGCTATGCCAATGCTTGTTTAGGTTTTGCTGGTGTTAGCAGCGAGCATGCGGTGCTCTTGCCATTGCGAGGGCCTTTTGGAATCCATACGATTCCAAAGCGTGCACATGGACGGACAGGACGGACAGAAGATGTGCACGCGGGGACTGGATGCTGCACTGGCGGTGTGACACACTGGGGACTTTTTTTTGGGCTGGGAATGAGGTGACGGTATTTTGAGGATGAACGTAAAATTCTCGTTTTTTGCCGACAGCTTGTTCTATCTTTTCTACTTATATTTTACAACAGACGCATCAGGGGGACCTGCTTTGCTTTGATTTTGGGTACGGAGTAGAGGGGAGGCGCAGTCTGTCTTCGGCTACTGTAACGCGTGGTCTGCGCTGGGGAGATGGCCTCGCCTCGCCACTAAGGTGCAGATGTCTCTCCTCAGCACTTTGAAGTGTCCCAGGTGAGTATACCACAGGAGCAGTGAAGAGCTGTGTCACCAGGGCCCCAGTCTTCGCAGACATCCTGAACCCTGAAAGCTGTGAGAGGGGCCAAGACTCTGTTGGGTACCGAGGGCATAGTGATGGTTGTAAGACACGCACGCGCGTGAAGCAGGATCTCTATTCACCACCAGAACACTAATCAGTAAGATTCATTACAAAATAACACCAAACACAGCATTCACAGCCCACCATGACTCTGGTTAACGGCAAATCCAGAACCGTGACGGGCACCTTGACTCCGAAACAGGCCCGGCTCCAGGAATTTTTATTTGGGTGGGCCAAGGGTGCATTCGGGTGGGCCACTGCGGGCTTGATTTGTCACATATATGTTTAGGCAGGCCTGCTTCAGGGCCCTCCTTTATCTCTTCTCAGTCTTACAAGGCCCATTAAAACGCACTCTTTTCCAAATCTCTTTCTAAATATTATCACTCTCAAAAAGTGTTTTTTCCATCTAATGTTCCTTTGATGGGAAGAGGAGGTTTCTGAGGTGGGAGTATCAGGCAAGTGACACTTCTCGGGCTCCCTCTGTGCGAGCCTTCAGGGAGAATCCCTCTTCATTACTACCTCCACCTGACCCCGGACTCTGCAACGCACTCCCTTGCAGGCTTGATTATCCACTACTCCTCTCCATTGCACCTTATCTCACAGCTGACCTTTGGCCCCAGCCCCATATCAGGCACCATCGGGCTCCACTTTCCTTTTTCCCGGTAAAAACATTAATAAAATCACCTTCAAACTTAAAACATTGAATATAGCAGTAAATATAATTAGCACGCACTTTAAAGTATGTTCCACAGTAGCCCTTATGACCCGACTGCTAATTAAACAAAAACAGAAAGGCCATGACAGGGCCGGCTTCAGCGCTGATGTGAAAGTCTTTTTTCGCGCCGCACCAATAACCTCTTTCTCCGTAAATACCTTTACTACCACCTTCCAAAAGTGCCCCTCATCCCTCCATGGACCCCCCCTATTGACCTCCTCCTCGGATTCTCTCACTGCCACACGCCACAAGTGCCCCTCATCTCTCCATAACCCTCCCCCTCGTGACCTCCTCCTCGGATACCCTCACTGCCATTCTCCACTAGTGCCCCTCATCTCTCTGTAGCCCATCCCCCTCCTGACCTCCTCCTCAGACTCCCTCACTGCCACCCTCCAGCAGGGCCCCTCATCTCTCCCTAGCTCCCCCCTCCACCCCATGACCTCTTACTTGGATTCCCTCACTGCCACCCTCCACCAGTGCCCCTCATCGCTCCATAGCCCCTCCCCCTATTGACCTCCTCCTCGGATTCCCTCACTGCCACCCTCCAACAGTGCCCCTCATCTTTACGTAGCCCCTCTCTCATATGCATTTCATTTGTCGTACAGCGCTACTCATATCAGTGTAGTATGTGTCAGTACTTTACACCACGCACACATTATACAGAGACAATGAATCATACAAGTATGTAAATCAGTCTACAGGGAAAGTCACATAAGCCAATGAGGATTACAAGGTGTATGAATCACGTGTCATCCATACTGGTGGGCAGTATATTTTAAGAGGGTTTGGTCTGGGGAAACACAACCTTAGGACTTAAAGAGTATTCCATGGGGGTCAGCTTTACTGATAAAAATGTATATCTGCCCAAACATACTCATTTTAGCAACATTAGAATAATGAAAGACTGGGGAAGTTCTAACTATATCACAAAAAAAGAAAGCGAAGTTCTAACTATACCATTCATGTTTGTATGCAGCTCTTTGATGACAGTTCATTGGTCACTGTCCTATGTTTGGAATGTAACTTCTGAACTGCAAGTAACAAAAGGATCTCTGTGACAAAGGCAGTAACCCACTGAGCTTCCACATAAAATACAGTTCATCTGCATTTAAAAACTACTAACAGACAAATGATTGCTCTCCAGCAGGATCATAAATCAGCGTTATCTGGGCATTTTGTATTGTCTTATTGTTGTCCTGCATCGGCCATGAGAAGGATAAAAACTTTTTAAATGAAGCACTCACGAAGTATGTGTCCTGCTGGGCCTGCGCATATTTTAAAAAGAAAAACATATAGTAACACATTCTCTTACCTTCTCCATTAGTCAAACTTTGTGTCACAGCCTGATGTGATAAGCAGCTGCAGGGGTCAGGAAAGGTGAATAGGAATAAACAAACTTCTTTTCTCCTGCGCTGCATAATAAAATAAATATCCAAGCAGCAGAACATTGTGGCCTTTGCCATATGGAGATGAAGGGGTGAAAAATTAATCAAAGCCTCGTTAACATGTAAATGGTCTTTTAAAGACCTGTGAAGTACTCGGGTGCGGCTGCGATAATCTCTAACACTGTCTGTGTGCGCGCGCCCGGGAAGCTGGCTCGGCCCGGTCTGACACACAGGACGTGTGCTTTGCGCGCCTGCCTTCAAGCCCTCACTGCGAGGGCCAAGACTCCTGTTTGGGTGAGCCAGGCTCATGTTTGGGGGGGCCTGGCCCACCCGCTAGAACCGGGCCTACTCCGAAAGTGCCAGAGAACGCTACAAGTGGTAGAAATATGCTCTGGCTATTGAAATAATTCAATGGGCACGAGAGACCCCCGGCAGTGGCAGGGCTCATCTTTGGAAGTCAGTGAGAAGGGGACAGAATTATCCAAACCCTGACTTACACCGAGGCATGCACCCCTCTACCCACGAAGCTGAGCCGGGTTACAAGGTGCCAAGCGCTACGATGATGCGATGTGTTGGACATAAGTCGTGAAGTCTCCCCTCCTCCACGTCTCCGCCTTCCCTCCCTTGGCGATACAGAGCCAGGCTTGCACTATTTAAACCCCAAATATACTTTTTTTTTACATAATTAATTTTCATTTTATATAATGAAAACATAGCTGAATAACGTATCCCCGATTCTCCTGCACCTAGAAGCATGATCACAGTGCACGCGCTCTTCAGCCATCACCATCACTGGGAAGAGATCGGCTCAGCCAATCAGCACGCGCTCTTCAGACATCACTGTGAATAGATCGGCTCAACCGATCAGCATGCTTGGAATGCTGCCACTAATACTGTCATTTGTCTGCATTATAGGCCCTGTGAGAGTGCGGAGCAGGGACTTCGAACGGAAGGAAGAGTGTGCCTATCTGTGTGTGGTAAGATGAGGGAGAAAGGATATA
This sequence comes from Triturus cristatus, assembly GCF_964204655.1. Classification (NCBI taxonomy): domain Eukaryota; kingdom Metazoa; phylum Chordata; class Amphibia; order Caudata; family Salamandridae; genus Triturus; species Triturus cristatus. Next base: position 747,955,700 of record NC_140584.1, on the reverse strand, counting down.
AACTTGTTTTTAACATGCCGTCTAGCATTAACAGTTGTTAATTGTCTGTCCCCTCGTTGCACTCCCTCGCATTTGGCTCTTTCACTTAACAACAGTTAACATACTTTCCAGGGGGCGTTAATCTTGTTTGTTAATGCCCTCAGAAACAGGCGATAAGGGTTAAGGGATAAACTGTGATTAAAGCAAATCGCAAATCCTCCCAAGAGGCTTGATACTATAGTCGGTCCTTTTCTGCCATACGGCACATTCATTCACACATTCAATGTACACTTATGTCACTCGTGCCTTCAGTCATTCCACGGGGCCCTCGTGGGTAAGCTTTGTATCGCTTCTACATAGAGCAGGAATGTATGCCAATATTTTCTTGGGTATTTAAAAGGGCCAAAGTTTCAGAGGGTTAGGTGATTCTTGTCATAACTACACACCGTATCTATGTGCTTCCAGGCGCTACAGCAGGGTCCAGTTATTTTATTTAGCCCTTAATACTGGCCTTCAGACAACAGTTCTCTGCATTCTGACAAATAAAGATGCTAACACACGGAATAAATGCCAATTGCACGAGATTCACAAGATGTTCATCAAGTAGTAGTGCAAAAACAACAGTTGATGGACAGAATGCAGAACAATGTCATACATTCACCCTAGTACAGAGATCTGGGCCTAAATCCATCGTTTTTTTGCTCACCATGCCGTTCCAGTTTGAACCCAGCCATATGCAAATCAGTTTTGACCGTGTGCCTCATGGGTACAGTCCAGCCCGAACTGCCAAGCCAGGTCCTCCCTGGACTGGAAACTAGCATCCTAGGACCGGTTTGGGAGTTTCACCCCTCTTTAGCCAGGATAGCTTGATTCCAGTGGCATGGAGAGCACGGGACCCACGTCTGGGCATACCCTTCCCACTTGGGGTGACAAATGCAAAAACAACAGTTGATTGATAGAATGCAGAACAATGTCATACATTCACCCTAGTGCAGAGATCTGGGCCTAAATCCATCGTGTTTTCGCTCACCATGCTGTTCCAGTTTGAACCCAGCCATATGCAAATCAGTTTTGACCCTGTGCCTCATGGGTACACTCCAGCCCGAACTGCCAAACCAGGTCCTCCCTGGACTGGAAACAAGCATCCTAGGTCCGGTTTCGGGGTTTCAACCCTCTTCAGCCAGGATAGCTTGATTCCAGTGGCATGGAGAGCACGGGACCCACGTCTGGGCATACCCTTCCCACTTGGGGTGACAAATGCAAAAACAACAGTTGATGGACAGAATGCAGAACAATGTCATACATTCACCCCAGTACAGAGATATGGGCCTAAATCTATCGTTTTTTAGCTCACCATGCCATTCCAGTTTGGACCCAGCCATATGCAAATCAGCCTTGACCCTGTGCCTCATGGGTACAATCCAGCCCGTACTGCCAAGCCAGGTCCTCCTTTGACTGGAAACAAGCATCCTAGGACCGGTTTCGGGGTTTCACCCCTCTTCAGCCAGGATAGCTTGATTCCAGTGGCATGGAGAGCACGGGACCCACGTCTGGGCATACCCTTCCCACTTGAGGTGACAAATGTACATACAACAGTTGATGGACAGAATGCAGAACAATGTCATACATTCAACCCAGTACAGAGATCTGGGCCTAAATCCATAGTTTTTTTGATCACCATGCCATTCCAGGTTGAACCCAGCCATATGCAAATCAGTCTTGACCCTGTGCCTCATGGGTACAGTCCAGCCCGAACTGCCAAGCCAGGTCCTCCCTGCACTGGAAACAAGCATCCTGGACCGGTTTCGGGGTTTCACCCCTCTTCAGCCAGGATAGCTTGATTCTAGTGGCAAGGAGAGCACGGGACCCACATCTGGGCATACCCTTCCCACTTGGGGTGACAAATGCAAAAACAACAGTTGATTGACAGAATGCAGAACAATGTCATATATTCACCCCAGTACAGAGATCTGGGCCTAAATCTATCGTTTTTTTGATCCCCATGCCGTTCCAGTTTGAACCCAGCCATATGCAAATCAGTCTTGACACTGTGCCTCATGGGAACAGTCCAGCCCGAACTGCCAAGCCAGGTCGTCCCTGGACTGGAAACAAGCATCCTAGGACCGGTTTCGGGGTTTCAACCCTCTTCAGCCAGGATAGCTTGATTCCAGTGGCATGAAGAGCACGGGACCCACGTCTGGGCATACCCTTCCCACTTGGGGTGACAAATGCAAAAACAACAGTTGATGGACAGAATGCAGAACAATGTCATACATTCACCCCAGTACAGAGATATGGGCCTAAATCCATCGTTTTTTAGCTCACCATGCCATTCCAGTTTGGACCCAGCCATATGCAAATCAGCCTTGACCCTGTGCCTCATGGGTACAGTCCAGCCCGTACTGCCAAGCAAGGTCCTCCCTGGACTGGAAACAAGCATCCTAGGACCGGTTTCGGGGTTTCACCCCTCTTCAGCCAGGATAGCTTGATTCCAGTGGCATGGAGAGCACAGGACCCACGTCTGGGCATACCCTTCCCACTTGGGGTGACAAATGTAAATACAACAGTTGATGGACAGAATGCAGAACAATGTCATACATTCACCCCAGTACAGAGATCTGGGCCTAAATCCATAGTTTTTTGCTCACCATGCCATTCCAGTTTGAACCCAGCCATATGCAAATCAGTCTTGACCCTGTGCCTCATGGGTACAGTCCAGCCCGAACTGCCAAGCCAGGTCCTCCCTGGACTGGAAACAAGCATCCTGGACCGGTTTCGGGGTTTCACCCCTCTTCAGCCAGGATAGCTTGATTCCAGTGGCATGGAGAGCACGGGACCCACGTCTGGGCATACCCTTCCCACTTGGGGTGACAAATGTAAAAACAACAGTTGATTGACAGAATGCAGAACAATGTCATATATTCACCCCAGTACAGAGAGCTGGGCCTAAATCCATCGTTTTTTTGCTCACCATGCCGTTCCAGTTTGAATCCAGCCATATGCAAATCAGTCTTGACCCTGTGCCTCATGGGTACAGTCCAGCCCGAACTGCCAAGCCAGGTCCTCCCTGGACTGGAAACAAGCATCCTATGACCGGTTTCGGGGATTCACCCCTCTTCAGCCAGGATAGCTTTATTCCAGTGGCATGGAGAGCACGGGACCCACGTCTGGGCATACCCTTCCCACTTGGTGTGACAAATGCAAAAACAACAGTTGATGGACAGAATGCGGAACAATGTCATACATTCACCCCAGTACAGAGATCTAGGCCTAAATCCATCGTTGTTTTGCTGACCATGCCGTTCCAGTTTGAACCCAGCCATATGCAAATCAGTCTTGACCCTGTGCCTCATGGGTACAGTCCAGCCCGACCTGCCAAGCCAGCTCCTCCCTGGACTGGAAAGAAGCAACCTAGGACCGGTTTCGGGGTTTCACCCCTCTTCAGCCAGGATAGCTTGATTCCAGGTGCATGGAGAGCACGGGACCCACGTCTGGGCATACCCTTCCCACTTGGGGTGACAAATGCAAAAACAACAGTCGATGGACAGAATGCAGAACAATGTCATACATTCACCCCAGTACAGAGATCTGGGCCTAAATCCATCATTTTTTTGTTCACCGGTCCCAGGATGCTTGTTTCCGGTCCAGGGAAGACATGGCTTGGCAGTTCGGGCTGGACTGTTCCCATGAGGCACAGGGTCAGACTGATTTGCATATGGCCATGTCTGAAATGGGGTGGCAGAGTGAGCTAAAGAATGACGATGGATTAAACCCAGATCAGTTGACTGGGGGTGAGTGCTTGCAATGTTCAACACTCCGTCCATCATCCACTTTGGTTTTGCTTTGTTCTCCCTAAGTTGGCGGGGTATGCCCAGACGTGGGTCCCTTGCTCACTTTGCCACTGGATTCAGGCTAGCCTGGCTGATGACGGCTGATTAGCCAGAAACCGGTCCCAGGATGCTTGTTTCCAGTCCAGGGAAGACATGGCTTGGCAGTTCGGGCTGGACTGTTCGAATGAGGCACAGGGTCAGATAGATTTGCATATGGCCATGTCTGAAATGGGGTGGCGGAGTGAGCTAAAGAATGATGATGGATTAAACCCAGATCAGTTGACTGGGGTTGAGTTCTTGCAATGTTCAACACTCCGTCCATCATCCCCTTTGGTTTTGCATCAAGTAATAGTAACAACTGATCTTTAAATAGCGCTTCATAGCGCATCAGTCATTGCTAAGCACTGCCAAGAACAGGTATAACCACTACCACATGTAATGGTACACAATTTACTAACATAGGAATGATAAAATCCTAAATTGACCTTGCCCACGTTCAAACATTTTGCCTACAGATCACAGTAGCTCTCAGAGTCAATCGCTCCGGCTGGCTTGGGATGGGGAAGAGAATTGGTCAAAGGAAGCCGAACTTTACTGCTTAATTTGAGCCGTGGTTTCCAGTGCACGGCACCAGCACTTAAAGGTCAGCACCTGCTCTAATACAGTCTACCACATGGTGGCGCTCTCTGTCGAATTTTGAGATGAGCACAAGACCAATGTTTACTAAGTCAATATACATACAAAAAGAACAATACCCGCTGCTGACGCCATTATTATAGCGCTGGGTGGCCTAAAATAGTCTGAATTGTCACTCTTGTAAGAGTGTGATGGTTAGTATCTGTGTTGATGCTGTCACTGGTAGGGCTAACAGGGGCAATGGGTGGTCCAAGCTGTAGAGGCCTCCTTACAAGAGGACTGGCACATACTTTTTTTTTCTTACAAATTAAGCACTGCCGAATTTACAACCACGGTCTCTTGGTTAAAAAATCCTGTTAAAAAACTGAATTATGGAAAGCTAGACCCCGTTGCTGTCAGTCTGTAAGCCAAGCCAGCTGTTCACCATCTTTAATGAGAGCTCACTACAGTACTTTTTAAAACCTTTGACCAGCAAAACACTCCAGCATCCTTCAAAATCTTTAATAGCCTGTTTCTTTCTTTTCTCTAGCCATCTGCTTCAGTGTTTTATTTCACACCTCGCCTCACAATCCCACGTTTGGTGTGGATGTAGCTCTGAGTGGGTGTTTAAAGATTCACCGCCCCCTCTGATGTTTCTTTGCTGTCTTTCTGCAATAAAGTTTTAAGAAGTCTTTTTTCGTAACCAGAAACAGTCAGTCCATACTCACTGGACAGTGAAGATATTTATGGCAGGCTCTGGTGAGGCCCTTTAAGAAACGTACATGTGCCCATCCGCTCACTGAAGCCTTAGAAACCTGAAAGTTGTAGCATTTAAGTTAGTGCTGAGTGTTGACAAATTGTGCAGAATTTTACTTTTCTTTATAGTCGTCTTGGTTAATCAGGTTCATAATAATTCGAGTTTACAGCCCTCTTGATCCAGCTAGACCAGTCTTGTAGGAGCAGACTTGCCTACTCACATGCTGCCACCGTGTGACACACGTCTTCAGCCCCCTTCACACAGTCACCCAGTATGGAGCTGAGATCACACGGTGGTATGGAAGAAAAAGCAATGCACGAAGTAGCTTTCCAGCTCGTCTTTGGAGGTTGTAAGCAGCCGATGTCCATTAAGGGGAGTGAAAACACCCCAGGACATTGGGGACACCCTCAGGTACCCTTTGTTTTTAGGTCGAGCCTAGCGGCAGCACGCATACTCTCCTCGCTCTGCGAGACATGCAGTAGTCGAGTATGCTGTGAAAGCCTTGCCTTTTCTCCACCCATATTTTTGAGTGGCTGGTGTCATTGTCCTTGGTAAATTCTGGCTTCTGATTCATTATGAGGCTTGTTAGTCCCTCCCTGTAACCGCCCTGTCTCCATTTGTGACCGCCCATGATGACTGAATCTTTTACTTGGCTCTGTACACGGTGTTTATCTAGGGAGTGAGCACTCTTTTGTGTATGGCCACTTTTGGGGACAATTGCAGCTGCTACTTTTTTGTATCCTGAACGCACGCCTGCTTCAGGGACACCACGCTCAGTTTATTTATTTAAATTTAATACTGAGTGCAATGTCCACTTCTGGGACACCGCGCTCTGTTAAATGTTTTTTTAACGGTAAAACTGAGTGCGCCGCCACTTCAAGGACACCGCGCTCGGTTTCTTAATTTATTTTTTTACTTTAACACTGAGTGTGGTGCCCGCATCAAGGACAGGAGAGCGGTGTCTTTGAAACGGCGCCGCGCTCAGTTTTACACTTAAACAAGTATTTGCAATGCAATAGATCTCGCATTTACGCGAGTTTAAAGTATTTGCATTGTAAATGACAATGCCTTTTATTTATGTTTTAAAAACAAAAAAATAGGCATTGTCATTTACAATGCCAATAGTTTAAACTTGTGTAAATGCGAGACCTATTACATTGCAAATGCTTGTTGTTAATAGTTTGGCCCCTGATGAAGGGACTACTCATCCCGAAATGCATTGGGCGCTGTTTCCTTCAAGCTCTTGAAGCACAAAAAGATTGTATTAATGATTAAAAATTGAATTTTTCGTTTTCTATGTACAATGTACAATAGATTGTTTTGAGGAATAAGTTGCATTGATTATCAAGTAAAAAATTTTGAATGAACATATACAATACTCAGAGTATCTTTTGCAATTGATGTATATCTTTTCAAAGCTGTGCACACCTTAGTCCAAGTTACCTCAGGAACTTGGCCTGTACACATGTAAAATGTACCCTTTTGAGAGGTCAAAACTTTCCTTTTGAATATTAATAAGCCATCCCTAAGTAGGCTTTACTGACCAGAAGGCAGGGTGTACGGTATTTAAAAGTAGGACATGTAAAAATTTCATGTTAATCATGTCCTTACATTGAAAAAGCCTCAAAAGCAAAGCTGGCTGTTCCATAGGAAAAGCAATAAGGTGCAATATTACAATCATTGTTATCTCAGGCGAGGAGATGGGTAGAAATCTTATTCTGGACTCTGTGTAATATTTATTAAAAGGCCAATTCACTGATAAGTTATATTTTTGATAAATATTATGAAGAAGATAGTTTTAGAAAGTTTTCACTGACTAAAACCTCTTGAGGCTACTTTGCATTAGCTTCCAGCTGCAGCCTTCTGAGTGCCTAAGCCTAAATGAGGTAAGAAAACTGCTCCAAGAGCAGGAGGCAAAGGCTTGGGTGTGGGGAAGGGTTTATGTTCCTCTAGAAGGGTGGCCATTTGGACTGTGCCCAGGAACTTGAATTGCTTCAAAGAAGGCCTACCCTGTCACAGGTAACTGTTAGCTGACACCTGGGCCAGGCCTTTCTTAGTTAGCTCAGCCAGGCAGGCTGCAATCATAGTGAGAGGGGAGCTGCCCCCAGAACTGATTTTAAGTGATGACAGGGGAGGGATTGCTCATTTCCTTGGCTACACCTCTCGGGTGGGCACACGGACTCCACAAAAGAGAAGAAGAGTTTCACCATCTTGTATTTCGGGTAAGAGGGCCACTGTGGGATTGTTTGCTGTAAGGCACACAAGAAATGCTGCAAAAGTGGGTAGAATTTCCTCCTGGGAATGTTTTCTCTAGTGGTTAGGGAGGGGCAGGAGTCACTCACACCCACAAGATAGCGCCAGCCATAAATGTGGCATGCCCAACACTACTGGACCTGTGTAGGTTCAAAAGAGATTTAAACCAACAGAAGGACACTGTTCCTAAAGCAGGGTGTAAAAAGTCACCCATACTTAAGGGTGCAAAAATCACCTGTGCATTTAAAAAGAAATGTGAACAGGGAAAAACCCCTAGGTAAAGAGTACCCACAGGTAAGGGGAGAACACTTTTTGTCCTCTGATGCCCTCACACACCCCGAGGGGTGTCATGCGTCATCATCGGGCAGTTGCTCCTCGTAGGGCCGGCGCTGCAATTCCCTACGGCCCCCCCCGAAGGGTCACTTTATCGGAGATCTTTTATAGGACTGCCGGAGGGTGCATGAGGTTGTGTGGGGAGTGGATCCAATGAGGGTAAAAGGAAAGTGTGCGTGCAAAAAAATGATGAGATTATAAAAGGGTCAACATGCAGCGACATTGTAACTGTTGCATCCTTCGCAGTCCGAAAACCGCTGAATAAAACATTGCCCCAAAGGCACACTATGCCCGGGTGTCAAGGGTCATAGGTCAACATGTTTTGTGCTTGTCTCGTCCAAACAGGGTCATTTGCGCTTCTTCAGGACCAAAATAATTCAAACAAGTGAAGTGCACGAGAACAGTGTCATTAAGATAAAATACCATCTGTCTCAATCAAGGAGGAACAGCAACCTGTATACCCTCAATGTGGCAACAGCTGTATGATGGATGCCGCTCGTGATTAATACCTAGGAAAGAAAAAACAAGATAAACTACAAATATGGACATCAGTACAACTTGATGCCTCCTAATGTGCCACAGCTGTGTGCACATTAATTGTAGTAAAAGAAAGAGAAATAAAGAATTGCCAGGCACACAAGACAAACCAATCATTTGAATCAAGTTCCATCCCTTTATGGCGTCCAAAACAGTTTTGACCAGCCACAAACTGCCTAGTCAAGGTCCCACCAGGAGAACTAGGCTTGTAACACACAAGATAAATAATGCCCGGAATGAGCTTACCTAGCCCTTTTGAGACAATCCCTCTAAAGGCAAGCGCAATGGACGCCCGCACGTGGACGGGCTGAAAAAACAAATAAACAAAAATAATAAGGGGTGCAAATACAGAGCACAGGTAGTACTGAGCTGCATGGCTCTAAGGGTCTATTCATAAAATTAATCTACTTACGGGTTAATATGTGGGCTACCTCCTCCGCTCTTACTCCTACATTACGTTTGCCGGTAATGAAATGCCAGAAACAGTATTGATAAAAATAGAAGGTTCAGGGCGGTTACCTTTTCCGGCTTAACCCAACACACAGCGCATGCACTGTAGCAGTAGCGAAGTGCGCATGTGCGTATTACGGGAGAACTACTGCCCAATCCATGTGCACCGACATTCTAATTAGGCATGGGACTGCTGTTGGCATTTTTCCTGAAGCTACCCCCTCCACACCTCTCCCTTCATTGCGTATGCCGGAAATGAAATCTTAATAATGGCACAACGCAATATTGGTAAAATGAAGGGGTCTGGTTTCCGGAAGGTATACTTTGCCGGTATTGGCTCCAGATTTCACACAAAGTACAAGCATTAAGCAATAATAAATTACGCATGTGCATATGTCGGGAGAACTGCTCCAACGTCCATATGTACAGATATTCTAATTAGCATGGAGTAGCTGTACAAAATCACCATATATGCCTGTAACATAGAGGTAAGAGCAGTACATAAATGGACTAACTTGTCCTCAGTATCCAATCTCTACATCCTCATAGGAGTCCCAGTTACCCAGTGTAACTGAGATGGTAAAGCAAATTAATAAATAAATAAAGAGAGCGAGCCTAGGTCGCAACCTCTACATGCCCATCGTGCCCCTAACCCTGTAGATATCGCTTTAAAAGAGTGGAACAGAAATGTGGGTCTCCATCGTCACAGGTGAATGTAGGCGGGTTACGTCAACCACTCCCTGTATCAAAATGATTGGGACACATGTGCCTGGGAAAAAAAAAAGATTATGATAGTAAGGTCCCTCGGCTGCGCCGACGTACAATATATATCACACAAAGAGGGGGGGACCTAGGAGCCATTAAAGGTCCAATGTCCATGCTCCTAATGCATACATTTAAACCAACAAAAGAACACTGTTCCTAAAGCAGGGTGCAAAAAGTCACCCATACTTAAGGGTGCAAAAAGTCACCCGTGCATTTAAAATGAAATGTGAACAGCGAAAGAAACCCTAGGTAAAGAGTACCCACAGTACCCCTCGGGATGTGTGGTGCCCTCACACACCCCGAGGGGTGTCATGCTTCATCATCGGGCAGTTGCTCCTCGTAGGGCCGGTGATCAGAAGAGGACAGAACCTACTGCCTAAGATTTGAGAAGAGTCCTGAAGGACAGGACCTGCTCTTCCTCTTGTACCCAAGAAAAAGAAGTGGACTCCAAAGGTCATTAGGCTGACCTCCTCTCCCAGCTACAGGGACACCACAAGCTACAAGTGGCCTTTTCTGCAACTGCTCCGCTGATCAGTTCCAACTCGACTGAAAGCAAAATTCAGTCCATCTGACCAAAGTCTACAAATAGCATAAGGCATCTAAGCTATATGTAACTCGTAAACCCCTATGACCAAAAAGAAAGAAACATCCAGCAACACTGCTTAACCTGAAAAACAGTAGCGCTAGAAAACACCACATATGAATATGAACTATCCAATATGAATTATCCCAGCAGAGTTCACATAACGACAACTGAAATGACTTACGATCAAGTACGCCCTAGAAAAATATCAACAAATAACTCCACATGTTATTTCGAGCATTACATGTGAAATATGAATGCACGCCTACTGGCCCATTCATCCAAAATTCCATTACATGCAAGGAACCCGAAATCCTTTTGTAGTTACCAAGCACTGCCCAAACAAGTCAATAATATGCCTCTTGGAAGCGAGACATATTGAAACCGACCTAGAATAGTGGAAGCTTCACTCAAGTTGGAAGTGTATAAACGCTCTGGGCAATCGGCCCAAATATTAAAATCATCTAATATAAGTCACTTGATGCTGAAAGCAAAAGAGGGGAGTGAACACAAGAAACGCAGAGCTGAAATCCAGATGCAAACCCAGGAGACGATATAAATCATTGCCTGTGTATGAGCAAGGGCCAGCTTGAACCCGAGCGGTTCTACTGAGACAAAACTAACAAGAGTCAGCAGAAGTAAATAAGGGAATCATTTAATACCACCATCAACCCCCAGCAACCTTTTCCTCACATGTAGGCTCAACTTTTTTTATACAGAGTGTGGGGTGGACTTTGCAAAATCAGGTCGACTGCTTAATCCATCCAGATTTTCTTCACAAATAAAATATCAAACGTATGACATGAAAGAACGTAAAAATGGTCAGTTTTATGTTTTGCTAATGAGCATGTGTTCAACAGTGCACAACGTTTAACACTTTGGGAATGACCCGGTCATACGATTTACTTTTTTATTATTCGGGTCATGTATAAGGCAAATTTGTATTCTCAGCTAAATAAGGATTTCAATCAAATCCCTCTTGTCTAGTTAGGGCACAGTGTCCAGATCCTGATCACCTGCAGACAACCTTTCTGGCCCCTGGCGCTGGCTAGGCATGGAGTTGTGCAGACGGGTTTCCCTTTGGCGTGCTGCTAGTGTGGTTTGCCTAGGCACCACTCTTTGTACGGGGTGTTACACCCCTGAACGATCTCAGTACCTTGGTGGTATGTGTCACGTTTGGTCTACTTTGGGGTGGGATGGCCACCACAATTACTACTAAGTCATAGCGAATATGTTTCAAATGCCCAAAGTGTTTAAAACTATGGGGTAAATATACAATTTTTTTAATTCCCACTTTCAGTCAGAAAAAAAGCATATAAACTTTCAAAGGCTGAAATGCTGTAAACTGTAACTGCTTTACGCTGTTTTTACATGTTTTACTTTATTCCTTCATGCTCTAGTCCTGTTACCCATCAGTCGAAGCACACATAGACAAAAGTTTGGCCAAGTTAAGATAGTTTCCACTGTGCATTAATGTATGTTCAAAGTCCACAATATACTCCACAGTTTTCTTTTAATTTTATTCTTTATTGTTCCTTCTTGTCATGCCCACGTATATGTACAAAAACAGCCGACACGTGTTTCGTCCATCAGGACTTTTTCAAGGCTACTACGTATTCAGATGGAAGTTAAGAACCTCCTTAGTCGATTGCTCAGTTTATAGACGACTTAGTCCTTAGCAAATTTATATAGATCCTCTTTTTGTGGACCAAGTAATCGTATTTACCGGTTTCACATTAATCCATAAAAACCGAAGCCATCAGGTCATAGTACACCTACTGCGAATTCAATTGGAAGTCATGAACATCCTTAGTCGATAGCCCATGTATAGACAACTATGTCCTTTAAAACTCTGTATCAATCTTTACTTAATCTGACAAAGTATTGAATAGACCAGTTTAGAGCCTATCCATATATAGAGTGGCCAACAAGTCGTGATGCACCTGTTCAAAAAACCGGTTTTGGCGTCTCGAAGCAGGGGTCGAGACGCCAAAACCGGTTTTCTGGCAAACTTCTGCTTAGTTTCGTGTGTGCAATGACTATGCTCTAGTCCTGTTGCCTGATATTATGTTTTGCACATTCCTGTGTCTTTTGGAAATAGGCAGTCATTCACTGCTCCATGTGCCCCTGGCACCTGATTGGCTAAACGGATCAAGTGATTTCCTTACAGCCCACCAACAAAAAAGTATCCTATACGTTACCGAGTATATTCTTCTATTCGGACTCAACCATAAATAAAGACAATTTAGCGTTGCCTCAACTTGGCAGTATCAGCAGTTGGCTACTGTCCATGGTGTGATGACATAAGGGTTCAAATCACAGCCCTCTTCTCCTGTGCCATCATGAACCCACCCCTTCCTGACTCGAAAGTTCATCAAGGTCAGACACACAACCAAAGGCAACCACCACATACTCTTGATTCCACCAATTGCTAAGAACCAGGAAAAGGGTTGGGTCCATACAGAAACACCGAACCCCTAAAACACAGATACCTCACCTAGTGTTGGCCCCAAAGACAGATCGCACACCTAGGGAGGTTTCATGACTTAGTCAGCGATCTATTCAAACAGGTACAACAACAATCCATGCTAGGGTAAACTAACTAGAGGATGCAGAGAAAGAAAGGAACCCACCACCTCTGGTGCATCAACATAGGAACACTACCTACAGAACACAATAACATCAGGAAACACGTAGTGATAACAGAGCTCGACACCCCGCCCCACGTTCACTTAACATCCCACCAGTTTTTAATATCAGTTTGTCAATACGCATATGTCCACTTCAGATCTCAAGACAATTCTTAGATACTCAGGGTACTTTGCAGACAAGAAAAACTACTTCTGTGGTCATTAAAATCAGAACTATATTTTATATTGAGTTTTAAAGAGAGCTTAAATTGGAAATATTGTTGTGAAACATATGTTGTATTTTAAGGGCTACATTAGCTCAAACTATTTTTACTGAAACAAATGTAAATTTGAAACTACAATGAAAGCAAAATTCAGTCCATCTGACCAAAGTCTACAAATAGCATAAGGCATCTAAGCTATATGTAACTCGTAAACCCCTATGACCAAAAAGAAAGAAACATCCAGCAACACTGCTTAACCTGAAAAACAGTAGCGCTAGAAAACACCACATATGAATATGAACTATCCAATATGAATTATCCCAGCAGAGTTCACATAACGACAACTGAAATGACTTACGATCAAGTACGCCCTAGAAAAATATCAACAAATAACTCCACATGTTATTTCGAGCATTACATGTGAAATATGAATGCACGCCTACTGGCCCATTCATCCAAAATTCCATTACATGCAAGGAACCCGAAATCCTAACACAACATCCTGTGTGTTGTTCGTGTATGTGTATGCTAGAAGCAGTAGTGTGGCATGCAGTCCGCTGTGCCTGTTTACGTATGTTAGAAGAAGTAATGTGCCATGCAGGAGGTGTGGCGCCACGGCCAGGGCGACTGACTCCGGAATCTGGGGATCACAGGTCGATCTCCGACACCGGCGGCAGATTAGCCCAGCACCATGTGACTCTGGGCAATAGCTTGCTTAATCTTCCCGACGGCCCCCAGTGCCTAGAGACCCTTACGGGTGATTGTTCACGCTTTACAAATGTGTATTATTATTATCATTACAGGTACTATTTTGGAAACCCACAGCCTGGACCAAAGGACAAGATGGGGGAGAGGTTGCTTTTCTCCAAACAGCATATGTGTCTTGCTTGCATCTCCAACATGGGAGCAGGAGCACCAAACACTATGGTGAGGAAAGACAACACGGGTGTTCCTTAGACGAGCCTAAGCTCTTCCCGAGAGGTGGGGCAGAAAATGACTCTGATTACAGCTGCCATTTTGTGGATGGCAGGGTGTACAGCGTGAGGCCTATAGTATCTGTTGAGAGGGAAAGGAGTACATTGAAGGGGCACAGGTTCTTGTCTCTCTTTCTGCTCTCTATGAGATGGGGGTTGTAAATAACTGAGTGCAGCCTGCTCTCTTCTCTTTGCATGTTTGGTAAGGGTAGTCCACCTGGCGACTGTTCTGCTGGGGATAACATCCTTGTAGTCAGGGATCAGGCCTGGAAAGTGGCCTGCTTAGGGCAAATGAAAGGGGAGCCGCCCCAAGCCAAACCAGTTCCTCCATTTGTAAAAGTGGTATAATGATGGGAGCTCATGACCCATCATTGTTTGGTGTTGAAGCCTCTCCTACCATAGAGGTGGAGTACCCAGGGACTATGAAGCAGTCAAGGGTTGGTGTTGTGTTGACAGCCATCTCCTCAGAGGTGAAGGAACATCGCCTGGAGTCCAATCTGAAGGAGAAATTACCGACTGTCCTGGGTGCCAAGATATCCTTTTTGTGAGTAAGGGAAGGAAACGCCAACCCTGCAGTCTCTACCCGGAAGTTGATCTCTGTCAGAAGCCCCTGCTCCGCCGTGACACGCTGCAGGGCTGCTGTGCCACTCTGAAAAAGACTGTTGAGGCTATTAGGAGCCCCCTGTATGCTGCTGGTGAGAACCCACTGCTGTGGGAAGAGTGAACCTAGCCTTACAACTACTGTCCATTACTGTTGCGTACCACTGCAGGGTCCCATCGCAGCTGGTGAAGGTCCTGCTGCCTTGCTGAAAGGGGCCCCACACTGCTACTATGGACTGGTGTGAGATTGAGAGGGCCAGAGCTGCTAACCTGAACTTGGTGAGAGACTGATCAGTCATGGGCCCAGGGGCTGTGTGCTAACCTACATACAAGGAAGGGGAGAAGCACCAGTTTACCTGACTGACCCTGAACCTGTTTCAAAGGAGGAACCAAAAAACAGAGGGGAAAACCCACACGAGAATAGTGATGGTCTAATCAGTGAAGGCCCGAAAGAGCATTAAGCCCTGCACCTGGGAATCATGTATTCGTGCATTATTGAATAAGTGACCTTCTATGGTTTTGTGTAATACAAGAATTTGTCTTTTCCTATGAAGAGAACCACTGAGTTGGACATTGATTTTATTATGCAGTGTGCTGCTGCAGGGGTGGTATCGATCCCTGAGCCTGAGTAACCCTCACACTAAACATCCTGAGAAGTTTGTGACTGGTCGCCTATGCAATCACTGAGAGTCACATGCCGTAAGGGGTGTACTTGGCCCAGTTTGAAGAGCCATAAAGGGGCCGGTACCAATGCAGAACAAGTAAAAGGTCCCAACCGTAATGGTTGTGGGCCAGTAGACACTGTTTACCTCGCGGCCTCCTGAACGGGGTCTGACAAAAACAATAAATTGTAAAATATATTGTAAAAACAAACCCCTCTGTCTCTCAAACAAACTCTCAAATGAACTAACCCTTCAAGCACTGAAAACACTTAATTGTTCCTGCTACCGAAGATAAGACAGGAACATAAGTACTACAATGATGATATCACCATCTGTCACGCCCCAGGAAGTTCAGAAGAATTACTAATCAGCCATTCTGGATGTTGGGCTATCCTGAAAGTAGGAAGATGGAACATGCATAATGCAAAAGGGATCTGCTGCTAAAAAGGAATGAAAAACATTCATCACCTTCATATAAACACTCCAAACAAACTACTCTCCTCTTTCTTCACGACAGTAAGTCGAACCCCCCCCCCCCTCCAAGACCACTGGTCATCCGACTCCTGCATTATAGAGATAAGGATGCCATTCTGTGGGAGGCCCAGAGACAGGACATCCTCGAAGTAGACAATGCCAGAGTAATGGTGTTCCCATAGTATGCGCACAACGTAACACTCACTCCTCCCCCACTTCTGACACTCTACCGCCGATTCGGGGGCCAAGAACTCTCAGAAGCATGTTATGTTGTCCAAGGCGCAGACTTTTTATTCACAACATCAAATAATCACCACAAACCATCACAAGAGTACAAGTATTCCACTTGTGCATATATCATTATTCCCAGCATTGCACTAGTGACATCCACATGTCAAAAGCAATAAGGAAAGGCCAGACATTACACTTGAACTTCTGCTTGACCGTACACTTCAAATTGGATTTGGCTGACTTGGTCGTCCCACTCAGCTGCGCACCTTTTGCCAGCAGGCCCCAAAGCGCTACAGCAAACATTTGCATTACACATTGTGCTAGCAGGCCCCAATGCGCTACAGCAACTAGTTGCATTACTTGAAATCCTGGGCACCGCATAGCGCACTGGCCCACTGGGGTATCTGCACACAGGCAGCCTCCCCAAAAATGTTCTCAGGCTATATGTTGCGGGTTAGGGCAGTAGAGTCCAGGACCACGAGCAGGTCAGTCCCCTCCATGCCTACCGCGTTAGGGAAGTAGAGTCCAGGACCACCGGCAGGTCAGTCCCCTCCACGCCTACCCTCTGCACACTTCCATCCTTCCCCCTTCTGGGGTCCATCTAGTGGCTGAACCTCCATCGCTGTGCATGCCCCTTTTCTGCTATCTGTCAGCGCTCCGCCACAGGGTGAGAAGGTCTCTGGCGTAGTCACCCTCTCCCCCCCCCGGTGCCGACTGTGCTCCACGATAGCCCAGTATAGACTGGATAAAGAACTCCCACCTCTTAGCGGACAAAGTGTACCACCACCAGCTGGAACAACACCCTCTTCCTGGCTGTAGCTAGCTGTGCTGCACTGTGCCGAATGCGGCACCGGCTAGTAGTCTTTGCTCGAATGGTTATGGTTTTATTATTTTTTAAGCTTGCTCCTGGCCCGAGCCCTCCGAACCCAAACCACCTGCGGTATTACTTCATAACCCTATATTAAGATTGCCGGTAAGTATTGTGTAAACCTGGACATGGCTGCAAATAAGGCCTTGCTCACCCCTTGCCTGTCCAGCGGTAACCTCTGGATCCCACCAGCGTGAATGACTACATAACCTGGGCGGGGAATTTCTTTTATTTTTGTAAACCCCCTGGGGATAGCTGCTTGGCCGTAGCCGCAGCCTGACAACCCCCTAAGATAACCAAGTTGCAGTATGCTGGATTGACTGTTACACTAAAGATGATGCCCCTTATAACAGAAGGTCATGAATCAGTAGCATCCTCAAGAATAAACTTAACGTCAAATGACAAATTACCCGGGCCCAAAATGCTCCCATAACGTTTTTGGGCCGCAAAGTTCAGGAAAGGTATGTCATGCAGGAGGCCAACTCCTATGCTCTCTATACCACACAAATCCATGCCAACCAGACCCAAGTCAGCAACCGGTACCTTCCATCATGGAGGAAACCACCTAACCGAGGGCCCCCAGTAACGCATCGCCCCAGCCAGGGTGCCTGGAGCCTGGCGCAACCCCCAAAGATCATCCATTGAGCATCTCAGGTGAGACCAGAAAGTCATGAACCACCGGCAAGCAAGCCCCCTCTTGGGAGCCACCCAATGTGTCCCTTCTGTCGGGAGCGGTATCGTTTTACGACCTACACCAAGCGGGCTCCAGAGAGGCTGGACCTGTTGTCCGATCCATCCGATACACCACCTCCTGTAAGTGGCTCAGCGTAAATTTGTTAAATCATTTTGTATGCCTGATTTGACAAGTGCGTGTCAATGAACTGGTGACACTTATTCAGTCCTCCAAGCTTAATTCTTCAATTTAACCCAATTGCTTATTACTTTTCATTTAAAGTGAGTGCCTACCGATAAGAAAATGTGTTGCCCTTGTTCAAGGCAAGCTTGAATTCTAGCTGTAGAATTTATTTATTTATTTATGTATTTTAACTGATGACTAGCCACATCATGTACCCAAGCAAAAATAGTGACCGGTGCAGCTAAACAAACTAATACCTTGATGTTTCTCCTGTCCTTAGTAAGCGGTTGGTTCCGCTACCGCGCATAGCTACTATCACTAGCAAGGTGGCACTGAAGGTTGTCCTAACTGCCCTTGACAAAAAAAAAATATTTGTTTCAACATGTTCACGGGCTGATTGTCCCAAATGTGGGTGGAAGGCGTTACTCTTGCGCCAATCACCTTCAGAAGGATTGTGTACTTGCTCTATAGACTGATTAACAGGACCATGAGAACTCCATGAGTGACTACCTATTAATGCCGGAAATAAGTTCACCCCCTTAGCTATCCCCAGCCATGTGTTTAGATGTAAGCATAGGAATGCAAGCTGGTACTGAACTGACCCAGACGAGTTTAACCGGCCCTACTTACCCTGGAGAAACGTAGCCACCATTGCCACTGGTAGGAGTATTGGGACCACACATACTGAAAACGTCAGAGACAAACAGCTGAGTTTATTACTGCCAGGGCGCTCAGCCCTGCAGGTCATATTAAATCTGTAAGCAAGACTTTGCCGCCCAGTATTGATGATCGTGTGTTACTTAGAGTGGCAGACCATACACCCCAGTCCTGTCCCCGCCCACGTGAACAGGAAGTTAAGTAAATTTAGCAAGAATGCCTGTTGAGTTTTTCCTTATTACGGTGCAAGGAAAAGGACTGCACGGCTCCGCACAGGCCGGGCTATAAGTACCCCTGAATCCGATTGCCTAAAGCATACAAACCAATTTCCACAGGGGGCACAAGATCCTTCTCATGCATGCTGGCACTGATATCACGGTCATCCAGAAATTCCGTGTAGTTGCTGTCTTGAAAACATGTTGCCACCATGTTTGCGTGGTGCGCCTCCCATGAACATATAAGGGAAGAGAATGACAAGCCATTAATGTTTGGTGTGCTTCCGCTCTGATTATACAAAATCAGATGCATTTATTTCCCCGTGACTGAGGAGGCTAGCCCTTATGATTGCACAGAGACAATATGATTGCACATATACAATATACATACACCAACCCTCAAAAAATGTTGCTTAGATCAAGCTCTGAGACTCGAACCCTGAACTCCCATAATCTAAGTGGGCAGGTCTGGCTGTAATGCCACCTATATAAATTGTTTCCATGTAACCACCAAAAGTTACTGGTTTGCAAAAATTTTCTGACAGAGTTCAAGTCTCCAACGTCTACCAAGTAGTTATGCATTCTCCTGCATGCATTAGGTGTTCACTACATGATTTGATTTTTCATAATGCCCTGCCTAATCTCAGGCTATGACATCATTTGAGCTCATACAACATATTAGAATTACGAGAACAAGCATTGACATTAAGCAACTGTCAGGAATTGCTATAAAAGAGAAATGTAAACTGGAAACATGTTCCACCCCCCTATTTTGAAGTTCCTCAGTAAACAGATCACAATGGGAGTACAGTGGGTCCTTCCCACCTTAGGGGCCACTGCTCCTGCTGCACTATTTAAGGCTACATCCTGGGCACCGCTTCCCCACAGCCTTCAATGCCTCTCCACTGAACGCCCATGTGCAGAGGCACGAGCTAGAGGTTGCTGCATCCTTAGACCAGCGTACACCCCCCTAACTATTGCTTTGTTACCGCATGGCGGTATTCCTACTAACCGCAAGAGCCACACCAGAGGCGCAACTAGAAATTTCGGGAGGGGCTGCTAAAAATTCGGGGTCGAGGGGCTAATTCTTCCCACCATATGCAGAGTGGAGATGAAGGGGTGAAAAACAACAAAGCATCACAGTTAACACGTAAATGTTTTTTTTTAAGACATGTGAAATACACGGGTGCAGCTGCAATAAGACGATCGCCAACCTGGGAAGCGGTCTCAGTCCGGGCTGACACAAATGAACCTCTGCCCCATCCTTGCCAACCCTAAGAACTACACCAACAATCATTCCCTGTACGCCTGGGCACGGCCATTAAACCCACTTTGCTCACTTTGTCAACTTTATACCACAGGTTGAGAAAAACCTGCCTATAGGGGATGTCAGTGCTTGTTTAAAAAGGTGTTGTGAAAACCACATCTCACTTGTGACAAGGAGAGACTGCATTTAAAGACCTTGTTTGGCTTATAATTCTTCCACTTTACATACCATTTGAGAAAACACACAACAACCAAAAACAGCTTTTCTGTCATTATTAACACCTTAAGTATTAAAATACACAGTCCGGAGCACATTGGTTGCATTTTAATATTTTTGTTTTTTTGCACACCTCCCACTTATCTATGGCAGGAGTCGAACTCATCACCCCAGACTCCATAGCCGCCGGTCTTACCCACTGTGCTTTTGCCATTGTTGCACACCTCTCACTTATCTATGGCACAGTAGTCGAACTCATCACCGAAGACTCCATAGCCGCCGGTCTTAACCACTGTGCTATTGCCATTGCTCACTGCCTCCACCGGTTTCAAAACAAAAGAACAAACATATCAAAATTAAACAAGGAAAACACACATTGCAGAATTGTGTGTTTCCGAGACAACTACGCTTTGAACAGTTTCCTGTCACTCTTTTGTTAACTGCGCCAGCAGCACTGTGAAATGGAACTGTAAAGCGGCGTGTGACTTGATTACAAACTGTGTGGTAATTTTAATTCCCTTTCTGCATAGAGAGAAAGTACCGGCATTAAAAGGCAATCAAAGACATTGATTGCCTTTCCATTGAAGCACGCACTCCCAGCTGAGACCGAAGACGATGCTCGGTCCCTGGAGCCACGCCCCCACCACATGCGGTCGCGCTCTCCCCATATCATGGCAGCTCGAATTGTAAGCATCCCTCTGCATGCACCAGGCTTACACTGCATGCCTGTATACAATGCACCCCTCAAATCATAGGCCATGACAACACCCGTGCAAACAAACATGGTCCGTTGAAACACGACGGCGCTCCCTAGATAGACGCCTTCTCAATGAGGTTGTCGGATACCACGCCATCTTGAAGGAGAGAATGCAGATGTTAACCCTGCCTGGTACGCTTCGGTGTTCACACCAGCTGCAACCATCGAGCCTGACATCTATCGGATCCACTGCAGACCTGTCGAGCGATTCCTCGCTCTGCTCCATGGTGGATTGCAGATGTGCTTTTAACACTTGTTCCGCTGGAGAGCACTTAGCAGCCCCACACTGTATTGGACGGCGACTGTAGAAAATGGCGGCGGAACATGGAGGCTAATCTGTTGAAGTGCCGCGTCTGGTGAAAGAGGCCCAAAGCGTCCAGAAATCGGGAAACGGACTCACGGAGGTGAAACTAACTGGACGGAGTGCCCTGGTTTGACTCGGCTGGAGGGACGACTATACTACTCAGGCAAGTGCTGCGCAGAGGTTAATGGGCAGATCACGGCACTACCGACTATAAAATAGCACATTGCCACCTTTGTGCACAACGCACCTATGGATGCGGGCGGAACATTAGCAAACACCCTGGCGTGCAATAGCGCACACACGCTGCCTACAACAAAACTGTAATAAGCTGCAAAACCCTATGTAAGCAGACTAAACGCACCCCAGAGGATAGCGCTACAAGGCAGCGTTAATAAATATCCCGCATGTGGATAAGTAATACATGCCCAGCTGCTGCCGCTCGCAACTGTCACATGTGGCACTCATGATTGTACCTAAGTACTGACACATAAATATTCTAATTGCTGATGCCTGAAACTTGTGTATTGCACATTCCCCGTGTATCACCACTGCAAACACCTCACCAAAGTGTAATGCTGCGAAGTGGGAAGATTGTGCCTAATATTAAGGCGGAAGCTTATACTGTGAAGCCCAGACTACGAATTGAGAAGAGCAAATCCGCTACAGGCAAACTAAACAAACTTCCAACGGTGGCATAATAGGGTGTGGAGGCTGGCTAGAAAGACATGTAACAACTGCAGTCCTTGTTTCTGGTCAATCTCATTAACAAAGATGCAAATTGCACCAAGGCAGCTAAAAGGATATACAGCGCTCGGACAGACAAGAACGTACGTAACACTCTCTGCCGCTTCCACGAGATTGCAAGTGTCATGGGTAAGACAGACAAACAACAACCAAAACTCTCCTTTGATTCTCGCCGCACGCCTAAAGTAACAACGGCGCACTCTGGCACCGAACTAGACTCGGAACAAGCTAAAAACTCCGCTATGGAAGTTGCCCTACAAGCCATACAACAAAGTCTACAGGTCATTGATGGCAGGATTGACGCACTCACTAAGAGAGTAGACAATATGGCTGCCAAGCTCGACAAATAAGGCAAAAGACTAGATGCAGCAGAATTACGTATTTATGCAGCCGAGGACGAATCCAATACGACGACTCGAAAATGCAAAGGGATAGAATAGATCCTAGAAGTCATTAAAAATAAAAATGAGGACTTAGAAGCGAGATCTCGCCGGAATAACGTACGCATCATGGGAATTCCGGAGAGCACAAATACAGGGAGATTAGAAAAGTCAGTGGAAGATATGCTACGAGATATCTTTGGAGCAGAAAGCTTCTCCCCCATGCTCATCATTGATCACGCTCACAGGTCACTAGCGCCTACCCCACCCCCAGGTGTCCCACCGAGACCCATCATCTCCCATGCCCTCAACTACAGGGATCGGGATGCGATATGATGCTTGGCGAGGGAGAAACAGCAAATCACTTACCAGGGCAACAACAAGTCATTTTACCCAGATTTTACGATGACATTACAGGCAGCACGTAAAGACTTCAGATCTGTGAAAAAGTGATATTGGCATTGAATATGCGATGCTATACCCAACAAAACTGCGTATAACCCACAGAGGACGCACAAAAATAATACCAACACCACAGGCAGCACAAGACTTCATCAAAAAGACACTCATCAAACGAAAAACACAGGACCGTGCAAACACCAATCCGTATTTGGATTCGGATTGAAGAAGCCAAAACCTGTGGTATATGACATACACTGTAAACAAGGCTACACCCAATTACTATGTATGCTCACATATGACTATACCTAGATATGTTTCTTATAAGCTAATAGTTGCACTATACAACTGTGGACTATCGGGTACACAAACATTGAGACTTGTTACGCACGTATATGCGCAAACCCGATCAGTGGACGCTGCTTGCCCTGATCCCTGCTACTTACTTCAACTGTCCTTCTTCTGGCTCCTACGTCTCTCCCCCGCCGTCGCCTGTCACCGCGACCGCTGTGAGGGGAGAGCGTTCGGCGGGACTTCAATACCCAGGTCCCCTTGCAACCCCTTGCAACCCGGAAGGAAAACTCACGGACCTTGCGCGCCCGGAGGCGCTACTTTATCGACCCCGCCCCCCGCGACGCAGGACCACGCGCGGGCTAAGCCCGGGCAAAGGGCGGGCCGTCTGTGGCCGTCAGGGGCAGGAAGAGGCTGGGCTGGGCCCCCCCCTCTGACGACCGGAGCAAACGACGAAAGGTAGACTTTGACTCTGACTTTTAGTCACACTGTGCCTATTCTAGCCTAAGCGTGTTGCATTTGTTCACCAACCCAGTAGGATCACCTGCATCAGTCTTGACACGACCACAGCCCATTGTCGACTAACCAAACCATCCAACATGGCAACACGTAACACAAGGAGTAGAACCTCACTGGGAGGCTCTGTGCGTGGCACACTAGACAATTTCATCACTAGGGCCGCTTCAGTCCTTGAGCAGGAGATCGCTATAGTAGAGAGACGCCTATCGGCAGAACTTGCACAAAATAAGCGTTCCTCTCTCGGACCTATTCGATCAGCAGTGTCTCCGAATCCTACAATTCCTGTCCCCTGCGTAATACACGACACCCCCAGCGATTCCAGGATCTCTTCACCTACTCCTGAGTCCACATCCCCGACACATTCCCATACTCGTTTGCCATCTTTGGCTGCCAATTCTCACCCTAATCCTCCCTCTGACTGCATATCGTTAGTTGCATCACCCCCCAGGCTTACTGCTACTAATTCTAAGCAGACGAAGGCCATAAGATCTACCACTACTACTGCCCCCCCCCCCCTAAAAAAAGGAAGAGATGTTCAAAAAATGGTAACACAATTGCCACTTCGAACAAAATAGACCAAAAAGAAGCCACTCACCCTCTAAATACTAAACATACAAATGATTCTGGTTCCCAAGGTAACACTTGTACCCATGGCGTAATTACTAACGAACTGATGGGTCGATTAGAAATTTTAGTCAAATCTCTCGTTCTTCCTGTATTAGAAAGAATAAAGGGTCTATCTAAACAACTAGACTCACTAGAGAAGTTGACACAAACAAACTGCGATCAGCTCGAATTCCTATCATCACATACAATCACACCAATAAAAAGTCCTGTTGATCTTAATTCACCTCTAGTAATAAATGAAAGCAAAACAATTGCAAAAAGAAATATAAAACCACCAACCCAAGAAACTCAAAACCTCCTGCGGCTAGTTAGAGAGAGCAACACTGACGCAGTCCAAGGTCAGAGTATTGATAATACTAAATCTGATAACTTAAACCAGAAACAAGACATCGTATCCGCTGACACTTCCATCAGACACAATCAGGGTTTAAATTGCAATCACATACATCTACCTCCAGAAGCAGTCCCCTACGTCGTAGTTCTAACAGGAGTACCGCCACTGGACTCAGGGAAAAGGGAGGGCTACTACGATTTGAAAAACAAGGTGATGCACTGGCTGAGACAGCATAGGCCGCTGCCTCCTAATATTAACGGGGAAATTCTGAATGTTCGCAGACTAACCTGGGTAGGCCCTCGGCCAAAAGAAATACAAGGTAACGTAATTATTGTTAATTTTAGAGATCACAGAGCAACCACTTATATAACTAACTGGCTACAAAATCAAAACCAAAGCTCCATAAGAACTTACGACCTGACATATTTCTACCCACAGTCTCTAGCTAGAAATCCGATACAGTCCAACAGCTTTCCTCGGGATAGACTAAGATCCTCTAATTTTAATATTCCAACATTTAATCGTTTTTTGCCCCTTGGAGGACTCGAGGATGTTGATTGACTCCCTTTAGAAGCTCACAGCCAGAGCTCTCTTTACGGTACAAGGAAGGGACAAGCACTTAGCTTTCCTTCCCATTTACCATTACTCCGTACTGCCCAAGCTATCGAGGAGTTACCTCGTACAGCCCAAAACAACGCCGTGGCGCCAAGAGTAGCAAGATCGGTATCCCTGACACCTGTTCCACATTTTAAAAACACTTCCGTCCAAGATCGTAATATACAAAAAATCGCAGTTTTATTTTGGAACGTGGCGGGTCTACGCTCCAAACTAGAGAACGATATTTGGACCGATTTTATAGTAGATTTTAATATTTTATGCCTCCAGGAGACATGGTTAACTACAGAAGCCCATCTTGAAGGCTATAGAACATATTTTTCACCAGCCGAACATTCTAAGTCTGGCAGGGCCAAAGGAGGCTTAATCATTTATATATCAAACTTGGTTAAGCTAGAAAATATCAAGCAGATAATGCTCGACCCCAACTTTCAGCTTCTCAGCATCATACCAAATTCCAGGGACCATTTCCTTTTGGTTAATTTTTATAATAACTTATCGGATCAGGACGCAATGGGGAAAATTAATTCCATCTTCTCCATAATATCATCTACAATAAAAAAATCAACCCGAGAAGTGACCATCATATGGGGCGGCGATTTTAACCAGACTATCTGCGCTGCCCCAAACACCTACTTGTGTGGTTTAACCGATGAAGATGATAACCCCATCTTACATTTTTCTCACACAATTTTAGGTAGTCTTTTAAATGAAACAATCTTTAACCTAGATCTGAGAATTGCAATCAAACCAACAAATGGAAAGATGACGTTGGCCCCAACCTTCCATGGTAGAGGTTGCAACTCAACGATAGATTTCATTTTACTATCAAATGGTCCGATATCTAAAGATTCCATCTTTGACACCCACCAGGTAGTTTTAAGCGACCACTATCCGTTAAGTATAACCTTCTCAACTTCGATAGGGCCCACCAAAAAAACCTCTAGTGTCCTCACCCAGAATAAATTAGAACTAGCGAGAGTAAACGGATACTCGCTAAAATGGGCCTTAGTTGACCCGGAAGAAATTGCTAGTATTGTGATCACTGAAGCCTATCTACCTGTAATGAAGTGCCTGGATCTGTCCACTACCGACAATGACGTTATTACCAATTTTGGGCTAGTGATACAAACCATAAAAAATGCCCTAATGGTAAGAAAGAACAGCTCAAAGAATAGCAGCCAGGGCTGGTTTAATCACTCGTGTACCATCGCCCATACCAACCTAAAACTCGCCTTACACAAGACGCCCAGGGATAGGGCAGAAATATCTAGTTTAAGGAGAGTATATAATATTGCCATTAAGGAACGGAAATCGGAACTAAAACGACAACTCTGGGACCAACTACACGAGAGCTGTCTTAGTAATAATAATATTACCTTCTGGAAGACAGTAAAAACACCCTTTTTAACTGATAAGGGCAGTCTTCTAATATAGAGGTTGCTATAGACGAAGGACAATGGGTACAGCATTTTTCACAAATCTTTAAGTCCAACCCAATAACAAATGACCTTAGAGGAAATGACCTTCTCGAGCACCAGTTCCCGACTTTTCCCATTGATATGACCATCACTTGTGACCAAGTAGAAAGGGCACTAAACGCAAGCAAAAAAGGCAAGGCCCCTGGCCCTGACGGCGTCCCCATAGACTTCTATAAAATGTATCCCGAGCTATGGATCCCTTTTCTGACTAGGGTATTTAATGCACTGACTTCTACCGGTATCCCCGAGTCCTGGAAGAGTTCCATACTAGTCCCTATCTTCAAGAAGGGAGGCCGGAACCTACCCTCCTGTTACCGTCCCATCTCCCTTCTGGATTCCACAGGAAAAATGATGGGCCGGATATTACTCGATCGCTTGCAGGAATGGGTTGCGGAAAATAACATCCTATCCGACTTACAATACGGGTTCCGTGAAGGATTGGGGACCGTAGACCAAGCTTTAAACTTATCATTATTAATTGATAAATACGTTAACATCAAAGCTGGAGCTTTATATATGGTCTATGTAGACTTATCAGCTGCATTTGACTGAGTTAGCCATTCGAAACTCTGGCCCATCCTATTAGATATAGGGTTGGAACAAACCGCAGTAACTTACATTAGGGAACTCTATGCTGACGCGTCAGCCAGAGTAAGGTTTGGCATAGGGGGAGAGCTCACAGCGCCGTTTGGGGTGGAGAAGGGCGTGAGGCAGGGATGTGTCCTGGCCCCATTTCTATTTACCCTCTATACAAACGGCTTAGAGAGAGAGATGCTGAAAGGGACCCAAGATCTCCCCATGGTAGCAAACCGCCCTGTCCCAGCCCTTCTGTATGCTGACGACGCTGTGATATTAGCTCGTACCCCCAATGAGCTACAGAAGGCCCTAAGTAACTATGCTTCATTCATGGCCAGCCTAGACCTTAAAATTAATGTTGGGAAAACTTTCGTCATGAAGGCAGGTGTTAGAAGGAAAAACAAAACTAAGCCCATCTACCTGAATAACGAAAGATTATCAACCACGGATAAGTATCCTTATCTCGGCGTCATGATCGACGAAAAACTTAGCTGGAAACCGGCTGTAGAAGTGAGGAAACTGCAATTTGCAAGAACCACCTCTGCACTCACAAACTTTTCAAGGAAAATAGGGAAAAAGGCACCCTCAGAGATGATCAAAATCTATAAAGCTAAATGCCTCTCAGTGGCTCTATACGGAGCAGGTGTATGGGGTCATGTAGCGGCTACTTCTATCCAATTGGTAGAAAATGGCTTCCTGAAATATCTTCTAGCCTTACCTACGGCAGCCGCCAACTATCCCTGTCATTTGGAATTGGGTCTCCCATATGTCACAGATTTGGTGAGAATTCAGCCTCTGTTATTATGGCACAGGATTTGGACATCTGAACACACAGTCCTTACGCAGCAAATCATTCAAGATTGCAAGAGCCTAGAAAACGCACACAGATCCAGGTGGTTAGACTATATCAAAAAATTCTTTACTGATCTTGGCCTAGAAAATTATTACAAAGACCCGACCAAGATTCAGCAATTAACAAGGAAAGATTTTTATAAACTTTGCCTCAACCACCTCGAAGAGCTCAGACTTAACTTAGAGATCATGAAACAAACAACTAGACACTGTTTACTAGTCCAGTCGGTATTTGGTATTCAGCCCTACCTGACATACAACATAGCCCCCTATGAACTGTTCCTCTTAGTCAGGTTTAGATTGAACCTCTTTTACCGCCTGGTCACTTTTCCGTTTAAGAATAACTGGGACAAAATATTGCCACCATGTCCCTGCGATGGGACATCATCCCAGTCTACACTTCACACCATTCTTTTTTGTAAACATTACATGCATCAACGGAGGAAATTATTAATCCCCCTATTAAAGCGTAGGGGCTTTCGCACATGCCGTCCGGCCTTATTATTTTTACAGTTACTTGAGGGGGAAGAGGTGGTCTACATTGTTTCGAACCTCTTGCAGTACATCATGCGACATAGATCCAACCTAGGGTAAAACTGTGAAATGACTATATCACACCTTTCCAAATATGCCATTCCTTGTACAGCCATTTAGGCTTATCAGATGGAAAACGCTGCAAATACACATGTCAATGAAGGAGGCGATTTTAAATTTTTTGTATTAATGTGATGAATTTATTGTTTTTACGTGATGAATTTTATAATGTGCATGTTTTTAACAATATCTTTTATGGCTTTTTTTTTAAATGCCGAATAAAGAAAGATTGAATTGAATTGACTTCAGATCTGTGAAAAAGTGATATTGGCATTGAATATGCGATGCTATACCCAACAAAACTGCGTATAACCCACAGAGGACGCACAAAAATACTACCAACACCACAGGCAGCACAAGACTTCATCAAAAAGACACTCATCAAACGAAAAACACAGGACCGTGCAAACACCAATCCGTATTTGGATTCGGATTGAAGAAGCCAAAACCTGTGGTATATGACATACACTGTAAACAAGGCTACACCCAATTACTATGTATGCTCACATATGACTATACCTAGATATGTTTCTTATAAGCTAATAGTTGCACTATACAACTGTGGACTATCGGGTACACAAACATTGAGACTTGTTACGCACGTATATGCGCAAACCCGATCTAAAACCTTGTATAATTGATGGTTCACTATATGGTGGAGAACTGATGCATATTGACTCCGTAACTATATAGATGATAACAAGTAGCCATGGGATATGACAGGAATGTACCATCAGGGATCGTATATAATGAACAAAGTATTCAAGGCCATATGAACACTGATCCAGAATCAGACTGAACTGGCCGATGTTGGTGGTAAAGTATATGGTATGTTCTGTATCCACAGATACACTCAGTGACTATATCTGCCTACGTATGGATATATTTCGATCTATACTTGGTAAACTAGTGAGTGCAAAATATAAATGTGGACTAGCAGGTTCATGAATATTGGAACTTTGCATGTGCACATAGGTGTAAACCCGATATGCAACTTTGTATATTTGACGGTCCCACATATGGAGATGAGCAGATGTGTATTGCTTATGTAACTAGACAGGCATGTACAACTCGTAGGTGATATAATAATAAGATGCACTTGGAAGATGTATATACTATGTGAAGTAATCAGATTGGGGACTGACAAAGAAAAATGGGACAATGGTTCAGAATGTCACTATGTGCTAACAGTGACCCCTTTTCTTTCAGATGTTAAGCCGAATCACTCAGATAATACCCGACCACATCCATTTGTGTGGATGTAGATGCGAGCACTTAGCGGTCCCCCCTGATGGTGCTCCCCGTAACTGTTTGCACAATGTTAATGTTGTATGTCTTTGGCATTATTGGGATGCTAAAGCGGGTGGGGGGATTAAGAGAATGTTTCTTGTTATATGCAGGCAACCACAAACAGAGTACACTACTGAAATCCATGTCATAAGTAGTCTTCCGTGTACAACCATGATGTTGACATAACCTACACACACTGTGTCTATGAAGAGAAGGTATGTCGTGACCACATATGCCCTGCTAGAGTATAGAGAATAGACTGAAACCATCGAAAAATCGGTTATTGTCCTGGAATATTAGAGGCCTAAATAACCCTATGAAAATACATCAGGTATTTACCTACGTCGACAGACACCACATTGATATAGCCCTATTGCAGGAATCCCACCTTGCAAAGACAGCTAAATGTACACTGGGAGGCAATTGGTTGAGGCTGTAATAATGTCATCATACTCTACATATTCTAGAGGTCTCATAATACTCGTAAAGAAGTGCGTCCAATTCCTTATAGATCAAACCATAACGGATGACCTGGGCCTATATGTTATTGTCACGGGCCATATTAGGGGACACCGCATAGGGCTGATTAATGTATATGGACCAAATATAGATGATCCTGAATTTTTTAAGGTCATATGGAGGAAATTAAGAGACTTGCCTTAAATAGAGTTGCTGTGGGGCAGAGATTTAAATGTGTCCTTAAATGAGGACCTAGACAGATTGGGGGTAACAAAAGAACCACAGAAGCGGGCAGTGAAGGCAGTATTGGATGGTATGGCAGAATTTAAAATGTTACATATCTGGAGACTGCGACATCCTCTTCATATGGAAGCCACATATAGCTCTACAGTACACAATAGTTGGTCTCGTATTGACTACTGGCTCGCAACTGAGGGTGCTGTTACGTGGACACGAGACATATAACACTTGCCTACCTTCATTCTCACCAAAATGTACTGACACCTTCCAATGAATAAGGCACTGTCATTTGGTTAGAAATAATGCAAAAATAATGTGATGTACTGTACTAACTATCAATGCCATTGATATCGCTCGCAATTTTGTATTTCTGTGTAGCGAGTGCCATTGAAAGCCTGTATTGTTGTTGTAAAGTTATGAGAATATAATAAAAATCATTAAAAAAATTAAAATAATTAGATACAGATGTCAATGTATGTACAATTCTTAGACACGTTTAATGTAAATTTTTACGGATGCTGAAGTGGTTCTTTTATGATTATATTTTCTTTCTTTATGCTCTGCTTCTATTATATAGCAAGTTTTGTACTTCTTATGTTACAGCGCTGAAGAAGTATGTGATGTTTATATAACATATTAAAAAACTTTATTAAATACAATTTTTTTTTAAATGTAAAAAGGAATGTCCCAGGATCCAGGTAACCGCCTTGGTTCCTGGCCCACTCACACACCCTGCAGTAGAAAAAAGAGACAATTAGCTCAGGCAAAACATTCCCCCAGTCCCTCCCTAGGACAAAGACCATACTATTTTTGCACATAGCGCTCGCAGCACTTTGACTTCCAATTGCCAATCTGTCAAATCCGTCCCCAATACCAGCCTAAGTGTGCCGTCGCTGTCGCCACCCAATCCAGAAGGAATGCGTGACAAAACTAGCGGGGTCTTTCCCAAGCCTGCTCAACGCCATGCGCAACACTGCCAACAAATGGAAAGCAGTGACCGTGCTACCATCTGCATGATAAAATTCGCCTGATAAACATATCCCACGCAATAACAGAAAAGCACGCCATTCTTGGACCGGTCATACTGCACTACACCCACCATCACGCAGTCACACCCATTTCCCCCTGCCTGCCTGATTTGTTTTAGACCATCGCAGCAAGGTGCCCAATCTCCCTTGGTCCAAACGTCCTTCTTCAGAACCCAAACGTTCAGAAACCCAAAATGTCCACAAAAAACATCCAGCTCAAACAAAGTTGAAACAGTGAAACTTCAAACGGGTCATAACAACACAGAGGCAGAACCGCCAACAACTCCTGCAACAATTCGAATGCGATAGCTTCCCCAACAGTGACCTCCCCCCTACCCGCTCCCTGCCCCACCCCTTTAAGACTTTTCCCAGAATCTCATCCTTGGCAGGGACAAAACCTGAAATACAGCTTACCATACAACGAAACCCCTGCCAACTTGCCCACAATAGTGGTATGCGACAAGCCTATATCAATGAAGGATAAAACAAGACTTAAAACTCCCTGTGCAGTATCCTGTCATTCAAGGTTGGCCTAACGACTAGGGCGCTCGACCTCGGACCTGGGGGAACTGGGTTCGAGTTTCGGTAAAGACGCTAAACATCCTGTGATTCTGGGCAAATCACTTAATCTCCCCGTGCCTAACAAGAAAATAAAACATGAATGTGTGTCCTCATGTAACGTACAGGTGCTATGTAAAGCACTCTGATACCCGATTGGATTCGGGTTAAGTTTGCGCTATATAAAACTCTGCAAAAAAAGAAAAAAGGTGCATCAGTTCCATAGAATGGCCAGAAATCTCCCCAAATTCGCTCCATGCCAGCCTGTAACTTCTCCTGGTGGATTCAGCCAATGACTTCTCGACCAGTCCAACTCTCACTACCCCCCAGGCCCAGGTGTCCACCAGCATTTCTGTCTTGCTCTCCTCTGCTCCTGGCGCCAAACAGCAATGCCACTGTGAACAAGACAAAGCATCCACAATATCATTGCAGGCCCCCGGAACATGCTTCGCACTGAACACTACATTAAAACGCAAACACATCACAATTAACAGACGTAACACCCTCAAGTCCCTTGCTCATTGCATGTTCATTAAGTCCATCACAGTCATATTGTCACCATGGA
Organism: Triturus cristatus; assembly: GCF_964204655.1. Taxonomy (NCBI): domain Eukaryota; kingdom Metazoa; phylum Chordata; class Amphibia; order Caudata; family Salamandridae; genus Triturus; species Triturus cristatus. Next base: position 747,923,111 of record NC_140584.1, on the reverse strand, counting down.
AAAGAACTGTCATGTTCTTCAGCTCATCACCCCCAAACAGCCAGGGCTACCAACAGTGGAATGAACTTCAAAAATGCAATGCTGCATCCTTGACTCAACCAATGTGCCAGCCACCTCTCTGCACACCATCTCCCGTCCCACAATTGCCTGAAACCCAAAGCCCTGGCAGCATCCGAGAATATCTGGACCCGCCACACTCTTTTCTCCTCCAGAAAATCCAAGGGCACACCATTGAACTCCTCCATGAAAGTCTGCCAAACGCACAGGTCCGCTCGTACACCCAAGGATATTTACACCATGTGGTGCTGCAACACTGCCCCCGACATGGCTATGCTGAGAACCCTGCAAAAGGTCCTGCCTGCTCTCACCACTCTGCACACAAAATTTAGATAACCCAACAACTTCTGCACCATTCTCAACTCAATCTTCCACTCCCCGATCACATGCAACTGAAAAACATGGATCTCATACACGTTCCCTGTTGGCAGACATGTCATCCACTGCACCAAATCCAACAGAATGTCTAGGAAAGCCAGCACAACACTGTGCTCTTCTCGAGAGCCAAAGCCACCCCAAAATCCTGTGCTAAGGCTTCAAAGTGGAGCAATGACTGGACACAGTCACCAGACGCTCGTTGCCCAACAAACAAGAAACTGTCAAGGTAGTGAGACACCTCCCGATGTCCACTGCTTCTACTGAAAACCCATTGCAAAAACGTACTAAAAAGCTAGAACAAGGCACAAGAAATGGCACAACCCATTGGCAGCACTTTAGCCACATAGATGGCACCCCCAAATTGCATACCAAGCAATGGGAAATCCGCAGGATGAATAGGCAGCAAACGAAAAGCAGACTTATCATCACACTTCACCATTTTGGCCCTCTGCACACACCTCTAAACCAGGCTCGGCATCGTCCACCAAGGCATACTACACCCTGGTATCCTCCTCATTAATTAAGTCATTGACAGACCCACCCTCCAGCCATGAGAGGTGGTGAATCATCCTGAACTCCCCAGGCTCCTTGCTGGGCACCGCTCCCAATGGGGAAACAATCAAATCCTCCAAGGGCCACTCCGAGAATGGACCCATCATCCTACCCTCCGACACATCTTTGGCCAGTTTCGCTGCAACCAGCTTGCAGAGGTTCCTCCGCTGACCTCAAACTGCCTTCCCACCTGCCCCCCTCCAACCCTGGAACCCCACCCAAAACCTTCAGTAAAACCCCACTTCAAACGCACGGCTACCTCCCTGTCAGGGTAAACAGAGAGCCAAGGTATCAAGGCCTCCATTTTAACTGGGGTAGGGGTCCTTAGCCCCAGACTGCCCCAGCCTCTAGAGGCCTTCCACTGCTCCACAGGGCTGGCCAGGCTAAAGCATTGGGTGACGGAATGACGTCCTCCGCACTTGGAACACTCATGTTTGAACTTACAGGGATGTCATGAACAGAACCCTTTGTTAAAGTTCCAACATGCCCCAGTTGTGGGGCCCATTGACTTCTGATTGAATCCCGCTCCCTGTGGAGTGGGACAGGGCTGGAAAGACCGATATGTCACTGTTAGATTTGGGGGTCTCTAGTTGGCAGAGGTAGTTACCTTTGACCAAAAAGGGACCCTTGCGCCTAGCCAGGGTAAGGGGCTACACTCCTAAAATAACCCCTCCTCACCCCCTTGGTAGCCTGGCACGAGAAGGCAGGCTTATCTCAGAGGCAGTGTCTGAAGCATTTGTGAGCACATGCAGTAATACAGTGACAACACTACACATGGACACCACACAGGTTGTATTATAAAAATAAGTATTTTTATAGAGACTTATTACAAGACCAAACGACAAAAATCCACAATACTGTACTCAAAAATAGACTTTAAAATGGTAGGAAAAGGCTCAGTTCACTTAAGATTGTAAATGCGACACTTTACTCTCAAAGTACCTTGGATGCGTAATGCAAAGCAAACAAAAGGGTCCTTACACTCAGGGGAGTGGATGAGTCGGTTCCTTACTGCTACGCAGGGGAGTTGATGCTCGCTTCCTTACTGTGTGGGGAGGTGATGCGTCGGTTTCTTACTGCTCTCCAATACGATGCGACAAGATGGCTCCTCGATGCGATACTTCACTCTGGTGTCTTGGTTACTATGCGACAACGTTGATGCGATGCGTGCACGCCCGATGGCCGTGCAGCGACTCGATGATCTTCTGAGCCGCGACAGGCTCTGGGACACGCTTCTCCGGTGATGCGATGGCGACGTCTGCGGTGGCGGCACGCTTCTTCGGTGATGCGACACGCTTCGGTGATGCGATTGCGACAGCTGCTGCGGCGGCACTCTTCCTTGGTGATGCGACGGCGACATGCTTCTCGACGTTGAGTCGCGCTTCCAGCTCCCAGCGACACTCAGTCTCTCAGATGGCCCAGCACAACAGCAGGCACTTCAGTTCCCAGCAAGGGAATTCAGGGGGGAGCTGGTTGGTGAAGTCTTGTATCCCTGAGACTTCAGGCAAGAGGCAAGCTTAAAGTTCAAGCCCTTGAAGATTCTTCTTCAAGTTGATGAAAAGCACACTCAGTCCTCTTCTCCTTTCTTTGCCAATGAATCAACCACTGCAGGCCAAGCCCAAACACACAGCACAGGGGTAGTCTCCCCCTTCAGCTTCCTGGTTCTTCTCCTCAGCAAAGGTTCGTTTTGATTCCCAGAAGTAATCTAAAGTTCTGGGTCCCCCTTTTTATATAGCAAAATCCTTTGTCTCTGAAGGCAGAGAGTGTCTGTACTTAGTCCAAACCAGTTCTGGGTGCATTCTGCCAGTGTACACCTTCTTCCTTTGTCAGTGTGGGCCAGGGTCCTCAGACACACCACAGGAGGTGGAGCCAGCATTGTGGAAGGCAGGAACAGCCCTATTTAGGCCCAGGTGATACTCCTCCCACCACTCCTCATGCAGATAGGTCAATTCAGCCTTGGGCTGACTCACCCTGTCTCCTGTCACTCAGAAACCAGACATGGAATACACAACCTAGCAGAGGCAGGCTTTGATGGTTAGGCATGAAAATACCTATTTTCTAAAAGTGGTATTTTCAAACACAGAATGTTAAAACCAACTTCACTAAAATATGTATTTTATCATTCTGAGTTCAGGCATACTAAATTCGTTTTTCTACCATGTTCCCTGGGTCAGTTATGATTATAAGGTGTTCCAATCAAACTGCCCATTCTGGCCTATGGGAGCAGGTAGCCTTGCAATAGTGAAAAACGAAAATGGCTGTAATTCACTATTAGGACATGCCACACACATCAGGGCATGTCCTACCTTTTACCTACAATGCACCCTGCCCTTGGGCCTACCTTAGGGGTGTCTGATATGTGGAAAAGGGAAGGTTTGGGGACTGGCCAGTGGGTGCACATGCCAAGTCAAAATGGGAGTACCAGACTGCACACAGGCTCTGCAATGGCAGGACTGGGACCCACTTTACAAGCTGCTCCGGTGGGTGGCACAATCAGTGCTGCAAGCCCACCAGCAGCATTTGATTTACAAGCCCTGGGTACATGCAGTGCACTGAACTAGGGTCTGACAAGTAAACCAAATAAGCCAATCATGGAGTCACTAATCCATACATGAATTTAACATAGGGAGCACTTGCACTGTGGCAGTGGATAGCAGTGGCACAGTGCCCAAAGCATCTAAAACCAGCAAAAACATAAGAGGCAACAGCAAAAAATGGAAGGGAGAACCACGCCAATGGTGATAGGTCTAACAGTCACCGGCAGTCCACTGGCCATATGTGTCGACGTTGAGAATGAGTGGACATCATTCACTGCATCCACAGCTCTAAAACCAACTCCTCCCATGGCTTGTCCAGATTCAGACTGACCCTGGCCCTAAACTCTTCATCATAGATCCGCCAGGCATTACCCCCAAAATGCATCTGCGCCTTGTGAATGATGTTCATATACTTCAGCCAGGCTATTGCCCTGTCTCGAGGCTGGCGTAAATAAAAAAAAACTGAGGTCCAATTTTCCATGTTTATGGGCACCCTTGGTCTCCTGGACAACTCCCACTTTTCCTCCTTGGACCCCTCCGTGGCCTAAATCTCCAGATGTTAGAGCTTGAAAACATCAACAAATTCATGTTTCCAAATCATATTAGTGTTTTTACCAACAAGTAGGACCCCAAAGGCATCGCTAAACCCATTTATAGCATCCGCTTCTTATGTTTGTCTTCCTCAGTCTCCTCCTTCCTGTCAGTCCCCAAGGTACCGTCCATTTGGACCCCGGCACCCACTACATGTTTGCTACTCTCCTCTTTTTTCAGTACCCTTGGAGCCGCCACTGCATCTGTCAGTGCGGCCCGTGAGTCATCCACCACACCATCTCCCACTCCCACCAACCTGCAATGCGTACCTCATGTCCCCCATCTCCAGTATCCCATGCTGTCCACCAATTGCTTTTACCTGGCAACACTTCTCCACCCACGGCCTTTCTTTTTGTGCCGTCCTCTTCCGCTCCAAAGTCTGGTAGGCTTGGCACTCCCCATGCCCGGACTTGACACCTGTAAGACACCAACGTCACTGGTTGCCCTCCCAACCTTCCCAGACCTCCCTCTTGGTTCATCTTCTTCCTCTCGCAACTCCCCTTCTTCCCATTTGTCACTGTCATCCCCATAGTCAAGAGACAGCTCTGCATCACCCACAGGTTCATCACACACAGGCTCCTGTACCACATGCTTCTGCCATTGCAATGACACACCATGTGTAACTGTACGATCATCCATTGCAACTCTTTGTGCACAATCCTGCGACTGAGGGCAAGCCACCTTTCTCCCGGCCTCTGCTGCCAGTATTGTGCCTCCGTAGCCCACCACATACATTACAGAAAAAATGGCATGGAGGAACTAATATCTCTCTTTACTTGTTCATAGGGGACTCAAATTTCCCTATCAATAGTCCAAAGTCCTATTACAATATATGAAGAACTCATTCACCCAATACACATACCACGGAGACAAACTTTGAAAACTTTCCAATCATTATTTTTTGTAGATTTTTTGGCATAAAATACATAGAAATACATATATCTAGACAATTGCAATACAAACACTTATACAATAACAAATAAAACACAAAGACTCAGGTAACCAAACCTGTGTTACCATAAACCTGAGGTACCAATTCCCAAAAATTTCTTCTAATAGTCAGTGTTAACACATTTAATCTGGGCAATACACTGAGAGGTAGTCCTATTTGCACACGAGGTAATGACACCTGTATGTATTTTATGTCAAAAACAACTACAAAAAATAATGATTGAACATTTTTCAAAGATTGTCTCCGTGGTATGTGTATTGGGTGAATGAGTTCTTCATATATTGGAATAGGACTTTGGATTATTGATAGGGAAATTTGAGTCCCCGATGAACAAGTAAAGAGAGATATTAGTTCCTCCATGCTATTTCCTATGTATTGTATGTAGTTTTCAACCCAGGCATTGGAGGGTAATTTGGGTAAACCCCAGTGTTGTTGTTGCTCCATAGCCCACCAGGCTGCTCCAACCTTGGGGGTACCTCAGACCACCGGGCCCTTGTGCCGTGCTTGCTCCCGCCCTGACTCCCTCACATTGTAGGTCCTCGGGAACCTACACCTAGTGTTCCATTGTCTTGTGGCCTACCATACTCCGGTCCCCCACCTGGGTGTCACCATCCTGTAAGTCCCTGGTCCCAGGGTCAAGGCAGCTGCCCTCTCCCTGGCCTCACACATCTCGACCCAATGTCCTTCAGTCTCTTGAATAAGGAGGTGCTGTTCCCGAATATGTGCCTCCAAATCCACACTTTGCCATCTGTTGGAATGGGAGTCCCTGGGGGCCACATTCCCCACATCCCCTTCTGTGCCAGTCACCCCTTGGCCAGGCCATGTGTAAGTGCCTCCTCCCCCAGGCCCTCCCTCCCGGGGCCCAGGCGTGGCTTACTTGCTCTCTTTCAGAACAGGGCCCAAGGGGGCCCAGCTGTCTGTCCTAACTGCCTCCGGGGGGAGGGGGAGCCTCCCTGAAAGATCCAGTGGCCCTTCACCCCATGGGAGTTTCAGAGCCTGCGGCGGCTTATCGTCCCGCAGGTCGCAAGGCCTTTGCTTCACTTGGCCACTCCTGCCTCCTCTCAGTCAACTGCTGTGTCTATGCAGGAGGCTGGAGGTAAGCCGAGGGGCTCTTTCTCCTGCCCCCACATGGCTTTTCCCTGCAGCTCGCTTAGCGCTCCGGCCCCACCCCGCTGAGGCCTAAGCTGACGGCAGCAGCTCAGGAAGTCAAGCCACCACTGTTGCCGTGACCCCACCCGATGCGAAACGCGTGGTGCATTGCATCCCAACCCAGGCCTGGTCCAGCACTCCAGGCCTGAGGAGGCCAGCCCTACCTGCCACACCCAGGGTGATCAAAGCGCCCAGACCGCCTCATTGTCCGGCCCCGCCATCTGCTTCCGCCCACCACTGATGAGACCACGATGTAGACTGAGCTTCCAACACTTTTGGTGTCAGGAAGAGGCCGGATACTCTCTTTGCAGACTCGCTGACACTTCTCTAGTTTAAAATTTACTATAACTTTAAAACATTGCACAGAAACGGGTCTGTCGAAAGCAACCGGCAGCGTGAGTTGTACAAATATCTTAACAAAATCCATGAATGACCAGTGTGTAAAATATGTTACTACACAGGCTTATATCACTTACTTCCCTGGTTCCGAAATCCCTTCCACTACTGCGCAATTTCCCTAGGCTTTGGTGTGGTCTATGTGAATTTTGGCAAAACGTCAAAATACATATTTAAATAAAAGCATGTGTTAAGTACTGCCATAGTTCAATTAAACATAAGCATGTCCCTATAGAAAACTGTCTTTGTTTCTGAGGCAACGGCAGTGCCCTGCTCCGTAGTTATAGCAGCTACATAATATGAGAGAATTCAAATCATTTATTATAAAACACATTTATTATAAAACACATTTTGAAGAGTGTGTGTATTTAAACAAAATTAGGTGGAACTTTACTGCCATCTAGTGGTAGAAAATGAGATTCACAGTGTGATTTATATAGCAATTCTTTAGAAGAGGAAGATAGTGCACGTCGGTCTTAATTTAACCATGTAGGAATTTTAAAGCACTTACAACCTTTCCAATAAATCAGATGTCACAACAAATCTGGTATGGGAGAAACCTTTAAGAACTTAGGGAATCTAAGTAGATTTAACAGAAAAACACACATTGTCCCCCCACAAAAATCATCATATAGTGAACTACATTTGCTATTACACAAAATACTTCATGTCCAGAAAATGTTTTTACAAACAAATCAACGGCTCCAGAATTTGCCAATTATATGACAATGCAGGAAGATATAAAACACAAAGGTGTAACACAACAGGATTAAAAATAAATTGTCTATATATCTGAGTCAAGTTTGATACTTTTACAAAGGGATTGTTATCGAAGAACTTAATAAACAATTTCTAACAAAAGGAGGGATGGAAGATGGAATTTAAGGGTTTATCACACAGCCTTCCTAAATATATGAAAATACAAATGTATGTTGAACACAAACAGCATCCTGGAGCCCCTTGTGTAGAGAGGCTTAGAAAGAGAAGCATGTCAGATCCTGGGCATATCTACCTTTCAAAAATACTCTGTCATTAGAAAAAACGCTAGGTCTTTCGCCGATTGGAAGACTAAGGGTAGAGATTTAAGGTCTTTAGTCCCAATAATTCACTGCCTTGCCGGAAACTGATAGCCCATATGTTGGTAATTGCCCGGCTGCTTGTTTCTGGCTTCTGCTCTGTAGGCCTCAGCAAGCACGTTCTCATTCACAGATTAGCAGGCAAGCCAGGACTGGCGCTACTAGTGGGCTGGCAGGGTTTAGAGCCTGTTTCACTGCTAAGGGGGCTGGTTTTGTTGCTATGGATCATGTTTCTTAGCTGTAGTGCTTAGAAATAAACTATGCAAACAAATCATTTTAAAGCATGCTTCAAGACCCTTTGTTCCTGCATTTGGGTGGTGTCTGTCTCCTGTAGGGTCTCCGGGAGCATTGCTGATGTTGGAAGGGGGCAGGCGTGCAAGGTACCATGCACCAGGCATTAGACAAATCCATTTCAGTGTGGTGGTCCACATCACCGCACTGATATGCATTGTCACGCATTTATAGTGCCTCCTCTGCAAGCGCCAGAGTGCTGCTAATTTACACTATAGTATAAGCAAAGTTCTTATATGAGAATGCGCGTCTGCGCTGCTTGCAGCCAGCAAGCTAAGTTTGGGGGTCGGCTCAGCTCGCTCTCGGCTGGGCTGGCTACAGTGTTTCGCCCAACACTTGTTACGAGAGCCAGTTAATGTGATGAGTTGCCCAATAATGATGTGTGGTACTTGGCAGGTCTGCCAATTGTAACAGCCAACAGAGTGACACAAATGGGCGGGCACAGTACATTTAAGTGTGGAATGAGCCAGCTTGAGGTGGCGCAGGCGGGAGCACACTGCTGCAGTTTGCACCGCGTTCTGCCGGGTGACTAGGCTAGGGCCCAGTGGCATAAGGATTTAGAGATGCTCCAGACCATCGTTCACCTGCTACTGATACCTACAAAGTGGGGTCACTTCACTGAGCACATATCCCTCTCTCTGTGACACAACCAGCTCCCACCTGTCCGAGGGTCGGCATATCTGCTAGTCCGAGGGAGGCGGAAGAACATGGCGTCTGCATGCACCAGGACTTTCATCTTCTGCCACAGAGGGCTGTTGTGAAGATATGCATTGCAGCATGGCCCAGTCGGGTCAGCTGAAAGCTTTTGACAGCCTGTATGTATTTCCCAGTCACTCGGCAGTAAACTTTTATTGAGGTTCGAAGTCATTAAACAGCGCTGCTGCACACCACCTGAAGTCAATGGGGCCTGTGGCCGCTGCGGAGTGGTGCCAGGTACCCCAGCAGCCTGGCCGCCCTTCCACTGCAGTCCAGTGCAGTCCAGTGCAGCTAAGTGAGAATGCATGTTCCTCGAATGCTCTCCTCTTGGACCGCGTTACCCATTGCAGGCCCCGCCTGGGCCCGTCCACCATGCTCCTTGACCATCAATCAGTGTTCGCTGACAATCAGCGAGCAGTGACACAACACAGCCCTGGCAAGTGCCAGCGTGGTTGGCGTTTGCAGAGGAGAGCTGGGGGCATCACGCCCACCAGAAGTAGACCCCCGAGATAGAAATGTGCTGTCACCAGTCAAGAGTGAAACTGTAACGTGGGAAGAGGGGGGGCAGTGACATCAACTATGCATTGTTGGGAAAGTGTCACTGAGCACAAGTTATATTACACAAGGTCACATTCATTGTTTCACTTTCTGTCTTTTTGCCCTATGTTTGTAATGGTCAGTGCCAATTCACCCATGCCTTTATGCCCGATTTATGTGTCCCTACGTTTTGGTGGGAGTTCCCTGTGCCTTTCTACCCTGTGTCTGCCTTAAGTTGTAATAGGGTTTCTCGTTCCCCAAATGGTTGTAGTTTGTGATATTTATGTGTTTCCTTGTCTTCATTTCTTGATTTTACTCGTGAAAAAGTGTCACTCATACTGGTTGAAATGTCACTCATAATAACACTGAAATTATGAAAATGTCACACATGGCAATGTGAAGCCTTGGCAGCTCTGGGGAGGGGGGTGGTGGAGTGGTTTGCAGTTGCTTGGCTCAGGCAGTCCAGTACACAGCAGCGGTCCGTGGAGGGAGTTCCGTGGGGCGGAAAGGTGGGGCGGGGGAGGGGCAGGGTGGGGGGTACTAAACACCGGAATATGGATAATTAGAGGTAAGTAAACAAATAAATAAATAAAACGAATTTCGTAGCGCGCGCTGCACCGCATTTTGTGATGCAGGGTGAGCTACGAAATTCGTTTTATTTATTTAATTGTTTACGTACCTCCAATTATCCATGTTCCGGTGTTTAGTACCCCCCCACCCTGCCCCTCCCCCGCCCCGCCTTTTCACCCCACGGAACTCCCTCCACGGACCGCTGCTGCCAGTACATGCCCGATAAAGACTCTTCAAAATTCAGAACAAACTTAGACACATTCATGGCTCCAGCATCTCTCTGATGGCAATGCTCTTGACAAACCAAGAAGAAGGCAATCTTGCTTCCCCTCTTCGTGGCTTAGGGTGCTACTGTAGATGAAGTAACATTATATTCTTTTGCTTTTGTTTAGTGCACACCCCGAACTGATGAATTTCACGATGCTCTCATGTGATGATGAAGGGAAAAGAGGCACTGTGAAATAAGTAATTGCCTGGGATTGTGCAATTTAGCCACTACATGGTTATCTCATTCGCTCTCCTCTTTTGATGAAAGTTTAATGCTTTGTGTTTAATTCTTTCAGGCACTACATCAGTGCACTGTGTTGAATACTTCCAGACTGTGTACGATTCATAAGGATTGGTGGTAGTAGTGTTTGGGGAGGATGATGTTTCAGTCCAAAAGCTAAAATGAAAAGGAGAGCACTCAACCTTGGTCAGTGCATTGCAGCCATTTGTTCCATGTAGCGAAAAGCTTTTATTCATTGTCATCTATTCTTGAATCAGTTCATCCACTCATCCCTCACTATCCAACAATTCATTCATGGAGCCACGCAGCCCTGTTTCCAATCTCCATCCATTCGTTCAATTCTTGGCCAAAGTTCAAGCATGTGTTGTAAAACGCATCATATTTGCGATTTGCTTAGAAAGATTCTTAGGGAAAGAACCCCACCCTTCCAGTGGTCCTTCTTGTTCACTGTGCCAGGCCGCTACATGCTGGTCTGACAAAGTTTGCCTGGGCTGCATTCCTTTCCCAGTCCAGCCCTGTGTCAGGATGGTGGAGGGCCTCTAGCCTCTCCCAGTTCATGGGCCCATGGGACCTCTCTTTCTCCTCCAGTTCACCAGACTCTCTGCAGCCGCATAGTTTCATTTCTGCTTGGGGTGAGCTCCTGGGTCACTTTTGGAAAGAAAGAGCAGCTCCCACGCGCTCCTCTCAGCAGTACCCTCAATCGTGACTGTCACTCAGAGAGCCTTACACATTGAAAACTCCGGGATGCCTCTGACATTACCCACACTGTCTTTGTGCCTACAGAGCAGACATAATATTAACCTCTTCAGGGTCTGCTAACCACATTTTCACTGAGGTGAATGGCAGAAGAAAACTTATATTTTGCTAAAATGAAAAACACATTGTTAGTATCACCCCCCTTAACGGGAGCACATTCAAATGTGCAGTGTAAACAATGTTTGGTAGCTCCTGAACTTCCAGGGGGACGCATACATAGACACAATATACATTATACTAGGAACTGCTCCAGAAAAAAGATAATTTAAAATTACGAGACAGAAACTATCTAAAAAAGCTCTTGGAAGGATGTGGAAAAACCTGTGGTTTATGCATAATGAAGATTTCCTAAACAAAGATCCTCTAATACAATTGTTACGTGTGTTCAACTTACACTAAAGAGAAGAAAAACTAATGTAACAAAATGCACATGTGACTCCCTATAGAAGAGCATACTGTGACCAGTCCTTGCTCTGACGCAGGGAAGAACTTAAGGGGCCACTTGGTAAAAGAAAATAAGCCATTGAAATTAACATTGAGGAATGTAATGCCAACATGGGGCATAGCCCCTGAAAAAGCCAATTCAAATGTAGAAAATGTAGAACATTTCATTGTGCTGTCTAACAAATAAATGGGAATGTGTGCACCCACAGCAATACATGTATCCATAACACAAGTGTTAGAAACTGCAAAACATAACATGTTGCATATGCAAAAGTCTACATAATGTCCGGACAAACCAATAAATCTGCATAAGGATAATCCGTCAAGTTTCTAAATTGACTGTAAAACCATAAACCTTCCATAGTTGAACATTACCATATAATAGAGCAGACAGAAGGGGATCTTCCCTGGACCATGATTTCATAAGGTTATACAAATCAAAGAAGTGGAAGCGTAGAAACTGACATAACATAAAAAGAAGCTAGATTGATTCTCAAGTTCAAAATAGGCAAAACAGGTCTCAATGAGAAATGTAGGAAAATAACATATAAACAAAGTCCTTGCCAGTTGTTACTGTAAAATATATACTGCCCAAATAAATTACATGCTCCTTATTCACAGAATCAGGATCAGTTGATATTCCTGTCAGGATCAGGCTTATTAGAGTGAACAGCCCATCAGTATAGCAGATTGCCAGTTGTAGGTACAAGGCAGCAGATGTTCAAGGTGGAGTGACTATGTGGACACCAAAAATATACCTTTCTGCAGATATTTTCTCACATTCCAAGAGCAGGAGTAACAGCTTTCCAACGTGGGAAAGGATGGAAAGAGTACAGCGGTTGATGAAATAGAGGATCAGAAGGACTTTCTCATTAGGAAAAAAAAATTTCCCTGTGGAGGGAAAAATAAATCATATCATTTTGTAGATATCTGCCATGCCTGTGTCATGCAGACAATCCACTGGAGTACATGTCGTGAACAGAGAGCATTCCTAGGGATTCTGGTTTTCAGTTAAAACTGCTTGTAAACGATAACCACCACCAAAGAGAATTTTAGTTTTTTAGTGAAAACCAGAAAGCTTAGAATGTTGCTGCACTTTAACTGTTTTTGCACCCTCTAATGTCAAACAGTATAAATGCAGACCCTACCTCAAAACACTTTTCTGTGATAGATGCTGCCCTCAGTCCATGTTCAGCCACTTAATATGTCCTTGTGGTCATCTGCAAGAGCCTTGGACCTATTTCCACTCCTATTTGGAACCATGGCTCATATCATATGGCTGCAGCTCACGGTTCCCTGCATGTTGCTGCGTAGTGGCCAGTAGGCTTGCTTGTCTCGGTATCTTCTATCCTGCCATTCGGATCACCACATTATCCAGCTCCTGCCCACAGCCTTACAAATGTAATATTTCTTATCCCAGACATTTTTATTATGCTCTATAACAGCAGCCTAAAATCTGGTACAGTTCCAACTATTTGGAAACAAGCTGTGGTTTGGCCCCTCTTTTGAGAAATCTACTTTAGATGCCAAGAATCTGAGCAATTGTAGACCCATCATGTTGTTTCCATTTTTAGCCATGGTTTTGGAGAACATTGTGTACATTTAAATACTACATTTATGGAAGAAAACAGTCTCCTAGTCCTCCATCAGACAGACTCTCCAGGATATCGCAATCCACGACTTGCAAAACAATTTAAAAATCAGCAGTTTTGTAAAAATGCAACGCTTTTTACAAATGTGCCAGCGTAATTTTGAGGACTTGCAGATATTTTCGCCTCGTAATTCCCAAATTTTTGGAAATGTGGACATCTTTTGGCCACGGATGGAAAATGATTTTTTGTTTCTATCTTTCAGCATTGGTTGAGCGCAGCTTAAAAGGAGGAAATCTCATGCAGTGAGCCTGCTCCATGACTGGTGAATCACGGGGGCCATCACAAAGCTCCTGTCTATTTCTGGGCTGATTTATTGCAAACTCTCTGCACAGCACAAATATGCTTCATACATTGAGAATAGTCCGAGACTGGTGATATAGCAGCAGGTTCTGCTTCATTCTGTCCTCAGGGTAGACAAGAAAATCATCAATCCTGTCCATCCATAAACATTATTTTAATATCGCTCTGCACAGATATGAGACTAATTTAATATATGGATGTGTGTAAGAGTGTGTACTACATTGTGACTAAGCAGCTGAGTGACACAGCATGCTTTTGTTTGGGTGACGATATTAGTATTTTGTGAAAGCATTTGTGATTGATTGGCTTCAGCAGTCATCCCTTGTGTGGTTATCTCGGTCTAGCGAGATTTGCTGGGTCCCTAAAGTGTCTTTTTGTTGTATGCAGCTTCCTGTAGAAGGAAGCGAGCGGTAACGGCACACTCGAAAATGCACAGGAAATACCAAATACTTAGTTAAGGTTCTATGGGACGTTTTGAAACGCCATTTTTTCCCTGCACAAATATATATTAAAAAAGTGAACTGAAAGAATGGGAAAGGGAGGGTAACATTACTGTCTGAACATATATGAAAAAATAAAGGGAGTAACCAACAATGGATTGTGTTTGGATAACTTTCACTGAGGTATCGGGAAGACATTATGGACGAAGACCTCTTTTAGCCAAGAATGGAAAGTGATTTCAAATTATCTCCAATATAAAGTTCAAAGATGAACAGTACATTTTATTTTTTAAATAGGAAGGAATTGGAGATAAAGAATTTTATGAGGGCATTATGTTATGGAGAAATGCAGCAAAATTCCCAAATTTGTGCCACAAAATTTCCATATTTGTGCTGCAAAATTTGCTAATCCATGCTGCAAAATCCTAGGAGGTCTGAATAAAGACCTCTGGTCCAAACTTTTCCTTCTCTCTGGTTCTTGGCCTGACTGCAGACATTATTTCAACAAAGCTCAAACTCTGCACTGCTGGCTCCACTGCCACCGGTCCCAACTAACTTCCCAGGCAAGTGTTCTTACAACAGTCTACATCTACATACCACTCCTTGGTGAAGATATGCACAGTCTTAAGGGAAACTGTTGTGCCTGGCTGCCCTTCCCTTTGTTAGTAGTGAAAGGTGTGGGCACTTCTGGAGGGTCTCTACAGTTAGAATCCCATTTTATTGCAAGACCGGAGGATCCTATTATGCTTATCTGATATTGCAATTTACTAACCCCAGCAGTCAAGAATTCAAAGAAAACTACAAATCCTATAAGTATAAGGCATAGGGAAATGTAGCCTATGGGAAACAAAAAAGAATGAATTCTAACCAATGGGATTAACAGTAACACCTATATCACCCCACTTGACTGAGAACAGCTCCTCTTTTCTTGCTTCTCGCTGTCAAGATAAGTACCTTATTTAATAAATTCATAACTATATTACGTTTTTCTTGCCATTTGTATCTTATACCTTAAATTGAATGCTTGTGACTGCTCGCCTTACTGTATTTAGCCCACGGTGACTACCGTTGCCTCAAATGCCGTGACCCCGCGACAGCATTCCGCGCTGCATGCGGACCGCGCTCGCTATATTTGATTGCGCAGTTATTATTAGTCCATGCCGCTCATCGCTTCGTCTCTGCAACATTTTCCCCTTTGAGTTCCAGTGGCCTTGCTTGCCTATTTTGGCTTCTACTGGCAGTGTCTATATCCTCGGAGTCCCGGACCTGCCGCCTCGGTCCGAGGTCTCGTCTCACGGTGGTTAGACAGTCACTAGGGACTCAACCTTCTTTCCACCTCAGGAAACTTACTCACCTCTTTTCACTGTCTCCACATGCCCATTCTGTGGTCAATATTAAGTCAAAGACATTTATGGCCCATTCTGTGGGGGAAAGCAGAAATGCAACGCCACTGTGTTAACTAAATTGTGGTAAGGGAACAGTATCCTTTGGACCAATTTCTAATATCCAGTAATCAACCACTCTACATATTCCATTCAACCTAATTTATACCTTCCATAAAGTCTCATTCACACTTGAGAAGAATGTGCCATACATTTTCCAAAGATAATCAAAACACATAGGTATGCAAAAATATAAATCGATTTATTTGTTTAAAAATCATAAAATCAAACTCTGGTTTAAAAAGAGAACAGTGTGTCTAAATGACACAGTCCATAGTATTACTACTCAGCAGTATTCACATTAGCCCAATACATAATCACAAAATCCTAACCAAAAGTTAATAAACAATTGAATAAAAAACAAAACAAAGAGAGTACAAGAAATAGACAAACACAATATGTCATTTACGTGGTACACATCCGTATTACAGCAGTGACACAGGTGTGGATCCTGGTATTCTTGGCTTTTTCAAATACTCATTGACCACAACCCCTTTCACAGATTGTGTACTTGTTTGAGCGTTGACGCGTTTCGATAGATGTATTATGCCACCATCTTTTTCAAGACAAATATTTTGACTCTCTTAGACATAACATTTAAGCGTTTTAATGATTTAAAAGCACCTAATGTTGGCAAAACTAATCGTTCCAGCAATACTGAGCAGACGATTTACGGGGTGAATCATGGTTTGTCCTCCCTCAAATCCCGAAACCACAGTGGTATATCTGAGTGATCCCTGATTAGGCCCAAATATCTATGTCTGTGTCTGTAACCTTTACATTAACCAGTTGGCCTGTAACATTCCACTATCAGTTATAAGCAGATTCTTCTACTCATTCGGCACAGTCTATTCTGTAGAAGATTTTTTTCTCTCTCATGGGACTAATTCACTGTTTACCCCTGGCAGGTTATTCAGATATAATGTCCTTCATAAATCCCTCTTTGCAAATAGGGTTTAGGATTGGCGCTCGCTTCAGCGTGGTATCGTCACCCCGTAGAGTAATGGTTAACAAAATTGTCAAAGAAAATGCAATAAGCCTCCACACCTCCTCGAGTTGTACTTCTGATTAGTGAGATTTCCTTCTATATGGATGAGGATGTTGTTGCTCTCAGGCCTCCAGTCAAGGAGAGGAATTCTAAGACACCTTCTAAGTCTAATTTAAGGCTAAAAATACTCAGGAAAAGTCATCAAAGATTATTATATCTCAGATTATGGATACAGATGATGACCTGGGGAATAAGGATACTGATGATGATAAAGACACTTTTGGGACCTTTGATCCTCCAGTCCAAAAATCCAAACTTCTGCCCTTTCCTTCCGTTCCCTCTGTGGGAAAAACTATTGTAGATGCAGAAGGTATGTTTGATCCTGGCCTTATACACCATCCTAACTCTACGGAATGGTCTCCAGCTGAACACGTGGGGAATTACGTTTCTTCCAGACTTCACTTATCATTAGACAAACAAACCAGGGCTAAACTGAAGTCGGAAACTCCTAGGCCTTCATTATCCTCTAACATCAACTCCACCCCCACAATTGGCCCTACCTTTCTCACTTTCTTTTCTATGTTTGGGAAAGATCCCCACAAAGATGTAGACAAAGCTGGTCCACCTGTCAGGATAAGCTGCTTGATGTTATTGCCCCCCTGGCTTGCATCTTTGACTTGGCAGAAGCAGCTAGATCGGAAAATGACACTGTTGATCCAGTAGAACTCTCTTTATGGATTCAGAGAGCCTTTTGCCTTTTAGGCAATGCAAACTCCACCATCACTTATGGCAGGAGAAAGAGTCTTCTCCTCAAGTTAGATCCTAAGTTGGCAAGTTTGTCATCTTTGGACACAGGTACCAAAGAGCTTAGTAAATATGTCACTGCTTTAACTTCTATTGATAAGGCTAAGCAATCCCTTAAAAGGGTTTTTCCCAATGGGTTTTTGAAAGGGCCAGGAGAGACAGGAGCCACTTTACTGTCCGTAATTACTGCCATCAGGGATGCAGAGGCTCCTACAACACCTACTACTCCTCTTATCAAGAATACAAGCCTCAGTTCTACACCCAATGAGGCAGAGACTATTAAGGTATGGGACAAAAAAGCTTCAGAACCAACACAGAATCAGGTGTGTCTTTGTTCTGGACAATCTCCAGTAGGAGGTCGCCACTTATATTACCTAACAAAGTGGCAAACAATAACGTCAGACCCTTGGGTCCTAAACACAATTCAATGTTATGTAAAAGGGCTCTACGCAAAGTCTTTCCAAACTGTGTTACCTCCTCCTCCAAAGTTTTGCTCAGAAATGTCCAACATGAACTCATAAGAAATAGTCGCTAATACAAAAACATGCAATACAACACTTCTCCCCAGATTTGTCAGGGTTCTTCAGTTCCATCTTTTTAGTTCAAAGGAAAAATGAAAATATGAGACCCATCATCAATCTCAGATCATTCAATCATTTTGTCGTATACCACCATTTTAAAACGGAAACAACACTACGTATAAGGGATTTCTTACTCCAACACAACTGGATGGTCAGGTTAGATCTCCAGGATGCATATCTTACAATACCCATCCATCACAGTGGTAAAACATTCCTTCAATTTCAATTGCAGGTGCAAGACATATTGTTTCTCCTCCCTTCCTTTCGGTCTTTCTTCAGCCCCATGGTACTCTATAAATATAATGAAACCAGTAGTTGCATACCTCAGATCTCGAGGAATCTGTCTCATCATCTATTTAAACGATATCTTTCTGATGTGCCAAAACCTTCAGACTCTTCAATCGCAACTACAGCTCACTTGTTCCCTTCTATGAGATATTGGTTTTCTTATCAAAAAAGAAAAGTCGGTACTATCTTGGTCAAAGCAGATAGAACGCCTACGATTTGTAATAAACTCTTCAAGTGCCTCTCTTAAACTTCCTTTGTCAAAAGTCAAAGCCATAAAATTTAAGATTCTTCAAACTCTTCAAAGTTCCCTCATTTCTCACAGATCTCTAGCAAGAATTGTGGGTCTCCTGTCTTCCTACATACAGGCAATCTTTCTGGCTCCCCTCCACTATGAGATCCTTCAAAGACTAAAAATTTGACACTTACGCGGAGGTCTCGCCTACTCCAACGTAATCGCTCTATATCCAGATTCCCAGCTGGAGGTACAGTGATGGATAGACCATTTAGATGCCTGGAATGGCAGGACTATCTGTGCATCAGTCCCCGATCTTGTTTTAGAATCCGATGCAAGCTGGACAGGCTGGGGTGCCAGATGTGGACCGATCTCAGCTGGGGGTACATGGTCTCTAGAGGAGTCCAGGTTGCATGTAAACTGTTTAGAGATGCTCGCAGGCTTCTTTACAATCAAAAGCCTAGCAAAAAACTGAGTGAAATGTTCCATCCTTCTGTGATTAGACAATAGTACTGCGGTCTAATACATTAATCATCTGGGTGGCTCAAAATCCAGGCCACTGGCAGAACTGGCAAAGATCTTTTGGGAATTTTGTCTTCTCAACAAAATCTCAGTTCTTGTATAATATTTGCCAGTATTCCTCAATAACATAGCAGACTGGCATTTCTGCCACCTCTGTAACTCAAGCGATTGGAGACTTTATCCTTCAGTCTTCAGTTTGCTTATGCACAAGTGGGGTCTCCTCCACATAGACCTATTCGCCACCAGACTCAATTCCCAACTACCACGTTTCTTCAGGTGGGGTTCAAATCACCTAGCTTTAGCTACAAATACTTTTTTACAGGATTGGGCCCACTCGACCAACTAAGCCTTTCCTCCATTCCTGATGATCAACAGGGTTTTAGCTCAGACCGGGCGTCAGTTGGCAACCCTAGTGCTGGTAGTTCCCTTCTGGCAATCTCAGGCTTGGTTCCCTCTTCTTCTAGAGCTAGTGATAGACTTTCCAGTCCTCTTACCGTTGTTTCCCAACCGCCTTTAGACAGCCTCACAACCTATTATTAGACAACTCCTTCACTCTTTCAGCTTGGAAAATAACGGGATCGCCCAGTCTTCCTCTTTCATTTCGCCAGAAGCTTTAGAATACATTGACAAGTCCTGTGTCCCTGGTACCACCAAGGCAAACAAGTCAGCTTGGTCTCTTTGGGCAAGCTGGTGTGGGGGAAAATCTATTGATGCCTTTTCAGTGAATGTAGTTTATATTGTAAACTTCTTGGCAGCTAGGCTAGTAGAAGTAAGACATATCTTACCATCAATTTGCACAGATCAGCCATTTCTATGAATCATACTTACATCAATGGAAAACCAGTGGGAGAGCATCAGCTTGTCTGTCCACTTATAAAGGAAGTAAAATGTTGTAATCCTCCTATACTGACTTACAGCAAACTGTGGGACATGAATATTGTTTTGAATAGGTTTATATCTTGACCTGAAAACTTTGATCTTTCATTGAAAATGTTGTCTGCAAAACTTATGATGCTGTTAGGTCTTATTTCTATAAAATGTCTTTCTGATGTCAACGCGCTGGATGTTACTTCTTGTCAATTTACTCCCACAGGTGTTCTGTTCTCAGTCAATAAACATACTAAGACACATTTAACCACTGTGTTTTACCCTTATTTTCCCAATCAACCAAAACTTTGTGTTGGACAATGTCTTAAGGTGTACAAGCACAGAACAATTGATATCAGAACAACTTCTCACTCCCAACTCCTTATATCATTCAGAAAACCCCATAAACCTGTTTCTTCTCCTGCTTTGGCTCGTTGGGTCAGATGGATTGTGTCACTGGCAGGCACTGATACCTCTATTTTTGGTGCCCATTCCTCTAGAGGTGCTTTGGTTTCTAAAGCTTTGCATGCTGGCTCCCGTCTTGAAGACATTCTGAGATCACTGATCGGTCTACTGATAATGTATTTCACACGTTTTATTGTAAACCTGTTCACACTGCATCTTCTGTTGTAATTGACTTGCTTCGAACAAGCATAATAGAAGCCTCCGGTCTTCCAATAAAATGTAGATTTTCCTAGTAATTTATGAAGGAATGTCTTAATTTTATTAAAGACACAGAGGCGTGTATCATCCCACCTCAACACTGTCTTAACTTGGTGTTTCCCCCCCGCCGACAGTTGTTCCAGCATTACCACCTTCATGTTAAGGATGTCCCAGTTGGTTCTGGTTCTTCATCCTCTACTTCACCTGTTGCGGGCCTTCCTGGAGTTTTCTTCCTTGGTGTTCATGTTTATTCTAAGAGACTCAGATTCAAAGACTTTTGCCAGGAAACTTTCACATTTACCTTAGCCTGTTTCATCGTTTTATTCTAAGAGACTCAGATTCAAAGACTTTTGCCAGGAAACTTTCACATTTACCTTAGCCTGTTTCATCGTTTTATCTATTTTTTATTTATTCATGGCCCATTATTGACTTCTCACAGAAGAAAAGAGGAGCTGTTCGCAGTCAAGTGGGGTGATATAGGTGTTACTGTTACTCCGTTGGTTAGAAGTCATTCTGTTTTGTTTCCCATTGGCTAGTCTTCCCTGTGCCTTATGGGATTTGTAGTTTTGTTTGAGTTCTTGACTGCTGCTGTTAATAAATTGCAACGTAAGAGAACCCTTATACTTGCCTCCGTATCTTTAATAAAAGTAAGACTTTCCTTCAGAAATTACTAGCAAATTCTACTTTATACATTGCTTTAGGCTCCAGTTAATAATGATGGTGTGTGTTTTAATAGGAAAAACAGGTTTTTCATCAATACATAGTAAGTCAGTTCTATTTGTTGGGTTGAAGTTCTACAAAGTTTGTTGCAGATCCGTGTGCCACAATTTCTAAGGTACAAACAAATTGTGGTATGCATGTGGAAGCACATATAGGATAGAAAACTGAAAATCTGTGACCTTGTTTACTTGAAGAACTTCACAATGCCACATCCCATCGCTGAGGGGAAAGGTGCAGTACAGGCATGTTTGTGTGCTCCTCCCTGCAGACTTATCCAAGTTTTTAAGAGACATGCTGCAGCAGGAAGTAGTGGAAAAAAAAGAAAGTGTATGATCAGCCCTCTGGCTAGTATCCGATTTATAGATGCTTGTACCTGTAGCATCTAGTGGTTTCATTTGTACCAGAGGCCTGAAGACCATTTTGAGATCTCCTATTAATAAGTCCAGTAAAACCTTATATGTGCCCCAGGTAGGGTGCGAAGAGGCACTTCTGTAACTCTTCATAGGTCTCCATCCAAAGCCTGTTTCTCTCCTTCATTTGCTGTCCCTCCACCTTTCATGTTCTCTGTACTTCAGAGGCTCCCTTCTCATCAGGGTCTTACTCTCTGTTGCTGCCCTTGCTATAATTGTTCTTTATGTTTTAACTGCCATGAACTTGTTTTCTCTCGGGCTCTATTGTTACACAGATCATGTTAATGAATGTAGCTTGATGGATTTTATATATAAATACATACATAGACATATATATATATATATATATATATATATATATATATATATATATATATATATATATAACGTGAATTCCGCTGCAGGTTCTTTTCTCCCAATGTAACGGACACGGACCCAAACTGGTGCTAAAAAGTGTTTATTCCACCGTCTCCATATATATATATATATATATTCACTGAAAAACCCATAGGTGTCAGGCACGTTATAGTTAGAAATTAGCATTTAAAAAACCTTAGAAATTCACTGAAAATACCATAGGTTTCAGGGGCGTTATAGTTAGTTGGACATTTCACTCGTACAAAACCAGTGAAATTCCCCTGTTATAGCTAGTTCAGCTAACTATAACTCGCCCACCCGCAATGCACTCCTGAAGACGTCACATATTACATCACTCATGACATGGTCAGTGACATCACTCATGACATCACTGATGACATCTCAAATGACATCACTGGTGACATCATCCAGTGAATGTGTGTTTTTCTGAAAGTTAAATATGTTTTATATATGTACATCTCAAGGTCGATGGGAGAATAAATGGGTATATAAGTGTCTAAATAGATGATTTTTTTTGGGTAAAATTGATTGTATCAATCAATCATAGCATTTGTAAAGCGCACTACATACCCGTGAGGGTCTCAAGCGCTGGGGGGGGATGCTGCTACTGTTCGAAGAGCCAGGTCTTGAGGAGTCTCCTGAAGGTTAGAAGGTCTTCGGCCTGCCGTAGGTGGATGGGGAGGGTGTTCCACGTCTTAGCGGCGAGGTGGGAGAATGATTTGCCGCCGGCGGTCACTCTTCGGATGCGGGGGAAGGTGGCGAAGGCATGGTCTGCGGAGCGGAACTGGCAGGCGGGGGTGTAGAGCCTGAGTCGTCTGTTGAGGTACGCTGGTCCGGTGTCGTGGAGTGCCTTGTGTGCGTGTGTGAGGAGTTTGAAGGTTATCCTCGTGTTAATGTGGAGCCAGTGCAGGTCTTTCAGGTGGGGTGTGATGTGGCTGCGGCGGGGAATGTCCAGGATCAGCCGAGCGGAGGTGTTCTGGATGCGTTGGAGTCGTTTCAGGAGTTTGACCGGGGCTCCTGCGTAGAGTGCGTTGCCGTAGTCCAGTCTGCTGCTGACGAGGGCATGGGTGACCGCCCTTCTAGTTTCGGTGGGGATCCACTTGAAGATCCTGCGAAGCATGCGGAGGGTGTTGAAGCAGGAGGAGGAGACGCTGTTGACTTGCTTAGTCATGGAGAGTGTGGAGTCGAGGATGACCCCTAAGTTTTGTGCGTGGTCGGTGGGTGTAGGGGGTGCTCCTAGTGCCGTCGGCCACCAGGAGTCGTCCCAGGCCGAGGGGGTGGAGCCGAGGATGAGGACCTCCGTCTTGTCCGAGTTCAGCTTCAGTCGGCTATTCCTCATCCAGTCGGCGACGGCCTTCTATCCTTCGTGGAGGTTGGTTTTGCGGTGTGGGGGTTCTTGGTGAGTGAGACGATCAGCTGGGTGTTTAGGTCGTGTAGTTGGGCGACGTGGGCGAGTGGTGCCATGTAGACGTTGAATAACATTGGGCTGAGAGATGAGCCTTGGGGTATGCCGCAGATGATCTTGGTGGCTTTGGAGCGGAAGGGAGGGAGGCGGACGCTCTGGGTTCTTCCGGAGAGGAAGGAGGTGGTCCAGTCCAGGGCCTTCTCTTGGATTCTGGCGTCGTGGAGGTGTGCTCTTAGTGTGCGGTGGCAGACTGTGTCGAAGGCGGCTGACAGGTCCAGGAGGATCGGGCCGCGGTTTCTCCGTTGTCGAGCATGATCCTGATGTCGTCGGTGGCGGCAATGAGGGCAGTCTCGGTGATGTGGTTGCTGCGGAACCCTGACTGGGATGGGGCTAGGATGTTGTCCTCTTCGAGGAAGCTGGTCAGTTGTTTGTTGACGGCCTTTTCGATGACCTTCGCCGGGAATGGGAGCAGGGAGATGGGTCGGAAGTTCTTGAGGTCCTTTGGGTCCGCCTTGGGTTTCTTTAGTATGGCGTTGATCTCTGCGTGCTTCCAGTTCTCCGGGAAGGTCGCTGTCTCAAAGGAGATGTTGATGGTTTTCCGAAGGTGGGGAGCGATGGTCCTATGGGCTTTGTTGAAGATGTGGTGTGGGCAGGGGTCTTCCGGGGATCCGGAGTGGACGGTGTTCATGATCTTGATGGTGTCGTCGTTGTTGGTGTTGGTCCAGGCGAGCAGGCGGTTGGTGCGGGTGGTGGTCATGGGAGCGGGGGTATCGGCTGTTGTCGGGGTGGTGACGGCGTCGAAGCTATCGTGGATGTCTGTGATCTTGCGGCGGAAGAAGGTGGCCAGCAAGTCGCACAGTCCTTGTGACGGTGGGATGTCGTTGGTGTTGGAGCTGGGGTAGGAGAGTTCCTTCACGATGCTGAAGAGCTCTTTGCTGTTGTGTGCGTTGTTGTCGAGGCGGTCTCTGAAGGCGGACCTTTTGGCGGATCTGATGAGTTGGTGATGTCGGCGGGTGGTGTTCCTGTGGGCTGTGTAGCTTTCCGGTGTTCTTTTGCGGGTCCAGTTTTTTTCTAGTTTTCGGCAGGTTCGCTTGGAAGCCTGGAGGTCTTCGGTGAACCAGCTGGCTCTCTAACTGACTGATTAAGTGTATCTTAGTGAATACATGGGTTAGTGAGTAATGTTTAAATATGTAAATATATGTATCAGTCTCTCACTTTATGTATAAGTGGCTGCATGGGTTGGTGAGTAGCTAAATGAGTGTCTATATGGGTTAATAGTTGTTTTTTTTAGTATCAGTATGAGTGTCTTAGTGTCTGTATGGTTCGGTGGGGGGTATTACTTAGTGCATAGATACACGAATGAGTGACTCACTGTTTGTATGTGTTGAAGACAGCATGTATGCAGGACTGAATTGGTGGCTGAGTGTGTTAGTGAGTGAATGACTGTCTCCATAGTGTCTTTATGAGTAACTACATATGTTTTAAACTAGTATATGTGAGTATTGGTGTATGTGAGAGTGTTTCTATATGTGATTCTTTAAGAAAGTAAGTATGTGTAAGTTTCTGTAGAAGTAAGTGTGGTGGTGTGTGTATAACTGTATATGCAAGTAAATGGATGTTTGTTACTCCGCATGTGTGACTATGTGTGTGAGTAACTATGGATGAGTGTCAGAGTGTAACAGCATGTATACCTGTTTGAGTACATATGATGACTGAGTACATGTATGCGTGACTGTATAGGACTGTTGGTGAATGAGTGGATGTGTGTGTAGATCTTGGAATTACTGAATAGGTTGTTGTAACTAGTATTGGTATGTCCATTGTTTTGAAAATGTTAATTTCTATTTCTGGGTGTATGTATCAAAGGTTATATTAGAGTGAGAGGAGGTCAGCCACTATCACAAGGATGATGTCATCAGTGATGTCATTTGAGATGTCATTAGTGATGTCCTTTGAGATGTCATGAGTGATGTCATGAGTGATGTTACTGACCATGTAATGAGTGATGTAATATGTGACGTCATCAGCAGTGCATTGCGGGCACACAAGTTATAGTTAGGTGAACTAACTATAACGGGGGAATTTCACTGGTTTTGTACGAGTGAAATGTCCAACTAACTATAACGCCCCTGAAACCTATGATATTTTCAGTGAATTTCCAAGGTTTTTTAAATGCTAATTTCTAATTATAACGTGCATGAAACCTATGGTTTTTTCAGTGAATTTCAAAGGTTTTTTAAATGCTAGTTTCTAACTATACCTACAGAGGTAGGACATGTGATGAAAGAAGAAACAATGCACAGAAAGAAAAAAAAGAAATGCAGAAAGAAGCAACATAAGTCCACAAAGACGAAGAAAAGTGCAGGAAGAAGAAGAGATGTACAGAAAGAACCAACAGAGGAGCAGAAAGTCCTCCTGTGCCCACAACTTTTTCAGACAGGTACTGGTGGTAACTGAATCTGACTAACCAGGCCTAGAACCAGTGCTATGCTAAAAGACACTTAGAATACAGTGAAAACACCTACATACACTAGGGAACATTATGCGTTGGGGTACCCCTGTGATTACCATGACCTCTTCTGTTCCTCTGTAAGACCCTAGTACATAATAGGGCAGGGGGATTAAAACTACCTTCTTAAAACGTGCCACAGGGCGAGTTTGCACACTGGTGAAGTGAGGGGGGTGCCTGAGGTGACGTGTGCAAACACGCCCTGTGGCCGTTTTAATTTGGGGGATAAAGTCCCCTTGAATCCTTAGTGTCCCTTGGGTCCAACTAGCCCACTAGGTACCTCCAGTAAGCGCCACAGAGCTGCGTTGCAAAGAGGTGTAAAAAGGGGCACGGCCTACACCACCTCTCTGCAACACAGCGGAGTGGCACTTACTGGAAGCACCTGGTGGGCTAGTTGGCCCCCAGGGGCCCTCAGGATTGAAGGGGAATTATTTCCCCAACTTAAAACGCGCCACAGGGCATGTTTGCACACGTCATCTCAGGCCCCGTCCCCTCCCTTCCCCACTGTGTAAATGCGCCCTGTGGCCGTTTTAAGTTGGGAGATTAAGTCCCCTTGAATCCTGAGGGTACCTAGGGTCCAACTAGCCCACTAGGTACCTCCAGAAAGTGCCAAAGAGGTGCGTTGCAGAGAGGTGTAAAAAGGGGCGTGGCCTCTGAACCCCTCTCTGCAACGCAGCTCCCTGGCGCATACTAGAGGTACCTGGTAGGCTAGTTGGCCTCCAGGGACCCTCAGTATTCATGGGGAATTAATTCCCCAACGTACAACTCGCCAGGGGGCATAGCATAGCAAACAGCAGTGTTCCAGGGGTTGGCACCCCGAGACACTGCAGGAGCCGGCTCTGGGGGGTGGCGGTCCCCAGGGCCATCCCATGGCTTCAGGAGGGGGGCCGCGTGGCCCCCCTCCCAACATTGTTAAAGCGTGGTCCCCGGGGCTCGGAGGTCCATAACGGAACCCCAAATTTGCATATTAAGAGACCCGGGGAGGTGGCGATCCATGGGGCGTGTAAGCGCCCCCCTCACAGGCAGTTTATTTTATTTTTTTCGAACAAGCCCCGGGGGTGGCGGTCCCTGGGGCTGTGGGGAGGGGGCATGTGCCCGCACCAATATTTTACAAAAGCCCGGAGGGGTGGCGGTCCCCAGGGCTTGGGGGGGCCTTTGAGCCCCCCACCCATTTATTGTAAATGCCCCGGGGGTGGTGGTTCCCGGGGCAGTGTGGGGGGGATTGGGTATTTTCTGCCCCCGGGACCTGGCCCACTCGGGGGTTTATTTAAACGATGCGCGGGAGACCGCGCTTTGTTTTTTTATTATTTTGCGGCCGGATCCGCGGATCCTCCGCGCATCCCGCGATTTAAAACAAGAAAAAAGCAAGCCTAGGGGGTCAGGGTGTTTCTACCCTGCCCCCTTTTCGTGTTTTGCGCGTTTGTTTTTCTCTTTTCTTGTGCCTCAGTTCTACCGAGGTACAAGATGGCTGCCAACACTTCCTGGTTTGGAGTGTTGACAGCCAATTAGCATGAAGCTCGTGATCTGGAGGGTGCACGGATCCACCGCGGCCATAGATATCATTATCTTTATTTCTTAATTTCTCAAAAACTACTGAACGGATTTACACCATTTTTTAAAAGGTCGCTTTCTGAGCTTAACAGTAACGTTTTGCCAAATTTGGTGCAATTCCGTTCAGCAGTTTTTGCTATAACTATGTCTAAAGTTTCCTATGGGAAATTGATTTTTTGCAAAATTTGGTGTAATTCCATTCAGCAGTTCGGGCTGTAGCCTGTTACAAAATGTCCTATGGGAAATAACATGGAGAAAACGTGTTTTGGGACCCCCCTTTTTTCTTGGCCCAAGCTTGATAAATCACCCCCAAACTTTTAGGATAGGAGCTGACCAGAGCGCCCCACCAATTTTGAAAATTTCGAGAAGATTCGTCATCCGGCGCCAAAGTTATTGGGAAAAGAATGTTACGATTTTCCTATGGTAACTAGGTCCTAACTATAACTACCTTTATATATATATATATATATATATATATATATATGTATTACCTACTGGCAGTTATAGTTAGGACCTATTTTCCATAGGAAATCCGCAACATTCTATTCCCAATAACTTTGGCGCCGATTGACAAATCTTCGCGAAATTTTCAAAACTTTTGGCCAGCTCCGGTCTGCTCCTATCCTGAAAGTCTCGGGATGATTCGTGTAGTGGGGGCAGAGAAAAAAGGGGGGTTCCAAAACGTGTTTCTCCCATGCAATTTCCCATAGGATCTTTAGCCGCAGCTACAGCCCGAACTGCTGAACGGAATTACACCAAAGGAGGTAGTCCTCAGTTCAGACTCGTGCCTTTTGCTTAAATGGTGTCAATCTGTTCAGTAGTTCCGGAGAAAATCACAATCAAAATCACATATATATCTGGGCGGAGCCTAACCACACATCTCATCTGATTGGCTGTCAGCATTTCATCCAAGAAGTGTTGGCAGCCATCTTGGGACCAATATACATGATAGCACCTCATTAAAAAGCATTGCAGTTACTAGAAGGTTTTAAGACTTTAGTTACATTATAAATCATTTGTTGACGGTATCATACTCATTTTATGAATTCTGGTGTGTTCTAAGGTGATTTTACCGTGTGAAAAAGCCTTCTGCTGGGATATGTTTGAGAGAAAAATATTTTCTCATGCTTTTCCCACAGAGGTTTGGAAGGTGATCTATAAGCTAACCTGAGAGCACATTTTCTGTAAATTCACATTATCTTTCTCAGTCATGTGAGAATGAAGTCTGACATTCTCAGTAAAACATGTACATTAAACAAGGGCAGAGACTGTCAGTTGATTCCTCTGTGTTCTACTGCAGCTTCCCAGAGTGTTCTAAAGAACAACTAGAGTGCTAACAGTCTTAATTATGACAAACGTATTGCACACCTGAAGCCATCTTGATTGGAATAAAGTGGTAACTCTTAAAACATTTAATTTAAAAAGGAACAAATTGAGGGAGTTCATTTTGCCATAGAAAGTATGATTAGTGCTGCAGAAAGAAAAATTAGGGCACATTTTGAGTGACTTCTCAAATCCTCTTCTATTTCATTAAAAAATTCTGACATGCAGACTGAAACATGCACTTTGAATACCAGCAGCAGACTTCCCTGGTGAGCAGTAGCTTTACTACAGTGATCTAATGAGCAACTAGAGTGCTAACATTCTGAATTTATGGCAAATGTGTGACACATCTGAATGCCTTCTTGCTTCAATCAAAGTAAAAAACAGAAAGTATTCCTTCTGAGGAGACTGTAGTAAATGAGGAAATTAGGAAACTTCATAACAAATGGCCACCAGAGACAAAAGAGCCATAATGTAGCACAAATATCACCCAGATGTAGCCCAAGTATAGCCCAATGACAGAATGTCCCAGAATGTTCTAAAGAACAACTAGAGCGCTAACAGTCTACCTTATTACAAAAGTATGGCACACCTGAAGCCATCTTGATTGGAATAAAGTGGTAACACTTAAAACATTTAATTTGCAAAGGAACACAATGAGGGGATTCATTTTGCCAAGAAATTATGATTAGTGCTGAAGAAAGAAAACTTAGGGCACATTTTGAGTGACTTCTCTAATCCTCTTCTATTTCATTAAAAAATTCTGACCTGCAGACTGAAACATGCACTTTTAATACCAGCAGCAGACTTACGTGGTGAGCAGTAGCTTTACTACTGTGATCTAATGAGCAACTAGAGTGCTAACATTCAGAATTTATGGCAAAGGTGTGACATATCTGAATACCTTCTTGATGGAATCAAAGTAAAAAACTGATAGCATTTCCTACTGAGCAGACTGCAGTAAATGAGGAAATTAGGAAACTTCATAACAAATAAATCTCCCAAGATGGCCACCAGAGACAAAAGAGCCCAAATGCAGCACAAATATCACCCAGATGTAGCCCACATGTAGCCCAATGACAGAAGTGTGCAAAACACTTATTTTTTGTGTTTTTGCAGTTTTATATAGGGCAGACTTGTCAGGTATTGGAGTGCCTTACATGAGCATTGGTTACATCACACAAGAACAAATTCATTTTGGTTGTAGACATGGGGAGATTAAGTGATTTGACCCGAATCACAGAATGTCGAGCTGAAGCAGAAACTCCAACTTGGTTCCCCAGTTGCAAAGTCTGCAGCTCTGGAAGTAACACCACATCCTCTCCCCTAGGTGCAACATTTAATCAAGTGGTCAACTGGATAAAACAACATAAAGATAACAAATAATTTTAAAGTGCTTTGTCGCTATTTGAAAACTCAGAAAATATGTCCTTGTTTTAGTTTTTTAGAGCACTAACCATAATTTTCATGCAAAAAAGACCCTCTCATATATGTCATTTCGAAAGGAAATGCCCTAGGTATTACAGTTTTGATTACATCAAGATGACTTCAGGCGTTCCACACTTTTGTAATAAATATAGAATGTTAGCAATCTAGTTGTTCATTAGGATACTGTTGAGAGGCAGAGGCCTGGGGCACGGACTCTGAAAACTGAAGGCAGGTAGGAGGGTGCAGAGGCAACAATTTGACCACACTGGGCAGGCAGGAAGGGCAGTGGCAGCACAACAGACTATGGAGGGCAGTGGAAAGGGGGGCAGGGGCAACAAACCAATAATACAGGACTGGCAAGAGAGGCTGTGGCAATATAATAGACCATTGTGGGCATAAGGAAGAGGCAGTGGTAGTACAACCATACATGCCAACAGACCCGATTCAGCCAGGAAACATCTAATGTTTTTAAGCTCAAATGGGCTTTATTTGATCTGCCTCCTGTCTACAATCTCCTCTTTTTCAATGTAACTCAAAGGGGAAAATCAATACCCCAATTTGGTTTCAAAATCTCCCTCTTACCAAGTTCAAAATGTTCGCAAGTATGGTACATTGGATCATAGAAGGCAGGAGGTATTGGGGTAGGGACATGGACTCGGATAACAGAGGACAGGAGGGACATGGAGCGGTGCACCAAACTGACCCTACAGGGCAGGCATCAGGGTTTGCAGCAGCACAATACACCACACAGGGCATGCGGGACGGGAGTGCAGCACAACAATCTATAGAAAGCAATAGGGAGGGGACAGGACCATGCACATGGACAACAGAGAACAGAGTGGAAAGAGGCAATGGTAGCTAGCGGACCATAATGAACAGACAGGAGAGAAAGCTGCAGCATAACACACCATAAAGGGCAGGAGGGACAGATCAGGGGCATTACAATGGAACAGATAAGCCAGGAGGAAGGGAATAGGGGTCTGCACATGGAAACAGAGGGCTGGGGGCAAGGGGGCAGGGCAGGAGCAGCAAGATGTCCATGGAGGTCAGGGAGGATGGGCACTAGAAGCAAGACACACCATGAAGAGCAACAGTGAGACTATGATGGCATACACACAGACCATGGAGGGAAGGTGGGAGGGGGTCAGGGGCAGCTAGCTGACCACACAGGGAAGGTGGGAGGGGCGGTGGCAGCACAGAAGACAATGCATGTCAAGCGGGAGGGTTAGTGGCAGCACAATGGCTTTGATGGGCAAGAAGGAGGGTGCAGGGGCAAGCACAAAGGACCATGGAGGATAGAATGGAGGGTCAGAACCTGGGCACAGACAAGAGAGTTCAGGGAAAGGGGCCTCACAACAGACCGCGCGGGGCAGGCAGAGGAGCAGTTGCAGCACAACAGACCAGAGAGGGCAGAAGGGTGTGGCAGTAAATGGACCATGGAGGACAGGAGGAAGGGGATAAGGGCATGGCATGTGGACAGGCAGGGTGGAGGTGGCAGGGACAGGTTACAGTCATCTGACAATGCTAGGCAGGTAGGAGGGGAGTGGCAGCTCAACAGAACACTCAGAGTAGATAGGAGTGGCAGGTCCATGGAACATGGTGGGCAAAAAGGATGGAGCAGGGGCATGCACAAAGACATCGGAGGGCAGCGGGAAGGAGAATATGGGCAGCAAGCTAAGCACAGAGGCTAAGCAGGATGTCAATGATGGGGCATAGAATTGGCCAATGGAGGGCAGGAGGAGTGGACTGGTACATCATGCTAAATGGAGGGCAGTGGCAGCACATCAGACCATGCATGGCAGGAGGGAGGAGGCTAGTCCATGGACTCAGACAACAGAGGATAGGGAGGGGGTAGATGGGGCAGCAAGCTAACTGTTCAGAGAAGGTGGGTATTAGGAACTTTATTGTTTTTAAACTGTGTGTCTGTGCGAACTACTTAAAATATGAACAAGTATGCAGCACAATCTCACTTTTATTCAGGAAGAAGAGGACGTTTGTGACTGACTCCGGGCTCACTTGGCAGAAACACCCCCTGACCCTCCACCCCCATCGCAAAATGTAATGCCCGTGAAAAGGGTAGTTGAATGCAGTGTTATATAGAGCATAGTCCTGAGAGCACGATTGAAAATGAAACCTAGATATAGTTTATGGTATAAACAATGCACCAAAAAGTGTGATATAAGATGAACCGGGAAGTGAAATATAATATGCAATACATTGTGCGCAATGACAGATTCATTGGAGAGAGCGAGATAGCACAGGCACTAGCGCGTGCTTTGCGATATGCGCCTTGGAGTGTAATATGCACAGGGCAGTGTTGTGTAACCTAACTAGTCTCTAAAGTTGTAATATAAAATATGTGCTGGGGAGTGTAACTTTGCATATGCACCGTGACAAAGATATGGATCCCAGATTGTAATATGTATGGCATAGCGCTGTGCGTTATAACATAGGCATCGAGGAAGGCACGTTAGATGGGGCAATATAACCCGTGCGAAGGCAAGTGTGGCATGACATATTCACGGGGTGGTGTTACAGTGCACATGGGCTAGAGAGTGTCATAGCATACGCACTAGCTGGTGGAATACAACACAGAGGTGTGTGGCACTCGGCGGGCACTGGTGGGTGTAACACAGCATTGGGCTCAGCCAGGAGCGCGCTGTGACTCTCAAGTGAGGTTCGTCTACTTTCCAGAGAGTAAAATAAAAAGTGGATGTGTGTTTTATTAACCATGAGGGGGGTTTCTTGCATAGTTGTGGTCAAATTTTTGTCGGGATCCCCTTTGAGTGGCTTGGTGTGCGTGTGTATTAAATGTGCCCGTCAATAGCTACCCATGTTTGTATAAATAAACAACAAGGGTGTCTACTTGGAGAGTACCCACCGGTGGGGGCGCCGGGATTAGGCACGGTAGGGCATCAGACACGTCAGAGCTTCACTAGCGGTGTAAATATATTCCACGTGGATTCATTGTATGCATAGTCGCCTTTTAATGAATATCACGCAAATCGTCATGGTGATAGGTACGTACGGTTTGTCCAGCATATCCTAGGTGTTTCTATAAATATATATTTTTTTAAATAATAAAAAACAAAGGCCGGCCCCGGGGGCTGGGTTCCCCCGGGCCATAAGTGGCCTGAGGAGGGGGGCAACGCAGCCCCCTCCTAAAGAATAAAAAAATAAAAAAAGGCCATGCCCTTGGGTTTGGGGTCCCCGGGGCTGATTAAGGCCTCGGGAGGGGGCCACGCGGCCCCCTTTCAAAAATGTTAAAATAAAAAAAAAAAATTAGGGGGCAGGCCCTGGGGGATGGGGTCCCCAGGGCCAATAAATTAGAAAAAGAAGGGGGGGGGGGGGGTCACACAGCCCCTCTTCTTAAAAAAATTAAATAAAAGACCGGCATCGCGCCGGAGGCCACGCCCTCTCCTTGCAGCACTCTGCAAACGCGCCCCCTGGCGAGTTGTAAGTTGGGGAATTAATTCCCCTTCAATACGGAGGGTCCCTGAGGGCCAACTAGCCCAACAGGTATCTCCAGTATGAGCCAGGGAGCTGCGTTGCAGACAGGTATTCTGAGGCCACGCCTCTTTTTACACCTCTCTGCAACGCAGCTCTGTGGCGCTTACTGGAGGTACCTAGTGGGCTAGTTTGACCCTAGGGGCCCTTAGGATTCAAGGGGACTTAATCTCTCAATTTAGAACTGCCATACAGCTCGTTTACACAGTGGTGAAGGGAGGGGACGGGGACTGAGGTGACGTGTGCAAACACGCCCTGTGGCGCGTTTCAAGTTGGGGAAATAATTCCCTTTCAATCTTGAGGGACCCTGGGGGCAACTAACCCACCAGGTGCTTCCAGTAAGCGCCACTACGCTGCGTTGCAGAGAAGTGGTGCAGGCCGTGCCCCTTTTCACACCTCTCTGCAATGGCGCTTACTGGACGTACCTAGTGGGCTAGTTGGACCCTAGGGACCCTCAGGATTCAAATGAACGTAATCTCCCAACTAAAAACGGCCACAGGGCGTTTTTACACAGTGGTGAAGGGAGGGGACAGGGCCTGAGTTAACGTGTGCAAACACGCCCTGTGGTGCGTTTTAAGTTGGGGAAATAATTCACCTTCAATCCTGAGTGACCCTGGGGGCCAACTAGCCCACCAGGTGCTTCCAGTAAGCACCACTGTGCTGCGTTGCAGAGAGGTGGTCTAGGCCGCGTCCCTTTTTAGATCTCTCTGCAACGCAGCTCTGTGGCGCTTACTGGAGGTACCTAGTGGTCTAGTTGGACCGTAGGGACCCTCACGATTCAAGGGGACTTAATCTCCCAACTTAACACGGCAACAGGGTGTGTTTATACAATGGGGAAGGGAGGGGACGGGGCCTGGGGTGACGTGTGCAAACACGCCCTGTGGCGCGTTTTAAGAGGAGGTCATGCTAATCACTGGGGGGCCCCAAAGCATAGTGTTTCCTAGTGTATGTAGGTGTTTTCACTGTATTCGAAGTGTCTTTTAACAAAGCACTGTCTCTAGGACTGGTTAGTCAAACTCAGTTACCACCAGTATCCGTCTGAAACACTTGAGGGTACAGCATGATTTTGCAACAAGGCTTCTTTCTGCTCTTCTGTTTGTTCTTTCTGCACATTATCCTTCTTCCTGCACTTTTCTTCGTCTTTGAGGACTTCTGTTGCTTCTTTCTGCATTTCTTTTTTTTCGTTCTGTGCGTTTTCTCTTCTTTCTTCACATGTCCTATCTCTGTAGGCATAGTTAGAAATTAGCATTTAAAAAACCTTTGAAATTCACTGAAAAAAACCGTAGGTTTCAGGCACGTCATAGTTAGGAATTAACATTTAAAAAACCTTCGAAATTAACTGAAAAAAACATATGTTTCAGAGGCGTTATAGTTAGCTGGACTTTTGCTGGAAATTCCCCTGTTATAGTTAGTTCAGCTAACTATAACTCGCGCGCCCGCAATGCACTGCTAATGTCACATATTACATCACTCATGACATGGTCAGTGACATCACTCATGACATCACTCGTGACATCTCAAATGACATCATCCTTGTGATAGAGTGGCAGACCTCCTCTCACCCTAATATAACCTTTGATACACACAAACAAAAATAGAAACTAAAATTTTCAAAACAATGGACATACCAATACCAGTTACAACAACCTATTCAGTAATTCTAAGATCCACATCCACTCATTCACCAACAGTCCTATACAGTCACTCATACATGTACTCACTAATCATATGTACCTATACATCCTGTTACACAACGCCACTCATCCATAGAGTTACTCACACAGTCACTCATGCTAATAAAGAATCAAACATCCATTTACTTGCATTTACAGTTATACACACACCACCACACTTACTTCTACAGAAACATACACATACTTAATCTTTTAAACAATTACTTATAGAAACACATACTTATTCATACAGGAACACTTACAATCTCTCACTCTCACATATACACCAATAGTCACATATACTAGTTTAAAACATATGTAGTTACTCATAAAGACACTTTTGAGACAGTCATTCACTCACCAACACACCCATACACACACTCATCCACCCATACAGTCCTGCACACATGCTGTCTTCAACACATACAAACAGTGAGTAACTCATTCATGCACCTATGCACTACATAATACCCCCCACCGAACCATACAGACACGGGTAAAGTCATTATCGGCATTCAGACATTTAAACAAAACTTTGTCATAACGTACAACGTAAAAAGTTAATAAAATAGAAATTACAAAGTTTTGTTTAAATGTCTGAATGCCGATAATGACTTTACCCGTGACCAAGGCGGTTTCCGCCGAAACGGGTTGGGTTTGTGTTGGCTTGATGCTTTAAATAAATCTCTTCAAGCTCATTGAAATCGTGCATATTAATTGGAAGGAGTGCATACGTACTTGGATGTGCGGTGAGAAGATATATATATATATATATACACATATACACACACTGTGTATATATTATGAAAGATATCGGATCACTACTTTGAAGAACGAGATGCCAGCATATCCAAGGTCTGCAAAATAGTATTTATTGCATTGTCGCTGCATGTGTAGATTTGCTCATGCGAAAATTTGAGTGTTGCAAGTTCACTTTCCTGTCAACCACTTTTTCCCAACTCTGGAAGGAGGTTTACATCTGCCATTGTCAGGAGTAAATTTCCAACATTTCTCAGTATGGAAAAGATTAGAGGAGTCGTTGAAAACGCTTAAAACATGCAAGTTAGTAGATTTGCACAGACTCAAAAGGGCATTTTAACCCTGGAACTCTTGCTTACCACTACCTTTAGCCCCAGTATATCAGCGGAAGCGTGGCAACATAAGGGGATTGCCAGTATACTAACACTATTGTGGTATGAGCCCAGGTATAATCAGAGAGTCTTTATCAGAGCTCTTACATAATGAGATTGCTGCCATAATTTGTCGCTGCACTACATGGCAACCAAAAGGGAAAAGTGGATTTTGTTACAGGACAAGTAGATATATGAAGCAACCTGCCCCATGGACAAGTAGATATTTTATTAAATTCCACACCCCTGTAATTGTGTCTCAGGGAGCCCACCCTGGGGACACAGCAGTTTCTCTGCTCGTACTACCACGGGCAGGGAAACATATGTTTGCTCCCATCTGGCTGCCACATTTTTAAATCTCACGTCAAATGGAAGCAGATATACAAGGTTGCTTCTAGCCGGCGGGAGTTTTAAAAATACTTTAATCGGCTGGGAACAGACTTGTGCTCTGGTTCCCTGGCTGCCGGAATGCGGACAGAGAAACAGAACACATATTGCTTCCGCCCAGAGGGAGCATGCAAAGATAGCTGCTCCCTTCGGGCAGGAGCAATGTCAGCTCCCACACCATGTGGGGAGCCGGCTGTGGCTGCGGTGGCCATGGGTCTTCCCCCATGGCCCCTAACGTGGTATTTGGTGACTGCACCAGGTAGGCACTGGGGGGGTCCACTTATAAAGTAGAAATGCTCCAGGATGGGGCCCTAGGGCTCAAATAAGCTCAGGGAGAAGGGCCGCGTGGCCCCACTCCAAATTATAAGAGCATGCAGCACTGGGGCAGGGGGTCACTGGGTGTAATAAGGCTCGAGGAGGGACCATGCAGCCTTCCTCCACTTTTCTATTACATTTAGCTTCGGGGGATAGGTTTCCCCGGCCCAAGAAGGCTCGGGAAGGGGGTTATGCCCCCCTTTCCTATTTTAATTGAATTTGGCCCTGGGGATGTGGTCCCCGGGGCCTAATGAGGCTCGAGGAGGGGAGCCACGAGATCCCCTCCCCTTTTTGATTAGCTTTGGCCCCAGGGTATGGGGTCCAAACCCTGGAGGGGAACTGTATGCCACCCTCCCCTTCCGCCTTTAAACGGAATTTACTACCTTCTACGCAAAGTGATCTTAACAGAAACTTGGCTAAGAGTAATGTGGTGGGTTTTTTTCTTCCATGGACAGACACACAAAATATAGCTGCCGACAAAAGGAGGTTCCACTGGAGATGGCAAATATTTAAGGCTTATATTTTCACAAGGAACCTTTATGGAATGTCCACATACAAAATCAGCAGGGAGAAAGATTGCTATAGAATTTCTTGAAATGAAAACATCAATGTGGAGAACTCTTACCTTTGATAAGAATATATAACGTGAAGTAAAATTGCACAGTACCTTTTTCATAATTTTTTAGACTTGTTGAGAGAAAAGACCTTGTTAAGAGGTCACCGGAGGGTTAAGGTGTTTGCCTTGAACTGGGAAAGACAAGAATGCTTTATTTAAAGACCATCTTTTTATTAATTTTCTTGTGTTATAAAAATAATACATTTCCAGCTCACAGACATTTCACATTTTCTAGAATGCCTATCGACAAGTTTGATTTTTAGAGGCTACATACAAATGTTGATGCTCGGTCCCTTCCTGGTTCTCAAAGGTATTTGATATTTCAGTTGCTTGAGAATCGAACAAAAGAATGATTTGTCTGGTTTAGTGAGTCAGGCTTTGCTAAAATTGAAATACAGGCATTCTTAGGCAATATTTGATGAACTGCCCATTTTTTGCAATTCAGCCGTAAAAGCTGTTTTGTGTGAGACTTTTTTTTATCATGTTTTATCCCACTGTGTTATGATAAAATGTCCCATACCCACTCATTCTACAGCAACTTGCAGTTGTACTCAATTCAAGTTGAAATCATCTTGGAGGTGGTGCTCAAGCTGGGTGGTTAGGCACTATAAAGTATTTGTTTATGCAGAAAAAGACTGCATGATTTACAAAACACAGTTTATTAGCCCTAGTTTATGTTCACACAGGTACAAATGTATTTTTTTTTAAAACATTGTTTTCAGTGGGGAAAATTTGAACGGCTAAAACGGTAATGTTTTTATTCTGTGCTAACAATCAATGTATGATACCGTTCATATTGTTTATCTTATCTAATTTTTCCGTCCACTTCGTGTATTATGATTTAACCCTGACCTCTGTGGAGGTTTGTGATGTTTTTCAATCTGCATTTATTGCTCAATAAACAAATACGGAATTGAAATATGGAGACTTGCTATGTGTAAATAACAATATTCCTATTACTGGTGCAACATAATTAACGAATTAAACTATTAAGAATTAAAATATTATCCACTTGAGTACATTGTAATACTTTGGTTCAAATATTACTGGAAAGTATTGGTACGTTTGGAAAACCTCATCAATGCTTGAATAATGCAGAACAGAAAGGAAAAAGACAGAAAATCATGCTCAGATTGGTAGCCAAGATGATAATTATGTTTTAGATCACATATTACTTAACTAGATATTTCTCTTGAAGAAAGCATCAAAATGCATACTTGGCTTCTTGAATTTCGCAAAATAAAGTTCAGGGCAGGCTAAATATAATTATTTGTAAATTACTACCCCCCAAATCCTTCTCATATGTCCAGGAATTCCTCAATTATGTTTTTCAGATGAAGTAGATTGGTAGCATAATTTGTTTCCCTATTCTTAACAAATATATTCTGGTCAGAAAAATAAACTTTGACTATATGTAGTAGTCTCAAATACAAAGATAACCAGGCAAAGCCCAGTGGTACATTGGGAAGCAGGCTCTATTGCTTGTTTCTTAGAAAATATAATTTTAACCAGATACTTGGGTCATTTGATCTGTCTTGAAACATACATATAACCAAGTTACAATCTGTGGATTAAATAGTGTTCATCAATTAAATTGTGTGATACATATGTCAATATTTTGCAAAATAATGCACTGACTGCTCTATTGTCAACAACATTTTTGAGCCAAGCAAAAACAATCAGTGAAATGATTTAAACAATTCTAAATAAATGTAAAATGAATAACACCACAACTTCACTAAAATAGATTTGTGGCATAAAACAAAGTTTTGGAGTGTCCAAAACAGCTCTTGCTTTAGCTGAAGGA
Source organism: Triturus cristatus (assembly GCF_964204655.1). Lineage (NCBI taxonomy): Eukaryota > Metazoa > Chordata > Amphibia > Caudata > Salamandridae > Triturus > Triturus cristatus. The sequence goes on along the minus strand of NC_140584.1, from coordinate 747,883,683 downwards.
GTCTGTAAAAGCTCCCTTCAATCCCAACCTTGAGAAATTGCATATGGGCCAACATTTGGAAGCAGGAAAGAGTGGCATTTTGAAAAACATATCGGGGAAATTCATTTTCCCAATTGACCTGCATTGAAGTAGGGTAATTTTAAGTGAAAGAAAGTTACAATCAAGCCGTTTTTCTATTTACATTGTGAAATTCGCCCAGCGTAATCAGGATTGTTGAAATGTTGCATGCATAAGCCTCAAACGCTCCCAGGACATGCTCCACTTGAGGATTTCAGGACTCTTACTTGTACAGTTCAGGTTCTAGTTCTCTTTGCCACATGTGAAAATTAAGCCTTTTGTGAGTGATAGCTCAAACCAAACTCCAAACGAGAGAGCCTTCAGAATCAATGTTAGGTCCTCAATAAAAGTGTTACCCAATATTTCGACTGCGATAGTGTGGTACAACACCAGGTAAAACTGTGCATCCATGTTACTCCTCAGCATCAGACTTTCCTACTGGATGCAAAAGCACAGTGCCACCTGTCCGGCAAGGATGAACCATGCCACTGCTACCAAGTATCCACATTACTGCCTTGCACACTTGCTTACGAGGTGCAGCCCAGTACCATGGATGTGCAGCTGAGAATTGCACGCTGCATCTGTGATAAGGATAGGGTGACCAGATCTTGAGAACCAAAAACCGGGACATTTTGGAAAATTGAAGATGGACTACAATTTTTAAATCCACGCAATGGTGCAGAATTACGGTGGCCAACTAGCATGCGTGCAAATTCAGGATGGCAAGTGTAAAAATTCAGGACAGAGGGTCAAAATTCAGGTAAAAAAATTCAGGACCGAAGGTCAAAATTCAGGACAAAAGGTAAGTTTTACAAACACATCAAAGGAAGTTGCGTGTGTGAGAAAGTGGCTCTGTATATACTGTTCCCAAATAGGTATAGTGTGTACAGAGTCCATAGCCCCCAGAGGCTTGGCAGAGGCTAAAGTTAGATATAACCTTACTCTCTAAAGTGGTAGCTTGGTCGAGCAGTAAGGCAGTATCAGAGGACAGTGTAAAGCATTTGTTGTCAGCAAATGGTCTAACACACTCAATAACTGAACTCTAGGCCAATGGTTTATATAAAAAATATATGTTTGTTTTATTTTAGAACCAACAATAGGTATTAAAATATACTTTCTCAGAATGAGATGCTTTAGTTAAATACTTTTGCAATATGCAATTGACTTTTGTAGCTAGTAGTTACAGGTTGTTGCAATAGGCAACACAATTATGCATTGAGCTCAATGGAAGTTTTAAGTTATTTACAATAGATCATTTTCAGGATTACTTTTGTAACTCCAGGACTGGATCCTAGATTCAGTCCTGGGACAGTTCTTGGAAACAAGTGATAAAAGTCGACTTAGTTACGGCTGTGATTTTTAGGCAATATTTTGCTATTTTAAAAGTTGACAGAAGAAATGTTCTCCCCATGGGAGAAAATTCAAGTTGCAGGTAAGTAGGTTCTCGTTACTTTTGTAATCCAGTACTGGGCTCCTAGGCTCAGTACTGGGACCTCTATATATCTAAAACAGGTAAGTAATTACGCTTTCACAGTTGGTACGATTTTTAAAGAATATTTGTAGTTTGCAAAAATCGACACTTAGAAGAAATTACACAGAAAAACAGTCCATGATTTCCTATGGAAGAAAATTGAGTTAATGGTATGTACGGTTGTGAATATTTTTCAGGGTCAATGCTGGGCACCAAGATCCAGCACTGGGATCTCTCCTAATAGCAGGCGAGTATTTTCATATTCGTTACTCGTTGATTTTTGGTGAATATTTTAAGTTTTAGAAACTCCACACTTAGAAGAAATTTCAGAAGAAACCAGTCAATGTTACCCTATGGAGGAAAATTGGGTTATCGGCTTTTGGGTAAGTACTCAACTGGCAGAGTTAAGGTTCTGGGCACAGACTCCGGGGTCTCCCAGGGTCAGGTAAGTACAGTTGTTACACCCTCAGCAGCACAGGGGCAGCCGGGTGCAGAGTTAGTTAGGCCAAATGTTATCCTATGGGAGGCAGGGGGGCCTTGGTTGGTGGCAGCTGACTAGCAGGCCACGCGGCTGTGGGAGCTGGGCTCCTGGTCACTTTCTCAGGGCAAATGGGGAAGTAGATAGGTGCAGAGGTTACACTGCCAGGGCCACTCGGGCGGCTGGGTGCAGGGTGCTTTTGAGCCTTCGGGTGCTCAATGGATTTCAATGGGAAAGCTCCTGGTTGAACAAAGGCTGCAAGTTCGGGGACGAAGATTCTTCAGGTGGCACCACCACTTCGAGAGGTAAGTTGGGCAGTTGGAGGATAGGTCGGTACCCAGGAGTTTGGCACAGGGGGCCGCAGGGCGCTGGGGTGCCTTTTAGTGTCGGGAAATCTTACTCCCCTGTTGATCGCGGTTGGGGTGGTACCTGGTTCTGAGGCTACAGGCGTCATCAGGAGCGTCGAGGTGAGTCCTTGGGTGCCGGATTCGTGGTCACAGTCGCCGGGGGGACGTCCGCGGGGTCTTTGTTCACTCCAGCACAGGCCAGGCTTGGCGGGTGCAGAGTGTGCAGTGTTCGCGGTTCCGGGCTGATGCCAGGGGTTTGAAGCTGGTTTTGAGCAGAGCCTCTGCTCATGGGAGTCCCAGGTGCTTAGAGCCAAAAGGTAGCCAGGTCCTCCGGGGTTTGTGAGGTTGCTGGCCACAAGAGGTGCCAGGATGTAGCAGGAGCAGGTTCGAGGGTCAACAGGCCGGTAGGGCTAGGGCCAAAGCAGTTGGTGTCTTCCTCTTCTTAGCAGCTGTACGGCAGGTCTTCTTTCTTCTTAGTTTTTCGGAATCTAAGGAAGGAAGGTTCAGGGTGCCCCTAAATAATGGATTCAGGGGCATTACAGGTAGGTAAAGGGCAGGGACCAATGGGTCCCTGCCCTGGGGTGGGTACACCCCCTATCCTGCCACTCTCCTGTGGAGGGGGGCAGTAGCCTAGTCCCGATTGGGTAGGGCCTCCCATATTCAACATGGCGAGCGCCCGGAGATGTGCTTCACCTCGCCTCCCCCTGTGGGGTGGGGTTGGCAGGCTGGCACATCCCCCGTCCTTATTTGGGGTTTCCGGCCAGGCTTCCGCCAGAGTGGGGGCAGCAAGTGGCCTGGGGAAGCTCACAGAGGCGGCATGCCTTTGAAGCTTCCCCCTGTCCATCCTGGGGGAGGAGACCTAGCACCTCGCCCAGGATGTGCATTGTTGCAGGCCCAGGAGAGCGGGGGCTCTCCTACCCAGGGGTCCAGCAACATGTCTGCTGTGTGGCAGCCTAGGCAGCCTCCCAAACCAGACATGGATTGTAAGTTGGGTTTCAGGGGGCCTCTCTAAGATGCCCTCTGTGGTGCTTGGTACATGAAATCCCACACTGGCATCAGTGCGGGTTTAACGTGCTGAGAAGTTTGATACCAAACTTCCCAGTCTTTAGTGTTGCCATTATGGTGCTGTGGAGTTCATGTTTGACGAGCTCTCAGCACCATGTACTCTTAAATGGCAGCACTGCACTTACAGTGCCCAGGAATGGACCTGGGTACTGTAGGGGCACAGGGCTCATGGTCCTGTGCCCACACCACTGGCATAGGGCACCCAGCTAGAGGGGTGGCTGATGTATGCCAGGGCAGTGTAGGTGGTGGGCATGGCACACAGGGATGTGTGCCATGTCGACTCTTTGTTTTGTCTTGTACCCAGACACTCAGCCTGCAAGGGCAGTGTGTGTGTGTGTTAGGGTACAGGGCCTCTAAGGGTGGCACAATGAGTCCTGCAGCCCTTAGAGCCCTTCCCTAGTCACAAGGCCCTGGGTACCATTTACCAAGGGCTGACATGTGGCCAGGGTTTGCCAATTTGGGTTTGAGGTTTATAGGGAAGGAACATAGGTCCTGGGCACCCGATTGGCAGGAGTCCAGGGCACATTCAAAGTACATTCAGCAATTCAACATAAAGTGGGGGGATACCATGCAAGAAATATGTCACTTTTTCACTCACATACACACACTCAGAAAGTGTGTGGTAATAAGTAATTTAGTGAAGTCCAGTAGTGACTGGAAACGTCCCATCCACCCACCACGTCAGGCAGCAGTAGGTGACTCCTCATCAACATTCCAAAGATCGCCAGGCTCTAATCATAGCATCATAACAAATACAACATCCTAACTACATAATGTTACTACAGTATGCTATTTTAACTATACAGCAACCAATTCTACAATACCACACGTAAATTTTATAAGCGAAGGATTCTTGAAAAATAAAGCACACGTTTACATCATGCAAATGGTTTCTAGAAAAATGTTAAATGCAGAAAGCGAGAAGGCGTAAATGCCACGGTGTAACACTTAAACGGTTTCCTGTGGCAAGACTAAACCTGAGGCACACACTCTGACCGTAAGGCAAACGATTAATCCAAAGCAAAGTCGGTGGGCTAGACTGCCGACTTTGGTGCTGGAAACCAGGGTTCGAGCATCGGGGTCGCGTCCACATCCTATGATTCTGGGCAAATCACTTAATCTCCCCGTGCCTGAACGTGTAATGTAAATACGGTGCTCATGTAAAGCGCTCCAATACTTTCGGGTCGAGTTCGCGCTATATAAAAGATGCACGCAAAAAAAAGCAACGAGACGAGGGACACTCGCACGGAATGTATTCGGACGGCCCTGCTACACCAAACTAAAGTGCCGGCCATTTTGGAATGTTGCAATTTTGATTTTTAGTGATTTATGATGGTGTACCAAAAGGTTAGTACTCTATCTTTTCAGCAACAGCTAACAGTAATCATGTATAGGAATGTTCCGCATAGGCGGCTCACTAATTTTGCAAAATTAACATTTTCAATGTTCAAAAATATAAATTGTTTAAATGGCTAATGCTACCCTTTAGTATTTCGAACGAATAGCAAAATAATATTTGTTTTCCTTTAAGCTACATTGGCGTACAACATTAAGACACTAAACTGGATCATTAAACACAGAAAATGAACGAAAAGTGATGGGTAGTTATGGCCTGCCGATTTAGTTCCTATTACAGTCATGCGAGGCGCCGATCCGTAGTCTCCTTTCTGTTCCCATGTCACTAGGTTCCTGTCATCCGTAAACTGGAGCCAATGTGGGTTTCATGACGGCTGCTGATGACGTAATTGCAGATGGCCGCCAAAGTGGATCCTCATGGTCGATGAGTGAAGAGTAAAACGACCCAGGCAAAATGGTGGCAGCAACTGCGGATATACGCGTGGTGCGATGCGGCGGCAGTAGACTCAGCTTTAGAAGAGCCGTGTTTACCGCTGATTCCAGGTGAGCAAATGAAAGAATCGCGCGGCTAACCGGTCTAAAGATTTGCTCTATTGGTAGAGCATAATTGTTGATGTGCACATTGGGGGAGTTGTAGAATTCAGTGTAGTTTGTATTCAGTTATAAAGCTGAAGGATTGAGTACAATTATTTCTGTTTATTTAAACGGTGGTCTGTTACTTTGTTCAGTACAGTAAGGTGTTAATCTTTTTGTTTTCCTCCGACTGGGTAGCGTCCATTTCTCTAAATATTTTCGTTTTCCGAGGCGAAAGCAGAGGTAAATTACGCGGTTTACTGGTCGGAGATCGCGGACACCCGAATTATCTCAGTTCGCTAAATGTGGTTGTTGTTGTGAATATTACTTTATTGCCATACATAGTTTTAAAATCTGACATCTTTTTAGAGAATCCCATTTTATCATCGGCAATATATATATTATTTAAATGTTGTAAAGTCTTTTGCCATTGCCAAGTAGTATTGGCTAAAAATATTTGCAGAGCTAGAAAGTCTGCTTTGGCTAAGCCAAAAAGCGATGCCGATTGGATTTGCTAATCAGTGCCTGTGTCTACATTTTTGAGGTTTTTTTTCCTTTGTCTTCCAGCTGCACAGATGGGTCACATTTCAGCTCCTTAGCTAATGGTGCTTCATTTTAAGGTCCATCAGCAAGAAGGAGGCTTAGAACTGGAGCCTGGCAGTGTATCACTGCATCCATGCTGATCATCTAAGACCGGGTTCTCCAAAGTCTACTGGAGGGCCGGATCCATGCCATATTTTTAGTTTATCCCCATTTAGATAAATGTAGTTATCTTAAAGATTTGGCATGGATCCATCTGGCCCTCCAGGATCGACCTCGGAGAACCCTGCTCTATGCAAGAGCCACCTTTCAGCCTGGTGCTTTTTCACTGCACCATTTGCAAACTTTGGGATGATTTGGGAATGGGTAGCATGGCAGGCATCTCCGGGCCCTGCAGGGCTGAAGTCTAAAGCATCCAGGGCTACCTTTAGCAGTGACAATCCACAGTGCCACAAATGCACTGCGGCATGGTAGGCTCCTGAGGTATCTCTCTCCCCGATATTAAGTATGATTGAGATGAAGAAGCAGTGTTTGGGCGGTGTTGTCCTTAGAATAGATGAGGTAATGTGTGTCTAAAGATTCAAAGACCATAAAGATTAAAAACAGCACTTCAAATACAGTCAACAAATAAGACAGACTCAAGAAGGGATTTCGAGATCAGTAAACTTGGAAAACCATGAAGGGTTATTAAAATATTAACGTGCAGTACAGGAGGCGAAATATAATGTGTAAATAAATCGGGCATAGGATGTGGAAATCAATTGCCATAAAGACTCTTTAGTATTTAAAATAGATACAGCAATAAGCATTCCTCTGGAGTTCTTCAAAAACAACTTTCATTACAGAACAAACAGTGCACATTTTTCTGAATGTCATGTCAATGAAAAATATAAACAAACAATGAATATTATAAAGTAGAAGCCATACAAATTCAAGATGGAGTCGAGGCCTAGTTTGGTGCAAGTCAGAAAAACAAAGTTCTCTACATCACAGCATTATTGTTTCAATAAGTTCTATCAGTATTCAAATAAGATTTAAATACAAAGTTAGATCAAATCCCCTCTCTGATGAATACAGTCTTCACCAATATTCCATTGTTACATTCATAGTACAGTGTACATCACTTTTTGTCTTTTCCTTCTTTATTTTCCTTGCATCATAAGTTCATCCCATGCTTGTGCTTTAATGTCTTCCATTTAGCAAAATGTGCAGTTTGTTCTTCTGCTAGATCTTAGATCCTTTCATGTGCAATTGACCAATAACACAACTCGTGGTCATGTCTCAAAAATCCATGCAAAATTCACCGTAACAACCAATTGCATTTCCTTTGTGAACGAAATCAAAGAAATGACAGCCACAACAAACCACACACACAAAAAGTCAGTCTTGTCTGCTTAACCTTAATACAGGGCAGAAATAAGTGATTAGCAAATCCTGCAAAAAAAAAGGAAGAGCCAGTGCCTTTGCAGCACTGTCTGTCATACTAGGGCAGATTCTTGGTTAGCAGGAACCCACCCTCAATTAGCGTGTTTACCCCATGTGCCAGAGAATAAACACCAATTTTAAGTAAGTATGATTAGAACACAAAAAAGCCAAGGGCTCTTGTTAATTCAGCAACCTCTTATCACAAAGTGTGTATGTGGCACATCACAAAACACTGCACCACTTTGAGAAAGTTCAACAATCTATCTAGAGATTGGATTTCGATGAATCCCATTATCTTAACCAACAAATGACATCAAAATCCAATATCTTTCACCACAAACACAAAATGAACCTCTTCTCGCTGACAAACACTAACTCTTTAAATCGCAAATGTGACAAAATCACAATAATCAAATACCACAAATGAGAGCGCATAACCAAAAATCTAATTTGCAGTGTAATTCAGGTCTCCGCTCAAACATGCACTCTCAAAATGCAACACACCCATGCACTACCAAAGTGCTATAATTACCCCACCAAACATTCCACTCTATGAATACTCTCCTTCCCTCAGTAGCAGCTGTAGAGCACTGGAACCATTAAAATAATCCAATTTAGGCAGGTGATAAAAATCGGGAAATGCATAACAGGAACAAAAATGATCTAAATGTTTCCAATTACAAGCCACAGCAAATCTTTCAGGTAACATGAGAAAATAGAGAAAATGGTAATTGGTAGATCACTAGTTGGATCCGATATATATGTTCAGTGAGGACCATAAATGTGCACTTTTTATGCAATCATTTTACAAATAATTGCCTGAAGCAAGTCTGAGTTATAGGGTTTGCGGTTGACAATATATGTTGCGGATCTCTAGATCCATCTAGTGATCCTTACCAGCATCGTAAATGTCACTGCTGTGACATGGCCAGGCTATTTTATAATCTATCTTTCCATTTATTGGCAGTGCGCCTGAACCTTGTCTCTCCTCATCTTTACACCAGTTTTCTTTTACAGACTGTGATGTTTTCATAATGACAAAGGCTTTGTAAGCTGTTATGGGTGAAACGTTGTCAACACCAAGGGAAAATAGCACAATATTGAAAGCACTATTCATGTTCGATATTTAATTAATTACACAACGTTATTGATTTTAGGCCGTTGTTCCCTGTATTATAGACACTCTTTACTGTTCTTATCTAACCTTTACACATGCTCACTGAGCACAGTGAAGATGGATTAAATATGGTGTATCAATAACGGTCGTATGGTTCACATCACGTTTGTATTTTTTCACGTAATTGTCCTATTGTAAAAATAACATTTATCTTCAAAGTGGATTATTCCTTTGGAACCCAGTATTTTTTCTTCAAGTTGTTTTAATTGATTATCTAAAAAAATGATACAAAATGAAATCACAGTAAAGTAACATAAGTAAAGAAAATATTGACACATGAGATACCAAGGAGAATTACAAACAAAACAAAAAGAGGACAGCAAGTTATCCAAGTGCGTTGCAGTAGGGAAATGCAGTTATGTTGGGTAGGAACAGGTGGACTATGAATATTACATTCTACATACGATCTATGATGCATAAACAGGCGTATAGTGCTATGAATATCACATTCTACATACGATCCATAGTACATTATAGACGCACCATACAGGACATAGTAAAATCACAACAATTTATTTTAGTACAATCGAAGAACAATCTTGTAAGATACGATCATTAGCAATGGGAGAACAGGTGGGAGGACTCCTGTGTTTGTGCAATGGAGTGCAGTGTGATGGGTTTCAAGGTGCGTCAACTGTAAAGGAAAAGGCATCAAGGGATCTCCATGGTTTCCTATCTGAAGTGTGCCAGGGCGAGGAATGTAGAGATGGTATCCGCTCTCCTGAGGAAAGACAACCATTCCTGCCACATTCTAAAGGAGACTTCTTTGGAGTTCTTCCACCTATTCAGCACTATTTTGCAGGCCAGTGTAAGCATAAGGTCTAGCAAATAGCGGTCATTCACATCTGGAAGCATTGGGTCCAGAAAGCCCAGGAGGATATAGGAAAATACCTTGGGGGGGGTTGCTATTAAATGTTTTGTGTAAACACCCGTATATTTTGTCCCAATAGGTTTGTACGGTGGGGCATTGGAACAGTATATGGGGAAGGTCGCCAACATGTGTATTGCAGTTCCAGCATGTACGGCTCTGGCTGAGTTTTGTTTAAAGAGCCGTTCAGGGGTCTAATATGACCTGTATATTAGCATAAGCTTTGTTTGGGATAATACTGTCGAAATTTTATTAGAGAAGGGAGTTATATGTATCTTGACCCAGTCAAAGTGGATTTCTCTGGTGTTGGTTTCGGATTCTCATTTTAGCTCCGTTTTTATTATGATTTTAATGCACCTCGTTCCAGGTGGTTATTGGGCAGACCTCACCTTAATTTTTGTTTGTGGTTATTAAGCATAAGTATCCATTGAATAACTAACTATGACCATCAACCTGGACTTGATGGGAGAAAAATAGAGGAAGGCTTTTAACATCAACCTAGAGTGTTCTCATTACATGCTGGTGCTGTAAATGTTTCGACACTAGAACTGTATTTACTAAATGTATAATCCATTGTCTTCTTGGTAGGTATCTACTCTGTGTCTCTGGAGATTACATCAAAGTATTCAGCACAACTACAGAAGAATGTCTACACGTCTTGCAGGGACACTGCAATTTGGTAACAGGAATTCAGCTCAACCCCAAGAATCACTTGCAGGTGAGTCTGACTTTTGCTCCTATCATTGTAAATATAATAGATTGATGAAGCAAACTGTTGGAATAAGTTCTAGCTCAAAAATTGTTAGCGTACAGTAACTTATGTGTTGGTAATTTGGGGAAGTGCTTCTTAATTCAGGTTAATAGATTAACAGGAATCTAATTTTCTTGGTAAGTGATTGTTTTATTTCATTAAACAGTTGCACTACTTGTGTGGTTCCCCTTTTAATGGTTGTTTATTTTACTGGCCGTCTTCTGTGGGCATGCCACAGCTTGAAAACTAACAGAGGAATGTAACAGTTGGAGTAGAAATTAAAGGGGATGGTGGTGGGGAACGAAGTGTGTTCAGAGTAACAGCAGTCATTAAAGGTGATATAATAGACCCGGTTATTTTATTTTTCAGTTTACATATTTTTGTACCTTTTTTTTCCAGCTATATTCCTGCTCACTAGATGGCAGCATTAAACTCTGGGACTTCATGGATGGTATTTTAATTAAGGTAAGAGACATTTAGGGTCATCATGGTAAGTGATGAGTTTGACATCGCAACTTCTTGTATGAAGGTTTACAGGTTTAAGAGAGGGAAGTAGAAGTTTTTCATCAACTATATTTGCACAGCTTATCTGCATCACTTATTCGAATCTGTGATCCACTTTCACCGTTTTTGATACACTGGTGTTACTGCTATACATGGAGGCCAAAACAGTCTTTGTGGCAATCTTGGCCTTTGTTTTCGTTTTATTGTGAGGCTCTTTGAGTTTGCTGTAAAAGTAATTGGAATTGAGAATCTCAATTTTCTGAGAATTTGAATAGACTTTCCCCTATCGTCTTGTCAGTTCTCTGTCAATTCAAAGCAGTCAGTTGAGTTTATTAGCTTATCAGGAAGCAAATGGGTGATTTGAAATCTGTTTTACTAGTCTAAGGGCATTATTACAAGTACGGTGGTCCATAGGATCGCCGTACTCACAGTGGGGGGTCTGACTGCCGCCACACCGCGTGCCAGCCTGCAATATTATGAGTGTGGCGGTTGAACCCCCACAGGACCGATGCGCCCACTGGAGATACAGGATCCCGCGGCGGTCGCGAGCTACAGTATGCTGGCTGTGCTACTGCGGCACCGCCGACCAAATTATGCGTTGCCCTTTTCATGGTGGTGATCCAGCCATGAAAAGGGTCGCGGAAAGGCAACTAAGGGGGTTCTAGCGGGGCCCCCTGCCGCTTTTGGGCCTAGGGGTGCATGCAGGAGAGGCACATGTTGTGCCCCCCTGTAATTGTACCCCCAGTTCCTACACGGTGTGGCATGCATGCCACATCGTGCAGCAGGTGCTGTCGCAGCGCCCACCCAACCTGTATTCAACTCTGAATTCGGCGGCCTTACCACAGCTTTGGCGGTCCTCCAGCGGATGGCGCGCCAAAGTCATAATCTGGCCCTATGTCATAAAATCACACATTTGTTTCAATGGAATACCACCTACATCTTAAACATCTATTCCTTGGACAGGCATTCTTACCTAAACACCTAAATATTTGTTATCTGTGTTTGTATGACTCAAACTGGGGTGTTAAGAAGAAATCAAATTCTTTATGAAGAGAGGTATATGGATTGAATACTATTGCTCAGGCAATAGGATTACTATAGTGAGCCGAATACACCAGCAGAATTGACATTTGAGAACCTAACCTGTACTGTGTGCTCATGTTCATTTTGTATCTTGAAATAGTAGCTTGTTATCTTTCATAGACATTTCTGGTTGGATGTAAACTTCTTGAACTGTACACATCTGCTGCAGAGGACTCTGTCTTCGCCATCTCCTCACAGGATAACAATGAAGATTCAGGTAGGAACATTTTCTGAATGGCTATATTGGGCCAGATGAGTCGCTGATATACATTTTTTTCCCTTTTTGGGCTGTCCTTATCATGATTTTCTTATATTGGTTTAAAAAAAAAATCTTTTTAGCTCCTCCTGAACTGTGATTTGCAGTGCAAAGTAGCATTTACTTCACTACATTAGGATCTTTTGTATGTGTCATTGTTTGGAGTGTGCAGTCTTGTGGTGTATTATATGGGAATTAATTTTTATATATATTGAGAATTCACAGTTGCTTATTTTAACTGTATTCTAGTGGCGTTTAACAAGATATTGTGATTGGTGTAGCTTGACTTGGTTAAATTCAGGAAAACTGGGTTGTGATCATGTCAAATTCTTGTTTGGAGCATAATTTGTGGGTACTGGGCTGTTACCTATGCTACAGTGAAGAATTGCATCGGCTGATTTGGTTCTGTAACATAACTACTCCCTCAAGAACATAGGGGCTAACCCACAGAAATCACATTAGATTTTTTTCCAAGACCACCACTTCTCAGAGAGACCGAATTACCCACAGCTCAACGCGACACCCCAAAACTCTCAGGATCAAGCAATCACTAACTCCAAGATGGCACAGCTGAAAATCAATGCCCTAGATAGATGCTTCACGGAATCCGGACCCAAATCCCTCAAAATACATTACCCTCTGAATCTCTCTAAGAATGCAGCAAAACAGTTCAAACACTGACTATTAAAAGACAACCCGGGAACACTCAACTCAGACCCCTACTTTTGCCTAAAGAAAGGAGCAATAAAATCGGATCTGATCTTCACACGATGTAAAGCAAGGTAGAGAAAATCAATATATGCAGTCCTACAGGTATCAAAATACCACGTTGTCTCAAACTGTCAATTTCCCACTCCCACCTATTCAAAGCCGAAGTGGCAATATCAATCTACAAGAATGGCATTTTACTGGTACAAGCATCGGACCCTGATCTCAAAATGTTTGATCAATGATTCCCCACACTAAGAGCACACACGAGAACTAACTCATACCAGAGCATGTCCCAAGATACGCAAACCAATCAAAAACCTCACAGAAGTGAAAACACACCAGAACAAGGCCCAAACCCTACAAAAATGAATCGTTCCACACCCCCAAGACTCTACGACTCCATTCCAACTAAACCTGCTTCTCAACACGAACGACCAAGACCCTAAACCAGCTGTTGAATCGTTCCACACCCCCAAGACTCTACGACTCCATTCCAACTAAACCTGCTTCTCAACACGAACGACCAAGACCCTAAACCAGCTGTTGTCAATCGTCTAAACCACCACCTCCTGAGGAACTGCAACAGTTCTACAAACATGTATAAGGATCCTAGTCGCTCACAAACCAGATGCTATGTCTGCCTTCGCACCCGATGACTGGCTACAACGAACAATAGAGAAGGACAGAGAGTCAAAGTGACCCACAAAGAAGAGTATGACATAAACGAAAGGAACATCTTACTATGCCCCTACAGAGCAAAGACGTTCCTGGACCCTCAATGGGTTTGACCAGAATGTCACAAGAACCACTCATCACTGCCTGCAGTAAGTCCTTCAGTTGCACACCTCGCCCAGGGTATTAGAAGACTAAAAGAAACCATCTCTCCTTAATTGAAGACACAAGAAAAAGAAAAAACTACAATGACCACAACCATCCAGTGAACGGTTGCTTAAAGTCACATGCAATAAGACGATCACCTTTTCCAGACAACACAAGATACAAAGATCACTCATCAAGAACAATCCATTGCGATGATCAGCAGACTGAGTCACACCTTACAAAATCCATGAACTACGACTTGCTCGGCAGACACAATCTGACCGCTTATTGGAATACCCAGCTGAGCAAGCTGAAACACAAAATTGAAAACCTAATTGATGGAGTAAATATCATATTTGATCATCAAAGAAACCTCACTAGCTTGCCAAGAGATTAAGGCATTCTTACAAGACATATTAACCCCTATAGTTAACCTCTCGCATTCAGCAAGTAGCTACGGCACACAACCTTGGCCATCCATTTTTCGGCCCAAGAGAGCATCGAGCCATCTATCCACGAAAGACATCGAAACCTTGCTTCTATACTACGATTCCTCACCACCCTCTAATACACCAGCTTTCAACATAGCAACTGTGGAATTCAAGAAAAGGTGATTGCCTCAGGAAAAAAGACTGAACGCACATCCAATCTCTTGTCCCTCTCAAAACCGACCACAAAATGTATGTTAGTCAACTGTAGTTCAGCGATTAAACATGCCACAGACATTTCCGAAATTATTCTTCACCATGAATTGGACATTCTTTTCCTGACAAAAACCTGGCTAAATAAATGGTCCGCACCCATGCTTGACTCCAAGCTACACCATCTAACACCTCAACTGACTGCATCAACCAGGAGAAGTGATTGCAATCATTCATGAGAACTCCCATCTAGTCGAAGCCTTCCCTGTAGAAAGTCTAACATCCTGTGAATACATGGGTGCTAAAATCACCAGAGCAGAGAAATCTCTATCCAAAGTACACCTCTTTTATCACGCTCCAGGAGGCAACCAGCTGTTCATTGAACATATAATGGAAGTAATCCGTGCATTCCATGCTACACCCCAATGCGATTTTATTTTTTCTTGGTGACTTTAACCTTCACTGGAATGACTAGGACGATACACAGGTTTCTACCGTAAAACAATTCCTTGATGATCAAAGCTTCACCCAATCTTTCACAATCCCAGCACACAACAAAGGCTCAATGCTGACCTAATCCTATCTAGAGAAGGTGCATTGACAATGGACTCGATCGCTCCTAACGACTGGCCTGATAATTACTCCATCTTATTCCACCTAATTACGCACACACAGACTACCAAAGGGCAAGCAATCAAACCAATACTGGGTCAGACGCCAAAAACATGGACACGGTAAAACGGACAGAATTATGCACACAAAAAAAACCCTCACTCCTCCAGCAACAACCCAGAATGTGCTTGAATTATCTGAACAATATCAAATATAATGTACCTGGTAGCCCCTCTGAGACTTAAGAAACAAAGAATCAAACTCCAGCACCCATGGTAAAATCAAAGCCTAAATGAGGAAAAGAGAAAACTTAGACACTCGGAGCTATGGTGGAAACTGGAAATCTCAACATTGCTTGTAATCAAACTACGTGAACGACGAAACAGCTATTTAAAAATAAGCCATCTGGGAATCCAAAGCATCATACTTTAGAAACCAATAGACCATGCAAGGAATCGCCCAAGATGACTGTTTGAAATTGTCAACCAACAAACTGGGGCAAACAATGTAACCAAGCGCAGTAATAACACAGTGGAAAAAATGTGAAGAATTCTCTTCATTTTTCAATGACAAGATCTTAGAAATCGAAAAGGAAATTGCAACCGACAAACCTAGTTCACAAGCCACAATAATCAGTGATCGCCATCCTGTCAATGACCCTACTTTCCAGATGGTGGAGGAGCCAATGATGAACCACCCTTCCAAGACCAAAAATCAAGCTGTCTGGAGTGAGTTCTAAGCACTGAGGAAGAGGTCCACAAGATATTTCTATCTATGAAACCAGTTTCACATTTCAACGACCCCATCCCCTCCACAACACTATTAAAAAAAAAAAAAACTGGTGCTGACCCTACAATCCTGAGCAACTTTCGGCAGGTGTCGAATAGCCCCTTTCTAGCAAAATTGCTGAAAAAAATGTGTGCACAACCAACTGAGCCAGCACATTTAAATTTGTTGAGTAGGTTGAATTGGTCAATCGGGATTTAGAACAGGACACAGCACTGTATGAGCCATTGTTCACATAGTGGACGACACCCTTAAGATACTAGATAACAACTCTTGCCTACTCCGCCTCCTAGACCTCATCAGCGTTTGACACGGTCAATCGCAACATCCTACTAAAAGTACTAGAAAATGGGGGGGCATGGCTAGGAGCCACCTGTAATGGCCGATGTTGAGTGAAGCTCCGCTCTTCCTAAAGTGAAAGCCCTAAATCCGAACACTGATCCGGACCTGCATAGGGGGTGGAAAAGCTGAACCTCAACCCCTTCGCCCCGACTCATAAATATAGACCAGAGGTGAGTCGACAGGAACGAGCGGAGACAGCGGTCGCAGCGATGTGGATTAACTGCGGAGCACGTAGTCCGGCAGGATGAAAGGCTACGGCCGAAGCCAGGTGGCGAGACGACCGATCAAAAGGAGGCAACAGGAAACAAAGTAATCTGTAGCAGGAACCATCGAAGAACCCACTGATGCCATTGAGATGGCTGGCACTGTTCAGGCAAGCAGCGCTGAATATGTGACAGCAAAGACGCAGCGGCGCGGGGACTGGAGGGCAGCGCGGCAGGACAGGGAGGCGGCCAAAATAGTAGCGGAGGGCTGGAGCGGACTTCCTCTGGCTTGCTTTGGCACTAAATTAAGTGGACGCATAGGCTCCCGGGCTGCTAGTTAACCCCTTGAATGCCCATGACGAGCTGGACTCGTCGTGGCACACAGTTCTCGTGTGCCCATGACGAGTCCAGCTCGTCATGAGGTTTTCCCTGGGAAATCCCTCTGGTGCGGGCACCAGAGGGATTCCCTTTAATTCAAAATAGCCTCGGGAGCTGGGGGAAGGGCTTCCCCAGATCCCGAGCCCCCCCACCCCTCCCCTGCTTTCCCTGTAATGACGATCGGCGCGCATGTCGCGCCGACGTCCTTACAGTGAAACTGAAATGAGCCATGAGGCTCATTTCAGTTTCACTTTCTACGTGCTCAGGGGGCTATCTCAGCCCCCTGAGCACGTAGAAAGACGGGAGAGGTATTGTTGGGAAGGGGAGAGGAGGGCTATCCCCAAGCAGGGATCCACCCACTAGACACCAGGGTGGGGGGAGCTGCCCCTTGGGCAAGGGCCTTTGATCCCCCCTGATTATTTTGGCACCATTGAGTCTGAGGGGGCGGTAGCCCCCAATCTGCAAAAAGGCCACTAGACACCAGGGAATAAAAAAACAAAAAAATAGGGGTGGGGCAGGCCCATGCCCCCACCCCTCAATTATTAGTCTTTCTGTCTCCCCCCCCCCCCCTCCCCTGGTGGAAGATGGGGCAGTGGCCCCTAATCTGCTCCTTCGGGGGGGGGCAGAAAGCCCACTAAACACCAGGGAATTGTTTTTAGGGTGGGGGTTGCCCATAATGGGCACACCAATGCCCCCACCCACCCGCCACTATTACAGCCTTTCTGCCCCCGCCCTCCCCCCTGGGGGGGCAGATGGGGCATTGGCCCCTAATCTGCCCCTTCGGGGGGGGCAGCAAGCCCACTAGACACCAGGGATTTTTTTAGAAACTAAAAATAAGGGTGGGGGTTGCCCAAAACGGACATGCCCATGCCCTCACCCCCCCAATTTGTTAGGTTATAATATTTCTAAAGCGCAAACTGTTACCCGAAGGTGTCCTGGCGCTATCTACAGAGAACCTCCCAAAGAGCTCACCAAAAAAGGCCGCACATTAAACATCCAGGTTTTTAAGGCTTTCCTGAAAGCCATGAGATCCATACTATTTCGAAGCTGAAATGGGAGGGCATTCCAAGATTTGGCTGCCCCCACCCGAAAGCTCCTGCCTCCCCAGCTGGCTTTTTAAAAAGTTGGAACTCCTACCAATTTAGCTACTAAGGAGCGCAGTGGTCTATTCGGAATGTACCACTGAAACTGCTGCTTCAGGTGTTCTGAACCAATCGCGTGAAGAGCTTTGAAAACGGTGCAGAGAGACTTAGACTGCACCCGTTTCTTAATAGGGAGCCAGTGGAGTCTTCTGATGTCGCCCGAAACAGAGGCGAACTTAGGTGTCCCTGTGAGCAGTCTGGAGGCCGAATTCTGCAGAAGTTGTAGTCTGTGCAGCAGACGCTCCTGGATATTAAGGTAGAGGCTGTTACAATAGTCCAGCCTTGTCATAGTCAATGCGGTCACTACTGTACGTTGATTTTCCTTTGGTAGGTACTGTAGAATTTTCTTACAAGTTCTCAGGGCAAATGTGGTAGCCGAGACAACTGAATTGACTTGGTCTTCAAACTGAAGCCTATCGTCAATCAAAACTCCCAGGTTTTTTACTTTCCTGGAGGGGATTGGAAGTAAGCCCAGCGAAGCTGGCCACCAACTTGGGGTCCAGAACTTGGGAGCACTGCCAAACAAAATGACCTCCGTCTTGCTTGAGTTACTTTTAGGCAGTTTTGAGACATCCATATACCCACTGCAGCCATACAATCATGAAATCGTAGTTCTGTCTCCCTCTCTTGCCCTGATAGCAGAGACACCACGATCTGAGTGTCATCTGCATAGGATGTCAGATCAAATCCAAATGACCTGATCAGGGGTGCAAGTGAGGAAACGTATACATTAAACCGCGTTGGACTGATCAGGGGTGCAAGTGAGGAAACTTATACATTAAGCCGCGTTGGACTAAGAGGGGAGCCCTGCGGAACCCCGCAGGGCAGAGAAAACGGTTTGGAACAGAATGCGCTAAGAGACACTGTCTGTTTTCTGTCCGAAAAGAAGAAGTTCCCATGCTTTGCCTTGTACTCCACATTCCCACAACCGGTCCATCAACAAATCATGATGGACCGTGTCGAAGGCTGCAGACCAGTCCAGCATGATCATTGCGGCCTTGCCTCAATCATCTAGTACGGCCCTAATTTCCTCTGTAGATTTTAACAGAGCGGACTCCGTACTGTGACCCGCTCTGAACCCGTGTTGAGTTGGATCTAGTACTTGAGTTTTCGTAAGTATGTGGTAAGTTGTGCGTTCATTCTTTTCTCGGACAATTTAGCTGGCAGAGGGATATGCGAGATAGGACGAAAGTTATTAGGATCCTTCGGGTCCAGATCGGGTTTCTTAAATAAAGGCAAAATTGATGCGGATTTCCAGGCTATAGGGAAATGTCCTTCCTTGAACATGGCATTCATGATGGCGGTCAGAGTTATCGTAATCGGTTCTGGGGCTAGTTTTAAAACTGCCACTGGACATGGATCGTGAGGAGAGCCTGACTTAGTAGACATCAATAACTTATGAGTCTCACTGATAAGTAAAGGTGCAAACTCATTAAAACTAAGATGTAAGCCTGAACGTAGTTCGTATCTCTCTTCGACATCTAATTTCTCGTCTGTTGTAGGGCCATTGAATGTGGCGAAAATAGCCTCCACCTTACTATAGAAGAATTTCGCAATTTTGTCGCAGAGCTCCTGGCTCGAGGGAATG